>NC_140949.1:104274255-105474255 GCF_014529385.1 Adiantum capillus-veneris | reverse complement strand
ATCATCAGGCACATCACCTTCAAAAGGTTTCAAGAGACTCACATGAAATGCATTCTGAATCCTCCAAGTATCAGGCAGTTTCAGTGGGAAGGAGACATCATGTATCTTTTCAGTGATCTGGAAAGGTCCGTAGTATCGCATACTAATCTTTGGAAAAATCCTCTCCTTTCCGTTTTTCTTTCTCCGGCCTTGAGAACAATGGGCTCTCGTAGGCAATGACATGGCCTTCTTGCATTAACACCGGACCAGACTACGACCACAAGCATCACAATATTCTTCGAATGACTTCTGCAAATCGCAAAGTCAAAACTGGTCCTGTAGTCAATTTCTCTTTCAAAGTCTGAAAGGCAGTCACCTCTGTGGGTCCCCACGAGAAAGGGACTCCTTTCTGTGTCAAAATATGCAAAGGGGAAGCAACCTCTGCAAACTTTCTAATAAACCACTAGTAGTACAAACATAAGCCCAAGAAGATTTTAACTTCGTGGAAATTCTTCAAATCGGGCCAATCACGGATAGTCTCTATCTTGGACGGGTCCATCTGCACTCCTGCTGAGATGATGTGTCCCAAAAAGTGTATCTCGGGTAGGAAAAAATCACTTTTCTTTGCATTAATCACCAACTTGTGATCTCGTAATGCCTGAAAGACCTGTAGAAGATGGTCTCTATGTTCTACCTCATCCTTGGAGAAGACAATAATGTCATCAAAGAAAGTGCCCACAAAAGATCTGTATTCTCTGAAAATCATGTCCATCATTCTGTTAAAAGTCACCGGAGCATTGGTGGTAAGCCCAAAAGGCATCACCAATAACTCCAATAAATCGAAGGTTGTCCAAAAAGTTGTCTTGTAGACATCTCCCAGCACGATTCGGATCCGATGATATCCGCTCTGTAAATTGATCCTGCTGAAACAAGAGGATCCCTGTAGGCTAAAAGCACGCTTTGGTGGTACAAAAAGGATTGTCCTTGACAGCACCTTTGACAAATCTTTGAGCTACAATTTCTACATGTCACATGAAAAACTACCTATCATACTATATATCAGTGGATAGATCTTCAAAAGAAGAATCTAAAAACACAAGGTCCAAAAAGTTTTGACCTAAACTACAAAAATTTTACCAATCCCCACTTTTTCATTGGTAGAAGTAAAATAGGTCCTTTTTTTGTACCACCAAACCACGCTTTCACCCTGTAGTGGATCTAGAATATCATCGATCCTAGGAATCGGAAATCTGTTCTTGATAGTGATTTTGTTGAGATATCTATAGCGATGCACATTCTCCAAGATCCATCTTTCTTTAAAACCAAAAACACTCAAGTAAGGTGAAGTACTCGGCTAGATAAAACCCTTTTCCAGGAGGTCTTTCACTTGGTTCATAATCTCTTCATTTTGGTCCAGCTTCCAAGAGTAGGGTGAAGTACTCAGCTGGATAAAACCCTTTTCCAGCCGAGTAAGGTGAAGTACTCAGCTAGATAAAACCCTTTTCCAAGAGGTCTCTCACTTGGTTCATAATCTCTTCATTTTGGGCCCAAGTCACACGGTAAGGTGGCCAATTCGGTGGTGTTCTTCTAGGTATCAAATCAATGGTATGATCCTCAGGACGAGATGGTGGAAACTCGCATGGTAGGCCCTCAGAAAATCAATCCGCATGAGTGTGGAGAAAATCTTGGCGTTCTTTTTCTAGATCAGACATATTTTTCCTATGATCATCATTCAACTCTTTCAAAAAGATTGAATAAACAAACAAACTAATTTCATTGATTTTGAAACAGCGTTGTACTTATGGTACCAAGGGACTCCCATGAGAACATCACAACCTTCCAAGGGCATTATGTAAAAGTCCTTGTGTCCCAAATACCCCTCACAATGCAACTGAAGTTTGCCAATGACAGGTGTAATGGCCACGTCCCTGCCAGATGCCGTTAGAACTACCTCTGCTTGTGGTCCTATCCAATCGGATGTAATCTCGAGCCACGCCGCCAATTCAGGTAAAATGAAATTGGCCTTGGCTCCTCCATCAAAGAAAATTACGGCTTCTTGATCTTTCACTTTGCCCCAAGCTCGATAAAGTTCTATACTCTCATCAATCGTGCTTGGGTCAGTACCCATGAAATCGGAAATCAGTCCTGCTCTCATCTTGCCTTTCCGTCCACGTTCCTCAGCTGCTTTTGAACTCTCTGGCCTTTCTTCATCTTGTTCTTTCTGTGCCTTTTTAGGGCACTTTGCGGAGATGTGTCCTTGTTCCCCGCATCCAAAACAATTCCCCTCTTTAATGTAGTTGGCTCTCTCCCGAGGAGTGAGCTGGGGTCTCGCTGGGGTTGTGCATCCTTATCTTTCTTATCTTGGGGGCTCTTCTTCTTTCTACTTTCATTTTTAGAAGTCTACTCGGTTTTCTGCGTCGTGATCTCATCTGTTGGGTAAGTCAAACTGCCTGAGTGTATGGCAAAGCCCCGTTTCGCATGACTCATCAGTTTTTGAATAGAATCTGACTTTTGCTTTAAGCAGTGATCTCAGATCTCCGTAGAGAGTCCCAAGGTAAACCGCTCAATTTGTTCTTCAAATGAGATCTTCTTAAATGAAGAAGCGGGTAGAAAAGATCTCCAAAATCTCTCGCAATATGCATCCAAGGTATCGTTCTTGGTCATCCAAAGATGGTTCCAAGCAGTTCCTATGTCGTGTTCCTCCTAGACAGAATTTTTAGCACGTTGAATTCTCTGTTTTTGGCCTCTAAATTGCACCAAAACACTTGTTTGATGGTTCCCTAGCTTCCCCAAAGCTCCTCGAACATTTAGGCATCAAAATTGAAAAAAACCTAACCGTGCGTAAAATTACAGCAAGCTAAAAATTCCTGTTTTAGTACTCTGATTAGTGAGCCTCTCACTCTTGTGGGTAGCCCTCAAGGCTCAAGCTCGCGCACCTATTGAGTTACTTGTCCCTTGATTTAGATGAGATCTCTTGCGAGAAATCTCTCTAAATCACTCTCTTAGCACGTGTACTTGCTTTGAATCAACAATTAGCTAGTTCGATACCTATGCAAGAGGCTCTTGCCTCGGCAATTGATTATAGAATCTCCACAACTGTACACGACAGATGAAAAGGCCTTGAGTTGGGCATCACGATTACGTATTTAAAAGGGGAGAGGTGCACAAGAGCAGAATCATCGTGCTACATAAGACAAGGGAGAAGACAAGCTCTTTATTGAAGCTTGAGCACTTGCACACCTACACTCTTCATCTTGGGAGGCACTTTGATGATTTAGGCATACAAGTACATCATCCAATGTTCTTAAGATTATGGTTTTACCACCATGCAACTGCCACAATTATCCACAAACTTTGTTGATTGCCCCTAGTTTGAATACACTTCACCTATCCCAACAATCAGATGATGAATATATGAGAAAACATCAGTTTGCTCATGTGATACGAATCAACGTTGGTCTTGTAACCTCATATGAGCTATTCTAACTTAGTACTCTCCTTCTGAGAATGACTTCAAATCCTTGCCATGAAGGTTTTCCCTCAATCTTAGTAGAAGGATATGAGTTTGATGCCTCACATTCACCCATCAAGTGCAACTAAAATGGAATCTCTTCTTGAGACCAAATGCACATCTTGTTGTGTTTTCCAATTAACCCCCCCAAACTAACCCTTGGTGCTACCATGGTCCTCCCTCTCAGAAACCCCTTTATCTTAGCACCATTCCTTTTTTCGAACACCATCGAAGGAGGCTTCCTTCCCTTCTACCTACATCTTGTTCGAGTTTTTGAAGCATGCGCAAATGCTCAATAGAATCTTGTGCTCACTCCCTACCTTATTTTGCTAGGCTTATATAATAATCAAGCAAACCTATATGAGTTGAAACTCCCTGCAGCTATGTCACTATGGGGCAATCCTCCAACTTTGCCTCCCAACTCCACCACTCTCCAACCTCACAACACTGTGGACCCCCCTAGCCATACTAATTCCCATATCCTCTCTCTCTCTCTCTCTCTCTCTCTCTCTCTCTAAATCGATTTGGGAGCCCCATGAAGTTGGCTCTATGCTTCTGGATTTGTGAGGTGTCCTCATGATGCTTTTCCAACTGATAAGTGTCAAGTTTGCCCCATTTGGTTTAGTTCCTAACTCCCTCCAACTTATGAAGTCCTGTCGATTGCAGGGCTTAAAAGGCTTTAACTTAGCCTACCACTTCTCTACTAGTGCCGATCAACCCAACCATCTCGTGGCTGTCTAGCCTTGACTCCTACGGATGAAACTCTCGAATATCGACCCTTTCACACTAGACATTCAATGTCCAGACATGTGTGATTTCAAAAAGAGGGTGCCAAAAATTAAATAAAATTCATAAAGGCAGACCCTGCAAGACATCATCTATTCTCCGCATGCCCCTCTTAGCTCCTTCGGAATCAAGCCATTCTATCCATCCTATCTCAATGTGACTCTCTCTCTCTCTCTCTCTCTCTCTCTCTCTCTCTCTCTCTCTCTCTCTCTCTCTCTCTCTCTCTCTCTCTCTCTCTCTCTCTCTCTCTCTCTCTCTCTCTCTCTCTCTCACACACACACACACACACACACACACACAGGCAGTGAGTCGGTGTTCGGGAAAAATCAATTTCACAAATATACAAAATGTCTAGAGAGAGAGAGAGAGAAAGAGAACGTACCGCCCACTGCTTACGTTTTCCACTATGAGATTCCATTGTTTTTCGCTTCGTACAGACACTCAAATAATTTCTTTTCGTTGTAAGATTAAAAGTTCTAACACCCCACCACTTGGCATGACCAGCCATTTCCATCAAAGGCCTGAAATTGATTTGTCTCCCTACCCTCCACACTATCTCGCACGCCCCCGAGATCGATGGTTGAGATTATTCGGGCCGTCAGATGCACATTTGTAAATTCAAACATTTGGAAAATTTAGGGAGAAAAGTAAATTCAGGTAGGCTTGTAAATTTGGGGCAATCCACACCCCATGTCTTGAACCCCGACCCCCCCCCCCCCCCCCGCGAGCCATGTGCACTAACCACTACGCCCGCATGCGTTCATTGAAATAGTAAATTTGGGGCAAATTTGTAAATTCGGACAGACTAATGAATTCGGGGCAATCGTCAGATCTGACGGTCCAAGATTGACGCGCCCGCATTTTCCTCCTCCACCATTGATCCCACTTGAGCATGCCTGTGTGATATAGTGATGACAATGCTTTTTTATCATCCTAGTAGGGGGTACCAGTTGGAAATTGAGCGGAAATCTTGACAATCTCAAGTGATATCCTCTTGGTAACATTTCTAATGGCTTCAAAAAATTTAAAGGTCAAAAACTGAAAGATTTCAAAAATTTCAAAAAAACCTAAGTTTAGTGTAATCCCATCTACAAATGGTGGGATTACACAAAACCTACATAGAGGAGTCCTACTGATATGATTTCACGACCTTACATAGCACAAGGAAACTCTACCTACATAGTGCAGGGAAATTTCTTCTTTCTTTTTTGCAAAACTCACAAATGTGAGTATAATGTATTAAACAACCAAAAAAATCTACAAAGAATCCTGTTCTTGTTGAGCCATGATATCCACATGTCAACCAATTATTCCATCACGCAAAAACATTACAAAATGACTACTAGAATATCCCAAAATTCTAGGCTTTTACAGGGAGCCCATACCCGCTACATTAGAACCCCAGAAGCAGACAAGAACCAAGCAGTCAGTTATCACTACCACTGACACTGACACTTGCATGCCTCGGGAGATCCAAAAGATACAATTGAACAAAAGAAATGAGAAGCCATCAGAAGCCTAGACCAGGCCGCAAAACCAAGCACAAACCACCATCTGAGTCATCTCCACCAAACGAGTAGAAACCACCAGTAGAGTCAACTCCTCAAATCACCAACAAGGCCATCTCAATCCAAACGAGCTACACCATAAGATGCCACTGACGCACCAATGTTGCCACTATTACCGACCCCTCTTGTGGGCACCCCACTCCAAATCACTGGTCATCGTTGTCCCCTATGAAGGAGAAGGGAGGATGCCCTCTCCCATGGCCAAAAATAAGGGGGAAGCAACTCGTGTTGGATCATCACAGGCCGAGGTAGCCAAGGGCCTCCCACCGAGGCCGTCCTCCCATGTGCACCTTGAAACAAGTCCAATCTTCTACTATAGATAACCCATTGAGCACCCCAACTCTTGGTCTCTTGTAGGCTAGACCCAAGCAAGCTCAACACGACTGTAAGTCACTGCAGCAACCCTTCATGGAGTACAAAGCTTATACAATGCAAGGTGGTAAAAGGTATTCAAGAGCTGAACTTAAATTTCAAAACTGTTAAATTTGAAGGGTTACCTGCAAAGGCCTCTACTTCCGAACCTAAGCAGTAGCAGCTACCACATAAAAAATGGGATAATCGATGCAGTGTGGTGCGATAGTGAAGATCATAGGTATGGGAAAGAGTGTGATGAGCTTTATGAAGCTTACAAGAAGAATGTGCTTTTCTGGAAAGATGGGAAGATTCATCTCAGGGCAACAGGAGGAATGCTCCGCTTAAACTTTGGCAGGGGTGGCATGAAGAAGCTAGTGAAAGAAATACCACATAATGTTGCTCTTGTGGAAGCAGCTACATATGGGCTATAGGTTTGTGGTAAGGGAGACGATGAAGGTACACGTGCAAAGGACCAATTGTGGCCGTATGCTTTAAAGACAATAGAAGCGGGTAAGGTAATGTATGGAAAGTTACGACACGTAGGGAATTCAATTCAAGAAACTACTAGGTGGACTGATCCAGTAGATTCTCTTTCAGTATGTGCATGTATTGTGAAATCTCAAGCCAATGAAGCTATGGTGGCAGAGAAGCGGAAAAGGAATGAAGAGGTTGCTGGGACGTCAAAAAGGCCAACGAGATTCAGCAGGTAAGCCTAAGGGACCTTCGTATAAGCTTAAATCTGAAGAAGGTTTTGGAAGAGCGTATCCTGAATAGTAAAGTGGATCTCACATTGGGGGATATTTTGGGAATTTCCAAGCGCGAGCTCCATGAGGAGATCATTGATATTATCAAAAGGAAGCGCGATGTCGAGAAATTTGTGGTCTTGCCAGGAAGGGCTTTTGACTGTGAGAGTTTGTGAGAGAAATCTAAAAACTATATGAAGGAGTTAAACCATAGATGCCATGAATTTTAGGGTTTGGAAGGAAGTGCAATCAAAGAAGCCCCACTCTTTCTCTTTGCACTCACACACTCAAAGAAAGAACACAGAAGAGAATATCAAAACAACACAAAGATGAAAACATCAAGGCTATGGTCATATCGTATCATGGGTAATATGAAAGGGTTAATAGATGAATTAATTGCGTTCAATCTTTGCCGACCAAACAGGCTATAAATTGTTCTTTGGAATTGTAGTTTTGTGCTTATCATAATATATATGTTTTGTCTAGTGCTTGGAATTAATTGTGTGTACAAATCCTCTTGGTTCATAGCAAGATAACAATACTTAAATCAAAAGAAAAGTTATAGTCTATAAGAGGTAGTATGATGGGATCCGGTGAAAGAAGTATTTCATTGAGCCTTTCTAAGCCAAAGAGAAACACTATACGTTGTTGAAAGTGTATTTTACGGCTAATCAATATGTTATTTCTAATAGATCGCACAGAGTGGAAGCGATAATCATGTGGATTATTCATCTAGGATAGTATTTGAGAAATTTAGATATGAGAGAAGTGAAGAAATGAGAAGTTTCCCTCACAAGCCCTATTCTTGCCCGTAGGTAATAAGGATACTGCGGGGAGACATGTACCTGTAGTAAGGAGAACCTATAATTTATAGAGAGAATGAGTTTCTAAAGTGAGAGAGATTGGTTTGGTTAGAGATGGAGATGAAATTAGAGATATATGTTTGATTAGAGATGAAAAAGAAAAAAACAAGAAACCAACAAAATATCAAAGTAAAACACGTCTTACTTCACAAACTCTTCAGGAGTTGTTCACCATTATGATGGAGAGAGAAGAAGAGAGGAGACTTCAGCTTTGATTGATGCACCAAGTACAATACCTTCTTTGATTATAGTTGATCTTCCAAGGATAGCCTACAAGTATGGCTAGTTTTCGTCTAGGAGCAAGTGTAGGCTTAGTCTTATGTTAATGTCTAAGTACAATTAGAAAACAATCCTCTCACTCACTTATGGATCATCTCATGAATTTCTTGAATGGTTTTCAAGGAAGAAGAGGTTTCCTTTTATAGGTGAAGGGAACCTCCAAGGGTTTACACAAGAAGAGAAGAGCCAGTGTGAACAGAAACTGAAAAAGTTAGAAATGAGTTGTCCCTGCATGATGTGGGCAGACTAGGGTCCAGTATTTTGATCATATCTCCTTGAGCATGGCTCCAAATAAAAAAGTAAAAATATGGGCATAAAATTCAGCTCATTATCTACGACTCCCATTTTATATACTTTTTCCAATTCAGATTGGAACCTTATGTTAAAAAATCATCAAAATAGAGTATAGTTTTGGCAGCAAAAGTCTTCTTGTGGTCCTCTTACCCTAGACTTTCACTTGATTCCAATGGACACCTCATGCAATATGAAAGCATGACATTGATCCTTGACAAAGTTTTGTAATTATGCTTGCAATAATACATTAAAATAAATATATTTTTTAAAATCATGCCACCTAGTGTCCCACTAGGATTTGATTCTCTCCTAGTAGCTATTTAAAAAGAAATATAAGAAAAATACATAGAATATATATATATATTGGAATCTACCCTAAATATAGGATCTAGCTAGGGTGTGAGATGATAATGAGATAGTAGAGAAAAAAAACCAATGCTTTTTGCCCCAAGTTAAAGAGGCGGAGCTATTGACGCTTTTCCCATAGTATTTTCTGACGGTAAAGTAAGAATAGGTTACCCTTGAGATAAATAATAGGATGAGATAGAAAGCTTATTATTATACTTAGATATGCATATGTACATTATGTATCTAAAAAGTTGCAAGATAGATCTTGTAGCATGTGTTCCCACTATGTACGTGTCATAGCACGACAGCGAGTGAGCAAGAGCTAGAATCAGTTAAGAGACAAATGGTTCGACACATTGAAGAAATTCTGGATGATTATGAAGAATATTTGGGAGATCTCGAAGAAGAAGAGTCAAGGTCTGTGGTAATTTCAAACCCGATTGTATGTGAGTTAAGAAATGTGCATTTTAATGACGGGGAAGACAATGAAAGTACACCCAATAGTCATTTTTCAAGGACTCATTGGGCAAGAGCAACGATTAAAAATGATGAAAGTATACCCAAAAGTCATTTTTCAAGGACTCATTGGGCAAGACCAAGGAGTGAAATTGTGGTAAAGCTTGGCGACATTGAGGAGCCAGTCTTAGCCCTTATAGACCATGGTTCATAAATCAATCTTATGGCAAAGAGTTTGCACCAGAAGGGGAAGTGGCCTATTGATGTGGACTACGGGTGACGGATTCAAGCTGCCAACATGCTTCCAAGCGATCTTTACGGTGCATGTGCAAATGTCAAGATAACTATTGGGGATGTCTGTGATGAGAAAAACTTCTTTATACAGGAGCATTCCTCCTACCCATTGATTTTAGGACAACCTTACATTACGGCTATGCAAATGGAAACCAAGGTGCTTGATGATGCCTCGGCCTATGCCAGGGTTCAGAGCCGAGATGGTAAGAAAGCGGTTCAATTTTTAATTATATGTGTTGACCATGCCAAGAACAAAGATAGTTTATGGGATCATCCAATGCCAAAGATACTCAAAGAGTTCAAAGAACACAGATTTGCTCAGGATTTTCTTGGGGTGCCACTATAAAGTGGGACTATGGTGGCACAAGTGAGGAGAAGTTCTTGCAAAGAGAAACCTTCTCTTCATGATTTTTGGGATTGACATCCGAGGGTTTAGTATCTTACAGGAAATTAATGCTTTACCTAAGTGGAAGAAAGTTTCAAGTATTCAAAGTGAGTTGCAGGATGTGATGTGCTTGAACCAGATGATGTGATTTCAGAAAGCTTTGAAGAGATTTCTTATGTTGACACTATGTCAAAGCTTTAGGATATCAGGCAATATAGGTTAGAAAGTCGAACTAAAATTGTTAAAGTGCACTCAATGGTCATGTATGAAGAGTTAGACATATACAAGGCACTTATTCATATTGAGGATGACTTGGGTAAAGCAGTTGAAACACAGGTAGAGAAGAAGTACAAGACTGTTCCAAAGAAAGTGAGACCAGAGGCTACACCTCTACGAGAAGGGAGTGATGTGGTGATCAAAGAAGCTTCTCAACAGCCTATGCTCAGGAATCCAAATAACATTGGGCATAAATTTACCAAGGAGACATTTCAGTATAACTGAAGGCTGGAGAAGATGGTTTTCTCAATGAAGAGGGAATCAAGTGTTTTCAAGGTATGCTCAAAAAACATGGTAAAGCTTTTTCTTTTGAGCCAAGTGAGATTGGGTGCGTGGATCCAAGTGTTGTGTCACCTATGGTTATATTCATTGTTCTGTACATGCCATGGAGCTTACGTCCCATTCCAGTTCCTAAAGCTCACTTGCCAAAGCTTATCAATTTGCTTAATGAGAATATACAAATGGGAATTTTGGAGCCATCATGTGCGCCATACTCCAATTGATGGTTCACTATTCCAAAGAAAAAGGATACTTTAAGGTTCATACAGAACATGCAGCCGGTTAACAAGGTAACAATCCGCAATGTGGGTACTGACCCAATTGTGGATGAATTTGCTGAAGCCTTTGCATGTAGATCAATTTACTCTATGGGTGATCTTTACTCTGGATATGATCAATTTTAGTTAGTTTTGGAGAGCAGGGATCTTACTAGGATGCGTATACCTCTTGGGTTGGTAAGGATGTGCACTCTACCACAGGGTGCTACTAATTTTGTAGCTCATATGATGAACGGCATGAATAAGGTATTAAGGGACTTTATCCCTCATGTTACTATTCCTTTCATTGATGATCTACCAATTAAAGGATGTGAGGAAGGCTCAAAAGATGAGGTAAAAGATCAAGGGGATGGCGACAGTTTGTTGCTCAACATATTGCTGATTGTGACGCTATTTTGCCCAGGCTTGAAGAAGTTAACTTAACACTTTCAAGGAAAAAATCAACTTTTGGCACTATAAAGAGTTTTTTATTGTGGGGCATATGTGCAGTTTAGAAGGTAGAAGGCCGAGTCCAGCTAAAGTTGAAGCCATTCAAAAGATGAAGAAAACGTGTTCATCAGTTTCTTGGTGCATGTGTATTCTACCTTATTTGGTTGCCACATTCTTCTCATGTTGCAGAAGTGCTTTATCAACTGTTGAAAAAAGGTAAAAGATTTGTTTAGGAAGAAGTTCACACACCAACCATCAAGAAGTTAAAGAAGATGCTTCTCAAGGCTCCTACTTTGAGGAAAGTTGACTACAAATGTGGAAGTCCAGTAATTTTAACAGTTGACACTAGCCCGACAGGTATTGGATGGTCTATAGGTCAGGATGATGAAGAAGGGCACAGTTATGCGGTTTGATTTGGATAAAAAGTGCTCAATGCTCGTGAATGAGGCTACCCACAGGTTAAGAGAGAACTTTGGGGTGTTTCTACTACTCTAAGGTCTAATAAAAAATACTTCATTAGAGCTTTAGTCGTGGTAGAGATAGATTGCTTGCTATTGATAGGGATGATTGCAAACTACTCTACTCCAGATATTGCTATGCTGTGATGGATAGCCTGTATTAAGTCTCTTAACCCTAAATTTGGTCATATGGCAGATAGAGATAATCTTGTTGCAGATATGTTATCAAGAGCTAGGTTTGAAGATGAAGAAGAGATGTTGACCACAAGTGATGATGTTGGCTTGAAGTTCTACACGTCTTCTTACGTACATGAAAATTGTGGTAATATTGCTCATATTTTTTTAGGTATTTTCTGAGGAGTTCTATGATGGAGAGTGGCTTTTGATTGGTCGTTACCTTAGCACTCTTACTAAGCATGAAGGGTGGATTGATCAAGAGTATAAAAGGATTAGAAAGACGGCTTACGGCTATTTTTGAAGAATGGACATTTATGGAAGCAACCAAAGCACCCAGGAGAGGTACTGCAACGGGTTGTTTGTGAGATAAAGCGACTCAATAGCAGGTTAGCAAAGAGTTTCATGAAAGTTTATGGGCTAGACACAGAGGAGTCTTGGCAACTTTTGTCAAGATTAAGGATCATTACTGGTGGAAAGGTATGTATAAAGATGTGGATCAATTTATGGAGACATGCTTAGTATGCCAACAATATTCTAATGTGCATCATCGAGATTGATTTCATCCCACCTATCCACTGGCTATGCAGTACAAGTGGGTGGTGGACCTGGTTACCATGCCAGTACGTGTTTGGCAAATGCGATACATTGTTCTTGCCAGAGAGGATCTTACTAATTAGGTGGAAGGCAGAGCTTTGCGTACCAAAGCTACTAGTTCTGTATGCAAGTTCTTGCTTGCAGATGTTATTTCCAGGTATGGATGTGTTGGTAGAATTACTGCTGATAGAGAAGAGTTGGATGCAGATGAAGCTCGGGATTTCTTTGCTCGCTTGGGCATTATATTGGCTCTCATTACAACATACAATCCAGATGGTAATGGTAAAAGTGAAAGAGGGCATCTGCCTATTATTAAAGGTTTAGCAAATCCATGCCATGACATATTGGTGATTGGCCAAACTCCTACCATTTGCTTTATGGGCTGATCAAACTAAACATAATTCTGTTACATATTTTATGCCATTTGAGCTAATTTATGGGCAAAAACCCATTATTCCTACAAAGGAAATGATTTTTTCTTGGACCATAATGCCATGGGAAGAAGGTATGTCTACAGAATATTTGCTTGCTTTGCGCATTCGCCAACTTGAAAGGCATCAGGAAGATATTGATGAACAGGCTAAAGTGAAGCTTAAGGAAGCAAGGTTAAGGAATAAAGCAGCATTTGATGGTAAGCAGAGATTACGACCTAATGCTATTAAAGATGGGGATTGGGTCCTTGTATATGATAGTAGCCTAGAGAACCAGTACACTTAAATGAAATAGGCACAGACCAGAGGTTGTGCAGGTTCAAAGGAGGTGGGTGTCATCTAGCTCCGCTCCCATGCTAAGAAAGATACCAAAAAGATTCACATTCAGCTTAATTGAATCTTACCTGATCCTTGATCAGTGTTCAGGGCTTGTTAACAGGCTATTTGTACGGTTAATGTATGCCACATGCGGCTTTAAAGGGTCAATAGATACCTTAATGATGCTAAAAAAGAGTATTATTAAAGTGAGCACATATGGGAGTTTATGATCTAGAACTGTAGTGCTAGAAGTGCTCTACAGGCTTGTCTTTACAGCTTGTCAATTGGAGCTACTTTGAAAAAGTTATGGCAGTTTGAAGCTTATGTCAATTGCAGATCCATACCAGATCGGGAAACTGCGGCTCAAGGGACAGAAATGAAATGAATGCATGGGCCTAAAGTGCTCACCTTGTGGAGCGCATCGGTATTTTTAGATCAGCAAAATCGAAGTTCTAGTTGCCAAGATATTGGTCGTTAAATATTCACCAAGGACCGGTTCCGTACTAATCTAGTCCGCTCGGTTAGTATGCCATTTGGGAGTTTTGAGCTTCATCCAGGTTTTGGATTGCGGTACATTAAATCCTCAAGAAGAATCTTGTTCGGAATGCCATCTCTTGCAGTACATTAATGGCAAGAAATACCAAATAGGGAAATAATAAGAAAGCTATATTGCATGGCTTGGCACCGGATTCAGACCAAATGTGGTGCTTGGATGATGATTTGGCCAATAAGTATGCTTAATACCATCCTTTAGCAGTGCTTTGGTGGATATGTATGCCAAATGTGATGCTATTTGGAGAGCATGATAAGCACATGAGTCTTTTTTATTGTGGTGATGTGTGGCATAGCTATGGCGGAGAAGCTTTAAGTTGGTTCCACCTGAGGCCATCACTTATACTTGCATCTTGAAGGCATATGGCACTATCGAAGAAATACAGGCATCAAAATTCATGATGATATTGATTAGTCAAGGACTATTGGAGGAAGCTGTTGTGCTTAGCCATGATTTGGGTGATGTGAATGCCAAGTGTGAATGCCAAGTGTGAGCAAAGCCTTGGTAGATATGCATGTCAAATGTGGTGCCCTTACAAAGTTAAATGGCCACCCAAAGCACTTGGTGGAGCGCCGCCCAAGGGAAGGGGTTGGCCGCCCATTAAAATAAAAAAGGGAAATTATAGTGGGTGTGAAGGCAAATTAAAAAGGAAAAAAGGCACGGCGTGAAGCATCTGGCAGCGAGGATGAACGGAGGGATGGGGAGAGAAGCTCGCGACGGTTGCAGTAGGGTTGGATGGTGTCGAGCATGAAACGGACCTGGCTGGTAGGCCCATGGAGAAACTTTTTGGAAATATCTCTGCTGTGGACATCTCTGCTACAAATTTGACACTGCCACATCATCGACGTCATTCACATGCCACATCAATGATGCCGACGCTATTGAGGGGGGGTTATTTATAGCAATAAACGTGGATAAGAAGAAACGATCTATTGCATGAGAAGGAAGTTAGCTAGAGGAGGGGAGACAAGGAGCCGAGAGTATTGTGGAGGATTTGGAGAAGATATAAGGGACTCTCTCGCTCTCGTGCTTGAACAAGGAAAGGGTAAGCCACGCTCTCTCTCTTGTTCTCGGACGAGCAAGGGAGCTCTATTTTCTTTCATTCTCAAATGAGCAAGGAAGGAAGGAGAAACATCTATCTCTCTCGTGTGTAAACAAGGAAGGATATAACACTTTCTCTCTCGTTCTCGGATACAAGAAAGAAGTCGCTCTCTTTCTCGCTCTCACAAAAGCAAGGAGATAACTCTATCTCTCGATCTCAAGATGCAAGGAGTCAGAAAAGAGTGGGCAAAGGGGAGATTCTTTCTCTCATTCTCAAAATTAAGCAGGGAATTTGGAAGTTAAGAAGATTGGACGAAGTTAAGCGGGCTGAATTTGTAAGCCCAACATAGGAGAAATCTTGATCATCAACGTCAACTTAGATTTAATTAACCCGTTTTGGAGAATCACGGAGCTATTAATGGCCCGTAGAAAGATGTAAGGGGAGTTTAAACTCCTAAAACATCAATTGAATTTTGTAATAGGTGTCGTTAATGAAACTTCCTTGATAATTGTGCATCAATTTTGTCAGTGGTATCAATTTTCAAGCGGCTTTTCTGCATCGCTAGCGTTACCAAGTAAATTATAACTACCCTATTGTGCAGTGCGGTATTTCTTGGCTCTCAATTTTCCCACAGCCAGGAGCCCGATGCTGACCTGGCTCACGTTTCAAACCCATATCCCCCGACAACTGTGGTTACTAACCAATGGTAACCAAATATGATTGGATTACTATGTTCATGACAACATTTTTGTTGTTATCATTTATAGCTAATTACATGAAAATTATACCTTAACGTTGATACTTGCATGTTATATGTTTTTCAATCTTCATGCTACTAATCAAGGCACAATGGCCACTCTTAGTTATAATGCTGATAGATCACCAAGGAAATCACTTTTTAGTACAAATTCTCTCAAGAATTGTGAGCTTCAAACTTAGATAAGTATCCAGTTTATAATGGTTTGCACTATCTATAAAAAAAACTGAATGCCAGGTTATTGAGATGCGGCATCATTACTTTATTTACTACTAGTATGCTAACTCCATTTCTAAATAGAAACATATCTATATCATGAAATACATCACTTGCTCAATGATAATATTTCAAAACTTGATTGAGAAATGCAATTCAACAAAGTAGATAGGGTATTATATCCTACAATCACTTACATTGTAACATTGGGCTACTAGCCCCATGCGGTACTACATTTTTGGGTGAAGCTTTTCTTTTCAGATATTTAGCGTTGTGGCCACTTTATGTGCCACCTTCTATGGTTTTAATGTATAATATTTTGGGCAGGAGGACTCTTAAAATTTTGTCCATTCTCTGTGTCCTCACCTCATGCTTAGACAGTCACTATGTCTTGGGTCATGGTGTAATGCCCAAGCATATTTAAACATGATACCTAACCTTGTAATATATTTCAATAGTTAATTACCTTCACACTGGCACATTCACAATACATTTCACATTAGTATGTTACAACCCTTTCGAGGATCCCTACCTACACATCATATATATGAAGAAACACCTACACTTGTAGATCAAGAAGAGCAAGATCCTAAGTGGATGCCTAATTAATTTTTTTCCGAAACTTCTCAGATCTTCTCCACACATTTCATCACTCATGGTCCAATTAATTCTTTATTAAGCAACTAAGGAAAGTTGCTATTCTTAGAGGGAGGGATGCTACGAGAGTGGACACCCTCATGTTGTATGTGGTTAACTATAATTGGGATAGTTGGAGCGTAATGGTTAATTAATGTGTCGTCTTTCTATTTTTACTAATGGTGAGTGGATGAATTGTAAATTGGAATTTTGGGAGTTGAGGAGAAGGCGTCAGCAATTAATAAATTCCTCGGCCATTGGATATTTGCACAATGTTTTCGATCTTTTATCAATAAGCCACTATGGCTGCTTTGTAAATAGGATAGTGAGAACTTACCCTAAGGGTCATGCAATAAGTGATATGCTCCATTCATAACTAAAGTGGACTAAGTGTAAAAGAGGGGCCTCCAATTTTGGCACCAACTAGTAATATCAAATATAAAATACCAAACTCCACAAGAGGTGTCGTGGAGTTTGGGGCGACAATCTTTAGGCCTTTCTTATGTAGATGCTCTCAATTTTCCCCTTCCTCTCTCTTATGCTATGCTATGTTATGTTGTGTACTCCCTAATCAAGTCTACATCTCCTCTCTTACTCTCATACATTATTTCATTATCAAGCTTGTGTGTATGTGTGTGTGTGTGTGTGTGTGTGTGTGTGTGTGTGTGTGTGTGTGTGTGTACTTCAGAATTGGAAGAGATGGTGAGAGGTTGACAATGAAGTGTGCAAGCAAGATTGAAATTGGAAGCAGTCATTCTCCCCATCTCCTTCCAACAATGGATCATGTATTTATAGGTAATGGAGAATTATTGCGCTTTCATCGTTCGAGACACTTTCACATCACCCTTTGCAAAGAAATCCACAAATACAATGATGACATAAAAACTGAAACTTTGCTCTACTTGCTTGCAATGTTATCCTTTAAACATTTCTTGATCTCATAAAATACTTGCACCTATAGCTTTCATTTGTTACTGAGTTTGGTAGTGGCCACTCTCCACTTCTAAAACTAAGTAGTGAAATCTTGGTGACAGTTCCCCAATCCTTCAAATATCCCTTTTTTTGCCGCAAGAGAACCATGAGTTCTCCCTTTGTAAAGCTCTTCATCAATGGATCCATGCCAGACATCTAAAATATCTATGACACACTCCACTGGCTACCATTCCTTTATGCTTGAGGGATATATGTATGTAATGAGCATAGTATAGAAAAAGCACAAAAATCATAACAATCAAGTAGAGAACCACAAATAAACCAAATCAAAGTGAAAATAATCTATTGTGTACATCTGAATCACTTACAACTAGCTCTATGGCATAGTACAAACAAGACAAAAGCACAAACGAGAAGAGAAGTGTGAACCACTTGTAGTTAACTCTGAGTAGAGGAAGATTAGAGCTTTTAGGTTGAAGGGGAATCTCCTTGTGCATGTCAACATGCTGCACCCAAATCTCTTTCACTAGAAGTCGTTCACTCTTCCTTTTTGACATGATAAGAATGGGTTTTTGGATAAGGCTTTTCTTCTCTTTCTCTATTGAATTGTAATCCAAATACCCTTGGTTATTATGGAGCTTTAAGGGTGCTACTTAATCAAAAGAAATCTTCTTTGAGTTCTCTTCAAAAAGTCCACAAAACTCTGAAATGAATGGAAATAGGATTGCAGGGAAACACACACAACTTGAAGAAGATTAAGAAGCTCAAGGCACACAATAGAGAGTAGTATTGCTTAGTGCACAATGGAAAGATACATTAGCCTAGAGTGATGGACATATATACAATGCACGGGGGAAAAACCTCCTAGTGAAGGAAAAAATGCAACGGTAGTTCCAAGTGTGCTCAGAGCCATCACTACCACATATATGGTAACAAATCCTTGAGAACTAGCAAATAGTATACAGAGAAGTGCCATGCCCTTAGAAAATGATCAATCCATAAAGGGGAGTAAGCCCAAAGCTTTGTGGAAAGATTCAAACTTCTCACAAGGAAATGTGTTTGTGAAAATACCTTCAAGGTTGTCCTATGTTGGCACATAAGCCAAGTTGATCTCTCCTACTAAGAGTCTCTCTCTCACATAGTGATAATGCACCTCAATGTTCTTTGTGCAAGCATGAAAAAATGAGTTCCTTGCAATTTCCAATGCTCTCTGATTGTCAGTGTAGATGGTGTTAGCAGTGTCATGTTCAACACCCAAATAATCCATAAGGAATCTAATCCATACACATTCAATTGTGGCTATGAAGACTACCATGTACTCATCCACACAACTAAAAGTGGCCATAGTAGGTTGCTTCTTGCTCAACCATGATATGCATGAACTGTTGAGTATGAAACAAAACCACTTGGGACACTTCTGTGTCAAAACAACCGACCCAATTTGAGTCCAAAAAGGCATGTAAATCTGGTGAAAATGATCCCCCCTCAAGATAAAACAAGCCAAGATGTAAAGTGTCACTCAAGTAGTGAAAAATCCTCTCGACAGCCTGCCAGTGCTTAGACCATGTGCTATGCATAAATCTACTGACCTATGAAAAGGCAAACTGAATATTGGGCCTCATATTGCATACATACAAAATTCTGGTAAAGAGTGATATCGGCAGGGTCACTAGCATCATGAAGACTCAATTTCAAATGTAATTACATAGGAATGGCAATAGTTTTACAGTCCTCAAGTCCAAACTTACATAGCAATGCCTCTATATAGCTTGTTTGACACAAGGCAATACCAGCATCACACTGATTAATTGTATGCCCAAGGAATGATGCAAAATCCCCAAGTCTTTCATCTTGAAAGTTTCATTCAAATGAACCTTAAATTCAGCAATATGTCTCATTGGGTCTAGTGATTATCAAATCATTAACATAAAGAACGACGATGAGAAGTACATCACCCTCAGGCAACACACTTTACATACAAAGTTCTTTTTGTTGGGTTGTTATGAAAGCCTCGTTTAATCAAATGAGTGTCAGCTTTACATACCAACCTCAGGGATATTGCTTCAACCCATGCAAAGATTTTCTATATTTGCACACTTTATCTTCTTGTACTTTTATGACAAAACAGAAAGGCTGCATTACATAAACTTTCTCCAATATATCACCATCCAAGAAAGTAGTAACAATGTCTGATTGATATATATCCCATCCAAAATGATCTATCTGTTGTGCATAACCTTTTGCAACAAGTTGAGCCTTATAGCGATCGATCTCACCATCTGGCTTACGTTGGAGAGGGGGAATGGGGAACACACCCGATACACAAACAGCATCCCTTATATAGCTCAGGGTATTCAGAGCACCCCTGTCCTCTCAAAAACACCTTCGAAAAAAGCGATTCACACTAGCAGGGCATCGCCTGCACTTTGCCCAATGCACACACAACCTGCACAGTCAGCAGACATCAATCACACCGATCTTGTCCGCTTCCAGCTCTTCCACAAATCGACACCTCTCTCTCTTTCTCTCTATCACACACAGGAGCCAGGGGACACACGCGCTCACACACACCGGCACCACACATCCTAGAGACGAGCAAAGAAGAAAGGGGGGAAGGGGGGAAAGACAACACCAAAATCGGCAATCATAGCTTCTCCTTCAAAACAAAAACACCTATACAGGATCCCTATCGTCTACTCATGGTCGCACTATAGCCATCACGGCTTCATACAAAGGGGCACAGACCTCCCTCAAAGTTCGACCTCCTCGGCACACGTCTCGATAGAAAATCTAACTCTCACTTCGCTTCAACAACAACTTTTCGTCTTGATCGCCTTTACTCACTACCTCTCGTGCAAGCCCTTCGCTCTTTCGAGCCGCTTTGCGGACCACGCGTGCCGGCCTCGACCCTTGATCGCGAGCGCACGAAGCCTGTTTGGTTTTTTCCTTCCTCAATTCTCATTTCTCACCCCCAAGCCAAAGAAAAACTCTTCTTCTTTTTCGAAAACTGCTGCCCCTTTTTTTTCGCCCTTTCCCTCTTTGTTTTTCCAAGGCAAAGGAAAAGTTTCTTTTTTAGGCAATGAAGCCCTACGCCACTGACTTTACTCGCCTCCCCTCTATCTTTTCCTTTTAGCCTTAGAGGTTACCTCTTCACTTTTGAACTTACAACAAGGGACTTCAACTTCCATGGCGCTTTGGCATGCTTGGGGGTTACCTCTTCACTTTTGAACTTACAACAAGGGACTTCAACTTCCATGGCCCTTTCGCATGCTGATGATGAGCGAAACTACACACATTTCGGCCATGCCATATTGAATTTTTCCTTGTCAAAGCCATATCCTAAGAACCTTATCACCTTTCAGTCGTCTCACATCTTCGAACGGAGATTCATAACGCTAGAAAAAACCCGATCCGCCTTTGTCTCAGTCGTCCCGTGAGTTTGACACTTGGACGTATTCCAGCACCTGCAACTTTGATCAACGAGCCATAAACTCCAGTTGACTTTCCATATTGCATGCCACTTTCTAGAACTGTAGCGAGCTCAAAAAACTCATGTCGACGCGTCTACTGATGAGCACATACCCGACCCGCGACAAATATTCCACAGGCCATAACTTGTCCGTTTGAGCTCTGAATGGAAATCCGAAAAGACCGGCATGCTCCACACCTCAAACACTTTACGTGTATCCACTGATCCCGTTTTTTGCCACCTGTCTGTACCTGCTCTGCCCGTCGGGACCTGCGAAGTCTTCCATCTTTGGACTGACATATCTTCCACACCGGGACTGTGTTTGGCGAGCTGACTGGACGAGCTTCTAGAGCACCTCGAATACCACATTTCGGGGCACATTTCCCACATCTCAAACACCACGAATTTCCGTCATCATTATCCCACTTTGGAGGCCCCCCATGGCGTAAAAAACCACTTTAAGGATACATTTCCGCTGCCACTCTCCTGCCCAGGGCCTTCATACATGCTTTAGCCCCTTGTCATGCGCATTCTAGCACCCTCTGCACTGCATAGCACACTTTATAGCACGGACCAACTTTGGTTGCACCATCATTGCCCACCCTGCTGTTGAACATTCATGTTCAACCAAAAGTAGCTTTATTGAACTTGAAAGTTGCAACACTCTGCAAACACTCAACTACACTGGAAAACACACCACTATATGTATAATATGTATAGTATGTACAAAACTGCATGTCTGTTACTCTTGAGTCCCTTCAAGTGGGTTGCCCAACCCCCCTGGTCACAATTTGATGCACATCGGGCACCACTCCCCTATCAAAGTATAGCTTGAGCCGCACACCATTTACCCTGTGCCTGAGAAGCTTACCATTGGCTCTCACGAGTTGATAGGTCCCATTCAAAAAGGCCTTTTGCACTTTTTACGGACCCGTCCATTTCTTTTTGAACTTCTTCTGGAAGGTGAAGTCCAAGTAGCTCTCATACTTCATTACTAGGTCCCCTTATTCTATTTTTTTCTGTGGCAGACTCTCATTGACTTTGGCCATTCTCCTTTCCCGCCACTGCTTCACATAGTAGTCGGCTGCTGCCTCTCTATCCATCAACAATGCCTCAAGGCCAACAATCCTATCTTATAAAACAGCTTGTGGAGTGGCATTTATGCGCCACATACCCTTCAAAGCACCCAACTGTGCATGCACTGGCAGCACTGCCTCCTTACCATAAACCAACTCAAATGGAGTAAAGTTGGTCGCCACTTTGTAGAACGTCCTATAGGCCCATAGACACTTTTCTAGATTGATCTCCCATTCTGTTTCCTTCTTATACACATACTTTGTGAGCATTTTGATGATTTGTCCATTGGCACTCTCCACAAGACCATTGCATTGGGGATGATAAGGCAAGGAAAACCGATGATGAATCTTTACTTTTTCCACCAATGCCTACATAAGCTTGCTTATGAATCCTTGCCCTCTATCAGAAATGAGTACCCACGGCACTCCAAAATGGCAACAAATGATATCGAAAACAAAGTGGGCCACAACATGTGCATTTACCTCCTTCACAGCTTTGGCCTCGACCCACCTGGTGAGGTAGTCGATGGCAACCACGACATACTTTACCACTTGTAGACTTAGGGAGTGGACCGATGGCATCCAAACCCCACTTCTCAAAAGCATTCTGAGCAACAATCGTTCCCTGTGACTCAGTTGTCAAACGCCTCTCTCTTATAGTCTGACATTCATGGCAGGTCTTGCACCAATAGTGCACATCCTTCACTACTAAAGGCCACCAAAAACCCGCTCTCAACACTCGAAACAATACTTGACCTTTCCCCTGGTGTCTGCTCTCCTCATGACATTGCTCCAGTACCAAGTTAATCTCTTCTTTATAGATCACTCTTCTCAGCACCCCGTCTCTTCCGTAAGTCATTAGGTCTTCACCTATCAGTGTAAATTTGTGAGCTTTCTGAACTACCCTCCTCCTCTGTAGTTTAGACAAACCTTGAGGACAGTGCCCGGTACTCAAGAAATCTTCCACCTCCTTCAATGACTCCCTACCTGTGTATGTGTCCGGGGCCACATATATACCTGCGATATGTACTTGCACCTTACTGCTTGCTAGTTGGTTTGCCTCTTGGTTGTGCTCTCTCTTCACATGCTTGAACTGGATTTCTCTAAAGAACTTCAACAACTTCTTGATGGCAAAGAACCAATGTTTTAAGGAATCGCGTTTTACTTGCCATTGGCCTAATAGTTGCTTGATGACCAATAACGCATCACCTTTGACCACCAACCTGGAAATGCGGAACTCGATGCATTGTTTCAAACCTAGATGGAGGGAGAGATATTCTGCTTCATTGTTGGTATGGACATCCTCCAAATCAAAGGCTTTTGAGAAGATTACCTTGCCGTGTGGATCGTGTATCACCACACCTCCACCACCTTTCTTTATCACCCTTCTATATGCACCATCAAACCACATGGTAAAAGCTCCCATCAGGTCAGGCTCCTCTTTGGCTTCATCTCGTAACACTCTGATAAATTGGCAAATCCACCGCTTTGCTGACCAAAATGTCCGCCAAATGGGACCGACTTGTATGGTCAATCGAACTCGAATTCCTGCAACTCTATCACCCGCTTCATGATCCGCTTCCCTGGCTTCAAGTGTAGTACTATTTTCGGCAATAGATTATTAGCCGTCAACACATAAAACTTACGCACAATCAGGTGCACTTTGAACTTTTTACAAGCAAAACCCAATGCCATGACCCACTGCTCCGCTTCAGTGTAAGCCACTTCTCTAGGACTTATCACCCTGCTTTCAAAGTAGATAGGCTTATAGCTCCTTCCTACCTTCTGCAGTAACACTGCCCCAATAGCCACGGTACCTACCGTCATTGACACATAGAAATCATCCTCTTGGCTTGGAGGGCACACAGCTGACACAAAATTTCTTTCACCCTGTCAAAAGCTTCTTGAGCATCTTCATCCCATTCAAAGCCATGCACCTGTTGAGCCCTCTTTTGGAGAGGATACACATACTGTGATAGCATCCAAAAGAAACGCGACAAATAATTTAGCTTATGTACAAAGGAGGCCAAGTCTTGCGCACTAGAGGGAGGCTCCATTAAGACTAGCACCTTGAACTTTTCTGGATCTGCCTCAATTTCATTTTGTGACACCACATGACCTAGGAAGTGCGCTTGAGGTTTTGCTAGCTTGCACTTCTTAGGGTTTAATTGACCTCCTTCTTCGTCCAGCCTTTGAAAACATAGCTGCAACTTTGACAAATGATCTGCCCTTGAGCTATAACATCCAATACCATCCATGAAAACTCTAATGAACCTGCCCAAGTAGGGACCAAACACCCTATTCATCTAGTCTTGGAAGGTGCCGTAGGCATTCACTAAACCAAACGGCATCCTATGATAGGCAAAGCACCCCCATGGAGAGATAAATGTCGTCTTCAGCTGATCTTCAAGAGAAATCCCTATTTGAAAGTACCCTGAAAATCCATCCATAATAGAGTACCTTTCATGACCGGCCACCTGATTTAAGATTTCATCTTGGAACGGCAACGGGTAGTGCTTTCTCTTGGTTGCCGCATTCAATGGCTTGTAATCAACGCACACCCACCATTTTCCATTCTTCTTAGGGGTGATAACCACCGGAGAAACCCACTCCAACTCCTTCATGGGGTATATGATACCTGCATCTAACAACTGGTTAATCTCCTGCCAAAGAGCCTCCTTCTGAATTTCCCCTAACCTTCTTAGCTTCTGTGCCTTTGGTTTGCACCCTTCTTTAAGAACTATCTTGTGCTCTGCGCCCTTCGCTCCTCGTAAATCCTCGTACTTCGTCGCAAATAAATTCAGAAAAGAGGCACACAAATCAACATAGACTTCTCTCTCTTTCTTGGTCAAATCTTCGCTTAGCATAGTAGTTACCTCCTCCACCCCTATGCCATGAACCTGGCAGCACCACCCCTTTTGCATGGGAGCCTTCAACAGTGATCCCAAATAAGTTGACATCTATCTTTAGCATATCATCCTCACTTTCCTCTTCCTCGATATCTGTGTAGCCCTCATCATAGCCTGTCTCGGTCTCATACTCATAGCTTGTCGTATCATCTTTATCTTTTTCTGCCACAGGGTGAAAACGGATCTCTTTGGTCTTTAAATCAAGCACCACCTATCTCCCTCTCTCCTTGTCAGGCAAGGTGAACACCCTGCTCCCCCAATCCTGCTTAGCCCCTATTGCAAGTAGCCATGTCCTACCCAAGATGATTGGATAAGCATTGTCACCCGCTTTCATCACAAAGAAATTGATTAGGCACTCAATGCCCATCACTTTCACTCTTACATCTTGAGCCACACCCAAACACCTTGCTTTGGTATGGTTAGCCATCCTCATTCGTACATTTGATTTAGGTACTGCTTTGACCCCTGTTTTCTTCATAGAAGCCTCCGTCATGATGCAAACCTGTGCTCCGTCATCTATATAGGCCTGAACCTTCATCCTCTTTTCAATGACCGCATCCACTAGAGGAAGGACATCCGTCGGACTACCCACTCTCAATGCCATGTTTTGTATTGCATGCACATTCCCCTTAGCCTTTGGCAGCCTCGTGCTGACATTTGTAGACCACTGTCTTCGTAGCTTGGGATTTAAAGCCAACAACTGACCAAAGGTAATGTTAGCCTTTGGATTTTGAACATCGCTTACCAAGTCATATTCGGGGTAGTCGCGTCCTAGCTGAAAGTCTACTTGCTTGATTTTGCGACGCCTCCTCTTCTTGCTAGTTTCTGAATGCTCCTTACCTTCGTACACTTTCTCTTTACCTTTACAGGCCCTCGTCTCCCACTCGGTTTCTCTCTCTCTTTCCATCCTTGCTCTTTTGTTGGCCAAAACTTCAACATCCTACTTATCCACTCCAATGATATTCACCCTAGGGACTTCACCACCATCCTGAGGAGCTGGTTGCACCTGATTCTCAACTACCTGCTCCCTCGGGCCATTGAGCTGTGCTTGGCCTCTACCTCTGCCAAACAGTGGATAAATACCGCCTCTTTCTCTTAGAGTATGAGGGAAATCCGGTGCGTAGTGTCCTTCTTCACTGCAATTGTAACATCGGCCAGGCAGTGGCCTTGCCCTGCCCCTTGCTCCTCTCGGTTGACCTCTATCCATCACGCTTAGCCGCAATTCCTGCATTTGCTCAGACAAATCTTGTACAGTTCGCACCCAATTTTGTGGCACAACGGCTACACCTCGATTTGCCCGGTTTTCATCATGAACAACATCCCTCGGACCACCCTGAGGCTAGACCATTCCTTATAGCCTGACGCGCCTTGTTCAATCTTCTTTTTGATTTTCCTGCTTTTTGCCTTTGCGATGGCCAATGCACCATTATAGTTTTTTGGGCTCTCAAAATCCACTTTCTCCCTCACTTTAGGATGTAGGCATGCCATGAATTTATCGGGCTTGAAGTAGTCGCCATTGGCCAATTGCATGGCACCCGCTAACTCTGCCCAGCACACTTCAAAACGATCCAAAAACAAACTGAACTCTTCACTTACATCCTCTTTGAGTGCCTTCAGTTTGGCATCCATCTCGACTGGGGACGCCTCTTTGCGGAAATCATGTAGGAAATGCGCCCACAGAGCCGGCCAAGCATGCCTCGGCTCCCCTTCTAAAGCTTCATACCATATCTTTTCCTTCCCGCGCATCACCAAAGGAAATGTCTGCATCTTGCTGTCCTCGTTCGGTATGCGCAGCAATAGCATATACAACTCAAAGTCTGCAACCCACTCATCAAGATTTTTGCTCACGCACACCGACACCACACATCCTAGAGACGAGCAAAGAAGAAAGGGGGAAAGGGGGAAAGACGACACCAAAATCGGCAATCATAGCTTCTCCTTCAAAGCAAAAACACCTGTACAGGATCCCTATGGTCTACTCATGGTCGCACTATAGCCATCACGGCTATAGCCATCACGGCTTCATACAAAGGGGCACAGACCTCCCTCAAAGTTCGACCTCCTTGGCACACGCCTCAAAAGAAAATCTAACTCTCACTTCGCTTCAACAACAACTTTTTG
This sequence comes from Adiantum capillus-veneris, assembly GCF_014529385.1. Classification (NCBI taxonomy): domain Eukaryota; kingdom Viridiplantae; phylum Streptophyta; class Polypodiopsida; order Polypodiales; family Pteridaceae; genus Adiantum; species Adiantum capillus-veneris. The sequence goes on along the minus strand of NC_140949.1, from coordinate 105,447,443 downwards.
TCTTGATCGCCTTTACTCGCTACCTCTCGTGCAAGTCCTTTGCTCTTTCGAGCCGCTTTGCGGACCATGCGTGCCGGTCTTTGACCCTTGATCGCGAGCGCACGAAGCCTGTTTGTTTTTTCGCTTCCTAAATTCTCCTTTCTCACCCCCAAGCCAAAGAAAAACTCTTTGTGGCCTGCCCAAAGGGCAAAGGCTATAGAGATGGTTTCTCTTTTTGCTGACTAAAATAGAAAAAAAGGTGGAGTTGTATTTTTAAGCTTTTTTTGATAGGTAAAAAATGGTGATTGGTTGAAACAAGATAGTGTGCACTCATTTAAATGAAGAAGTGGGTAGCCTAAATCGAATGATGGAAAGGTATGGAGAAGAGTGTGTAAATCGAATGATGGAAAGGTCTTGAGTTTTGAAATATGAAGTTGTTTTGGCTGGCTAAAAATAGAATTTTTTTTGGGGAAAACAATTTTGATTGGTGCGTGCTGTGAGCACTCAAGAGAGAGTCATAAGTGCTAGTTGTTGGAAAATGTTGCCAAATCGAACGTATCCAATGTTGGTAGGTGAATAGGGTTTCAAGAGGGTACAGATGCCTATTGTAAAACATCTAGGGCCATCACTTCTTATTATTACATGCTTCGTCGCGTTCTCTTCTCCTCTGAGGCCTTGCCCTGCGTCTCTTTCTTTGCCAGTCCTGTTTTCTTGGCAATGCATCCTCTTACGTGGCAAGCTAAAAGCATTAGAGCATGGAGCTTCTACTACAGCACTGTCCCTGCAAAACCCTTACTGGGTGGTGTTGCCTTGCATGCATTCAAGCTACTGCCCATGGTGCTCTGTCACTCAGCTTATACAGAAGCATGCATTCAAGCTACTGCCCATGGTGCTCTGTCGCTCAGCTTACACAGAAGCATGCATTCAAGCTACTGCCCATGTTGCTTTGTCCCATAGCTTACACAGCAAGGCAGTACTAACTGAGCGTTCTGTCGCTCAGCTTACACATAAGCATGCATTCAAGTCACTGCCCAGCAAAGTCTACATATTCCCCCTTGCCCTCACTTTGAGCGGGAGAAGTTGCTCAAACAACGCACACACCCTGTGGTGGGCGTCCACGGAGGATGCACAGCCCTGCAGATTTCTCTGCCTCCAGCTCGTCTGAACCCAGCCTTATTTGATCTGCAGCAAGAAGCTATGGTGAGGTCATGTTCAACGCGAGCTTTAGTGCCCTGGGTGGGACTAATGCCAACGACTGCAAGATTTAGGGGTTTGCCAAAGCCTATTTGGTCGACGAAGATGAAGATGCTGATGTTGTTGGCATGTTCAATGTCTTCGCGGTAGTGTAGATGGGCGGAAATGAGCTGGAGGGTAGGTACGTATGGTATGATGTTGGAGGGAAACAACAAGGTTTGAATCAACTGCATGACCATCTCATCTAAGAGCAAGCATGACAAGAAGAGCACGCAGGCGCCAATGCAGTCTTCATGCAGGATATTGAAAGTAGTATGCAGGAGTGCAAGGGTCTCACGCGGGTGCTTTGCAATTCGACCTCTTCAAGGAAGGCACAATAGTGCTTCTTTATTGGAATAATAGTGGGATCAGGATCAGGTGCATCGACATTTTTGCAGTGCTTGCTCTGAAGAAGGACGTGGTCCTGGCGCTGATGCAGTGGACATAGAGCTGCCTTTTATCAGGGCCCATGAGCGGCATCGAGATGCAAATGCTACGGCTACCTGATTTCCTCATGAACCAACGGTTGGCTGTTGACATGACATGACCTCATGAAGCGGCCATGCACGGACCAGAGAGCTTGCAAGCAAAGAAGGCAGAGGCATCCCTTTTTGGGCGCTCCTCCTAACTTGATGAAACAACGACTTTGATGATAGGTGTGTTGCTTGGGGTGGTGACCCTGTGGTGGGCGGCATGTAGTAGACTGCAGATCATGCAATGACCTTTGGTTTTGAGGTGTGCCTGCAATGTGCCCCTCAGCCATTAAATTGCAATATTTGGACCTTATATTGAGGTTCCGAAGGTCTTTGCGCAATTTTATGTGGCCCGCGGGCCTAATTTTTGTGTTTGTCTTAATACTTGCAAATATCTTCATCAACGAAGTTAAGATTTTGCCAATATTGCTCGTCTGTTGCTACACGCACCCCGAGTTTCTGCATGTACTAGTCCTCGAGCATGCTGTGTCAGGCCTTGAGCCTTTGCATCTGAATTTTCTTTAGCCCGAACACATGTCTTTTGCAGGAACGAATTTTTTTACCATAAGATGGATTGTTTCCAAATCTGAGCGTTTTCACTTGCATTCCCTGATCTAAGCGCTTTTGTGTTGAGGCCCTCACTATTTCATGGGCTACTTTGGCTCTCTACTGAGGTTACTACTCTTGTATGTATCTTGAGGTTGAGGTTATCGACTGCTTATTAAGCACATCTTTCAGATTTTTCGTATTTTTTGAGCGCATCTACTTGCAAATTCCTTTGCTAACCTTGTTTTAATCCTTATTTTGCATTTGGTTGAGCCATGTTCCAATATTCAAAGTTCGGCTTTAAATCTGCTATATATTGTGTTGTACATGCCCTTCTATCTATCTTGAAAGTCAAGGGCCCTCTTTTTCCCTGCGTGAGCAAGTACCATTGCTCATGTTAGCATGATCCTATGTTCCCGTGCGGTGCGCATGTGCAAATGAGAGTTGACAAAAAAAAGGTGATTGTGGATGAGCTATACTTTAGAGGGGTTGCTACCATTGGCTGTTACCACCTTGCAGATGATGTTTTGCTTCTGAATGCTTGGAGTCTTGTCTTAGTGTTTGGGGTCTCTATAGACATGATAGTTCCTTTATATATATATATATATATATATATATATATATATATATATATATATAGAGAGAGAGAGAGAGAGAGAGAGAGAGAGAGAGAGAGAGATTGGCAGTATATTGGGGGGCACAAGAAGGAAGAGGAGGAATTGAAACATCATGGAGCCCCTGTGCCTGCAGGAGAGCATGGAGTTGGGCACGGAACTGGCTATGGGGAGAACAAAGTAGCTCACTCTGCCGGGATCCAGGGCATTGTTGTTGCTCATCGTGAAGGCCCTCTGGAGAAGGTGAAGGACAAGATCAAAGGGCAGAAGCAACTGCATAAAGGGGCCGGTCATCATGGCGTAGATGAAGGCAAAAACAACTCTGGTAGTGAGAGGGACAGCGAGGACGGCCTGAAGAAGAACAGTCCATGGACTCTGCTAAGTTTTAGGTAAACAAAGCTGGCCGTCTGCACTTAGTCCAACATAACCACGTCGCCTTGTTGATGGAACTTGATGTACGTCAGCTCACTAGAACTTTTAATTAGGCTTGATTACATCCAAACTTATCTAGTTTTGATGTAACATAGGCTCTGGAGTTTTGATGTAACATAGGCAGAGCCTCAGAGCCTAGTGGTTACTTTTTTTTTGTATGCTGCCAATGCTTGATAAAGTATTAATCATTTGCAATTTTAAGTGAGAAAGAGAGAGTCTAGCATAGAATGCTTCTCCAAAAAGATTTTGCATCTCTCAAAGATGAGTACCTTTCTTTGTCTTCACCTCACACTGCCTCAATCTTCTCTAGTGCTTAATGTGCCAAGCATATCACACACAAGATATCGGCATTTAACTTCATCGTAGACACCTTCAATACAAGTTGATTTGTCTCCTACTTAAATGAACTCCACAACAGAGCGGCATAAGCTCCACATTGCGAGGGTACTTCCATTCTTAGTTCTCTCATCAAGCTTTGGTAAAGCATCATGGACAACCTTCACCTGATGTGAAACAATAGAAGAAAAATTAAGGGAAAATTATCAAAATACCCCTTTAATTTGTGGAATACTCAAATTTCAGAAAAATTCGAAATGCCCTTGTATCTAATTTGATTACATTGTTCAAGATTTTTTAATCATTGTTCCTTTTTGAAAAATGAGATTTGTTTTTGAGTGCTAGGGACGTCATTTGCCATAAATTACCTCCAAAAAAGGCCAATTTTCACCTAAAAAGAATGAAGCAATTCATCTCCAAAGCCCATATGGTCAACTCAAATTCTAGATATGCATTGGATATTATAGACAATCATTGTTCATATGAGAAGCTACCAATTTTTTTTATATTTGGAAAAATTTGATCTCTCAATGAGGAGTATTTTGGAAAATTTGAAAGACATTATGGTAATTAATGACAAAATGTTGAGGGTGTTTTAAAATTTTAGAGGTATTTTTGATAATTTTCATGATATATATATATATCATGAGAACTACAAAATATCAAAGGTATTTTAAAATTTGAGAAAATTATCAAAATACCTTTCAAATTTTAAAATACCTTCGATATTTTGCCATTCTCATGATAGATAGATAGATAGATAGATAGATATATATATATATATATATATATATATATATATATATATATATATATATATATATATATATATATTGATTGAGAACGCACCATATCTCACTTTCCCTCGTTTATTTTCTATTTTGTCAAACATTAGTCTATATGGAGATATCAAGAGAGTATAATGCTCTTTTATTATGAAAGTTCAGCCTCATCGTTAAACACAACAAAAAATTTGTACTTGATTTGGTGCAGATTTTACCAATGGTAGGCCTTGTGATTTTATCACTTGTTCTTTTTCGAAAACGGCTCCCCTTTTTTGTTTTCGCCCTTTCCCTCTTTGTTTTCCCAAGGCAAAGGAAAAGTTTCCCTTTTAGGCAATGAAGCCCTGGGCCACTACCTTTAAGCCTTCTCTCTTTTTCTTTAAACTTTACTCACCTCCCTCTATCTTATCCTTTTAGGCTTGGGGGTTACCTCTTCACTTTTGAACTTACAACAAGGGACTTCAACTTCCATGGCCCTTTCGCATGCTGACGATGAGCGAAACCACACACATTTTGGCCCTGCTATACTGAATTTTTCCTTGTCAAAGCCATATCCTAAGAACCTTACCACCTTTCAGTCGTCTCACATCTTCGAACGGGGATTCATAATGTTGGAAAAAACCCGAACCATCTTTGTCTCGATCGTTCGTGAGTTTGACACTTGGACGTATTCCAACACCCGCAACTTTGATCAATGAGCCGTAAACTCTGGTTGACTTTCCATATTGCATGCCACTTTCTAGAACTCTAGCGAGCTCAAAAAAACTCATGTCGACGCGTCTACCGATGAGCACATACCTGACCCCCGACAAATATTCCACAGGCCATAACTTGCATGTTTGAGCTCTGAATGGCAATCTGAAAAGACCGGCATGCTCCATAGCTCAAACACTTCACGTGTATCCACTGATCCTATTTTTCGCCACCTGTCTGTACCTGCTCTGTCCGTCGGGACCTGCGAAGCCTTCCATCTTTGGACTGGTATATCTTCCACACCGGGACTCTGTTTGGCGAGCTATCTGGACGAGCTTTTAGAGCACCTCGAATACCACATTTCGGGGCACATTTCCCACATCTCGAACACCGTGACTTGCCGTCATCATTATCCCACTTTGGAGGCCCCCCCGGCCTAAAAAACCACTTTAAGCATACATTTCCGCTGCCACTCTCATGCCTAGGGCCTTCATACCTGCTTTAGCCCTTTGCCTTGCGCATTCTAGCACCCTCTGCACTGCATAGCACACTTTATAGTGCGGACCATCTTTGGCTGCACCAATGTTTCAACTTGTAAACCCTTTTCACGTCAATGGCCTTTTTGCCAAGAGGTATATCGCATAAATTCCATGTGTCATTTTCTATAAGTGCATCATATTTGGATTGCATGGTAGCCATGCAATTTTCAAAATTTTGTGCTTCATAAATGGAGAGAGTTTCCTCCACATCACATAAATTGGAAATAGCAAAGCATGACAATCTAATGCATAAGATGCATGGCAAGAACTTGAACGAGTATGACTAGACATAGGTGCATCCAATTTACTATCACACAAAGTATGGACCAGTCATTTTGGCATACCTCTAGCTTGCCCATTTTCAGCCCTTTCCATATTAAGTACCTCATGTACATCTGCATCAAAAATAGGTTGATCCGTAGCATTTTCAAAAACCCCCATAGGTTGTACATTTTCCTCATTGGAATTTTCATTTAAGTTTCCACCATTAAAAAGAGGCAGCAAACTGCCATAAATGTCTCGTGAGCTTACATTATTGTCAATAGTACATGGCAACAAAGGCTAAATAGAATCTTCCCCAAGCACAACATCTCATGACACCAAGATAGATTTTGGCTGTGGATGGTCTAACATGTAGCCTTTTCTTTCAGTACTATAACCAACAAAATTGAATTTAGCAGACTTATCATCCAATATTATGCGCTCCATTTGTGGCACCAAGGCATAAGCTAGACAACCAAAAATGTGCATGTATTCAATAGATGGCTTCTTATCATGCCATGCTTCATAAGGAGTCATAGACTACAAATCTTTCTTAGGACACCTATTAAGTATATAAGTAGCTCACATGATCACCTCAAACCAAAACAAATGTGGAAAATGTTGACTTTAGACCATACATCATGCCATCTCTGTAAGCAACCTTTTTTTCCTTTCAGCAACACCATTTTGTTGAGGTGTATAAGGCACCGTACATTAGTGTTTTATCCCACAACTAGCCAAAAATACCTTAAACTCATGAGACATATACTCCCCCCCTCGCTCTGAAGAATGGAGAATGCCCTTAGTACATTTAGAGACATTTTTATCCATGGCCAGAAATTTCTTGAAGCACATGAACAATTCAGATTTATCTTTAAGCGGATACACCCATGCATGCTTGGAGTAATCATCATTGAATTTCACAAAGTACACGTAATTGATTAAGGATGGAGTTTTCATAGACCCACAAACATCATTATGCACAAGTTGCAACCTACGTGTAGCCCTTACTGAACCATCCTTTGGAGACTTTGGACGTTGCATCTTATCCAAAATACAGCCTTCACAAACATGCTTCAAAGGTGCTTCAAGAGGCGACAAAGAAGCAACCATATGAGATTTTTGAAAACGGAACAAAGTGCCAAAATTTAGATACTCAAAACATGCATGCCAAACTTTTGCATCTAAAACAGCCTTTGAATCCACAATTGTATTTGCAAAATTTTGCCCACACTTTTTATACAAAGTGAGATTATACAGCCCACGACACAAGATGCCAGATGTAACAATTTCATCATCACCAAAATTGAAATCATGAACTGTACATCTTTCATCTACAAATTTTACAACAAGACCAAGTCTAGCAAGTAGAAATAGACAAAAGGTTCCTTTTGATCCCAGGTACATAAAGTGCATAAACAAGTGTGAAGAACCGCCTTTTGCATCAATCAACACAATCTTTCCAACTCCTTGGACCGGGTAAGAGGCATTGTTGGCACAAATGACCATATTCCCATGAGGTTCATACTTAAGAGAGGTAAACAAGTCATGATGTGAGGTAATGTTTGTTATAGCACCATTATCAAAGTACCAAAGATGTGAATCTGTAGAAACTTTCATACATGCATCATGGACAAAAGGCTCATAAGTGCATTTTATACCACTCTGCATCTATATCATCATCATAATCTTTTTTCACAGAACATTCTACAATAGTTGCACTATAGTGGAACTAGCCTCTTTCTTCTTGGCCTCTTTTGCCTTCAATTTAGGACAGTGCTAAATGAAGTGATCATTAGCCTTGCAATAATAGCAATGCATCTTCTTCTTTATCTTTTCACAAAAATTCCCATATAGAGTGCTGCCAACAGAAGCATTAGGAACAAGTGAATTTCCACTCGCTCAAGAACCATGAGAAGTGGCTACATTGTTGTTCCCATCTTTTCTTTGAGCAGTAACAAAAGCCTATTCAAAGGCACGCTATTTAGCCCTATTCTTTCTTGAAAGTGACTCTTTCAACAAAAATGTGCATCATGCATCAAACTTGACAACATCAAAATTTTCTTAGCTCATAAGTCTCCAAGTACTAGCAAAATTCTAGTAAGAATTTGGCAATGCATCAAGAATAATCTGCACAAGTGAACTATCAGAAATGACTTCACTTGCAAAATGACTTCACTTGCAAAATGACTTCACTTGCAAAAATGAGTTGCTCATTAATATCCTTGATACCAGGAAGGAAAGTGTCCATATCATCTTCCCCATGCATAATCTTTGATTCCAACTCTTTACGCAATAATGCAATTTTAAATTCATTGCAACTTTCATAAAGATCAACTAGAATAACCCAAGCTTGTTTTACAAATTTAGTTGAACGAATGTGAGGAGTAATATTACACTCCATAGATAATGTAACCAATGCATGAGCCTATGCATCTCTAACATCCCAATGAAACTGCTCAATTGTAGGCAAAAGAGCTCTAGCAACAACAATCCTACCACCAAAACCTGCATCATTAGAAATTTTTGGAGGTCATTTGGAGGGCTTTCAAGAAAATAGAATTTTTGGCATTTTGGTGTGGTAAAAAAAAGGTATCCTCAGTACAACAGTTTAAAAAGTGTACTTCCAAGTAGATTATTTCCACAACATCATAACAGTCATGTGATGATTGAGGGAACGTCCCTTTTCAATTACATTTAATGCACCTTGCCATCTTGGAGAGAGATTCAGTGGCTCTGCTTTCTTCCTCTTTGCAACATTTCCTGCTCTGAGAACTAATGGCTTTCTTATCTTTCTTACACTAAGCACTAATGGCCTTCTCCTCCACACCCACAAATCTCCTTGCCAAATGTCCTAAATATCATCTACACATTGACTTGGATCCTCAATATGATCCATTATGTAAGCAAAACAAAACCAACACACACATGACATTAGTAGAGAGAGAGAGAGAGAGAGAGACTTCGAGCAGAGGGAGAAAAACATGTAGACATTTGGACACATGGTTCGCTCTATCCTTGTAATTCAAAGACTAATGCCTCTCCTGCATTTACAAACCCTATTGTTTTATTGACCTTTGTAGGAGATGGAGAAAATGGCTTGCTTGGTTATTGCAAAGATCTAACTAACCAATCTAAAAATCACAGATGCATGCTTCATGCTTCATGCTTCGTGCTTCATGCTCAAGAAAAAGAGCTTCTTTGACTCTCTCATTTGCATTGTAATGACCAAAAAAACCATATTGCAACACACACAAGAATTATAGGTCCTATGAGAAAAGGTACAGATCTTACAAAAGAAAGATACGACTTGGGTGCTCGTGTGCAAAAGAAGAAACTACAAACCTTGAAGGTTGGATTTGGTGGTCTTAAGAAAAGAATCCAAGCACTAAGGTGAGGAGTTCAATATTTCTTAACTATTTCAACTAGACTAGTTGGTTTCTTTGACTTATGTATTTCTTTCTTTGTAGATATAGTATCCATCCAGACAAAGAAAACATTGATCCCATAGCCAATGGAGGAAAGCGGTTGAAACCCTTGATAAGCAGTAGTCTTGAAAAAAATATAACAAGTTCAAAAGTTTTAGATTTTGCAGGAGATATCATGGACCATTTTATTTCAAAGAATGCAGTGTTTTCCACAAAGATACATGGCACACTTTACTCACTGGCATGGATAAGAGAGGGTATTCATCTTTTCAATAGTCTATCTCCTCTATATTTGTGAAGAAGGAAATAAATTCTAATCTACTACCAACAGTAGCAAGTGTTTGGAAAGAGAGACTTCAACTTAACAACGTGTAGAACAACTTTCTTGGATATCCCTTTCATATTCAAGATACTTACAAAGTCCAAGGAACAGCTACAACTTATGATGAGTACAACAATATCTTCATGGACCTTACCTTGTTGCAAACTATACTGGTAGAGTTCTACAATTTCACATTTGAAGAGGTTGGTGGTGTGCTACATTTTGTCTTGAAGCTAGATGAGTGTGAGATTCTTAAAGAGAAGAAGCTAGATCAATTGACAATCACATTAATGAATAGGGAACTTTCAAAATATCCTATTGAAGATCCTTTATACTTCAATGTTTAGTCAAAAATCAACATATGGTGGTTCGGTGCTCTTGAGGTTAGTCATTTTCTTTCAACTCTTGTACTAAAATAATACATTTTATCTCACATTATATTAGGATGAAACTTGTAGGTAAAGAAAGAGGACCATGACATTTTATTTTGGGTCTTCAATCAAACCCTTATTCCTGACATAATTGACTAACAAATGAATCAAGGAGAGGTGACGGTTGTGGATGGGAGGGGAGACTTTCAAGTCCAATGGCATCATGCGGATGACCTCAAAACATTGAGGTGTACATATAATTGTGGAATGCATGCCATGGAAAAATCTCCATGCTTGTTTTGCATGGAGTGTGCAAAGGTGATGGGCCCAAAGTGGTGGAGAAATGCTCCTACTCGTCACAATGAAGACCCTAACTTTCGCCCGTTTCTGGCTATTCCACTTGTTAATGTTCACATTTATACAATCTTTATAGAATTGTGGAGAAATTACTATATCTCTACATTGGATTTGCTTGGAAAATCAAGAAGTCAAGTTGCTCTAGAGGCCCTTGAACTAGTATTGTCACATATCATGGGTCTCCATGGGGACAATGTCAAAATCTAGCGAGATGAAAAGAGATCAAAAAATGATAAGGATGTACCTTCCAAACCATCCACTGGTGGGGTCAAGGCATGCAGGTTTTTATATAAGACACTAGGGATAAAAGATGTGAAGTTGACATAGTGTGTGAGGACATATCACTCCACCTACGTTAGAAAAGTTGGGTATCTGCAATGGAAAAACATGCATATGTCCATGAAGGACTAGGAGCCAGCTACTTACAACACCAAGATCGATGCCTAGTGTTCCATAAATGCACTCTTTTATATGTGCGACAAAGATGATTGATCACAAGAGGATCTCAACAAGTTTAAGGAGAACATTTAGCTACTAAACAAATCATTCAAGGCATCATGGGCAGACACTCAGATACTCCTTACATGGTACTCTTAGACCCATTCTTGATATAAGAAACAACTATGTGAGTGTTTCATGTGCTTAACAACTTTGCTTCATTTGCAGCAGATCATTTTCAACCATTTACCATACTTTATTCAAAAGTAAGAGAACTCAAGCATATGGAATAACCAGGGCTTAGAAAAGTCGCATTACATGGAAAGGAACGCCTACTTCAGACACACACAGCATGGTGGCTCCCAAAACAAGGCAAATAGTTTGAAAGAGCTATTCTAATGGTTCTATTTCAAAATCCTTCACCGCATACAACAAAAGAAAATATTAGCATCTTCAACAATAACATAGGCAATCAGACATTTACCCAAAAAAAAACGCTCTAAGGCTTTTAACAACTACAATGCTCATGAAGGCCAAACAAAGTGGAGAGAGACAATGGAATATGTGAACCATAGATGAAACAAGAGACTCTAAGTGTTCAATTTGTACTAGTCACAAGTTGTGTTTCAATTTGTTGAGGTTTTGGTTATATTTTCAAAAATTAGACAGATTGTTATATGTGTTTAGCACACAACATGTACTAATATGAAAATAAGGCAAATGGTATTGTGCTTAAGACAACATGTACAAGTCACAAGTTGTGTCTCAACTTGTTGAGAATTTAGATATATTTTTTGGCACATTGCCCTTGTATCTCATCATGAAGTGTTTGCCATACTCTAAGAGCTCATTTGGGTCTTGTTTTCCTAAGGATAATGCTATTATTGTGTATGTCTAGTAATATGCGGCACATTCGCTTGTATACCCAGGGCTATATCCACAACACTACTAAGGATACTGCTATTGTTGTGTATGTCTAGTAATATGCGGCACGGTCACTTGTTTACCTAGGACTATATCCGCAACACTCTCTCACAAAAATTTAATTGACAAGAATGACTTTGTTCGTGTTCTATGGTAGCATCGGTCCACCTAGGAAGTGGGAGAATGTCTTCAAGGCAAACGTTGTTGTAATCCCCTCTTTTGATATTCCATTGTGAAAGACCAGGATTGTGCCTCGTAGAGTTGGTATATTGTGAAAGAGTTGCAGCCCTTCCACAATACTCTCAAGTTTGATGATAGAGAAAGTCATCCTTTTTAGTAATCCTGGACTGCAGCCACAAAGAACTGTCAGATGTCAGAGAGATACATTGGGGTGGTAGGGGGTGGATTACCATGAAACTCTCATCTTGCATTCAAGGCTCATCCTTCCATAGATCCACTGAGCTTCTCAACCCCTTTGATGGGTGCTTATACCAATCCTCTACTTCTTGATTGCTAGTTGAGGTCTTATGCTATTTTGTATTGTTTGAAAAGTGGCTCATCAGGGAGTGTCTTCTTATACTTTTTAGCTTTCAAAAAGCAGAGTTTGAGGCACTTGAGTGGGTTATTGGAGGTTCCCATTGCCTTATCATCACTATTGTCTTCAAAAACAAAGCCACTCCTCTCCTCGTGGAAATTCAAGATGGTGCCTAGTGCAAAGTTTTCCCTTAGATAGAAAATACTCAGAATGTCATGGAGGAAGATGTATGTCCTATCACCAATTCTAGATTCTCGCACACCAAGAAGCATCAAATCAGCTTGTTTCTCATTGAATCCAAACACATCCAACGGTAGCTTTTTCACAGACAGCATTTTGCATTGTTCAACCTCCTTTTCTTTTGCCTCAAAGTTAATAGGGGGTTAATAGCCTCCTTTATCTCATCCACTTAATTGTAGTCCTTCTCCTCATACTCTAATTCATCCGGTGGTAGATCTTGTTCTTGCATGATCTCCTTGGGGTTCTTCATAAGACTAGAAAATAGTAAATTTAGATATAAATGAAAGCCAAAGGACTCCTACATTAGATTGAACTCCTTTTTGTGCATAGGGCACCACAAGTTTTTGTATAAAAGTGGAAACTAATGGTATTTTTTGTACAAACATCGGTAACACAATATTTTAAGTGAACCACCACCATGTCATCAAGGATGACCCTACCTTTTGCACCTCCAGTTCAAACCTATCTCTTTCAAGCTTTAAGAAATCCAAGTGCTGAGCTAGAAGATAATCAAGACTAAAGGTGGCATTAAAGATGTCACGTACCTTATGAAATAAATTTATTGGCAGCTCTTGAAGATAATACAAAGTCAAAAATCCTATCATCTATGATTGCAAGGTCTTCTACAATAACTGTCTCTTTTTTCCTCTACTCTTTTGTGATGCACTTTGTAGGTGACCCACGGGTGAAAGCATGTATTGGTGGTACCACTATTTCACTTTTTTTGGTGGTTGGCTTAGCAAAAAGTAGGACACGGTAAATTTTTTGCAAATCTTATCAAAATTTTGCGGACATTGCACTTTTGGATTCTCCTTGTCAAAAGCTTTCCAATGATATACAACATGGTTCGTATGTTCATACGGGACACATGAAATTGGGATCTTTAATTTGCTATCAAAGTAGTTTCTAAGAAACCACTTTTTGGACCACCAATACATGCTTTGACCCCCACATGCAGTGGTTGGGAAATCCATCTTCCGCTTTAGTGAGTTGAGCACATGAACCTTGGGGGGTTGCAGTGTCAATCTAACTTGCAAAAGGTTCAAACTATGCCTCTGCAACATCCACACTTGAGCTCATGGAAAGCTCCTCTCTTGTCATACCAAGAATTCTGAAAGGCTTCTTGAAGTCAACATTTCTCTTTATTGGACCTTTTAGCAATTGCGGGGAAGAGGCAGTTATGTGTTGGTGCCCAAACAAACACTCTGGATCTGTTTTGCATCTCTTGCTTCTGTGAGCTATTATGTTTGGCAATCAAAACAAAGACCATATTGAGAAATGTAAAGCAAAAACATATTTCCTTTCAACCTGTGTGTAAATGAAAATGATGAAAACACAAAGGTATATGGATATAACATTGTTAAATATATATTGATATATATATCCTCCTATTTAAAAAGCACACACACAAACACACATACACTTATATTGACAAGTGATAATGTGTACATCTACGGCTTCCCCTTTATGGAGAGTACAATGAAGTATATCCACCTATCATACATTCTCAATTTCCCATCTAGTGCTTTCCCCTTATAACATGAACATATCTACATTCTCTCTACCTATGACATGTGCAGAACCATCCCTCAGAAGATTGTGCATCCACGTGTGCCATTCGGCCAATCCATATGAGTACCTCAAGCCTCAGCCTGACCCTTTGAATGATACTAACACAATAGTCAAACCTAAAAAATGATCTACACTAGCATGTAATTTTATGTTTGACATCCACAAATTTGTCCGTGATGCATGTAGGTGCGTTCATAAAAAAACAATTATATCTGAAGTCGCGGAGCGGAGCGTGGATCGACTCACACACACAGAGAGAGAGATACACAGAGAGCTTACACAGTACGCAGAGAATTCTGTTTGAAGGGTTATCTCCCAAAACCTTATTATCCACAAAAGTATAAGTGAGTATATACAAAGAGTTAGTGATGAGTGAGTTAGGCGGGCAGACGGCCATATCCGTATAAGAGGCCACTTGGGCTTGAATCCCAAAAACCTCCCACTTAGACTCCAATGTGGCACTTTAAGTAACTGTAAATCTATGAACATAAATGTACAAAGATTTACATGGCTGCCATCTATCCAATGCCCAATAACTCACGACAATGCACAAAGCCCTCTCCTGGAAGTCCCTTTGTGAGTAGATCAGTAGGATTGTCCTTGGTGTGGATCTTCAGTAGTTGTATCTGCTTCATTATATACATCAAACTACCCACTACAGATGCATATGGAATCGTATCCATTTCAACCTTTTCTTCCTCAGACATAGGACAATCTTGTTTGCTAAGTTTCACATATGGTGGCAATGGAACACTCAATGCCTTTCCCTTCTCCATATTGAAACGTTGCAAAACCTTGTCAATATACTTTGTTTGAGATAACCAAATCAACTTCTTTGATCTGTCTCTCTCAATGCGCATACCAAGTATATGACTTGCCTCACCCATGTCTTTCATGTCAAACGATTTTTCCATCTTTGAATTCAAAGCTGAAATTTCTTCCAAGTGTTTGCCAGCAATCAACATGTCATCCACATACAAAATAAGGATCAACCAACTGCCATCCTTAGTCTTCTTTGTATATAGACAGTGATCGTACTCACTACGTTTGTAGCCTTGAGAAAGAATAAACTGGTGGAACTTATGGTACCATGCCCTCGATGATTGTTTTAAGACATAAAGACTTTTTAACAACTGGCATACCAAATCTTCCTTGCCTTTCTCAACAAACCCTTCTGGCTGCTGCATGTAAATTTCCACATCTAAATCACCATGCAAGAACGCTGTCTTGACATCCATTTGGTGCAACACCAAATCCAATATAGCAACCAATGCAAGAAAGCATCTCAATGTAGTGATCTTAATCAACACTGGAGAGAAGACTTCATCAAAGTCAATGCCTTGTTCTTGCTTAAAGCCCTTGGCAACAAGCCTTGCTTTGTACTTTGGCTGACTATCATGAGCGGTGATCTTATACCTGTAAACCCATTTACAAGGTAGAGCCTTTTTGCCCTGTGGTAATTTAACTAGCTTCCATGTCTGGTTTTTATGCAGAGCCGTCATCTCCGATTGCATGGACAACTGCCATTTCTTCGAGTCAACCACTTGTAATGCTTCCTTGTAACAAGATGGTTCTCCGCAATCTGTGAGCATGACATAATTTAGAGATGTCACATAACGATCTGGTGGTTTGGAGACACGCTCAGAGCGTCTCACCACAACTGATTTTGCCTCTCTAGCCACTATAGGCTGTTCCTGAGCCTGATTATGCTGTCTTGATGTACTAGCACTAGGTCCATCTTCCCTGAAGACAACTCTTCTGATCTCCTCTATCTTCTCTGGCTTAGCATGAAACTTGGCTTCATTGAAATGCACATCATTGCTACGAATAAGTTTTCTGGACTCAGGATCCCAAAGCCGGTAACCCATCTCGCCCGACTCTCCGTAGCCAAGAAATATACACTTCTTGCTCTTTGGTTCTAACTTATTCCTGAACTCCTTAGGAATATGGCTATAAGCTTCACAACCAAAGACTCTGAGATGATTATACGAAGGTGCCTTGCCTGTCCATAGCATCTCAGCACTGCACTCTTATCCTGAACCCTACTAGGAGACCTGTTGATCAAATGGACTGCTGTAGCCACTGCTTCCACCCAAAATCCATTAGGCAACTTAGCATTTGACAACATGCTTCTGACCTTCTCTTGTATGGTCCTATTCATACGTTCTGCAACTCCATTTTGTGAAGGATTTTATGGTGCAGTAAGTTCCCGCTTTATCCCTTTTGCTTCACAAAAGTCTTGAAAAGCTTTGGAAACGTACTCTCCACCATTGTTAGTTCTCAAGCACTTCAGCTTCTGACCACTTTGATTCTCCACAAGCTGCAAGAATGTCTTAAAGACCTTGAGCACCTCATCCTTGTGCTTCAAAAAGTAAACCCATACTTTGCGAAAATAGTCATCTATGAATGTACAAAAGTACGCTGCTCCCCCTGGTGACAAACTAGGCATTGGTCCGCATAGATCACTGTGCACAAGAGCTAACCGTTCGTCCCTACGATTCCTCTTTGATCTGTGCGGTTCCTGTGTTTGCTTACCATAAACACAATGCTCACAAAACTCGAAATCTTGAAATGAAAAACCAGGCAAATAACCATAATGAGAAAGTATTTCCATTCCTCTTTTTGACATATGTCCCTACCTACGATGCCACAGTGACACACTTGGCTGCTCAATCACGTTGATTACATGGTTTTTAACCTCTGAAACATGTAAAGTGTACAGAGTTTTTGACTTGCTGCCATGTGCTACAGTCATCAAACCTTTGGAGATCTTCCAAGCGTTGTTCCCAAAGACTATCACATAACCCGCATCATACAACTTCCCTGTACTGATCAAGCTCTTTCGGATTGCTGGAACATGTCTGACATTCTTGAGCCATAAAGAAGAGCCATTCTGAAACTTCAACTGCACATCTCCCACTCCAAGTATGTCACAAACCTGCTCATTGCCAAGTCTGACATAATATTTAGTAGTCACATATGATGTAAACCACTCTTTGTGCGGAGAAACATGTAAAGATGCCCCTGAGTCGATAATCCAATCACTCATAGCATGTACATCCTCTGCAGTCAAGAAAACAGAATCAAGATTGCTTGTGAGGAAGATGTCACCAGCTGCTATACCAGAATCACTGTCTGAACTAGATCCTATGACATTCACCTCTTCAATCTTCATTGAACTCTTCTTTTTATCTTGCTCAGAACTCTTTGTTTTGCCTTTTTCTTGTTTCCACTTCGTACAGTCTCTCTTCATGTGACCCTTCTTGCCACAATGGTAGCATTCTATGTCATCCTTTGACTTCGAGTCACGAGACTTACTTCGGTTTTGTGCCTTCTTACCCTTCTTCTCTTTAGACTGTTGTGTTGGGGTATAAAGCCCAATGTGGTCGCCCAGGTAAGTGGACGGGCCGCCAGGTATGTACACATATTCTTTTGTAAAAACCCAATAAGAACTCACTATGCTCTACACATTATAGTAGAGCAAGTTCACCATATCGTCGTGCTCTTCTTCTCGCACTCTCTCTCGCGTCGCACTTCCGCTCGTACTCCTTCAACTGGTACAGAGCTCAGATCGAGGCTCGGGGCAGCACTGCAGGAGTCTAGAGTCACCAACTCAGATTGGAATGAAATTCGACAGGCGAAGACACGGCCCCAAATCCTGTGGGAAAGCTCAAAGGGCATGGTGTTCGCAGAATTTCATTCTGAGGTCATCTCGGCCACCATTCGGCTTCGACAAAGGTCTGCGCAGGCCATTTTCGACTACGTGGTCTTGGCGGGTGCAGATCTGACTCTGCAAATTTGGGGTTTTTGGCCTACGACTGCAGGTGCTGAGGATATCGACACTCCCAGAGTGTTGATTTGTGGCTGTCTACACATCGAAGGACGGCTCCCAATTCTTGGAGGCGTGTCACATACGACACGGGCGCATCTACACACAGACTGTAGGCGACATCCACTAGTTCATCAGGTAGCTTGTGTTTGCTGCTTGATATTCCAGATTTCATCCTGACATTGTAGGTACTTCCACATGGGATGTATTGTCAGAGATGATGTATGTCTGTTGAGGGTTTGCTGGATGTGAGTCACGCAGCAAACAACCGCCGCAGCGGTTGCAGCATACAGTGGGAAATTTGTGGATGTATGACTTTGTGGGAAGTCTATGTACTGTCAGATTTACTGCAGCCTTTGTTGAGGGTCGAGTGAGGTTTTATTGAGCTGGGGGATTCTCGAATGTTGAGATCCTTTCGGTGATACAGGTCTTGGAGCGATCCCTCGAGCACCCTTAGATAGGCAGCTAGGATGTATTGACTGTGAGTTAGACAGTTGGGATTGCATCTTTGCTTTACTGCCGTTGAGGCATTGTCACAGTCTATGCTTACAGGATAGTGACAGGACAGTGAGAGACAGTACAGGTGCAGGACAGGTTTACCCGCAGCTTACAGTGTCAGAGAGACAGTGTTTTTTGAGCTGTTTTTTAGTCTGTTTTTAGTACACCGGAGCCATTTTACAAAGGAGACTCTGCCAAAATTTCTGCAGAATCTGAAGCTTTCTTGGTTCATTTGACAGGTTGATATTGGTTCAGAGGTCAGTTTACAGGGGAAACTCTGCCGAATTTTTCCCAGGAAAGTAAACCACTGTGAAGCGTAGCTATGGCTGGATCACAGGACACTTCTCTTTACAATATCAAGAAGCTGGATGGAACCAATTTCCCATTGTGGAAGAAGCAGATTTGGCACGTGTTGGTACAAAAGAAGAAGATAAAACTTATAAAGCTCAAGGGGATAAAACCAGAAGATATGGACGAAGATGAATGGAGCGAAATGGATGAATTGGCACTTTCTACCATTATGCTGACTTTGGCAGAAAGCGTTTACTTCAATGTAGCAGACGAGATGTCGGCTTATCAAGCATGGGTAAAGCTGAGTGATCTTTATGAGAAGCAGAGTGCAGCTTCACAGGTATACTGGCTTAAGAAGCTTGTTGATTTGAAGATGAAAGAAGAGACACCTATGTCCAATCATCTGAATGAATTCAACACAATCTACAGTCAGTTGTCAGCTCAAGGTGTCAAGTTTGATGAACCTGTTAGAGCTATGTTCCTGTTGATCACATTGCCAGAAAGTTGGGACACTTTTCGCACAGCTTTGAGTAATTCTGCACCTCCAGATGGTTTGAACATAGCATGTGTAGAAGGAAGTCTGCTTACTGAAGAAACCAATAGAAAGACAATGGACAAAGGCAAAGGAACAGCCTTAATTGTCAGGGGAAGGACCAAAGAAAAGTACAAAGGTGGAAAGAGGAATCAGTCTCGTAGCAAGTCCCGTAGTGCTAAAGGCAAGAGTGACATAGAATGCTACCATTGTGGCAAGAAGGGTCACATGAAAAGAGACTGCAGAGAATGGAAAGTAGAAAAAGGAAAAGAGAAAGCTGAAGACCATGGTGAGAAGAACAAGTCCTCAGTGAAGATTCAAGAAATAAATGTGACAAACACTGTTGCAGAGGATGACAGTCTAGTGTTTGGAGACATCTACTTCTTGAAGAATACAATGGACTCAGCTCTTCTTACAGCATCTGATGGAAATGCACTGAGTGACTGGATTATAGACTCAGGGGCATCACTTCATGTGTCTCCAAACAAGGAGTGTTTTACTTCTTATGTGACCACTAAAGATCATGTTCGGCTAGGCAATGGGCAGACATGTGAGATCTTAGGTGTTGGAGATGTTCAATTGAAGTTTCAGAATGGCTCTTCTTTCACGCTGAAGAATGTGAGACATGTTCCCGCAATTACAAAGAGCTTGATCAGCACAGGTTTACTTGATGATGCTGGCTACGTCACCACTTTTGGACAGAACATGTGGAAGATATCCAGGGGTTCTATGACAGTAGCACATGGAGTAAAGTCTGGAGGACTTTACATTATTTATGTATCAAATGTCTCTAAAAATGTAATCAATGTAACCGAGCAGCCGAACGTTTCTTTGTGGCATAGCCGGTTAGGACATATGTCCAAGAAGGGAATGGAAATCTTGTCTCGTTCTGGTTATTTGCCTGGCTTTTCATTTAATGATTTTGAATTCTGTGAACATTGTCTGTATGGTAAGCAAACACAGCAGCCACATAAGCATAGAAGCAGTAGAAGAGATACACAGTTGGCACTTGTTCATAGTGATTTGTGTGGACCTATGCCTAACCTATCTCTAGGGGGAGCTTCTTACTTTATGACATTTATAGATGATTACTCGAGGAAAGTATGGGTTTACTTTCTCAAGCACAAGGATGAAGAGTTTAGTGTTTTCAAAATGTTTGTGACACTTGTGGAGAATCAGAGTGGCAAGAAGCTTAAATGCTTACGCACTGACAATGGTGGAGAGTATGTTTCAAAGGCCTTTCAGGACTTTTGTGAGTCAAAAGGTATAAAACATGAACTTGTTGCTCCTTACAATCCTCCTCAAAATGGTGTTGCTAAGAGGATGAATAGGACCATACAAGAGAAGGTCAGAAGTATGTTGTCTAATGCACAGCTGCCAAATGGGTTTTGGGCTGAAGCTGTATCAACAGCTGTTCATCTTGTAAATAGATCTCCTAGCAAGGTTTTGCAGAAGGATTCAGTGCCAGAGATGGTATGGTCAGGCAAAATGCCCTCATACAAGCATCTCAGAGTCTTTGGCTCTGAGGCATATACTCACATTCCAAAGGAATTTAGGAACAAACTTGAGCCAAAGAGTAGAAAGTGCATCTTTCTAGGCTATGGTAATTCTGGTGAGATGGGGTACAGACTTTGGGATCCCGAATCCAGAAAGGTTGTCCGCAGCAATGATGTTCACTTTAATGAATCCAAATATCATTCTAAACCAGAGAGGGTTGAGGAGATTAGAAGAGTTGTCTTCCAAGAAGATGGACCTGCACGTGCAAGACATAATGTCAGGGCTCAAGAGGAGCAAGGACAGGATAGAGTGGAACCACAGGTTGTGGCTGAGCCTGAGCCACCTATTGTGCGTAGATCTGGATGTGTCACGCGACCTCCTGATAGGTTCGTTCCATCTATGAACTATGTCATGTTGACTGATTGCAATGAGCCTTCATGTTACAAGGAAGCATTGCAAATGAAGGACTCCGGGAATTGGCAATTGGCCATGCAGTCAGATATGACAGCTCTGCATAAAAACAAGACATGGAAGCTAGTTAAATTACCACAAGGCAAAAAGGCTCTACCTTGTAAATGGGTTTACAGGTATAAGATCACCACTCATGATAGTCAGCCAAAGTACAAAGCAAGGCTTGTTGCCAAGGGCTTTAAGCAAGAACAAGGCATTGACTTTGATGAAGTCTTCTCTCCGGTGGTCAAGATGACTACATTGAGATGCTTTCTTGCATTGGTTGCCATATTAGATTTGTTGTTGCACCAAATGGATGTCAAGACAGCGTTCTTGCATGGTGATTTAGATGTGGAAATTTACATGTAGTAGCCAGAAGGGTTTGTTGAGAAAGGCAAGGAAGATTGGGTATGCCAGTTGTTAAAGAGTCTTTATGGCTTAAAACAATCACCGAGGGCATGGTACCATAGATTCTACAAGTTTATGCTTTCTCAAGGCTACAAACGTAGTGAGTTCGATCACTGTCTATATACAAAGAAGGCTAAGGATGGCAGTTGACTGATCCTTATTTTGTATGTGGATGACATGTTGATTGCTGGCAAGCACTTGGAAGAAATTTCAGCTTTGAAGTCAAAGATGGCAAAATCGTTTGACATGAAAGACATGGGTGAGGCAAGTCATATACTTGGTATGCGCATTGAGAGAGACAGATCAAAGAACTTGATTTGGTTATCTCAAACAGAGTATTGACAAGTTTTTGCAACGTTTCAATATGGAGAAGGGAAAGGCATTGAGTGTTCCATTGCCACCATATGTGAAACTTAGCAAACAAGATTGTCCTGTGTCTGAGGAAGAACGGGCTGAAATGGATAAGATTCCATATGCGTCTGCAGTGGGTAGTTTGATGTATGCAATGATTGCTACTCGCCCAGACATTGCATTTGCAGTGGGAGTAGTAAGTCGATACATGTCAAACCCAGGCAAGAAACATTGGGAGGCAGTGAAAGGAATATTGAGATACCTGAAAGCTACAAAGAGTATGCGTATATGCTATGGGAGTCAGGAGCTAAGTGTAAAGGTTTTTACAGACTCAGATTATGCAGGTGACTTAGACAGCCGAAGGTCTACGTCAGGGTATGTCTTTACATTGGCTGGTGGAGCAGTATCATGGCGTTCTAGATTACAAGATTGTGTTACTCAGTCTACTACAGAGGCTGAATATGTTGCAGCATCAGAGGCATGCAAAGAATCAATTTGGCTTAATCGACTAGTAACAGATTTGGGAATCAAAGAAGAGATGCCTGTGTTATATTGTGATAGTCAAAGTGCTATACAATTGGCTCGCAATCCAGTTTATCACTCAAAGACAAAGCATGTGGATGTGAAGTATCATTTCATCAGGGAAATGCTCGAGGATAAGCAACTTCAGCTTGTCAAATTTCACACCACAGAAAATCCTGCTGATCTACTTACAAAAGGACTTCCCTTAGAGAGCTTTGCGCATTTTCGCAAGCAGTTAGGTGTAGGGTAGTACATCACTTCTCTACATCTCTTGTATATTAGCTTGTATAGTAGCTTCTCTCACACTTAAAGTACCACATTGGACTTTAAGTGGGAGGTTGTTGGGGTATAAAGCCCAATGTGGTCGCCCAGGTAAGTGGGCGGGCCGCCAGGTATGTACACATATTCTTTTGTAAAAACCTAATAAGAACTCACTATGCTCTACACATTACAGTAGAACGAGTTCACCATATCGTCGTACTCTTCTTCTCGCACTCTCTCTCGCGTCGCACTTCCGCTCGTACTCCTTCATGTTGTCTCCCTCGAACGACCAAAGCACTATTGCCTTTGCCTTTATCAATGTTCTTCCTGTTCACTTCCTCTGTGAGCAAGCTGCCTTCTACATTGGCACTTGTAAGACCTTCTGGCGCGACAGAATTACTTAACGTTGTACGAAAAGTATCCCAACTGTCTGGCAAAGTGATTAAGAGAAACATAGCCTTCACTGAATCTGGAAAGACTATCTCCTGTGTTGTTAACTGGCTAAAAATTGTGTGAAATTCATTGAGATGATTTGACATGTCTTTCCCTTCCTTCATCTTCAAATCCACCAATTTCTTGAGCCAGTAAGTCTAAGAAGCAGCACTTTGTTTCTCGTACATACCACATATCTTTTGCCATACTCCATACGTTGTGGTCTCTTCTGCTACGTTGAAGTAAACATTTTTTGCCAGTGTCATCATGATTATGGAACAAGCTAACTCATCAAGCTCTTCCCACTCATCTTCAGCCATACCTTCTGGTCTCTCCCCTTTGATCTTCAGTGGCTTCACTTGTTTTTTTTTGCACCAAAACCTGCCAAATCTGCTTCTTCCAGAATGGAAAGTTTGTGCCATCCAGCTTCTTTATGTTGTACAGAGTCTCACGTTGAGAAGATACCATATCTGCCAAACTATTTACTTCTGGGAAAAATCCGACAGAGTTTCCCCTGTAAACTGGCCTCTGTACACAGTAAACAAGTTGTAAACAACAAGCTGAACACCTTTCCTCAAGAACTGTCAGTATTTTGAAAATTTTTGACAGTCTCCTCTATAAACTGAGCTCTGGAAACCAAAAGATAGCTCAAAAAACAACCATAAATAGCTGCCTAGTGACAAATCTAAAAATCTCTGTAATATGCTATCCTGTAAGCATGCAGTGTCTCCTGTCTGGGCGATGACAGAACCTGTATCTGTCTCAAGACTGAACCCTGAACAATGCCTCAACGGCCTCGCGCATAAGATGCAATCCAGTGTCTACACAAAGTCATACATCCTATGGGATAAAAGTCACCGAAGAGGATGCATGTAGAGGGGAACTCCAGCAACCTAATCCACCTCACTTGGGTAACCCAGCCCCCAGTGCTTGGCTTCAAAAAACCTCACATACGACCCTCACAGATGGCTCACAAACTGTCCAGAACTAGCATACATCCTACAATAGACCAATTACTGTCCTATGACAGCTGCGGCGGTCTGCCTGCTAGCGTGACTCACAACTAGCAGACCCACAATCACAGTACATCAATCTGCAATACATGCCAGTGGTGTCAAGCCGTCGTATGGCCACACCTCCCCTGGAACCTGACAAGCACAAGAAGTAGCAATGCAGACTGCAATATATATATCTGATGTTATATATGTGTACCTGGTCTATAGATGATGCTTTGAAGACGAATAATGATATATGTCGATGCCAATATCGATGCCGACCACCTCCTGCTTGCCAATCTACACAAGACGGATTTCTTTGCGACTGAAATCTATCTTCTGTTGTAGTGCTCAGAATGAAATTCTAAGGGCATAAACGGCTTCGAAAGGGGGGTAAAACCCTAGGTCACCTACTAGAATCGCTCCTAGAACGCCGAGTGTGAATTTTCGAGCTCCGGATCCAGAATCTGCCTGAAAAGTGCGCGTGCGCGCGATTACGCAAAACCGTTGAACCAAGCTTTGATACCAATTGAAGTCACGGAGCGGAGCGTGGATTGACTCACACACACACACACAGAGATACACAGAGAGCTTACACAGTAGGCAAAGAATTCTGTTTGAAGGGTTATCTCCCAAAACCTTATTATCCACAAAAGTATAAGTGAGTATATACAAAGAGTTAGTGATGAGTGAGTTAGGTGGGTAGGCATCCATATCCGTATAAGAGGCCACTTGGGCTTTAATCCCAACAATATCTATGCACGGCATAAGGAAAATAATACCATAAGAGTTCCTATGTTGCACGTAGAAGCATTTATCTTAAGAAAACACTTCTTAGTGCGCCATTGGGAGAAAAACCAACAAAATTTTTTAAAAGAGAAAAAGAAATACCTTTTCTTGAGCTTGTCAATACCATATACTTCTTCTATGGGGTCTCATGGTAGTTGACTGCCCAAACAATCACAAGAACAAGGTTTTTCAAACTGCAAGATTTGGGGGACTTCCTAGACAATCACAAGAACAAGGAGAGCCTACCTTGCTAAGAGATTTGGGGGATTGCCCAGACAATCACAAGAATAATTTCTTCTCTCTCTCTCTCTCTCTCTCTCTCTCTCTCTCTCTCTCTCTCTCTCTCTCTCTCTCTCTCTCTCTCTCGTGCAGCCGTTTTTCACCTAGTAGACAATAGTTCACTCTTTTGATCATAACTTCTTCATCCAAACTCCGATTTGGATGGTCTATAGACTCAATCAAAGTGCACGCCACCCTCTAGGCATTGATGTAAGAACAAAAAATTTCATTGCAAGATATGTCCATAAACAAACAAGGTGAAAAAAATTGGGCATTTGCAATGGAGAATGGCACAATAAGGGTTCTTGTGGTTGAGAATGAGAATCTCAGGAGGACACGTGAGATGCAAACAACACGTTTGATGCAACTTGAAGAGAAGTCAAGGAATGTGAACGCTCTCTTGTCAACTTGAATGCTTTGAAGGAGCACATGAGTAAAGTAGAGCATGACCATGTATTGAAAGAGGAGAAATTTGACACCATGAGCCAGCATGTATGTGACATGAAAAGTGTATCAACAAACAAGCCTTGAGCTGAGGTATGGCGTATCAATCTGGTTCCTAATTCCTTCCTCATGCAAGCTATGGCTCAAACAAAGAATGTTGAGAATGTGAATGTAGAGGAATTGAAGGAACGGGAGCAATGTTCCAAGAACATTGTTATTTTCCCAAAGAGGAGTTAGAGACACCTCCTTCTCTTACCATTGTTATTGAAGTTTTTTTTTCAAAACCCACTTTGGCATGTTAGGAGTTGCGGTTTACAAAAGCACATAGAGTGGGCAAGCAAGGAGTTCCTTGCTTGGGACAATGGCCAATTGTATGCACCATGCCGGATGAAACCAAACAAAAGATTATCCTTGATAATAGTTGGATCTATTTGAGGGATACAAAATGTTTTGTATGTGAAGATTACACTGTTAAGCAACAAAGTACGTGTTGTAAGGCATATGAGGAATGAATCAAGAAAAACAAGGAGATCTCTCATAAAGAAAATGTGCCCAAGGAGGAGTCAAGTCCCTCAAGCAAACAGGAAGGTGCAACGTAGGAGGCCAAGTTACAATTGAAAGTATGCTTTTGGAATTGCAATGGATACCCATGGAATACATGGGTTGGCATTGATGAACTAACAAGCAAAGCCAATGTTGTACTTCTTCTTGAAACTTGGGAGCATGATACACAAAGGATTAACGGGTTGGAGGATTACAATGTACATCTATTGATGTGGTCAAAGAATCTCAAGCAATGAAGAGGGCAAGGAGGGTTAGCATGTATGATTAAGAAAGGATTGGAATATTTTGTATCAATTGTGAATTATGAGAAGCACATATGTTATGTATGGCTGAAAATCCTGACACCAAAACGAGCATCCATTTTTGTAGCCGATTGCTACATTCCTTATCGTGATTCTCCCTTTTATTCTTGCATGGATAGAGATCAACCATTTTTTTATTTAGAGGGGGACATTGCTTATTTTTATGGCAAAGGTGATGTTATTGTATTTGGGGATATGAATTCTTGGACAAAAACATTGCAACATGATACTCAACAATTTGATATGCCTTACATTTCAAGGAAGTTGGAAGAAGTTCACTTGTATGATCATACTTCAATGGATGAGAAAGACTCAGATCACTATGAAAATTACTTTTACACATGTGTAATAGCACGGGTATGCTCATTGCCAATGGTGTATCTTGTGGAGTGGAACCAATGGATGTACATGTAAAAAATATAATGGGGATAGTGTGATTGACTATATGCTAATCTTCAAAGCCATCGTGTATCGCATAAAGAGTTTTATGCTTGGCCAATGGACCGTGGAATCAGACCATTGGACCTTATGTATTGACCTTGCATGTGGATAAGAAACTAAGCATGATAATCTCAGCCAAAGGGAAGATAAGTTATCACTATATATGGATTTCAAACGGTCACCTATGTACGTTGAAATGGTTGAGAAAAAGCTATGGATGACAAAGCTCCAATATGATGCACCATTGGAAACTAAATAGGAATCTTTCAAGAAAGTTATTTGTTCTCGTGTCGAAGAATTCTTTTCCATAAATCATGTCCATGGTATCAAAAAAGATAGATCACACAAAAGGTGGTTTGATGAAGAATGCAAGGATGCTCAAAAGTCCTTGATAAAGCTTGATGTAACTACGGATAAAGAAAACTATCAAAGTCATTTGCATACATACAAGACATTGATTCAAAAGAAGAGAAGAAGATGGAAAAAAATGCAACATTTTTTTCAAGTCCAAGAAAAGGCACATGTATGTGGAAGATGGGAGATTTTACACATGAGTGGATGTGTGATATGTTCAACCTCACACTTCAACATGGTATACCTTATGATTGGAGTACTAATTAGGTCAAGCCTTTGCATAAAGGATGGGACATAAAAAACTACTGGACTATAATGATCGAGTCTCTTATGGAAAATCTATTTGGGTGCATAATGGAGATAAAATTGAGTGACTGGTCTGAAAATAATGGAAAGCATGCAAAAGGAAAGGCCAGTTTTCATCGATGCCATAGCACCATTGATCATCTTGTCACTCTTCGTGTTCTCATGGAGGAAAGTTGGTTGAAAGTCAAGAGATTGTATTCTTGCTTTGTGGAGTTTAAGAAGCCATTGATATGATTCCATGTAACAATTTGTGGAGAAGGATGGAAGAACTCCAAGTGCTAAGTGAGTCTATGCTTGCGGTTTCTTCAATCTATAAGAAGGTGATGCATCAATCAATTGGAACAAATGGTACTTGAATTTATGCAAGAAGAAGGCATCGAAGAGTTCACTATTTGCAATGAGATAATCATGCTTTTGTTGTATGCAGATGATGTAATGATTCTAGCACACACTTTAGAGGATGCACAGAAAGCTTATGGTTGTCCTTGGGATCTTTTGCTTGCATAGTGGGTTGATTGTGAATTAATCCAAAACGAAGGTTATGCTTGTGAAAAGCAACCATATAGAGACGCCATGCCTTGTGTACAACAATGAGACACTTGAAGTTGTTGAGAGCTTTAAGTACCTTGGCCTTGAGTCCGTCCAATCACAAGTGGCATGAATGTGTTATGCGTCCTTTGCAAGCAAGAAAGAGAGCGTACTATGCATTTGCGAACACATGTAATGCGGGAAACATCAAGTGTTGGGTTCTCAAGAAGTACCTTTTTGACACATTGGTGACAGAGGTTCCTCTTTATGGAGTTGAATTGTGGGGCGAAAGCATCTCAAAGTCTACTTGGAAAGAGTTTGAGAATGTTCAAAAGTGTTTTCTTACAAAATTTCTCCAAGTTAGGACAAAATCACCATATATGTTTCTACTTCTTGAGTCAGAATCTCTTCCAATTGAGGTTATGGGCATGGAAAGGATTGTGCAATACATGATAAAGATGTGTCAAAACCCCTCACATCAACTTCCTACAATTGCATGGGAAGCAAGACAAAAATTTCAAAAGATGCATAAAAGTAAGATCTTGAGCAGGAGTTGGATGCAAGACATAAACAAGTGGTTTGAGAGATGGGATGTATTACGCTTGCTACATGATGCCTCAATAGACTCCCAAGCGTTAGCAGCAAGCTAACTCGAATATCATTTCTCGGAGCTTTCATTGTAAAAACATTTATTATTTTGATGAATCGGGACTATTGTAACTCCTACTTTCCAGATAAACTTTGTAATTGATAAGCTGGGGCTACAAGATTCTAGATTGTATCAACCTGTCTTTAGTTAGAGCTCCCATATTATTAGTTTTGACCACCAAAAAGCTTGGCTAAGGTATAAAAGCCAATTTTTGTAAGTTTTTTATAAGTTTTTGGATAAAAGAAACACAGCGTGAGCTAACGGCGCTCACTTCTCTCCTTCTCGTGCTTCCTACTCCCTCCCCGGTTGTCACATTGCAGTCGTGTATGTTGTGTTGCAGCCACAGGTAAGAGCTCTACGCATTCACGTAAGCATTTCATGGTATTTTGTAGCTTTTTTCATCATCGACCCACGGCCTAATTTCATCATAAGTATGAATTTAAGCTTTAAAATCAAAAACTAAGTATAGGCAAGGTATTGGGGCATCATTGCTAAGCATTTAGATGCATTCTGGGTCGAATATGACTAGGTCAAAAACTCACTGCTGCTGTTAATAATTGTGATTTTTGCACTTGATCTAAAGTGAGATTCGAGACCATAAACATGTGTGCTTAGGTCTTATAAACATGTCCTAGAAGTTTCATAACGTTTGGATGTCGTTTGATGTTGTAACGGCGGATGTGATTCGTTTGCCGATGGGCGATTAGCTTTTGGTGATTTCATTCATTTGAGTGTAGCCTGAGTTAGATGCGAGTTGTTTGTTGTTTTCCAAGAGATTGACAACCACTTATAGCTTCTATGCACTAGTCAAGTCAGCTTCGTCCCATGGATTGACAATTATATTCGTGGTTTTCGCTATGTCTGCAATAAGATAGGAGTGAGGCTAGACACCCATCCCACATTTGGCATCACTGTCGGGGATTGAAGAGACCTAAACGAGGAAAAAACACGAGCGTCTTGTGAACTTATCCTTTAACTCCCTTTAGGATCACATAGAGTCAAAACTTTCTTTCTAAATTTGCATAGCTGAAGATTGTCATATTTTGCTATGTAGAGGTACCTTGGAAATAGGTTGTACTTGCTAAGTACCTTTAGGATTTTGAGAATGATTGATGGACGAGACAAGTCTTGAGATCAAGGCTTAGAAAACCATTAAAAAACAAGAAAACGAGTGTTTATGGACATTTTCCACAACCCCATTGCAATAGAACCTAGGAGTAAGGTAACTAGAATTCGGGGTGGATTTCAGAACATTGCTCTCTCCAAAAAAATCAATTGTGAGTGTTTATGTGAAGCTGTAGAATTCCAAGTCTACGCTAGAAATAGCACCAGAAGATTGTTAACCACTCAATCTAGTTGGAGAGTATGCTTTAAAAGTTCATTTTAGCCTAAAGTAAATAATCACGATTATTTACTTTTACTTTCAGCTCAAAACTAATCAAGGTTGATACCAGAGACTCTATGCATGTGTATAAACATCTTTTGTAAAGACCCATAGAATTTGGATAATCAAACTAACCAAAAACTTGGTAAAAACTGAATTTTGTACTGATTTTCAAGAACTTGAGTGTAAATTGGGAAAATTTTGTTCAAACCAAGTGAAACTTGACTTATAGGCTTATATTGATGTGATAAATAAGTGTACATGCTCATTTGACCAAAAAGATGCAAAAATTTACCAGAAGTAAATAATCGCAATTATTTACTTTTGTCCCATTTTTTAACTTTTTTGACCAAGTCAGCATACCACTAGTTTAAGCATGTTCTATTAAGCCCACAAATCAAATTTGGTAAGATTTGGATCATTGGAGTGAAATTTGTGGGCAAATTTGCAAAGTCAGTCTACAGACACAAAACTGTTGACCATTTGAACAGAAATTATCCAAACTTGATGAAACTTGGCTAGGGAGCTTAAGGTGAGATGCTTAACAGATCTGTGTCAAAATTGTGTCAAAAACTTGCAAAAAAATAGGAGTAAATAATCGCGATTATTTACATCTGCTACAAAAATTGATATTCTTGCACATCTGAGTATACCACAAGGTCAAGCATATCAAGCAGACCACACAAATCAATTTTGGTGATATTTGGATCACAAAAGTGAGACTTAAGCCAGATTCTTGAAAACTGAGTCTGCAGACATGAAACAGATAACTTGAACAAATTTTATTCAAACTTAGTGAAACTTGTTCAGAGACCTTAACAAGTTGCATACTTGGCAAATCAAGTCAAAAAGTGCAAAAAACTGAGAAAAGTAAATAATCACGATTATTTACTATTGATACACAAAGACAAACTTTTTGACTTTTGAACTTGTACAGTGCTAGACCAACATAACACAAGGCCACCGGGAAATTTTGGGTTCAATCAGATCCAAATTAGTGCATGTTCACTCTATTTTCAAGTTGCACATTAGTCCTTTGGCTTTTTGCAAAAGTAGAATTTGAAAGTCTCAATTGCTGACTCACTTAGCTCAAATTGAACTGATACACATAGACCAGTCGCAATAGTTAGAAAAAATTGTACAGTCTTTGTGAAAGAATAGCTAACTTGATTAAAACTGATATAGGAATCGGGTTGCAGACAAGGAATTGAAAGCTTGACAGAAGTTGCAATCAAGTCAAGTGGAAGAAATTGACTGTGTGACGCATGTCTAACCTCACCATCCTATCTTGTTGGAGTATTAGCGAGAATCACGATTAATTTGTCAAACCATGGGATGAAGGTGACTCGACTAGTGCATAGAGGCTACAAGAGGTTTTCAATCTCTTGGAAAATAACTAACAACTCGCATCTAACTCAAGCTACACTCAAGTGACTGAAATCACCAAATCGGCAAGCAAATCACATCCGTTACAGCATCAAATGATATCCAAACATAACGAAACTTCTAGGAAAAGTTTACAAGACCTAAGCACACGTGCCCATGGCCTCAAATCCCACTTTAGGTCAAGTTCCAAAATCGCGATTATTAACAGCAGAACAGTGGATTTTTGACCTAGTCGTTTTCGACCCAGAATGCATCTAAATGTTTAGCAATGATGCCCCAATACCCCGCCTATGCTTAGTTTTCATTTTAAAAGTGTAAATTTCTAGCTATGATGAAATTAGGCCGCAAATCGGCGATGCCAAAAGCTACGAATTACTATGAATGGCTTACGTCAATGCGTAGAGGTCTTACCTGCGGTTGCAATGCAACAAACGCAATCGCAATGTGACAACTGGAGAGGGAGTAGGAAGCGTGAGAAGGAGAGAAGTGAGCGTCGTTAGCTCACGCTGTGTATTTCTTATCCAAAAACTTACAAAAATTGGCTTTTATACCTTAGCCAAGGTTTTTAGGTGGTCAAAAGTAATAATCTAGAGTTCTACCAAAGCTGGGAATTGACTGGTTAATACAATCTGGAAGCTTGTAGCCTCGGCTCATTAATTACAAAGTTTACCAAGAAAATAGGAGTTACAATATTTTTGATTTATCAAAATAATAATTGTTTTACAAGGAGAATTCCGAAAAATGGTGTCCGCGTTAGCTTGCTGCTAACATTCCCCCCCTCCTCGCCTGTGTCGTCCCTTGACACAGCTTTATGGGCTAAAGTAATCTTCGGGTTCACGGCGGGCGAGCCGGTCTTTCAGTGCTTCCAGTGCCTTTTGGTATCTGATTTTGCATTCTTTTTCTAGCACTTGCAAAAATTGCATGGTGACTCTGTTTTTCAGTTCCACCGCCGAGTATCCTACAAATCTTGATGTGAGGTTGCTTATCACCAACACAAATATCTGTGTTCGCCAGGTGAAGAAGCCAGTGTAGAATGCCTCTTCAAAAGCGAGCATATTGTGCTAGGGCAGGAACATGCATCGGGCATAAAATCCATAAAGAATTTCTTTTGAGGGTTGCCCACTTAGATCATAGCAAAGGCCTTTGTTCCCTTCCAAGAATGAGATCCAAGGGGCTCTTGTCTGCTCAGGCTCATTAAAAACCTGTATGCATGTGAGTAGCATCATGCAGATCTTATATAGCATTGCACAATAGAGATCTGGCAGACTCTTGAAGAATGTCATGGCGCCCGTGAGGGTTTTCACCATGTATTCTTATGTCACTTAGACTCTCTCTAGAGCTGGCAGCCTGGGAAAATTGAGCCATGTTGGCCTTTTCTTCTGCAGTGCTTCATGTGCTTGCCATGTCCTTACTCGAGGTACAGGACATAATGTCGGATCTTTCTGTAAGATCACAGGTGCTCTTGTGAACAGAATCAAGTATCTTGGATTCTTGTTCATCCAGCTTAGCCTCCACTTCGGGTGGTCTTTATCTACGCCATCTTCTTGCATATCCTTGTATAATCTTTCCTTTACCTGTAAGAGTTCTACCTTGATGAGAGGGTATGGCAAGGATTGTTGGTGCCATTGAGCATTGATTTGATTGGGAGTGAGTTGAGTGACGTTGACAGAGTGTAAAACTCTCAACTCCCAATCCATAGCAGCCTTCCACTGCTATTCTTCCTCTAAGGTGATCTTCTTTTTCAGTGCGTCCTCTTCAGCCTTTGACAGTTGGGACCATTGGCATTGTATCTTCGTTTGTAATTTGGACCTGAAAGTCTTCGTCACCACTCGGCTTTGCTGTAGACTGCGTCTCAAAGTCAACAAATGATACCGAGGGGATGTCCATTTGGGGCGGCTCTGAAGTGCCTGCCTCTTCCTGTGTATCAGGCTTTCCATCTCTAATGAGTTGATTCATTCTTTTCAATTCTACAATTTCCTTAAGGAGTTTCTCCTCTCTTTGGACCCACATCAGTGTTAGGTCTCTACGTTGTGACTGTTCAAGCTTCAACTCCAGTTCTAAATCTCTGTTTTTCTTTTCAAGTGCCTTGTACACTTCATCTGTACCCTTGATCGAGGCCATGGCTGGATTTTCTCTTATTTGCCGCAAGAAAGTGGCTTGATCATTGATTCTTTGTTCGGAATATTGGAGAGAAGCGTTAGCGATATCTAACTGTACTTGAATTTTCTGAGCTGACAGAGAGGTGGTAAGAAGTTTGTTTGTCACTTCTGTCAGCTGCTCGTCTTTCACCTTGCAGGCACCAACCAATTTAGTAAGGAGGTCACCTAACTCCTCCATTTCTTTCTGTTGTTTGTCCCTTGCTATCTGATGTTGTTCTGCTTCGGTCTTTAGCTCTTGTACTTGTCTTTGGAGATCAGCGATAGTAACCATTATATTGTTGAGCTCTCCTTGAAGAGCATTGATGACCATTTTGAGTTCTTTGGCTTTTGTACTGCGGTTGAAGGCTACTGAGCGGAGTTTCTCCGTCATGATTTGCATATGCCTTGCATACTCGTTTACTTGTAAAATCACTTCGTTATTGGACTGCCACTCCTCCTGTCTTGCGAGTTGTGATGTGCCGGCAGCCTCCTGTGTTGCTTCTTGTTGTGTTGTAAGTGTTGGTGTTTCTGTAGAAGTGGATGGTTGTTCTTCTCCTTGGCCATCTTGAGGCTTTGATACCTTGGCAGTTTCTGGCTGGGTGGAAATACCTAGTGTGGTCTCAACCCTTTCCATTTCTTCAGTTGCAGGCCTTTCTGCCTTCTCAGTCTTGGTTTCTTTCTCATGTGTAGTGGTTTGTTCTTTTTCTTTATCTACCTCTTTATCGGTTTCATCTGCCGGCTTGTGAGTTTCCTCGGCTATCTGCTCTGGTTCTGGTTCAACTTCCCTTTCCTCATGTTGTTCAGTGTGGTCATCTTGTTGTGTAGCTTCCGTTTGGTGGGTGAATTCAAAATCTTTTCCTTTTTCGGTCTTGGCTTCTTCATTGGTCTCTTGGCCTGGCAGTGATGATGGTGGACTAGGCATGGGCTGGTCCTGTTGTTCCGGCGGTGGTGAGGTGGGGCGGGGAGATGTCTGGCTTTGCTCTTCGGTAGCCGCCTCCTCAGCTTTCTTTGCTGCTTCTTCGGCCTCTTTCAGCTTTTAAGGCTTTTGCCTCTTGGTACATTCTTTCTAAATAGTCTTGTGGATTCTCGGCCTCTTTTCTCGTATGATTCTTTGTTCTAGGTCCTTTTAGGCCCGTGGGTACCCACTTTTCTGGGTCTTTTCCCTGTGCTTGCCTAGTGCGCTGATACGCCTGTTTTTCTCTTTCAAATCTTGCTTGAACTTTGTTTCAGACGATTTGAATTTACGACTTTCAAAAGCAATTGGATGGCTATCCTGCATGAGGACTGCACCGATACCTTTTCCACTAGCATCAGTGACTACCACAAAGAATGGTCTTTCAAAATCAGGCAATTACAGTACATGTGCATTAGTCAAAGCATGTTTAAGTGCATTAAATGAGCTTTGTTGCAAATTAGTCCATTCATAAGGCGTGTTTTTCTTCAACAAGAGAGTCAAATAATGTGCTTTGTAAGCAAAATTACGAACAAATTTCCTGTAATAGCTACAAAGACCAATAAAAGATCATAGCTCATGCAGGTTTTTGGGTCTAGGCCATGGTTGAATGGCTTCAGTTTTCCTTGGATCGACATGTATTCCTTTACCCGATACAATATGTCCCAAATATTCAATTTCAGATTGGAAAAATGAACTCTTTTCAGGATTCAAATACAAGTGATTTTGTGCAAGCAGATCAAATACACGTGTTAAATGTTGTTTATGTTCTTCTTCAGATTTACTGAATACCAAAATGTCATCAAAAAATACAATCACAAAATCTTGATGGTCAATGAAAATTCGATTCATCATGCGTGTGAATGTAGCTGGTGCATTTGTCAAACCAAATGGCATGACAAGAAATTCATAGTGTCCAGTTTGTGTTCTAAAAGCAGTTTTGTAGACATCATGTTCAAACATTTTAACTTGATGGTACCCTGATTTGAGGTCAATTTTGCTAAAGATGTTTGCCCCTTTCAGTTTGTCTAATAGATCATCCACTCTAGGAATAGGAAACCTATTCTTAATGGTGATCTTGTTTAAAGCCCTGTAGTAGTCGATACACATCTGAAAGATTCCATTTTTCTTCTTGACAAGAAGTACTGGAGCTCCGTATGGTGAACTACTAGGTCTGATTAGGCCTCGGTCAAGTAAATCAGCGATTTCAGTTTGTATTTCCCTGTGTGTGGTAGGATTTACACGATAAGGTGCTCTACAAGGAGGTTCACTACCCGGTATGATGTCAATTTTGTGGTCTTCTGGGCGTGATGGTGGAATTCCAGGTGGCAGATCATGCATGAAACAATCTTTAAATTGAGAGAGGAATTCATCATGGGTGGAGTTATGTGAAGTTTCCGTTTTAGCAGAAATTTGATTTACCAAGACTAGATATGTTTTTCCTAGTTTTCGAATTGCTCGTTTGGCTTGAGTGTGAGAGAGGAGTGGAAATTTTTGGTGTGCCAGTGTTGCTTGGATGGAGAAATTTTTATTATTACGAGTGAGAGACATTGTACGTGTTTTATAATTAATCAACGAGTCAAATTCATGACGAAATGGCATTCCCAAAATCATATCAAGACCATGCAATGGTGCTACCAAAAATGTACGTGCTTGACTGAACTCACCAATGCAAACTTCAACAGTGACTTGAGTTTTACAATTAAAACGTTGATTGTTAAAAATAGTTTTGACCTTGTGAGGTGATGAGATTTCAGAGAGTGATAGTTGTTGTGCCAATCGTGTGGAAATGAAATCATGGCTACTACCATCATCTAATAGAATGGTGACGTTTTCACCCTTAACAGTGCCTTGCACTTTAAACAAATTGTGAGGAGATATAGGAGTACCTGAGGATGGGTTGTCATCGCTATCATAATCAGGATCATATCCCTCACCGTAGTTAACTTCCACTTCATTGTCGTCGGGTATAGCATCTTCGATGAGGTTAAGAGTAGCTTCGTTGGGGCGGTTGTTGTTGAAGGGTTTCTAATTTGAATTCCTGTTGACTTCATTTGAATGGCCATTGGATTGACCATTGCCCTTAGCATGACCATTTGGGCACTTATCTGCATAGTGACCATACTGAAAGCATTTAAAACAATTCACCTTTTTGTTACCATTAGAATTTGGAGGAGAAAGCTGGTTGGAAGGATGTTGGTTGCCTTGTTGCTGAGTGTTGTTGTTGTTGTTGCTCGTATGAGGTTGAGCAGTTGTAGAAGGATTGTCAAATCTTCGTCTTTTGAAAAAAGTACGGCTTTGGTGTTTGCTTCTGTCAAAGTTAGGAGAGAAAGGAGGTCTCTTGTTGCGGTTAGTGTTAGTAGGTTGATCAGTGTGAGAGGAATGTCCACCTTTCTTCTTTTCTGCGTTGAGAGCCAAATTAATGGCCTTTGACAGAGAATCTGGTTCGAACATATCTACATCAGCACTAATTTGTAGTGCCAAGCCTGATATGTACTTTCGCTTCAATTTCGTGCGACTAACATGTTCAATATCTTGCAATTAAATTAGACAATTCCAAAAAAGGTCAGTGTAACCCTGTACGTCTTCATTTCCACCCTGTCGAATAAAATCCCATTGATGTCGTGCTTTACCTTTGTACTGTGTGGGCAAAAATTGAGGCAAAAACACTTTTTTAAATGTATTCCAGGTGCGTGGTCTTCTGCCATGTTGTTTGGTGGCGTTCCACCACAATGCAGCGCTGCTAGTGAGATGATTGGATGCAAACTTTACCATTTCACGCTCGGAAAAGTCTTCATCATGAAAATAGTCATCTAGTTGACTAACCCATGCTAGAACCGTGCTAGCATCTTTAGTGCCATCAAAATCTTTGAAGGTGAAGGTTTT
Source organism: Adiantum capillus-veneris (assembly GCF_014529385.1). Lineage (NCBI taxonomy): Eukaryota > Viridiplantae > Streptophyta > Polypodiopsida > Polypodiales > Pteridaceae > Adiantum > Adiantum capillus-veneris. The sequence continues at coordinate 105,409,900 of NC_140949.1, read as the reverse complement.
TCTGCTAATTTTGTTTTTCTTGGATGCCTGTGCAGATTCGGTGCGTGCAGAATGCAATAATTTATCTTCAAGTTCTTGCCTTCGTATGCGTTCATATGTGAGTGATTATTGCAGATTTTGAAGTTGTTCCGCAATCGTGCGTGCCTGGGGAAGGTGTGCCATGATTGCGTGCTTTTTATGTTTTTCTCTTCTTCTTTAAAATAAAAAATAAATAAAAAATATTTAAATGGTAATGCTTAAAAAATCTATTTGGTGATATTCACAAATGCAATATGCGAAATAAAGGAGTAAAATAAATAACAGAAATGTAATGTACTTAGCTGAGAAATAGCGGTGGTGTCTAGTCCGGAATGGTGATGCGCTAGGAAATTGCTAGAGAAGTAGACGGTCCGACTGTGCGTCTACGAGCCGATCGAATTTTGTGACGCCCGATCTCTCGTATTCCCAAAATTAATGGTATTACATTCGGTAATTTTTTTTTGATGCTCGATTGCTGGCTTAGGACGGAGTGACCACCTTCTTATGCACTTCAACCCTTGAGTTGGCCAAACTTTGTAAGGACTGTCTTTGAAGCTTAATGTTCAATGGCCACACTTTTTTTTTTTTTTTTGAAGCTTAATGGCCTCACTTTTTAAACAGGTAAAGTTTTGAGGCTTGAAGCTTAATAGCCTCACTTTTTAACATGTAAAGTTTTGAGGCTTCCACACTTTGAATTAAAAGGTGTGAATTGCAATTGCACGGCAAAAGTTGAAGACAACAAGCTCTCAGGCTTAGAACGACAGAGCCATTAAAGAATTGCACATGGTGACTAAAGGAGGAGGTTTCGGCCCGAGTGCAAGAAGGCAAAAGTACTCACATAGCTTGGGCATCCATGTTGATAGCAATTTCGAGCTTTTTCGAACAGGTCGATCGAGAAATTTTTTTTGTGTGTAAGCAAGGATTCCCACATAAATTTTTCGCCTTCTTTCTTCTCTTCGTTTACACCTTCCGATGCCGCTTCCCAATGACAAGTTGAATCGATGTGACTCAAATTTCCCTACTTGCTTTGACTCTTGCTCTCTCTTTCCTTTAGTAAGCCATAATCTGCCTTCTCGTTCCCAATTTCAACTTCTCTTCCAAAGTTGTAATTAAGCTTTCTGACTTCTTTCAATTATGCGTCAGGTCATTGTCTTGTCCGTATCTTCATGTATACACAAGGTTAACTAGTGCTTAAATTTAACCACTGAACATACCCGTTCTTGATCTTCTTGAAGGCAAAATTGAAAATTGATTACCGATTAGTAGTCGATTGGCCGTGCCAATCAACGACCAAGAAAAATTTCATTTGCAAATTCGACCGATTAATCTTTGAATTGCCACGAAACCTTGAATTTGGGATTGCAAGTCGATGAATTGCAATTTGAATTTTGTCGATTCGAGGAGTCCCTTCTTGAGCTTGAAATCTGATGCCAATTTTTCCTCGAACCTGAAGCTCTGATACCACTGTTGGGTGAAGAGGGGGAGATCGACCGCTTAAATTATTCAACACAAGCTCCCAAACATCACCATCAACCTGTCCACCTCTTCTTCCAATTTCCAAGCACACACACTCACACCTAAACTATGACACACACACATAGGGTAAACATAGAATTGACATAGATATGCTTGTAAGAGAGTGTAAGAGATGTGTAAGAGATGGAGACTAGATTCGAGAGTACACAGCAAATAACCATAGCATAAGAGAGTAGAGAAGAGAATCTGCAAGAGAAAGGCCTAAATCTAGCCCCAAACTCCAATGCACCTCTCTTGTGGAGTTGGTATTTAATATATTATTTTGAGTTTAAGGTGCCAAAAATTGAGGCCCCTCTTTTTACAACCACTTCACTTTTATAAATGAGTGAAGCTCATTAGTTCTTGCATGACCCATAAGGGGAGTTCCCACTACAATTGTTTACAGAGCCATAGTGGCTTATTGAAATGAGATTCTAAAACACTGTGCAAATATAAAATGGCCAAGAGTAATTGCCATCGCCTCTTCATCAACTCCCTGCATTCCACTCTACAAAATCATCATCAACTCAATTAGAAAATAAATAGACATCACATAATTAACCATTACTCCAGCTATCCCAATTGCAGCTAACCACTACAACAGGAGGGTGCCTAGTCTCGTAACATGTGGATTCCGGAGGGTAAACTTATTAGCCAAAAAGTTGAACCCAGTTTTATGTTGTGCATTAAGATAAGTCAATAACGGGGAAATGGAATTTGATCTACGGAGAGCTCCCACCAGTTGATCTTAGAAGATTGAGTTTACATTTAGTATGATGACTTCAACTAAAAGATTTGAATCGATAAGGAAATATATTTTGGGGTTAAGGGTTCCATATGAGAAAAAGTGAATTTTATCACCCCCTTGAGTTGGCATCAAAGAGTAGGAGGAGTCCTGTATTTGTGTCACTCTCAAGCGAGAGGGATGTCAGGAATCGTGGTATATCCATTTGGAGATGGTGTAGCCAACAATCCGTGGCATGGCCCTCACAAGTGGTATTAGAGCGCGGTTTCTATCCTTAGATAGATAAAGGTTTTAAGATACTCTTGTAGAAAAGAGTGAGGTATTGAAGAGTTCTCAAATTGCATCAAATGTTTCAAATGACATGGACCTCTCAAGAAGGAGAAGTTCTCAAAAACATTGTGCAAGAGCAAAAAAAAAAAAAAAATGTCAAGGAACTCTCAAGAAGAAGGAGTTCTTGAAATTTTGCAAGAAGAAATGGAAGTAGAAAATCTGGAATAGAAAAGGAGACCAAGCTAGAATATTTTGTCCACCTCATCTTTCTTGCAAAGGGGACTGTTTCTTTTCAAAATGCAAATGGTGAAGTGTAAAGGAATCTCCATAGGAAGTACTCAGACCACTGAGATTTTGTAACAAACTTTTGTATCTAAATCAGAGTTAATAATATCGTGTTGGAAATTAAGAAACCAAGAAAGAAAGAAGACTGCTCAAAATAAGTTCAAATCTAATTTCATCACTAAGAGACTGCAACTCGAGGCTTGGCCCATGGGTAAGGGGTTGACAGAATCATTGGCTAATAGGTCCACTATTTTGATAGACAAGGAAGGCATAGACCTTCATTTCAACTGAAAGGCCATTCTAGTTCTCATTCAATTTTATGTACGCAAGATGGAATATATATATATACATATATATAAAAGGAATTTTAAGGATGGGTTGGTTGAGCAAAAATCAAGTTACTACAATCAAGGGGAATGTAACATTTACAGACAATTAAACGGAACAAGATACAAGTACGTACAAGGCATAATGAACAAAGATCCTCTAAGAGTATTAAGGTTAATCAATCGGTCAATAGACTTAAGAAAGATCTTTCCAAGTATGTCTTCAACTTAAATTATCCCAAGAAGGAATCACCTGGCTTAGAATCTAAACGATATCAAGATATATTCCCAAAAAGAGCTGACAAAAACTTCTCTTGTCAAATTTTATCCAAGTCTAGAATATTGTATTTTTCTTGACTATTAGCCCTAGGATATTAAGGGTAGTCCTCTCACATAAAATGTATGAATTTAGCATTTAGACAATACTAAAGGAGTGCATCTCTTGACCGTTAACTATTTTTCAAATGTAAATTCTGGACAAGATAAAGAGAGCCCATCCTTTGAAATATTTGTATTGTAAAGAGTTTTAAATCTACCCTTGCGTATTTGTAAGATTTATGAACCTATCGCTAAGAGAAAGTGGTTTTTGCCATAGCCAAAAGAACTATGCCACATAAACTCCCAAGAGATAGAGCTACTTGGGACTCGCCCATAGCTAACCCTTTAGATTTTTTGCTTCCTGATGTACGAGTACCACCAACACCTCAAGTTGTCCCTGTACCAAATTAGATGCGGCTTGCTGCAGCACTCATAGAAGATTTTGAGTGTGACAAGAACCTTAAGACCCTGCTTAAATATGTGCAACCATGTCCATTTTTAGGCACGAATGATGATGTGCCTACTCAACTTGAAGATTGGATAATTCAGATGGATGACTACTTTGCTCTTGCCGGTTACAATGAAGCTGCTCAGGGGATAATGGAGAGAGCTAAGTTAGAAGGACCAACAAAAACATGGTGGAAGCTCAATTACCAATCTTGCCAAGTAGCAAAGGTGACCCAAATTTGGGATGACTTACAATATTATCTCAAGGAGGAACTTCCCCTAGACTACTCCACTACTAAGATATATGAGTTTCTTTCTTACAAGCTAGGGAACAAGTCTGTTGAAGATTACAATGAAGAGTTCGTCCTACTTCCACAATATTCTCCTCTTATGATAGAGAAACAAAACCGAAGTTGCTTCATCATTTGGCTTGGAGAAGATTTAGCTCCTGAAGTAGAGTCCCTTAGACTCTCCTTCATTGGTGGATGCTCTAATCCGGGCCAAGTTAAAACACAAGAGTATTTTAAAGGGAGCTACTACAACAAGTAGGTAGCATGAACTCGCTTCTTACCCCAATCAGCCCTCTAGAGCACCAAAAGTATCACTTACACCAAAGCCAACTGCCCAACCCCAATCACCACCGCATATTAGTCATGTGAATGCTCTTCCAGTTATTCAGAGTGGAAGGAAAATTTAGTGCTTTTACTGTCTGGAATTTGGTCATAAGAAGGCCAAATTCCCTAAAGAAAATGACCCCAGTCTTCCGGCTACCCCTGTTAACTTTCAAAATCGCCCCAATCAAGGGGAACAATTCAAAAATCTTGGAGCAAGAGGAAGAAACCCAGCCCAAGAAAGAACCCCTATAACTCATTGTTTCACTCAAGGGACAACCGTCGACCCACCTAGATCAACAATGGTAAGCTTCATTTTAGTAAGAGATGAGATTGATGAACAAGCCATGTCTATGTTGCATTGGATTCTAGTGACCTAAATTGATAATTTCCCATTCTCAAGACTAAGAGAGACTATGAGGATGTGTTAGCGGGTCGCCGCGAATGATGGATGTCTGCAACATAGATTTTTGTTACCAACATAATGTCAATATGCAAGGAAGCAACTCGGGATGGGGTGTGGAGACTTAATGAGAGTGTCAATCTTACCAAAGTGAACTTAGAGGACTATTCACACTACTACAAAAGCAAATCAACCACTTCCTAGTCAAAAAATCAGTCTATGTCCGATCTCATCGCTCTAGATCATCACGCCTTTTCAACATCCAAATGAATTTAGAATGCAGCGAAACTTAAGGAGAGGTATAACGACACCTAAGGGCACATTCCTACCAAATTTTGCATTCATCTGGGAAGGTACATAAATCACGATCCATCACAAAAAATGTGTAAAAAGTTGAAACAAAACTACACGAAAAGGTCCCCCTTAAGCATAGAAACAATTTTCCAAGGTCAAAACATCAAAATATAACCATTTAAGACCATGGTAGTGATGTGTGTGAATAAGTTTAGGACCACTAGAGCATCCCCCCGCTCCCCCCCCCCCCCCCCCCCCCCCCCCCCTACTTCCTTGCTTATTGACATTATGTTAGTAACAAAACGCTATGTTGCAGACGTCCGTCGCGGCAGCCCGCTAACATTGGTGCCGCTGCCGGAGAATTCAATCCTTAGGTGGTGAGTGAGTCGAGTGTACGAAAAATCCGTTCCAAAGATTTTGACACCCTTTCCATTTACACATAGATAATAAAGCAGCTGGAGTTGAGGACCAGCCAGTGCTACTCCTTATGAGCAAATAAAGTTGTGAGTGAAGTACAAAAGAGTATTTCATTCTTTGATTTCCCATGCTTGGAAAGGATTGTTTCACTCGACACTTCTTTGTCGTTTCTATATAGTTAAATTCATTTATGATTGTGCAACTATTTCGGTTTATAGGAGTAGACTAAGTAACAAATCCCACCATCAGGGCCAAAGCATGTATTGGTGGTAACAAAAAGGGGTGTCTTGGACACTCCTTTGGTAGCACTTTACAAGCCCCATCTTCATGTGTTACATGTAAAATAAACTAGCATGCTATATATCACTGGATAGAATTTTCCATGTAGAATCTAAAAGTATAAAGTCGGACAAGTTTCGAGTTTTTTTGCAAAGATTTACCGGTCCCCACCTTTTTTAACGGGTACCACCAAAAGGTGCAAAAAGTGGTACCACCAATACATGCTTTTACCCATCAATTGGGGCCAAAGGGTCAATGTAAAAACTGTCCAAAGCCTTATTTTGGTGTCAAAGACCATAACTCTAAAAAGTTGTAAAATTGATGGTCAGAGCTTCAAAGCTGAACTAAACTCAACAAAACTTGGCAAAAGGGGATATACAAGCTTGTAGGAGACAGATTGTGTAGATTTCTTCTAGCTTGTTTGCCAAACATGGATCGCAATCCATGTACCTTTCTAGCCAAGTGAGCAAAAAATGTTTCCTCTGCTTAGAATCGACTCTCAAACGTCAAAATCTTGAGTTTGGCTAGTTATAGGGTGCTAAAAGAACATCCAAATCAATAAACTGGGTTAAGCAGAGAACAGCTGTGAAAAGTGAAAATTTTTGGAGAAACTGAACTTTTATTTGTCCAAATTCAAAAAGGGGTGAGAATTAGGTTCAACTAAAAGCAGGGAACCAGCAAGACAAAAAATCATGACTAGATGCTGCCAAACATGGATCGCGATCCATGTACCTAGTAGACATTTGTAAGGGAAATTTGACAAGTGCACTCGTGAGAACTAAAGGAACAATTTTTACAAAAGGATCCACATCAAAAAAGTGAAAAAACTTGATCAAAATACCAAAAAAGAAGTTGTTTGAAAAAAACCGCACAACAGACACAAAATCTTGCTTTTGACCTGGAAAAAGTGGGTTCAAATCCAAAAAGATTTCGGAAAGAGCACCACCACACCCTCTGTCACAAACTCACCAAGGTCATGCCAAAATTCTTCCAAACAAGGATCGCGATCCATGTACCTTTATGAAATTTTGAGCTGATATTTGATAGGTAGAAAAGTGATAAGTTTTGAAGTACTTTCTCCTAAACTAGTCTTATCAAAAAAGTCCAAAAGGTGGGCCAAAAGGGCATAAAATAAATCAAGGAGGACTTTTGGTTGAACAAAAAAAACTCCAAATCACACAAAAGCCATATAGCTAGCATCAATAGACCAAGGAAAAGCTATGTGCCAAGTTTTAGTACATTCTGGCACTGAGGTACATGGATTGCAATCCATGTTCCTCTGACACAGTTTGATACAAAACTTGCACCATAGCTAGAGGACATCATAGGGAGTCTAGTGGTCTTTTCAAAACTAAAGTTGGATATAAAAAACCAGACCAAAACCCCAAAATTGCCAAGTACTCTGGTAAAGTGTCAAAATTGACCTAATTTTCAATCCAGAGGTCCATATCCAAAAAATTTGATACCATAGGACCTACTAATCATGCTGAATGTGATGGTACCAAGAAAAGTCAGTTTGGCATCCCAACATGGATCGTGATCCATGTTCCTCTGAGTCAGCATAAGAGCAGAATTTGACCACAGAGAGAGGTGGTTCCCAAGAACTTAGTGGCCTTTTCAAAATTGAAATTGGACCTGAATTGTTGATGTTGTGCGTGAAAGTGTGGAGTATTGAAAAACCTAGTTAAATTTGGTTGATTGAAAGCTAGAACTAACAAGAACGACTGTAAACTTACAACTATTAAGCATTTTTTGATAGGTTGCAAGTGCTAGAAAATACTACCCAACAAGTAAGATCAGAATGGGGAATTCAAGATAGCTAATGAGGTAGCCTATTTTGGATTTTGCAATATCAATTCTTCATGTATTTGCGATCAGGAAGATTGTACCAGAATAGGAATCCCAGCATCATGGACCAAGTGAGCAATCACTCAACTGAAGATAGCGTGAATCAAAGACCACTGCATCCTTTAGAAGCCATTGGAGAGGGAATATTTTTTGACACCTCGTCAGACAGATCATACATCCTAATGACTGAGGATTCCAACAAGTTGAACCCTAAGGAAACAACTTCCATGGGGGTAGGTCCATCTGACGTGAAATTGTTGTATTTAAAGTTTCAATTTGAAAATGTGCTTAAGGCCAAAATCTATAAGGATGGAATGGAACGCTACTGTGTTAAGTTGGAAAACAAGCCAAGCGAGTTCAAGGACCTTGTAGATATCGATTATGATGGAGACAGATACTTTGACAGAGAGGGAATGTTGTACCTAGTGGTTCACAACCCCTTTATTGTGGACAAATGGGGGATGACTGGCACCAAGGACAAGGTAGATGAAGAGCTAGCAGATGAACCACCCAAAATGGACAAGCAAAACACGGTGTTGAGACGCACCAATGAGACATAGCGGCTTAATACAAATAGCACTTATGTGGGGCTATATAAATTTAGTAATGAAGAACAAACACTCTATTATGAAGTGATGAACCCTGCATCGAGGAATTGACTGACCGCAAAAAACTATAATTTTTTACGTACACAAAAGGGAGAAGTATTCAGGTGGTCATAATGGATAAGTATGGCCGAAAATACTCTCTTATGGATCGTAAGGAGATAGAGCGATAAACATATTTTGGAAGACAACTCCACCAATACTATGTAAATTTAGAAGTGAAAACCACAACTACTCACAGACCAGAAACTAGGAATGTAAGTCCAGTAAGAACTAGAGTGGAAGATTCTTTTAAACATCAATGATTTTTTACCACAGGGCCTATGGGATCAACGGGGTCTAGGGCTTCTATGAATACGGAGAGGGGCAGTGTGGCACTTGATTTGACTTACACCACTAGAATCCCTCCGGCTATTACACGAGATCGACTTGATGAATGTATGGCGGATAGGATACCAATTGTAGTGGAAAGAGGAGAATATGAACCTAGAGAGACCACACCAGGAGGACCAAGGGTGGTGAGTATGGTTGCAGAGTCCAGACGCATGCGACCATCTCAAGTGGAAAAATGTGTACCCAAAAAGTATAGTGGACCGAGAGATCTGTATGCTCATGTTTTGATCTTCAAACAAGTGTTCAGGGCATAATAGGTAATTGATTTCCATACACAATATGAAGGTCGTGGATTGACTCTAGAAGGTACTTCTTTGACCTGGTTTCAACCTTTAAACATCCTGGAGTCCCCAAGTATCAAGAAACTTCTTTGAGAATTGGTTGAAGAATTCAAAGAGAGGAATTAAGTATAATATTGTCTCCCAGATCTATGCTTTTAAACAAAAGGAGAAGGAAAAGGTGAAGGAAGCCTTGCTTCGATTTAAGCAATACATAGAAAGATGCCCTGCTAGAGAACTACCTCAGAACAAGAAGCTATCATTCCTTTTCATAGAAGGATTGCAAAATGACACTCTCAAAAAATACTTGCACTTAAAGGCATGTGTTACTTTTGAGCAAGTCATGAAAGAGGCATTGTATCTAGTAGACAATTGCAAGGCATATGGAGAGATGATAGAAGACACAGACCAAGGGATGAGTAGCACCTTTTCAACCACTAGTGACTCCACAATGAAACTGGGCAGGCAAAACCCAATTGTGCCAGACATTGATCAAATGATCGAGGAAGTGATCAGGAGGATGAACCAAGGAAACAGGACGAGCCCAAACACACGACAACAGCCCACCCAAAAATGTGACACTTGTGGAGGAGATCATCCAACTCAGTGGTGCAACCTTCAACCGAGGCTAGGAGTAAACGTATCACGTGTACTGAAGTAGTGTGCTACCGGTTAAAAATGGACAAACCATGAAACCCACAAATATTTCTATAATAGAAACTATGTTAGAGAAAGACAATACAGGCCACATGTGTTACCATATACATGTGGTAGTGATGTGTGTGAACACACTAGGACCGCCGGGGCATTTTTTCCCTCTTTAGGAGGTTTTTTCCCCCGTGCATTGTATATACGCCCATCACTCTAGGGCTATCTATCTTTCCATTGCACACTAAGGAATACACTCTCTATTGTGTACCTTGAGCTTCCTTCGTCTTCTCCAAGCTGTGTGTGTTTCTCTGCAACCCTAATTCCAACAATTGGTATCAGAGCAGGTCACGTCCTCCCGGGCTTAGTCGCCAGCTGCTCCAGCACACGCCTGCTCACTTTCTCCGATTTCAGTGAGCTTTGGCAAGCGTTCGCAGGTCGACAATTTTTTTGGGCTCATTTCGGCCTCCGTTTCCACTACGGGCAGTACTGCACAGGTTATTTCGTCATTTTGTGCAGATTTTCTGTCAGTGCCGTTTTCTGCATAACAGGTGCCTTATAGTCTTCTACGGTTTGTGCTATATAGCACAAGTTGTTCCCGCTCCATTTCTCCTATTTTCGGGCAGTTTTCACATCAGGTGCAGCATTTACCATGGCTGACAACAACAACACAGATGTGTTCAAGATGTTTGCTGCTGAGGACAGGTTGGATGGGGACAACTACCCTATGTGGGCTTATATGATGCAACACGTTCTTGTGTCAAAAGGTGTCTGGAACATTGTGCAGGGCATTGATGTACGTCCTGGTTCTGAAGATGTAGGCGATATTGAGGATGTTGCAGGTCTTGCTGCAAGGATTGCAGCTGTTAGAGTTGTTTTGCCTACAGCAGAACAAGCTCGTTGGGATGTTAAGGATGCGCAGGCTCATGCATTGATTGCGTTGTCTGTGAAGCGCACCATTATTCCTCACATTCGTTCAGCAAAATCTGCAAAACAGGCTTGGGATATTCTAGCAGGTCTTTATGCAAGCCGCAATGAGGCTAAAATTGCTTTGCTGCGTAAAGAGCTAGAGTCGAAGATTATGCATGAGGAAGATGATATGGACACTTTCCTTGCTAGTGTCAAGGATATCAATGAGCAACTCATTTCTGCAGGTGAAGTCATTTCTGACAGTTCCCTTGTGCAGACTGTTCTTGATGCCTTACCAGATTCCTACCAGACTTTTGCTAGTACTTGGAGACTGATGACCCAAGGAAATCCTGAAGTTGTCAAGTTTGATGCATTATGCACATTGCTGTTGCAAGAGTCACTTTCTAGAAAAAACAGGACTAGGCAGCGTGCAGTTGAACAGGCTTTTATTGCTTCTCAAAGAAAGGGTGGTAACAGTAATGCAGCCACTTCTTATGGTTCTGCTGCGAGTGGCAAAAATTCTGTTCCTAATGCTTCTGCTAGCAGCACTTCGTCTGGCAATTCTGGTGATAAGGGCAAAAAGAAAATGCGTTGCCATTATTGTAAAGCCAATGATCACTTGATCAAGTCGTGTCCTAAGTTGAAGGCCAAAGAGGCTAAGAAGAAAGAGGGTGGTTCCACTGCAAATGCTGGTTCCACTACAAATGCAGCCATTGTTGAGTCTTCTGTGAAAGGAGATTGTGATGCTGATGTTGATGCAGAATGGGCTTTTAGCGCAGAGTGCACTTACAATCCTGCTGTCCATGATGCATGCTTGTCAGTTGCTGCAGATTCACATGTGTGGTATTTCGACAGTGGTGCTACAAAGCACATTACCTCACATCGTGAATTGTTTACCTCTCTCGAGTCTGTCCCTCATGGGAATTCAGTCACTTGTGCCAACAACGCCTCTTATCCAGTTCAGGGAGTTGGAAAGATTGTGCTCACTGCTGCTAATGGCAGTTCCTTCACACTTGTTGATGCACTTTATGTACCTGGGATCAAGAAGAATCTATTGTCTGTATCCGCACTTGCTAGACTTGGACTTGTAGTCAAATTTGTGGATGACAGATGTACAGTTCATGATCTCAGTTTTGGTGATGAAATTGTTGCATCTGGGCTTTTGTGCCGTGGGCTGTATAAGCTCACTTTGTATGACAAGTGTGGACAAAATTTTGCAAATGCTGTTGCAGATTCAAGGGCTATTTCAGATGCAAAACTTTGGCATGCACGTTTTGGTCATCTGAATTTTGCCAGTTTGCTGCGTTTGCAGAAATCTGATATGGTTGCTTCTTTGCTGCCTCTTGAAGCACCTATCAAACATGTTTGTGAAGGCTGTATTCTGGGTAAAATGCAGCGTTCTAAGTTTCCAAAGGATGGTTCAGTTAGGGCCACATGCAGGTTGCAGCTTGTGCATAGTGACGTTTGTGGGCCCATGCAAACTCCGTCCTTGGGCAATTACCTGTACTTCGTGACTTTCATTGATGATTACTCCAGGCATGCATGGGTATTTCCGCTTAAAGCAAAGTCCGAAGTTTTTATGTGCTTCAAACAATTTTTGGCTATGGCTGAAAATGTCTCAAAATGTACTATGGGCACCCTCCGTTCCGATCGAGGGGGGGAGTATATGTCTCATGAATTTAATGCATTTCTGGCTAGTCGTGGGATAAAACACCAATGTACAGTGCCTTATACACCTCAGCAAAATGGTGTTGCTGAGAGGAAAAACAGGTCACTAACGGAATGGCACGATGTATGGTCAAAAGTCAAGCTTTGCCGCACTCTTTTTGGCTTGAGGCCATCATGTGTGCCACTTATGTACTTAACAGGTGTCCTACGAAAGCTTTGCAGTCTATTACTCCATATGAAGCATGGCATGATAGAAAACCTTCTATTGAGCACATGCGTGTTTTTGGCTGTTTGGCATATGCTTTGGTGCCACAAGTGCAGCGCAGAAAATTGGATGATAAGGCTGTCAAATGTATTTTTGTTGGTTATAGTGCTGAAAGCAAAGGTTACAGGTTGTATCATCCGCAAACAAAACGTATTTTGGTTTCACGCGATGTAGTGTTTGTGGAAGATTCTGTTCAACCCTTGCTGTCATGTACTAGAGACAGTAATGTAAGCTCACAGGACATTTATGACACTTTGTTGCCTCTTTTCAGTGGTGGAAATACGAATGTAAGTTCCAATGAGGCAAATGTACAGCCTATGGGGGTTTCTGAAAATGTTTTAGAACAGCCTATTACTGATGCAGATGTACATGATGTACTTGATGAGGAAAGGGCTGAAAATGAGCAGGCTAGAAGTATGCCAAAATGGCTGGTGCACACTTTGCGTGACAGTAAATTGGATGCACCTTTATCTAGTCGTACTCGTTCAAGCTCTCGCCATGCATCTTATGCATCAGATTGTTATGCTTTGGCTGTGTCTAGTTTACATGATGTTGAGGAGCCTCTGTCTTTTGATGAAGCACAGAATTCAGAAAATTGGATTGCTGCCATGAAATCAGAATATGATGCACTTATAGAGAATGACACATGGACTTTATGTGATTTGCCTCCTGGCAAAAAGGCCATTGGTACAAAGTGGGTTTACAAGTTGAAACGCAAGCCGGATGGTGAGATCGATCGCCATAAGGCTCGACTTGTTGCAAAGGGTTATGCACAACAAAAAGGCATAGATTATGAAGAGACTTTTGCTCCCACTTGTCGTATGACTACTGTGCGTTTTCTATGTGCATTGGCAGCTCATTTTGGTTGGGATGTACATCAATCAGACATTGTTACTGCTTTCTTGAATGGTGACATATTTGAGGAAGTTTATGTAACGCAGCCTCGCGGTTTTGTCATAAAAGGACAAGAGGACAAAGTGTGCAAATGTAAGAAGGCTTTGTATGGGTTGAAGCAATCTCCTCGTGCTTGGTATGAGAAAGCTGACACTCATTTGGTTAAACGAGGCTTTCGTAACAGTCCAACAGAAAGCACATTGTATGTAAAGCGTGAGGATGATGTATTTCTCATTGTGGTTCTTTATGTTGATGATTTGCTGATCACTGGACCAAATGAGAGACATATTGCTGAATTTAAGGCTGATTTGAATGCTACTTTCAAGATGAAAGATTTGGGGCTGTTGCATCATTACTTGGGTATACAGTTTAAGCAGTGTGATGGTGGTATTGCCTTGTGTCAGAAAAATTACATAGAGACATTGCTATGTAAGTTTGGACTTGAGGATTGCAAACCTATTGCCACTCCCATGGAAACAGGTTTGAAGTTGAGTCTACATGATGCTGGCGATCCTGCTGATGTCACTCTTTACCAAACTGCTGTTGGCTGCCTCATTTATGTATGCAACACGAGGCCAGATATTCAGTTTGCAGTCTCGCAGGTCAGCAGATTTATGCATAGCCCAGGGTCTAAGCATTGGCAGGCTGTCAAGAGGATTTTCCGCTACCTTAGTGGCACTTTACATCTTGGCTTGTTTTATCCCAAGGGGGGATCATTGCCGCCAGACTTACATGCTTTTTCGGACTCAGATTGGGCTGGTTGTTTTGACACGCGAGTGTCCACAAGTGGTTTTTGTTTCATGCTTGGCAGTTCATGTATATCATGGTTGAGCAAGAAGCAACCTACTGTGGCCACTTCGAGTTGTGAGGCAGAGTACAGGGCAGTCTTCACAGCTACGGTTGTGTGTATGGCTCAGACGCCTTATGGCTGACTTGGGTGTTGGACAGGACACTGCCAACACTATCTTCACTGACAGTCAGAGCGCATTGGCAGTTGCGAGGAACCCAGTTTTTCATGCTCGCACAAAGCACATTGAGGTGCATTACCACTATGTCAGGGAAAGGCTCTCAGCAGGAGAGATCAGCTGCCGCCAGACTTACATGCTTTTTCGGACTCAGATTGGGCTGGTTGTTTTGACACGCGAGTGTCCACAAGTGGTTTTTGTTTCATGCTTGGCAGTTCATGTATATCATGGTTGAGCAAGAAGCAACCTACTGTGGCCACTTCGAGTTGTGAGGCTGAGTACAGGGCAGTCTTCACAGCTACGGTTGAGTGTGTATGGCTCAGACGCCTTATGGCTGACTTGGGTGTTGGACAGGACACTGCCAACACTATCTTCACTGACAGTCAGAGCGCATTGGCAGTTGCGAGGAACCCAGTTTTTCATGCTCGCACAAAGCACATTGAGGTGCATTACCACTATGTCAGGGAAAGGCTCTCAGCAGGAGAGATCAGCTTGGCTTATGTGCCAACACAGGACAACCTTGCAGATCTTTTCACAAAGGCATTGTCTCGTGAGAAGCTTGAAGCTTTCCGCAAAGCTTTGGGCTTACTCCCCTTTGTGGACTGATCCTGTCCTCAGGGCATGGCACTTCCCTTTACTCATGTTCCATCTCTCGTTCACCGCATCACTCCAGGGGGGATTTGTTACCATATACATGTGGTAGTGATGTGTGTGAACACACTAGGACCGCCGGGGCATTTTTTCCCTCTTTAGGAGGTTTTTTCCCCCGTGCATTGTATATACGCCCATCACTCTAGGGCTATCTATCTTTCCATTGCACACTAAGGAATACACTCTCTATTGTGTACCTTGAGCTTCCTTCGTCTTCTCCAAGCTGTGTGTGTTTCTCTGCAACCCTAATTCCAACAACATGGAGGGAAACAGTTACCACCACCTCCAAGATACCAAGTAGGAAAAAATCAGATAATCAAAGGGCAGGAAAAACCTCAACAAGTTTTGGGGCATCAGCCTCCTTTACCCCAAGAAAACAGGGCCATGGTAAAGATTTCACAACCTATAGAAGCACCTTTTGATCAGAGTATGGTCTAGGTAGTTATATACCGAGAAGAATTAGACAATACCTATGAGAGAGGGTTTGACGGCAATACTTATGCTTTGGAGGGACAAATTCCATGGATGGTTTTTGAGGAGATGCCAGAACCACCATACATAGCACAACAATCATTAAAAAACCATTACTTGGTCGATGAAAATATGCTCATGTTCATGGAAACCCGGAACTACAAACCTAAGGGATATCCTCCTAGAACAGGACAACCAATGGGGACTCCACAAGCTTCTCCACCACGACCATGCTATGAATATGGTGGTGATCATTGGGCAAGGAGTTGTCCACACAAAGGAGAATGTATCAAACTGTTTGGGTTTTGTGAGGGGTGTACAAACGACCATCTCATTCCGCATTGTCCAAAAAACCTTGATAGCAAAGGGAAAGCAACCATGAACAAAATCAAAATTGTACCAAGCTCAAGTGGATAAAAAATAGAACCAACCATTTTGATAAATGCGGTAACGAGAGCCCAAACACATGAGGCTGCAAGGAATGCCCCAGCCAACCAAACCAAGATAGAAAATTTGTATGTTAGAACCCCTAGGAAACCCTGGAAGGCAAAACAAGACAAGATAAAATCCAAAAGAGAGAAAGAAAAAATGGCTATGGAAACAAAATTATTGCAAACAAAGGAATAGTTGAGAATGGAAAGAGATCTTAAGAAAAAGGGCGATGTAACAAAACCATCAGCAATACCATCGGGAGGATTTTTCTTGGTTAACAAGGTCTTTGAACCCTTGGATGCGATCTTACAAGCTTATGATGCTAGGTTAAAGCCCAACCAAACCCAGTAGGATAGATGGCTAACGTACCCTCACCCGAGGTATGAAAAAGAGAGGTTAAAGATGTGCAAGGAGCTCATCCAAGCCGCTCAAGCGCTTATGGGACCATCTATTCTGATTGCTCCAAAAACTAAGGTGTTAATCCGCGAATAGATTCAAGAGTTAAAGGAGCGAGGGATCAGAGACGGAGACCAAAAAGTTTTGGTGAAAGAAACACCCTTGGATACGGGGATGGCAGCCAATACGACAGATGGAATGTATTCACAAGTACCTATGACAATTCCTGAAAAGTGGAAGAACAATGGCCACAGGATCTGTGGGAGCATATCCAAAACAGAAAAAATGAAAGTGCAATGCTTCAGTCATCCCCTATCATGAAGATCCACCCCAAACGTGAGCTCTACCCATATGACATTCAATCATTGTATGGTGATGCAAGTACGAAGATATTGAAAAATAGCAAACCTCAGTAGTTGAAGATGTTACCTTCATTTATCGGCAACCATGAAACGAGAGCAGAAGTAAAGAAAGTACCATCTCATGGAAGGCTAATCCTAAGATGATGGATACCAAAACTCTTCATGAGCTTATGTCGTCCCCTTTCCGTTGTACGCTAACTCTATCTGAGTTATTGCAAATAAGACCTCAACTTTGGGAAGAGGTGGGAAAAAATTTGGAGACAATAGGGCTGGTAATTCTTCCATCAAATGTTTCTCCAAAAACATTGAGCAACCAAACCTTGAAACAAACTAAACATGAGCCAGTGCCAGTGAACAAGGTAGGTGACTATTGCGAAGTTGAAGAAGGAAACATGACCTTGCCTATGAGTACAAGGAAGTAAAATTGCTAGCAATATTGGATAGTGGACCCGGAATTTCCATAGCCACCAAAGCAATGTGGAAAAAATGGAAAAAACATGCTCTCAAGAAAACTAGAATGAAACTCCAATTAGCGGATGGGTACCTAGAGAGACCTATTGGCATTTTGGAGCAAATCGTAGTAACCTCTTGCGGAATTGCATATGAACACACATTTGCTATTATGAATTTTGATGAGAGCAGCAATTCCAACATCATATTGGGTAGACCATTTATGCGTCAGCTCAAAATGGTACAAGATTGGGTCTACGACTATATCTACCTAAAAAACAAGGATGTCACTACGAAGATCAGTGTCATGGACCATAGTTATAGAGATGTGGAACAAACCCCGGGATAGGAACTAAACTCCACGACTGACCAAGAAGGAGAAATACCTGCTTGGCTGCAAAACAAAGCTCACAATTGGACATGTGGAGCTTTTGAAGGCAGTAGTCTGAAAAAAGAGGATTGCATTGATGATAAGTCAATACAAGACAAGGCATATGTACTAGAGCCTTTTTCGCAAGAGAGGTTTGAACCTTTTGGATGGCAATAGATATAGGTCACTCTTGATGTGTACATGAATGAGGTGACCCTAACCAAATTCTGTGATGAGGAAGGATATGATATCATTCCATTCCAGATGATGAGTGTCAGTCTAAGTCCAAAATCAGAATGGGAAATCCCTGACAGAGAAGGGGTTGCAGATTGCCGATGCATAATGGATGAGATCTCGGTAAGGGACCTTGACCAAACTGATGAGGAAGCATTCCAAGACTCCATGGATAAACTTTTAGAAGAGAACGCGGATGATGAGCTTTCTAGTAGTTCAGATCAGGACATTAAACAGAAGGATCGACAAGTGATCTACTATGACTTTCCAAACCAAAATCCTCAAAGATAGCGTAGATATCTGAATAAACGCATGAACAAATGAAACAAGACAAAAGAATATTTAGTTCCTCTATTAACAAACAAAACACAATATTTAAGGTTGGTTGAAGCAATTGATTGCCTTAAAAATGGGATATCAAAGAGGTACATGAAACTAGACTCAACCAAAGTAAAATTGAAGACAAAGAACAAAGAAAAGCCACATACAGAGAGTATTTTTGAAAAGGCCACGAAGCTGTCCAAAACTGAGTGCGAACACAAATACAATGAGATGAAACAAACTTTGAAAGAAGTTTGGATGACAGAGTTGGAAACCGATGATGAATCAAATGATGATAAGTTTGATGCACCTTCCCACTACAAAAAGTATACTATTCAGGATAGAAAAATTGTAGTGCAGAAGCCCAAATGAGACCCAAAAGAGCCTGGAACTTTATATGTTGGGCTTGAAAAAGCCAAATGCATAAACTTAGCAGAACCAGGCAAGGAACCTAAACCGGCATACATTGCAACAGACCTTACGGAAGAAGAAGAGAGACTTTTGATAGATACACTCGGGTGATATAAAGGTGTGTTTGATTGGTCATACAAAGACTTGAAGGGGATAGATCCATAGATCTTTCAGCACACGATACCCCTTAAAAGTGATGCCAGACCATGCAGACAACATCCTTATATGTACAATGAGACTTTTGCCAAGAAAATTGAGGAGATAGACAAAATCAAGGATGTCGAGTTTATCTACAAGATTGAACACACCGATTGGGTGTCCTCGATTGTGGTAGTACCCAAAAAGAATGGCAAATTGCGTGTCTGTGTAAACATCAAATAGGTAAATGCTGCCACCATCAGGGACAATTATCCACTACCAATAACAGGTCATGTTATTGACAGAGTTGCAAGGAAGGAGGCCTATAGTTTTCTAGATGGGTTCTTAGGCTACAACTAGTTAACCATAAATACAAAAGATCGGCATAAGACGTCTTTTGCAACATTGTGGGACATATTTGGATACAACATAATGCCTTTTGGCCTGACCAATGCACCTGCCACTTTTCAAAGACTAATGAGTCATGCCTTCAAGGAATATCTCTGACAATTTTTAGAGATTTACATGGATGATCTTTGTGTTCATTCTCACCTGAGAAGTGATCATATAACGCATCTAGAGAAAGTCTTCAAAAAATGTAGAACTTATCGTATTTGCTTAAACCCAAAAAAACGTGTCCATGGTAAGACAAGGTAAAATTTTGGGCCACATTGTGTCCAAAAATGGGATTTCCATGGATCAAGAGAAGATACAAATAATTTTCGCACTACCGAGACCAACAAAAATGAAAGAAGTGCAGGCATTTATGGGTCATTGCGAGTACTATAGGTGCTTCATATACATGTATATTGTAATAGTTAAGCTGTTGTATGCCCTCGTTGCTAAATTTGAATGGACAAAAGAATGCAAACTAGCTTTTCACAAATTGAAGCAGATATTAATCTCTGCTCCAATTTTGCAAGCCCCTGATTAGAGCAAGATCTTTCACGTTCATGTTGATGCATCAGCCTATGCCATAGGATGCTTATTAGCCCAGCTAGGAGAGAAGAAAATGGATTTTCCCATTTGCTACTCTAGTAGGCAGCTGAACAACATGGAGAAAAGTTATACCACTATGGAAAGAGAAGGTCTAGGAATGATATATGCTCTCAAAAAATTTAGACATTACCTTCTTGCAAACAAATTTTTTTGATGGTAAACAAACCTTGCAACACTGGAAGGATTGTTCGCTGGTTTATACTATTTCTTGAGTTTGATTTCACAGTAGTCGTAAAAAAGAAGACTACACACGCATGAGTAGATCATCTTTCGATTTGTACCTACTCAACATTGAAATGGTTTTGAGATGGAGTGAAGAGGTCATCCCTCTACTCACAATTGGATCATTATAGGTAGAAAGACAACGATCAATCATACATCGAACAAGAAATCTCCAGTTTTTAGCCGAAGGACTGTACAAGCACGGTAAGGATGGGATTTTGAGACTAAGTGTACAGCCCAATGAATACAAATACTACCTCAAACAGGCTAATATAAAAATACGGGGTTTCACAATGGAGAAACACAAATATATCAAAGACTAAAGAGACTAGGAGTCTACTGGCAAAACATGGAAAACAGCGTCCATACTTATATAAAATCATGTGATATCTGTACAAAGCGACCTCCGGTGGAGCATGCCACCCTGTTTTGAGTAGTACAAGCACCCAAATGGAGTGCTCACATAACAGAGTACTTAAAAAACAAGACCTTCCTAGAGGGATGGGGTAAGGCAAGAATGAGAGCTGTAGCAGAAGAAGCAAAACATAATCTGCTAATTGCAAACCAACTATACCGGCGAGGCAAAGACAAAAAATTACGATTGTGTGCTATGGAAAGCGAATATTTCTTTATCCTAGAATAAGCACACTCGGGCTAGTGAGTGGGACATTTCTCTGCTAATAAAACAAAGCTAGTGCTTCACTCGGGCATATAGTGGACAACCCTCTTTAAGGATGCAGAGGCCTATGTCAAAAGATGTGATGAATGTCAACGCATAAAACCACCACTATGGAAAGATGAAATGCCATTATGGCCAATGATGGGAGTACGCGCTTTTGCCAAATGGGGCATCGAATTTATTGGCCCCATCATACATCATAGTAGCAACAGATTACATGACCAAATGGGGGGAAGCAAAGGCAACACACAAAAATGATGCATGGACTACGGCTCAGTTCCTTTTCGAACATATCTTTACCAGATACGGTCTACCCATTGAAATAGTGAATGATAGAGAAACACACTTTCTGAACAATGTATTGAATGCTTACTTGAAAAATTCATGGTGATCCATCACAAATCAGCACCCTATCACCCACAAGCTAATAGACAAGCCAAGAGTACCAAAAAATTCCTATGCACGATACTCACCAAAATAGTCAGTGACTCAAGAAATGATTTGGATCAAAAGCTACACTGCATTATGGGCTTGCAAGGTAGCTTTTAAAACTTCCATTGGGACCACTCCTTTTAACCTTGTGCTCAAGATTAATGCAATTCTACCCATGGAATTCTTAATAACAACATTACGAGGTTGCAAAACAATTAGGATGGACGGGACACAAGCTATCAGAGAGACTAGATTCCCTAGAGCAATTAGATGAAACTAGAGTGAGAGCGGTAGCCAGGATATATGCTCAGAAAAGACAAATGAAAGTTTTCCACGATTAACATGTGATTAGCAAGGAGTTCCAAAAAGGGGATTACGTTTTGATGTATACCCTAAAACAACACTCCAAAAAACTCAAAAAGCGAGGGATGAAGCCTTTTGTAATACATGATATATCATAAAGTGGCACCATCAAGCTTGCAACATTGGCACATGAGGAGATGCCTAATTGGATGAGTGGCTGCAGATTAAAGAAATATCTTCTTCCGCTAGCACCAGAAGAACTTTGAACAATACGCAGGAGATCAGCGTAGAAGTTGAGTCCATGACATTCGAAAACAGGCAAAGCAAGAAGCCAAACTCAGAATATTAAAGTGGAAGGATCAGGCAAACCTTTAGAGAAATGACCAACAACAAAATTGTACCAATTCCCCTCCCATAACATCAATTCTACATGGTTAGGTGGCATAGATCTACGCATTATGTTGCAACTTGTTGATGGCACCACCGAGTGTGCATTAGTGGACACTGGGGCAAGAGAAAATGTTGTCAACTACTCCACTTTCATGAAATTAACACAAGAACCTCTAATGCCAACTACTATGGGGTTCAAAGTGGCAAACAAAGGCACAATGAACAACCTTTGACATGCAAATTTACCAATAATTGTTGAGGGAACATTTTATCCTCATCAATTTCATGTAGTTAAGGATACGGATCTTAACGAAGTAGTTATTCTGGGAGTGCCGTGGATGTGCACTTATCAAGCCACACCAAATTGGCAAAATGTTACCTTGCAACTAATGCTAGATGACAAATCTTACACCACACCATTTGTACAATCAAACTACATATGGGAACCTCTCCAATCAACACCTGCTCGAAACCAACGATGTTCTCGAAAGGTGGTCAGGAAAATTTGGGTAAAAAAGTCCATTATGCAAACTAGACCGACAAAATTATGGATACCTAAACAAAAGCCCAATGCAAGTCCACCCATGATGCATAAACTAAAACCAACCATCAACAAACCACCCAAGGCTTCTGTCAAACAAACCATGCCTATCTAATCACATCATTGACAACCAAAAGAAGTCATTTGGATATGGAAAACAAAATTGACTCGCTCACAGGATGCCTCGACCTTGAAGTCCACATCAAAGAAACTTTAGTGGTGTCCAAAATAGAGCCTCAATCAAAAGACAATGCTGTGACACAAATTCTACATGCCACTATCAAAGAACGAGCGCGTCTTCTCCAACTACTTTTGTTCGGACAACGTAGCTTCAACCTAACCTCACCATCGAAAGCCATTGAACTTATGTTCAGAACCCATATCTTGCACAGCACTTTGTTATCCCATGCATATCCTCAATTTGCATCATAGAGCCACAATATATGGCTATGCATAGACACATACTTCGTACCCATGCACTTTGACACATGTTCGTCTGGGACGACTCACTCTAGGAAGGGGGGAAAATGCAACAAGATAATCATCATTTTGTATTTATTGTCTTCTTTTCTTTTTCTTTTTATTTTCCGTTAACAATATTTTAGAGCTTTTTAACTCTTAGCAGGCATAATCATAAGCCAGATTGACACCATCTAAATGCCGGGTTAAGAATATGTATGTATAAGTGATTACACTAAATTTGGCAAAATTTTGGCCAATTAATAATAATAATAAGTAATTTTTTTTAAATTTTAGCAAACTAAAAAGCTAAAAACAGCAAATAATCAAAAAAAATTAATAAGTTGAGCTAGGAAAGTCGGAATTGACTTTTGAAAGAAAACGCCAAAACTTCAAATTAAGGGCTTCGAATGTAATGGAAATGGCCTATGAACTTAGAGAATACGGAATTATGAGAATTAGAGTGAGCAACTTTGAGAGCATAGAGGGTGAACTTAATTGGTAGTAGCAACTTAATCATAACACTTAATTAACTAGGCATGAGCAATACTTTTGCAAGAGAGAGACAGAGAGTTTAGAGAATATGACAACAGTTGAGGACCGGATTTATGTGAAGCCGGTCCCCCCTCCAAAAGGCATTTGTATTATAGATTCTCTCATTAAGAGAGACTTGGTACAATACAATCTTTGTGTTCCTTGAGACCTCTTTGGCATTATGGAGATGGAAGCTTCATATACCAAGCTTTTGCATAATATCAACAATCAATCTTAGCTTGAAAACAATCAAGAACTCGTGAACATCATTAGTCTTTGTGTTCCCTAAATCATTTGAGTGCATGAAGATGTATACTTTTATGCATCAACTTGTGCCTAAAGCAACAATTAATCTAGCTTGCAATACAATTAATCTACTTGCATTAAGTAACTAATCTACTTGCAATAAACCATTAGCCTTCTTGCAATAAGCATAACATGCACTTTGTGGAAAGCATTAACTATCCCAAGCCTCAGTCCCAAGACCTCAAACACCTTCGAAGGTGGAGAGAGCTAGCAGGGAATGAGGGTAGGGAAGAGGAAGAAGAAGTATTCCATAGGAGAAAGAAATAATTCCTCACTTATCATCACTCTTCTTGCTTAGCATACATAATAGCATAGTAATGAAGATGGAGAAGATGGAAAGCTTAAGCATTGAAGCATAGCTCTTGGTTGGATTTGCATTCCATAGCCAAGAGTGTTGGTGTAGGCTCTCAACTTCTCAAGGAGCTTGGAGAAGGAGATGGAGCTCTTGCACCTTGCCTAGCACACAATGAGAGTGTTTGTGAGTGTGTGTGGGTGAGTATACCCCCTAAGCAACCCCCTAGCTTGCTTGGGTTGACCCCCCCTTGTAGCTCATGCTTGAAGCTCATTGGACCCCTCCAGGCCTAGCCAATCATAAGCAGGAGGCATTACAAGCAGCAAGGGTAGCCTAGAGACAAGTGTCCCCCTTTCCCCTTTGAGAGAGAGGACTTGATAAATGCAAAATCAATTAATTAAATCACCTAAATTATCATTGGACCCCTTGGGTGGCCAACTAATAGGCTTTAGGCACACCATGAGGGCAACATGAGGAGGAACTTGACAAGTGTCCCTTTTGCTTCTTTGTACCATGCATGCCTTGTGTGAGTGTGTGGGTGTTCTCTCTCATCCCCCCTCATGTAGGGCTCGCCCCCTCCTTGTAGGGATTGAATATTTGACTTTTTGACACCTCAACCCCTCATGCATAGGACCAGTTCCCACCACAAGCTTGGCCCTTAAGCAGTTTAAGCATGGGCTGGGTTCTCACCTTAAGTGCAACCATAACATCTCAAGCATGTCAAGCATCTCAAGCCCCTCTCGCATCTCAAGCACCTCAATCATCAAGCACCTCAAGCACCTTAGTCATCAAGCATGACAAGCACCTCGAGCTGGGTCGGGTTCCCGCGCCTCAAGCTCAGCCCTAGATTACCTAAGGTTAAAGAACTTTTACACATATTATTGGAGGTCTTCAATGAAGCTAACCCTAAGGTCTTATGCTCCATTGGTTAGCCTTGCTCTTTGATAGACCATCTCTCATTTGGGCCCCTTTACCAGTGGCCCCGTGTTGAGATAGATCTAAAAGCACATGTCTATATCTTAACCCTTGTTCCCGTTTATTCTCCCACATTAAGTGATCAGTTTAATATGAGAAAATCATTTGGGTTGGTTAGATATTAGTTTTTATGACATCGAACATGGCAAATATGGAGAGAGACGAGTGAAGAAGGGAGTTTTTTTTTGGGGGGGCTCTCTCTCTCTCTCTACGTGACTAGGCTTTCTCTCTCTACGTGCGGATTTTTTTTTATAAACCCTCTCTCTAAGGTCGCAAACTTTCTCTCTCTACGCTTGGAAAGACCAACTTTCTCTCTACCCTCTTGCTCTCTCTACGCAATATTTTCTCTATTTCTCTCTCTACGCTCTTTTTGCTTCTCTCTCTCTATGCCTCTTCCTTCCACTCTCTCTCTACGCTCGGACAGGAAAAAGGAAACGCAACAGCAAAGAGAACGGGGTGGGGCAGCAGGGCGAAAGTGGTAGCAGGGGTTATCACAGCGCGAGGCAACAAGGGGGGCGGGGGGGGGGCAAGGGTGGCAGGGCGACCAAGGCAGGGAGCACGTGGGAGCAGAGGCGGCAGAGCGAGCAGGGCACGGAGTAGGAGCAGGGTTCAGCAAAACGATCAGAGTCCAGCAAAATGAAATCTGAATTTGGTAGCACTGCAGGGGATTTGGTAGCGACTGGCAGCTCCACTTCATGGAACTTGAGTGCACTACATAATGGAGGCTCGTAGTGTCTACAGAGCGAGTTCCAGGAAGGCAAGTGGCATCGCTTGAAGGTGCACTCTCTCTCTCTCTCTCTCTCTCTCTCTCTCTCTCTCTCTCTCTCTCTCTCTCTCTCTCTCTCTCTCTCTCTCTCTCTCTCTCTCTCTCTCTCTCTCTCTCTCTCTCTCTCTCTCTCTCGGTAGCAATTGGCAGCCCCACGTCATGGAACTTGAGTGCACTACTTAATGGAGGCTCGTAGTGTCTGCAGGGTGAGTTCCAAGAAGGCAGGTAGCATCGCTTGAAGGTGCTCTCTCTCTCTCTCTCTCTCTCTCTCTCTCTCTCTCTCTCTCTCTCTCTCTCTCTCTCTCTCTCTCTCTCTCTCTCTCTCTCTCTCTCTCTCTCTCTCTCTCTCTCTCTCTCTCTCTCTGTGTGTGTGTGTGTGTGTGTGTGTGTGTGTGTGTGTGTGTGTGTGTGTGTGTGTGTGTGTGTGTGTGTGTGTATGCTGTGTACCTGCCCTGCCTGTCATGTATACCCGCTACCGACCCTGCTCTTTTGCTTCCGCTATCCCCCTGCTCCTACTCCCTACCCTGCTCGCCCTACCGCCTCTGCTCCCACGTGCTCCCTGCCTTGCTCGCCCTGCCACCCTTGCCCCCCTCCCCCCCCCCGCCCCCCTTGTCGCCTCGCACTGTGATAACCCCTACTACCACTCTCGCCCTGCTGCCCCACCCCGTTCTCCTTGCTATTGCGTTTCCTTTTTCCTATCCGAGCGTAGAGAGAGAGTGGAAGGAAGAGGCATAGAGAGAGAAGCAAAAAGAGCGTAGAGAGAGAAAGAGAGAAAATATTGCATAGAGAGAGCAAGAGGGTAGAGAGAAAGTTGGTCTTTCCAAGCGTAGGGGGAGAGAGAGAGAGAGAGAGAGAGAGAGAGAGAGAGAGAGAGAGAGAGAGAAGCGTAGAGAGAGAAAGTTTGCGAGCATAGAGAGAGGGTTTATAAAAAAAAATCCGCACGTAGAGAGAGAAAGCCTAGTCACGTAGAGAGAGAGAGAGCCCCAAAAAAAAAACTCCCTTCTTTACTCATCTCTCTCCATATTTGCCATGTTCGATGTCATAAAAACTAATATCTAACCAACCCAAATGATTTTCTCATATTAAACTGATCACTTAATGTGGGAGAATAAACGGGAACAAGGGTTAAGATATAGACATGTGCTTTTAGATCTATCTCAACACGGGGCCATTGGTAAAGGGGCCCAAATGAGAGATGGTCTATCAAAGAGCAAGGCTAACCAATGGAGCATAAGACCTTAGGGTTAGCTTCATTGAAGACCTCCAATAATATGTGTAAAAGTTCTTTAACCTTAGGTAATCTAGGGCTGAGCTTGAGGCGCGGGAACCCGACCCAGCTCGAGGTGCTTGTCATGCTTGATGACTAAGGTGCTTGAGGTGCTTGATGATTGAGGTGCTTGAGATGCGAGAGGGGCTTGAGATGCTTGACATGCTTGAGATGTTATGGTTGCACTTAAGGTGAGAACCCAGCCCATGCTTAAACTGCTTAAGGGCCAAGCTTGTGGTGGGAACTGGTCCTATGCATGAGGGGTTGAGGTGTCAAAAAGTCAAATATTCAATCCCTACAAGGAGGGGGCGAGCCCTACATGAGGGGGGATGAGAGAGAACACCCACACACTCACACAAGGCATGCATGGTACAAAGAAGCAAAAGGGACACTTGTCAAGTTCCTCCTCATGTTGCCCTCATGGTGTGCCTAAAGCCTATTAGTTGGCCACCCAAGGGGTCCAATGATAATTTAGGTGATTTAATTAATTGATTTTGCATTTATCAAGTCCTCTCTCTCAAAGGGGAAAGGGGGACACTTGTCTCAAGGCTACCCTTGTTGCTTGTAATGCCTCCTGCATATGATTGGCTAGGCCTGGAGGGGTCCAATGAGCTTCAAGCATGAGCTACAAGGGGGGGTCGACCCAAGCAAGCTAGGGGGTTGCTTAGGGGGTATACTCACCCACACACACTCACAAACCCAAATTTCGTTTTGCTGGATTCTTGCTATCAACGATTCTTGCTATCAATGATTCTTGCTATCAACGATTTTAAAAAAATTGTTGGCACATACAAGGGGAGGGAAAAGCAAGTCACTCTTTGTGTGTGCATGAGCTGCATACCAAATGCAGATTTCGTTTTGCTGGACTCCGATTTCGTTTTGTTGGACTCCGCCCTGACACTTATCCAGATTCTTGCTATCAACGATTTTTTAAAAATCGTTAGCACATACAAGGGGACGGCAAAATCCATTCACTCTCTGTGTGTGCATGAGAGAGAGAGAGAGAGAGAGAGAGAGAGAGAGAGAGAGAGAGCACCTTCAAGCGATGCCACCTACCTTCTTGGAACTCGCCATGCAGACACTACAAGCCTCCGTCAAGTTCCATGAAGTGGAGCTGCCAATCGCTACCAAATCCCATGCAACGCTACCAAATCCAGATTTCTTTTTGCTGGACTCCGCCCTAGCATTTTCCCAGATTCTTGCTATTGATAATTTTTAAAAAATCATTGGCACATACAAGTGGAAGGGAAAAGCCATTCACTCTCTGTGTGTGCATGAGAGAGAGAGAGAGAGAGAGAGAGAGAGCACCTTCAAGCAATGCCACTTTCCTTCCTTGCCCTCGCCGTGTAGACATTACGAGCCTCCATTATGTAGAGCACTCAAGTTCCATGCAGTGGAGCTGCCAATCGCTACCAAATCCCATGCAACGCTATCAAATCCAGATTGGACTCGACCTTGACTATCAACGATTTAAAGAAAATTGTTGGCACATACTGCTTTGATAAAATCACGTGGATGTTGGATTGGCCGTTCGAGCTTACAAATTGTTGCTTGGTGGAGCCCGGGTGTGTCCGAACTTGGAGGAATATGGATACAACCAGGAGTATGTGACTTTTAGCGAGGCATAACGTTCATTTTGATAAAGATAATTAGCGGTACCCTTAAAAGAAAGGACTTGCTCAACATGAGCATGACAAGACATTGTAATTTTTTTGGTTAATTAATATAATTCACTCACAATTGTGAGTTTTGGAAAAAGAAAAGGACTTGCTGCTTATGTTTTTGACCTTTTTTTGGGTGGAAATGTTGTCTCTATGTGTACCTTCTTGCTTGCTTTTTTTTGGGGGGGGACGAAGGGTTTCGGCATATGGCGGATTTTGGGCCAACTTCTAAAGGACCAAAACTACATATCAAAGGCCATTTGTCAACCAAATATCAGAATGAAGAACGGTTCAAACTGCAAGTGATATGAACAGCAAGGTATGATCAATGTAGGTAAGTATGAATGGGGCATTCCGGGTAGATTGGGAACATATAGCCAAATGGAGCAACAGAAGCTCATTTGCATTCTCTCTCTCTCTCTCTCACACACACACACAGAGCTAAAAAAGCATAGAGTTTCCTGCTTTGTTTGTGCCTGTTGTGACCACCTCGATAACTCTTATTCCACCACATTTGACACGTATGATCATTAACCCTACAAGAACACTTGTGTATGCTCCACACACCAGCATTACCAAAACAACAGATCAAATCATATCAAATTAGATCAAAGTCATAAATTTTGCAAGTTGTCAAGACAAATGGGGGAGTTCAAAACTTACCCAAAACCAAAATGTTTTATCAGCAAACCCCTGATAACTGGCAGAATCACTGTATGCAAAAATAGTTGCAAAAGGGGTGGAACATGGATCGTGATCCATGTTCCTCAAATCCTAAAACCAGAGAAAATTGCACAGTAAGTTCCCCATAAGCCCAGAAACAACCTCCACTAGTTGGAATTGCAAGATGCTTCCCAACATGGATCGTGATCCATGTACCTTGATGACAAAATCAAGGCAGGAGTTAATCATTGGCTGAAGGATGCAAAAGTGTAACTGGCCATGCAAAAATAATCACAAAAAGAGGTCTCAAAATCATTAAAACCTAATGATTTGATATCTTCAATCAGCAAATGGTCATCTAGCAATAATCAAGGGTAAAATGGTCAGATTCCAACAAAAACATTATGGAGTAGGGTTAGGAGAACGATATGAAGCTACCCAACTAGCCACAGCAATAATTGAAACATCTTGGGGCTTTATCCCAAACAAAATTAAAACAAAAGGGAGTCCGTAAGAGGGTGAAACACGAGCATCAAGGAGATATAACATTAAAGGTTTAATTGTGGGTGAAAGCAAAGCAAAACAGCACCTACAAAGTCATACAAATTGCCTGGACCAATTTCCACCTCCAAATGGATTCAAAAATTGATGAAATTTGATGGGGAGATAGGCAAATAGTGGTATTTAGTCACAAATCATCCAGAGTCAAGGCATTATCAGGTGTCAGTCAAAGGAAGTGCCCAATAGTGGTTCCAAACTAGTATGGTCAAGATGGGAAAAACATGGCCATAAATTGGAAAATTGAGTAAACACAGGAAAAACAAATCCAAATAGAAAATATTTCACCAGTGTGCTAGGAAGACCTATAGGAACATGTGTGCAAAAGGCTGTCCCAAAATCCTTCCCACATGGATCGCGATCCATGTACCTTTTTGCCCAATCAAAGAAAAATTCACATCATCTGGCTCAGAATATCCAACAAAGCCTAGCCATGAAGTATCAAGTCAATTAGATTCCAAAATCCACATCAAAATGCCAAATTTCTCCAAGTCTAAGGATAATTTCCAAGAATTGACCTAAACACCAAACCAATGATCCAAATCCCAAAAAATTTGGACCAAGGCACTACCTTGATGTGCCCTACGAGCTGGGTCACCATATCTTCAAAAGGCGTTCCAACATGGATCGCGATCCATGTACCTCAGAGCCAGAATTTATCTATGACCTCATGATCTTGTTACTATAGTAATCCTAGATGCACTTGTGAAATTTGGTCAAATTTGCAATAGTTTTGACAAATTTATGCTCATTTTTCATTTTATGGTCAAAGTTTGTGTTTTCTTCAACTTTCTGACAGTTTTGATCAATTGCTAAATCCTATTTTCAAATTTGAAACTAGCCTCAGGATGCCTCAAAGAAAAGCACAAAGGGAGTGGGAAGCAGCTCCATATGAGATCACAGATATATCCTCAAATGAGAAAGCCCATATCACAGAACAGGTGCTAGAAACAATACTAGCAAACATCTGTATTGGAAGATTTCAGGCAATAGACAGAGTGATAGTGAAGACCATCATTTTTCCAAGGGAATTGTGGGCATTACACCAGAAGTCCAAAGTGCAAGCATGGGCCAAGTTTCTACAATTAGATATTTTCCTATGATTACCACCATGGGGAATAGATTTTAGAAGAGCTCATGAACTCATCAACTCTATTTAGTACAATGGAGAAGCCACCCTTACGGACAAAGATAGAGTTACGATCAAAGTCAAAATCATTGCGGAGATAATCAATGATGCTCTCCATCTACAGCAGGGAACGCACAATCTATTGCAAAAGACCAAAGCAATAGATAATTACAAAGCCTTTTTGAAGCAAAGAGGACACAAACTGA
Source organism: Adiantum capillus-veneris (assembly GCF_014529385.1). Lineage (NCBI taxonomy): Eukaryota > Viridiplantae > Streptophyta > Polypodiopsida > Polypodiales > Pteridaceae > Adiantum > Adiantum capillus-veneris. The sequence goes on along the minus strand of NC_140949.1, from coordinate 105,378,881 downwards.
CCGAGTCAAGATTTGATATACTTAGAGACAAAATTACCATTGCGCCTCATATCGCAACATTTCAAAGTCCAAAAGCCACCGTGATATACTGAACCACTTTTGCACATGGCAGTGGTGATGGAAATGGGGCTAGTAGAATGGTCAATTGTGACTTTGGCAATATCTACTCGACAACATAGTCACTGACAGTGAGAAGATGGAGTCCGATGCACCAAAAAGCGAGGAAGAAGGATCAAAAGAAATAAATACTCCTTCTGAATATCAACCTTTAGAAGAGGAACATGGAAGTGAGTTTTCATTTAGACACACAAGACTGAAGAAAAAAACAACCCGAGCGGTAGAGGCCATCCCAATCACCCAAGCCCAAAGAACAATGGAAGAAGCACACGTGCAACAAGAAAGAATCCGCCAACAGAAACACGAGGAAAAAACAAGGGAATGGAAGCGGATGATGAAAAAGAAGAAAATGTGCCTCTACAGCACAAAAAATTAGCAGCTTTAGAACGGATCAAACAATGCAAACAAAAGGAAGCACAAGAAAATATGAACATTGCAAGTGAAATGTGGCAACGGATTCAGAATGAGCTTAAGCGCAAGATGGAGCAAAGAGCAAGAGAAGAAGCAAAGCAGCCACGCATCAATGATCTTGAATCACCTGACAAATCTATCAAGGCAAAGGAAAAAGAAAAAATGGAAGAAGAGAAGGGTGATCAAGACACACTTGACCAGCAAGAGTGTGATTTTGAATCACCAAAAGACAAAAATTCACCTTCAGAGGCTGGAACAAAAAAAGAGAAGAAGCTTTAGATCTTCCAGAACAAATGACGGATCAAGTGTTGTCCCAAAAGAAGGCAAATCAAGAAAAAGAGACAGCACCGCCAAAAAACCACTATAGTTCCGGCTGCTCTGGAAGTATTAAAAATAAAGGAAATAATGTTGGATGAGGCTTGTATTTTGGATTAGGGCCAAAGAAGTTAAAAAAAACCAAGATCACCTCGTTCGCAAGCTGTGGTAGAGGAGGGAGCCAAAATGATCAGGTCGTTCTACATTGATGCATATTTAGATCACATCAAGCTCCAATTCCAATGCCAAAGAGCTCTCTACAACTTGCACAAACTAGAGCTGGAGGACACCAAGAAAGAGACAGTGAAAGCAACTAAAAACACACTGTAGCTACAAAACAAAATAGAGGAGTTACAAAAAGTCCAGCTGCAACTCCAATAAGAGTTACAAAGGAAACAAGAGAATGCCGCTTATTACTACAAGGAAGTCCAGTAGTTCAATGAAGCCAACACTACTCTGCAGTCAGGGAGAGAGAATAGAGTGAGAAGCTACAAGAGTCCTACACGGTGGTCAGCAAGACTCTGACCCAACTTCTAGCCTTGCAGGAAACGTCAAGCTCCTCAAGCATAATAGGTAGATTGACCTCGCTGAACAAAGAGGTCCAGGATCTAAAGGAGGCCCTTGCTCAAGCGAAATACGACAGACAAATTATGACAATAGGGCATAGAGCATTGCAAAAAGCTAAAGACAAAGAGATTGAAAATTTGAGAAAGCAGCTGGCAGAGGCACAGAGAGATTTGGATTCTCTAAGGGCAACACAGGCAAAGCCCAAACAAACAGCCCCAGTGGAATTTGAGCAAATAGGAGGACTTGAGTATTTCACTTTTGAAGCTCTCCAAATGGATCAGGAACAAGCACAGGAAAAGCAACATAGAAATGTGAGGATCCAGCCACAACATCCATCTCAGATACGGCAAAAGAAGAAATTCAGCATTGAATCTCAAAATTCAAAGACCCTTCACACAAGGAGTATCTGCAATATGAGCTCAAATTATTGGAGTAAGCAGCCCTCCTCATGATCGCTCCAAATGAAGTGGTAAAGAAACTCGGGCATGATATGCTCGCCCTACCACTGATGAGGCAGGAGGCTCTATTTTGGAAACAGAAAATGCTACCTACCCTTGAGCCAAACAAAAGAGAGGATTACACGGATGTTCATGTCACTGCATTATAAATTCAAACTATCATTGAAAATCAACCCCTTTGGCAAAAGAAATGGTTTGAGCAGCACCCAACAGACGAAACATATTATAGAAATTCTTTGTAGCATCTCAAGATCGACCCAACTTACTGTCCCATCAACATACGGCAATCTTGGGAAAGCTTTTATTCATGGCAAATCAAAAGACCAATAGTGTTGAATTACCCAGTCATAACAAAGCCAAGCAATAACAATCTCCCATCAAAAAGGTATATGGTTCAGACGCTCAAGGGGGTCATCAACATGATGAAGGAGATACCAGATCTTGCATGCCAGGTGTTCGTGAATATTGCTAAGATGCTAATCACCTGCATTATGGCATTTAATGAGATAGAAGCCGAGGAGAATCCTTGGAAAGGTTTTGTCGAAGGCACAAGAGGGCTCTACTGGAATATGGAAACAAAAATCCCAAGCAAAAATGTCATCATGGGATTATATGTGAGAGCCATGTTCCTGCCCTCCCACTACGTGCAAACCTTTGAGGAGGCATTCATGAAAGCATTCTTTGAGGTAGACTCCTCCATATTTAGTCCCATGACCAAATATTTACCAGCTCAACACATAGTGTATTAGAGCACTCTCAGCAATAATCCCTTCATAGAACTAGTGACAAAAGTGGAGGTCAAGGCAAAGGCACAAAAGTTTAGGCACCTCAAGCTCATGGCTTTTGGTTTTATTCTCGCATTGGTTTGTTTTTGGTTTACTTTAAAGGCTTCACCGAAGGGCTCTAGATCCTTATAGATGACTAATTGGTTATCGGTCTTTTGGTTGAGTACTAGAAACTTGAGTTTTTCTCTACTTTAGACATCTTTAAAATGTACTTAGACTACAATACTTGTTCTAATAAATTTGGCTACAACTCTTGTTAGAGCAAGTTTGCTTTTCTCAAATGGCCATCACTTACTCGTATATTCTCTTATCTCATTGACTAGTTCTAATTTTCTAACTCCGTATTGCCCTTATAAGTACTTCTTATGCTAAGCCTTATGATGGCTGTGTGAGGGCACTAGCTTTTAGACTACTATTTTATGGTGGATTCTTACTTGGCTGCCATCTTCTGATCTAGCTGATATATACCCCCATGCCAAACAAACACACCATTGATGCCCACTTTCAATAGACTTGATTACTCCTCCTAATGAGGGAATCTCTATTTGAAAATTTTCTATACTTCTTAGTGGCAACACTCCTTATGAACTCTTTGCACCGGTTTCAAATTTAGATCATGCATTACTTCCTTGACATAAAGAGTATTGATGATGACCCCTTGTTTGTCCTAGTTGGATTTCCCTCTTGATTTAACATAGAGTACTATGGTAGGAGGCTCCCCTTAAATAGAGGCTTAAGTAATATTTATGGCTTGTTTTGACTCCTATCTATTTCCATCTTGTCACTATATAAGCTCGAGGTCTTCGAGTCCTTTTCTTTTCTATCGTTGCTATGGTCACTTAAATCAAATGATAAACATGAGATTCTGATTTTTTCTCTGTAGGTTCTATACTTGATGTAAATTTTTAAAAAAAAGTAACAAAAAACAGCTTGAGTAGCTAAAACAATTGGATGAGTTTTTGGTACAATACCCGATTTGTTTTGGATGCTGGCTGGATTTACTGACTTGATTGCTCCAAAAAAAGGGGATAAACTAAACTTAAAAATAAGGCAACATAAGGATGAGAGATGTTGCTTGATATTAAAATTTGAAATGTCTAAAAAATGGTTATGATATGAAGTCTTAAAATAAGAAGTGGTTTTTGCAAAGTTGGGACCAATGGCCTGAGAATTCCAATATAGGTGGTCCACTGAAAACAATAGGGTAACTAGAGATAACCTTAAAAGGGCTTTAAGTAAATGGAAACGAAGGTTGATTCCTAAAAAGATTATTCCACCTTTTACAACATTCTCCTCTTTTAGTATAGGTTAGGGTGACATGGATGAAAACTGGAGTCACCCCACTCACTTGTAATGCTGTTTGGAAACTAATCTATTGATTGTTTTCTTACTATGGATGTAGGTGAGGGTTCTCTCTCTAAGATTTTTCTAAAGGAAGGATGTGCTGACACTTTTCCCTTTTCTCTAGCAGGACCCATAGAAACTAAGATCTGGCCTGCACATTAGAGAGATGTTTCTTTTAGTGTGAATGACTAAATAGATATGTCTACTTGAAATGGATTTTGTGGTCTATGGTTCTTGAATTTTTTATGAAGTCTCATGTGCTATTTAGCCTATGTATATAAGAAACTCTCTCTCTCTCTCTCTCTCTCTCTCTCTCTCTCTCTCTCTCTCTCTCTCTCTCTCTCTCTCTCTCTCTCTCTCTCTCTCTCTCTCTCTCTCGGGCACTTTCACAAGGAAATATTTATCACCCGCACATTGTGAGGAGATAAAAAAATGTGCACATTCAATAAGACAATCAATGCATGTGTTTGGAGAAGGAAACTACTACAAGAGAGTCAACGTGAAGAAATAACATTGCGCTTAGAGAGAGCTACCTGCTACCTTGCCCTAGCTAAAAACAAAGACAAATGGAGGACAAACGCAAGTTTTTTTGCACGTGGTAGCCTCGATGCTTTGGTGTTGTGATGGTAGTCTCTCATTTTTTCCCCCTCTTTCTAACTTTCTCTCTCTCTCTCTCTCTCTCTCTCTCTCTCTCTCTCTCTCTCTCTCTCTCTCTCTCTCTCTCTCTCTCTCTCTCTCTCTCTCTCTCTCTCCAAGCATATGTGATTCGTGAACCCAAATGAGCCAAAGTAAGTGAGGTCATAAAATGCATTCAATGACCGTATCATATTATTAGAAACATGTGAATCGGTAATTTGGCATAATACCATGCATGGTGCCAATGGTCTAATCAACTATTGTGGTTGCGCGCGGGGGGGGGGGAGAGAGAGAGAGAGAGAGAGAGAGAGAGAGAGAGATTTTATTATCATCCTCAGAGGTCAAATATGACTTATGGGACCAAAGTTACATGTGATGTAGTATGGGTGTGGCTGACGAGTGACTCTCAATGCTCCAAAATTGTGGTGATGAGAGTTGCAATGGAGAGCCCACACTGTGGCTCGGAGAGGAAAGTGTGTAGGTCTAAGTCATGGCTAAGAATGTGAGGGAAGAAAGTTGGGATGTGACCAAAAGTTGAGCACTCAAGTAGTATATGGTACTCAGACTCTCCAACTTGAAGTGAGCATAATGTGCGCACTTGATTTGACTCTTCTCCATTGCCCTAACGCCCTGTTTCACATCGAAGGGAGTGGGAGCTAAGCCAAGTGGCTGTGATAGTGTGTATCACTGACAAGGAGATAGGCTCAAGCATGTAAGGGTGAGTACGGTTTTCTCTTTCAGCGAAGAACATGGTTTTTGTAGCTGGTGGCAATATGGGTGGTTCAATGTATGAAATGTAACTCACCAATGTTCTCCCAAGCCGTAATACATTGGTGTTGTAGAAAAGCTTCATTCACTTGGTGTGGGATTGGTGTCTAACCTCACTCCTATCTTATTGCAAAGCTAGAGAGAACCACGAATATAATTGTCAATTTATGGGACAAAGCTAAATTGACTAGTGCATAGAGGCTACAAGAGGTTGTCAATCTCTTAGAAAACAAAAAACAACTCGCATCTAACTCAGGCTACACTCAAATGATTGAAATCACCAAAAGCTAATCGCTCATCGGCAAACAAATCACATCTGTTACAGCATCAAACAACATCCAAACATTACCAAACTTCTAGGACATGTTTATAAGACCTAAGCACACATGCTTATGGTCTCAAATCTCACTTTAGGTCAAGTGCAATAATCACGAGCAACAACAGTGAGTTTTTGACCTAGTTGTTTTCGACCTAGAATGCATCTAAATACTTAGCAATGATGCCCCAATACCCTGCCTATAGTTAGTTTTTGATTTTAAAGTTTAAATTCCTACTTATGATGAAATTAGGCTGTCGGTTAGTGATGCCAAAAGCTACAAAATATCATGAGATGCTTATGTCAATGCATAGAGCTCTTACCTGCGGTTGCAATGCAATAAACATGACTACAATGTGACAATTAGGGAGGGAGTAGGAAGCGCGAGAAGTAGAGAAGTGAGCGCCGTTAGCTCACCTTTGTTTCTATTATCCAAAAACTTATTAAAAACTTACAAAAATTGGCATTTATACCTTAGCCAAGGTTTTTGGTTGTCAAAACTAATAATTTGGGAGCTCTAACTAAAGACAAGTTGATACACTCTGGAAGCTTGTAGCCCCCCGGATCATCAATTACAAAGTTTATCTAGAAAGTAGGAGTTACAATATTCCCGATTCATCAAAATAATAAATGTTTTTACAATGAAAGCTCCGAAAAATGATATCCGAGTTAGCTTGCTGCTAACATTCCCCCCCTCCTCGCCTGTGTCATTCCTTGATACAGATTCATGGGCTGAAGTAGTCTTCGGGTTGACGCGACTGGCGAGGCGGTCTTTAATGTTAGGAAATAAGACGTAGCTATATAGATTTTTGAGTAGATTACTTAATGGAGAGAGATAGATTTCACACACAAGAGATTATAGAGTAGAGAGAGAGAGAGAGAGAGAGAGAGAGTACACACGATATACGTGGTTCACCCAATGTGGGCTACGTCCACGAGAAAGCAGCCACTCAATGGCTTTAGCACTTCAAAAGAAGAAGTAGTTTACAAAGGGATTAAACCCTTGATAGAGCTCCCGCCTTGCTTCACTCTCACCACCTCACACTCACCTTGTTGCATCAACTTCACACTATGAAATGTGTGTAGAAATGGCCTACTTTTATAGGCCAAAAGGGCTGCCCTCTCTTATGAGAGACAGCCATGTGTAGCCACCCTTGTGCGAATAAGTCCAAATCGGACCCTCCAATCCGCCCATGTGTGGCCGCCCTTGAGAAGGCAAGTCCGCTTTTGAATTCGGCCACCGGCCAACGGCCATTGACTTCCGACCACTGGCCAACCAACCGGTTGTTTTCCGACCACTTTCCGGCTGCCATCCGGCCATAATATTCCGTCGAAAAGGAATATTCCGGCCTCTAAGGTTGCCCCTGATTCTTGTCCGTGAAAATTTTGGTTTCCGGCGAGTGATTTTCCTTCACGCACGATGGCTTCTCCTCATAATGGGGGCCTTACAAATGTGCGCTTTTACCACAGAAAATTACAAGGGTAAATCAGGCTCCATACTTAACATTTAATGCGTGTAAGGATTTCTCGTATCTCAGTCTTCTCTCTTTGTCAAGAACCTGCAAAAACTGCATGGTGACTCTGTTTTTAAGCTCAATGACTGAATAGCCAACAAATCTAGAGGTTAGGTTGCTTATCACTAGCCCAAATATCTTCGTTTGCCAAGTGAAGAACCATGTATAAATGCTTCCTCAAACGCCAACATATTGCTTGAAGGCAAAAACATGCATCGGGCGTAGAAGCCGTAAAGGACTTTTTCGAAAGGCTCGCCACTTAAGTCATAGCAGAGGCCCTTATTGCCTTTGAGGAATGACATCCATGGTTCCCCTGCTTTCTTTGGCTCTTGAAAAGCCTAAATACATGTGAGCAGCATTCGACAGATCTTATATAGCATGGCACATGAGAGGTCAAGAAGACTTTTGAAGAAAGTCATGGCGCCCATTAGGATTTTCACCATGTATTCCTCTATCAGTGCTCCCTGCTCTGGAGCTAGCAATCGTGGATAGTTCAGCCATGTAGGCCGCTTCTTATTCAATGCTTCATGTGCTTGCCATGTCCTTACTTGTGGTATAGGACAAAAGGTTGGGTCTTTTTGAAGGGCTGCATGTGCTCTTGTGAACAGAATAAGATATCATGGATTCTTGTTCAACCATCTCTTTCACCACTTGGGGTGGACATCCTCTGTGCCTTCTTCCTGCATATCTTTATATAGTCTTTCTTTTAACTGTAACAGCTCTACCTTGATCAGAGGGTATGGCAATGATTGCTGATGTCATTGTGCATTGATTTGGTTGGGAGTGAGTTGAGTGACATTGACTGCGTGGAGAACTAACTCTCAACTCCCAATCCATCGCTACTTTCCATTCTGCATCTGTCTCATGAGCAACCTGTTCCTTTAGTGCATCTTCTTTAGCTTTAGACAACTAGACCATGGGCACTTGCTCAGCATCTGTGAGTGGTACTCGAAAGTTGTCTTCTCCTCCTAGCCCTTCTGTTGGCTGTGTTTCCATCTCAACAAAAGAGACTGAGGGAATTTCAACATTTGGTTGCTCAGAGGTACCCGCTTCTTCTTGTGTCTCTAATTGTCTCTCTCGCAGCAGCTATTTGACTCTTTTTAACTCGGCCATCTCCTTGAGCAATTGTTTTTATCATTGTACCTGCATTAGTGCAAGGTTTCTTGTCTATGATTGCTCTAAATTTAGCTGTAGCTTGAGATCCCTATTCTTCTTTTCCAAAGCCCTATAGACTTCATCCGTGCCTTTGATCGAGGCGGCAATAGGATTTTCTCTAATCTATCTCAAAAAGGCTGCCTGATCATTGATCCTTTGCTCTGAGTATTGCAGAGAGGCATTTGCTACGTCAAGCTGTACTTGGATCTTGTGTACTGACAGAGTTGTGGTTAGAGTTCATTGGTTACCTCTGTCAGCTGTTGGTCTTTGATCTTGCAGGCATATGATAACTTGGTGAGAAGTTTGCCCAGCTCCTTCATTTCTTTTTGTTGCTTCTCTTTGGCTAGTTGGTGTTGTACGACTTCAGCTTTAAGCTCTTGGATTTGTCTTTGTAGATTGGAAATGACATTCATCATGTTATTCAATTCTCCTTGTAGAGCATCGATGACCATTTCGAGCTCTTTAGCCTTAACACTACGACTAATTGCTGTTGTTCGCATTTTTCTGTCATCTGTTGCATCTGCTTGGTATATTCATTTACTTGCAGGATGACTTCGTCATTCGTCTCCCATGCTTCATGCTCTATAGGCTGCCTAGATGTTTCAGCAGTCTCTATGTGTGGCTCGTTGGGTGGTGCTGTGGTGGCTACTTGTGGTTGCAACGGGGGTTTTTCTTCACCTTGAGGCATTGCGGTTGCCTTGGCTCCCTTTAATTCTCAAGGCTTCGTGGATGCTTTGGCTGTTTCTTGTTGGGTGATCGTAGATGGTGTGGCCTTTGTTTTCGTTGCTTTGGGCTACTCAAAACTGGCTGCTTGTTGTTCAGGCTCCTTTCCTTTGGCTTCCTCTCCCTCATTGGGTCTAACTGTTGGTGAAGGGGGAGGGCTTGGCATTGGCTGGTGTGCCTGTTCTGGGTGAGGTAGGCTTCAAAGAAATTTCTTCTTGGTCATGTTGTGTCTCACTTTGTTCCATAGCCTTCGCCTGTCTTTGTTGCTCTGCTGCATCTTCTTTTGCTTTCCTCTCGGGTTCTTGAGCTTCTTTTAATTTGAGGGCTTCTGACACTGCCTACATGCGTTCAAGGAATTCTGTGGGATCCTCTACCTCTTTCCTTGCAGGGTTCTTAGTTTTGGGTCCCCTTATCTCTTTTGGAACCCACCTTTTTGGGTCCTCACCTGCAGCTTGGCGGATTCTTTCGTAAGTTTTTTTTTCTCTTTCAAACCTCGTCTTCTTCTGTCGAGGTTCCTCTTGGTGTGCAGCTACTGCTTTCTTCTTCATCTCTTCAATCCTGGCCCTCCTCTCTTCATTGTCTGAGCTCTCACTACTATGAGCTTTGTCGGAGCTTTTGGTAGATTCTTCATCAGATTTATAAATTCGCTTTAATGAACGCATAGTTCTTGGAGAAGGCTATGCAGACACAATCCACGTGTCCTGATCTGGGGTTGGCGGAAAATTTTTGGCCATGCCAATAGCATGGTATGCTATTCTTGTCAATACTTCAAGCACACCCAGAGAGGTGATTTTACCTTCTTTCTGGGTGCCCTTCAGTGTTGTTAGCACATACTGTGCATGATCAATCGGTTGCCTGGTTGTCGACTTCAACACTTGGGTGAAGGTAGTCGCAACTGCATGATTTGGTATGGTGTACCATGGCGGTCTCTTTGCCAGAAAGTGGAAGTGCTGGTGGTACAGATGTGGTGGTTCTTCCACTTGCCGTTGGATGAGGTCGAAAAAAGTTGCAGCAGCAGTCTCCTTGGTGAGGTGCCTGCTGTCTTTCTGTCTCTGGCCCGCATTGTCATCCCTTCAATTGGAAACTTCAGTGCCTCAGCCACAATTTCCTTTGTGATTACCACTTTTAATTTTTGCCCTTGTTGGTCAGTGATTTGTGTTGACCCGTCTTCTTTAATTGTAGAAAGTAGCTCATAGGCTTTCTGGAAATATACTCCACATGGTTTCTGGTCGTAGAAGTCCCTGAGGCCCAACCTTCTATTGGCTTCCTTTATGTCTGGCTTTGCAGCTACATCATAGATCTCTTTTGGTAGCATCTGCATCTCTACTTGGTGTCCTTCTTCACTCTTAAACCTGCAAGTAAAAACTATTGTATTGTTTTCCTCAAGCTGTTCTCTTGACAAGTATGTTGCTTTTGCCGTCTTCACTGGAACTTGGGTCCAGTTGGTAGGGTGGAAGCTCTTGCAACTTTTCTTTTTGGGACACCCTTTTCTTGGCCTTCTCCACAACTTACATTACTCCTGTTAGAGGAATACATTGCCAAAGTTTGAGTTTTTTTGCAATTTTCACTATGAAATGCCCTTGAGTTTGAATTGCTGACAAATTGAGTCCAATTTGCTTCAAATCAATTTTGGAGCATGCATAGATGCATAAAACATGTAAAGATCAAAATCATAAAGTTCAAGCAAAAATTTGCAACAAAAGTAAATAATCGTGATTATTTACAGCTGGAAAATTTTTCTAACTTTTTGCACTTTTGACATGATAGGCTTGAAATATATAGCAATTAGGTGCTCTGAGTGAAGTGTGGGCTCATTTGAGTATACTGGATGGAAATGGTGTCAGATTTAGGCTTTCACTCTTTGAAACAGTAGATATAAAGGGATTCTGAGATTTTGAGATCCAAATTTTCTCAAACTTAGTCCGTGGGCTTGGGACATCATGTGCTATGGTCCTGTAAGGTCAAAGTTGCATTTTCCCCCCATTTTGGCAAGAAAGTAAATAATCACGATTATTAACTTTTTCATCAAAATGCACAATTTTTGTTGCAACTTGGTTCTAGGCATGATGTAGACCCTGTGTATGAGATATGGTGTGAATTGGATTAAAAAATGTGACTGATAACTCATAAATTGGTTTGGAAAGACTTCTTTGCATTTTTTGACAATTTCCAAGTTTTTGTTGATCATTTTGGCTCATACTTGAAATGTTTCATGTAATAGGTGTGTACAAGTGATAGGTGAAGTGAAGGTACCATTTTCAAGCCAAAAAATTACAAAAGTAAATAATCGTAATTATTTAAGCAGTCAACTTTTTTTGCTAAACGTGACAATTTTTGACCTAGACATATTCAATACACCTAAACAAGTCCTAAATTGAATTTGGTAAAGCTTTGTTGTGTCAGCAGCACTTCGTGCTTTGTCAATCTAAAATCACCTATTTTGTGACTACATGGCCTGTGAAGTTGGTTAGTCACTTTTGAAGCTATGGACTTGTCTGCTACATAGTCCTAAACCTACCCATCCAGTTTTGGCCCATTTGGAGTCAATTTGACTTTATATGTCAAATTTGATGCTTTGTAGCCTTTGAGCTGTTTTCTGCTTTTCAAGAGCTTGCCTTGATTGTTTTTATGAAACCATTCATGTATATTGTGTATAAAGCCAATCTATAAGCTGTCTGTGGAGTCAGAATCCAATTCTGGCATTTGGCAAAAACCTAGCTTTTCTACTTGGGACCCCTCTCGACCCCCGCCGAATGGTCATCTAGTGATATAGAAATGTTCTATTATATAGGGGCATGCTACAGTTCAAGTCTCGTCCGATTTGGTTGAGCTGACTGGCCGCTATGGTCAATTTTTGGTTGTAGGACTTCGTGCATTGCTCGGTTTCTAGGGTTTTTTCCTTGGGCTTAGACTATCTACCGGCCACATAGAAGTGATCATTGATAAGCATAGAACTTACCCCTCATGTCTCATGTGAGACGGCGCTGTAAACAGGTGACTGTGGACTCTGGAAATCGCGCGTGAAGAAGGTCGAAAGCTCTCTTCTCCAAGGGCAACTAGTGGAAATGAGGTGATTTTAAACTACCCTGGATATTTATACTCGGACTTCTCAAACCATTTTTTTTCAAATTCCCCTGTTAGTCCTACTAGACCATGAAATCTATGTTAGACTCAAAAATTTTCTCAATCGGATTCGTGTAGCTCATTCTGCAAGAATTTACGAAAGTAGGCCTTGGCCGCCTAATTTAGGCTTCCCGCTTCCATCTGTCGATTTGATTGAAATTTTTTGTTCCTGTCCGCCTTGTCCTTTTGATCATCAGCATATCTTCAGTTTTTCCATCTGAGCTCATTTTGCTATTTATTATTATTTTTTGACCTGTTTATTGAAAAAATCAAAGAAAATAACAAAATACGCTATAAAAGCAAAGTGAAAATCCAATAATTAAGAGAATTCATTGAAAAACACAGCTTTATTATTTCTCCATTTTTAAGTCTCAATATCAAGAAAACTGATAAAAAATAACAAAAAAGAACCATTTTTTGATGATTTTCAAATAGTATATACACTATTTACACTCATCAAGGAGATGTTATTAGTTAAATTTCCCCTGTTGATGACTTGTTAAGGGCATTATTAGGTAATTTTGCAAAAAATCACACGTTAACATTAAAACATTTTCCTCCCTTTTCATACAATGCCCTCAATTATTTAGTTCCCTTCCACCCCTCTAGATGGCGTACTCCGGGACGACTGTGCATGGGTTGAACAATCGTGTCTATGCATAGCCTTGGTTGACTCTAACATGCTTTAAAGATCAATGCAGTTAAAACCATTATGCTATGCAAGAGTTGGATCTCGAGTAATTAACTCAAGGGTTTCTGATGTCGAGGTTTTCTTTTGCTGTCTTCCAAAGAGCAAATCTTGTAGCTTGTGTGCTCTTTGCTTGATTGTACTATCAGGATGCTTTGGCACCCTGATTTCTTGAGTTGTTGGTATCACTAATTGTTGTTGTTGAGCTTTTGCCTGCCACTGGTATCTTGGTCTATTCTGGTCAGAATGTTGTGGTTGAGTGTTTTGAGACTTAACTCTGCATTGCATCATCGGTTTTACAGTTTGCAGAGAAGATAAGTGCTCCTTTTTCCTCCAAATCCATTTTGTTTAGGTTTCCTGCTTGAAGATGCTCCTCTTTGTGTTTTGACCCTTGGAACCATCTTTGGTACAATAGATGATGTTTTGAGCACCCAAATTTGAATCGGCTTGTCCTTAAGCTATGCTTTTGGTACCCAAATTTTCCTGATTCCTTGCATGCTACTTGTAGCATTTGCTTGCCAATAGGATGAAAAAAATTGATTTCTTCATGGTTTGGTCTACTGGTAACCTCCTTTCCATTCCTCTTTGCTTGGTGCAATTGGAACAATGAGTTGTCTGCCTTTAGGTGATAGCTTTAGCTGATTGGTATCCCAATCTTGTACTGCCTTGTATGTCTGCATCCATGAGATTCCCAAAATCATTGTTTCATTCATGTGTGCATATGGTAAGCATACAAATTGATGAGGACATGAACATCCATGTACTATTTAAGTTGAATACTCTCAATGTCGTTGTTGGGTTCTTGTTGCATCCTTTAATAGTCGCTATTCCTGCTATCAAAGACGGACTTGTTGCTTTCTTGTACGTGGAATAACTGACTGCATTTACTTGAGCTCCTGCGTCGATCAATGCATTTGTGCTATGGTTTTTCAGCTGTACTTTGATGTGAAGGTCCATTCCATCTAACCATTCATCATCTTTTGACACTGCATCTTTTTGTAATTCCCATAGTCGGTCATTTGGTTCCAGAGTGTTGATGGGAATAGGTATTTTTTTATTTTTGGGAGAATCTTTCCTTTTGAGTACTCGAAGCCGAGCTTCCGCTTGGGCTTCATCAATAACCTGCTATCATTTTATCTTTCTTTGCTTTGCTGCATGCATCTTTTCTAGCAATTCATGGGTTAGCGGAAAATTGTACTTCTTGGCATCCACTAATCCAATTAGCCATTGGTTCACCATCTAGGGTGGACAACTTAACTGCTCCACTTGGAGATACATCTTCAATGATAAATGGTCCCTTTCCCTTTTTCTTAAACTTAGGAATGTATTGCTTAAGAGAATAGACTAAAACTAAGTCTCCTTTTCTAAAGATTTTTGTAACAAGATGGGAATAAAAAAAATGTTTTTGTTTTTTCTTTTGTGCATAGATGTGAGCTACAGCTATTAGCCTTTGCTCATCAAGCTTTTCTAAATATTCAAGTCTCTCTGACAATTCATGTCCAGTCCACTCAAGATCCTTAGCTACTTTAGTATCGGCAATAGAAATTCTATCGGCAGTATGGCATCAAGACCATAAACAAGGTTAAAGGGTGTAGCATTTAAAGTTGTCTTGAATGAAACTCTATAAGTCCATAGAGTAGCATGGAGATTTATTTTCCAATCTGTCCATCTTGAACTAACAACTTTAACAATAAGAGCTAAGAATCTTATTCATGCTTAGCTTGTCCATTTGCTTGTGGGTGGTAGGGAGTTGATTTGTTATTGATGACCATAAATTCATTAAGCAGATACTCAATTACCTCATTGAAATGAGTTCCCCTATCATTGACAATTTCTATTGGCAGTCCATATCATCTTGTGAACACGTACTCGTATAAGAATGCGGCTGTGGTTTTGGCATCATTCTTTTGGGTTTGTTTGGCCTCTGCTCACTTGGTCAAATAGTTTGTAGCTACAATGATATATTGAGCTTGGGTTCTATAAGCAGGTGGCTGTATTGGCCCAACAAAGTCTATACCCCATTTTGCAAAATCTCTTGTCCCCATCATTGGTCTTATTATTTGGCATCTGCAAAAAGTGTTATCCACCATATGCCTGCCATTAAGATTGCTCTTGTGGTGGTCTCACTTCAAAGTGACCTCCAGCTAATCCAGCATGTGCTTGTTCTATAATGGAAATATATTCGTCTTCATTTGCACAAAGATGCAAATGTTGATCCTTACCTCTCCGATACAATTGGTTCCCAATAAGAGCATAGTCTCTTGCTTTAATTTCGATTGATCTTTGGTGGTGTTTACTCATATCTTCACTAAATGTTTGGCTTGATAAGTAAGTAACTAGATAGTTACTCCACTTAGGAACAAGTGATATTTGGAACAATGTTACATGAGGTATGGGTGCTTTTTTTTTTGACATTAAGGACATTGTTTCACAAATGAATGAACATCCCTCCTCATAGTTGGCCAAAATACTCCAAGTCTCAAGATTCGTCGCATAGTTTGGTCTTCCGAAAAGTGAAGTTCTACTACGAATATGTGCTTGACTTAGGTATTGGGTTTTCTCCTCAGGATTGATGCATAAAAGCAATAATCCATCTCTATTTATTTTGTACAACCTTCCAGTTAGTAATTGATACATATCCGATTGCTCAATTAATCCAGTTGTAATAGGAAGTGGTATTTGTGAATCCACTTGAGCTATGGTCATCAATGATACCATATTTTTTGACCATCGAGGTATCATTTCCACAGAGAATAGATATGCATCTGGTAGATTATCGTCTACTCCCTTAGGTTGTTCTCCTAAAACAATCCTTGACAAATGATCTGCTCTTTGATGAGTAGTGCCCTTTTTCACAACTACAGTGAAATAAAATTCCAAAAGAATGATGAATCATCTCACTATTCTTCCTGTGTTGCATGGCTTGTTGACCAAGTACAATAAGGCTTGGTGATCCACAAGGAACACAAATTTGTTTGCTAATAGGTAATGTCTATAATTTTTAATGGCATAGATCATCCCTAATCCTTACCTTTTGATGGTTGTGTAGTTTTTCTTTGCCATATTCAACTGTCTACTAGCATAAGAAATAGGAAAATCAATTTCTCGTCTCCTGGTTGAGCTAACTAGTATACACCCAATGGCAAAATTGGAAGCATCTACATGTATATGGAATATCTTACTCCAATTTGGTGCTTTCAATATTGGAGCTGAAGTGAGAACTTGCTCAAGCTTCATGAAATATTCTTTACTCTCATAAGTCCATTCAAAGTGTGTAATCAAGATATACATGGGTTTTGCAATTATAGCGTACATGTAAATGAACGCCTGTAATATCCACAATGTCCCATGAAGGCTTGAACCCCTTTGACTGTTGTCGGTCTAGGCAAATCAACAATAACATGAATTTTATCCATATCAATAGCTATGCCATTTTTAGACACTATATGTACAAGAATTTTTCCTTATCTACCCATGAATGTGCACTTTTTAGGATTTAAGAAAATCCTATAAAGTCTATATTTTTCAAATACCTTTTTGAGGTGATCAAAATGATCAACTTGAATTGATGAATGTACACATAAATCATCCATATATACTTTTAAGAAATTCTGAAGATATTCTTTAAAAACATGGCTCATCAATCTTTGGAAGGTGGCAGGAGCATTAGTTTGTCAATTACCTTTTTGAGGTGTTCAAAATGATCAGCCCAAATTAATGAATGTACACATAAATCATCCATATATACTTCCAAGAAATTCCAAAGATATTCTTTAAAATCATGGCTCATCGATCTTTGGAAGGTGGCATGAGCATTAGTTAACCCAAAAGGCATAACTCGATAGGCAAAAATACCCCATTCAGTTGCAAATGCAATTTCATGCTGATCCTTAGGGTCAACCAAAAGTTGATTGTATCCCGAAAATCCATCTAAAAGTTGTAAGCTTCTTTTCTTGCAACTCGTTCTAAAACATGCTCATTGATTGGAAGAGAAAAGTTGTCTCTAGTGGTAGCTGCATTCACTTTCTTGAGATTGACACACACTCTTAATTTTCTATTTTTCTTGGGTACTACCACAATTGGAGACACCTAATCTGTGTGTTCAATTTCATAAATGAATTCAACTTCCTTTAGCTTTTCTATCTCTTCTTTGATCTTCGTGGCAAATGTTTCATTATATATGTATGGTCTTTGTTTACTTGGTTTCGCATCATCTCTTATGGGTATGGTATATTGACAAATTTTTGGATCAACACCCTTGAGATCCTTATAAGACCAAGCAAAGATATCTCAGTATTCTTTCAGTAAGCTCAAGAAAATCTCTTCTTCTTCCTTCGTCAGCTCATTTTCAATGTAGGAAGGTCTAGCCTCTTCTCCTGGTTCGGCCAAATCTATCTTTTTTGCGTTTTTAGGTCCTTCACATGACTCGCCCTATTTTCGTAGTTCCCTGATAGGTTGTTCAACTATGATTTTTTGGTCTTGGAGAGTATATTTCTTGTAATGAGATGGAACACTCAGCACATCTTTACCATCCTCCTCAGTGGTTTCCATTTTAGTTGTATATATCTCCTTTAGAGCTTTTTTCAACTCGATATTTTTTTCTTTGTTCAACTCGTGTCATGGTTGAATCCTTGTCCTGGTATTTAGGTTTTTCTTGAGATTCTTTTCTCGTTTTTTTGGATGTTTTTTATATTTCTTGTTTTTTGTTTAAAGGATATCTACCAGTGATTTTGTCTTGGGCACAGTCATGTGCATCTATCTGCATCAGAAATTGTGTTATGCTAGATATTGATGGCATAGCAGTTTAGCTTTCAGGTTTCTCGTGTCTCTTTTTCTTCTATACCATTTCCGTCTTCTCGGTTTCTAGTTTGGAAAGTCAAAAAACTTTTCCTCCCCTCCTTTTATGAGTAGTTTATCTCTCACATGTTTTTTTTTAATCCCGAATCATCTAAGGTAGCTGAATGTTCTCTTAACTCATCTGTTGCATCACAGTAGAGGTCCAAAAAGACTTGTTGAGCTTTCATCAAGTCCTTGGATTCTTAAATTTCTTCTTCGAGGTGAAGGCTTGAGATCATTTGTATGGGAATTATGTCATAGCTGTCCTCATTGCAAAATTGAGTGGGCATAGACGTATTTACACATACATCCATTGTTGCTAAAATTTGAGTCCACTCAAATAGCTCAAACAAATGCTCTCGAAAGGGTTCAGATACATAGGCTTCATCTTTGCAATCCCTTTCTAAGATACATTCTTCTCATTTTAAACTTCCATTTTTCGAGACCATCCAAATAGTTGTGTCTTTGTTCAACCAAGATGGAAGCTTAGTTTCAGCTGAAGAGACTGGATCAAATTCTTGTATGGGTGTTTTCATGACATCTCTATAAGTGTGATCTTTTAGATTACCCCTTGTTATTGATCCCACTTGCTTCAAGTACAGATAATTGTTTCCCCAGTCCTGGATGAGCTGTACTTGTCGCATGAAAGGTATTCCCAAGATTATTTCGTAATTGAATTTCTTTCCAAAGTCTACTATGGAATAAGTGTGTTGATATTCAATCCGACAAGAATTAACTATCACTTTTTTAAGTAGTCTTAAGGGTCTTTCAATGTGTCCATCAGCCAATTGCAATTTCATTTGAGTTTGTCTAATGACTGGTTGTCCCCATGATTCCCATACTGCTTTTGTGGCTGTGGCTATGCCTGCCCCACTATCCAGTATTGCCATGGTTTCTATATCATTATTTATCACTCGAAGGGTTGTGTTTCATTCTTCCCCTTCGTAGTATTCTCCAACTTTCTCATTGGAACATACAAAATTCTTTGTTATCCAGTTCGTGTTTCAATTTTCCCAAATTTTTTGCCCCACCTTCTCTAGAGTTTTCTGTAGATCATTCTATAAATATAGTCTGATTTTTAAGAGTTCTCCTAAAGTAAGAGAGCATTGAATGGGCATAGACATGATTGAGTGAATATTGTCTACTTCTAGGGTCTGTGCTGCTCTTTTTATCTGAGTGGTTTTACACACTATGGATTCATCTTCGTTATCTCCCAAGTAAGAGGGTAATGTTTTCAAAGTCAATGGTTTAGACATTCTTGAAGCTTCAGAGCCGCAATCCCCATACAAGGATTGTACATCCATGTCCATATCAGGAGGTAGATTGTCTAACCAAACTTCCTCTATAGGAGCTGACTTCAAACTTAGGCTCCCATCATTAATCTCTCTAACTTTTTTCCATAAGTGTCCATGCCAGTCTTCTTCTACAAATGGAATTCCATCTAAGGCATCTTCAATGTCCGACACTATAAGTTTTGGCTCTTTTTTTTCCCAGTGAGGTTCTACCACCACTTTGGATTTCTTTTTACTGGTTCTTACCACAAGCTCCTCAGGTTTTACCATATTCGCAAGCTTGGGTTTTTGTTTTTCTAACATCTCTTGAGTAATTCTTATCAAATTTTGATAAGCTTCAACTTAGCTGCTTCCATATCTGGAGAAGGATAGTTTTCCCTTTTTTTTTCATATTTCGGCCTGCTTAAGTCTCTCTTGGTAAGCTTCCAAGGCTGCATTAATTGGGTCAAAAATTTTGTCTACCAAAATTGATCCTCCAGATTTCACTGTGGTTTCCTTGACTTCACTTCTAGTTTCTTTCACTTTTTCTTGAAATAGTTTCTTTGCTTTCTCCTCGATTTCAACCTTTGTTTCTGTTTTCTCATCTCATACCTTTTGTTTCTGCTTCTTTTGGTCTTTGAGAGGATATTTTAGTATTCTCCAAATCATCAGAGGAGTTATGTTTCTTTTTCTTAGCCTGGGCTCTGGTGATTACCTTGATTGGAACAATCGGTTCACTCTCGGATGAGCTACTAGGTATCACTTGGACTACGTTCACTACTGTTTTGCCCTTGTTTAAAGGATTTTTTGGACAATCTTCAGGGAAGTATCCTCCCTTTTTGCAACATTGTATGCAATAAGCTTCAATTGGCTTGAGGTTCTTGTCAGGCTTTGGGCATTCATTTTTCCAATGATCATTTGCACCACAGTTAAGATAGTTTCCAGTTTTTGGCTTAATCATGAGTCTTACCATGGGAGATCTAACACCTTGATTAGCTACATAGTACATCGATGCAAGCTCTGGTGTAGTATAAGTCACAAGTTCTTCCACTGGAGGTGGATGTGAATTATACCAACCTCCTTCTACCATTATTGTAGATGGACTAGGTTCATCATAGGGTGTAACAAGCACTAGTGCTTGTTCCTCTATGACTCCCTTTGAATGCATGTACTTTACAGGCACCACAATATATCTAGGATATGGAGGTTCTTGACCCAACACAAGTTGAGGTCTTTCCATACTTTGAGTTGGGGCCATATTAGGATGATATCTATACATGGATTGTCCTTGTGGCCTCATAGACACATATTGAACATTCCCATCATACTTTGGCCGGTAATAGCACTCATTAGTCTCATGGTTGGTCCATTTACCTTCAACTGCACACCATTTTTATGGACTAATCGGTTGTCCCTGTTGAGGTATCCCTTGCCCTGGTCCCCTCATAGGTACTTTTTGCATGTTATTCATCATTTCATTCATCCTTTTGAGCATGTCTTCTATGGATGCAAGTGGTGCTACAACAGCCGTTCCCACTAGTGCTGGTTTGGTGGATGTTGTTTTCTCACTTTGGTTATTCTTAGGGACATCTTCTTCATTAAAAATATCACAATTGTCTCCTAAGTCAATAGCATTTGTCACACACTCTTCTAGGGTCATATGTTTCTTACTATACAATATAGCATGAAGTTCTTTGTTTAGCAGTCCCTCTAGAAACAATGATTCTAGTCTTTCTTCTGCAGGTATCTTTAGCTATGGGGATCTTGCAATGTATTGATTTCCTAACAAACTCACCTTGTTTATGTTTGAAGCTATAGATTTGAGCTACCGTATTGTGTTTGATCCCTGTTTTGGAGCATGCAACTACAAATCCTTGAGCTAATGTATTTAAGTCCATAATTGACCCTGGTGGAATGTTTTGCAACCATATCAATGCTTTTTCTTCTAATGTCATTCCAAACCCCTCAAATTGAGTATGGAAATCAAATATGCGTTATGCTCTTAGCACTTGCTTAAAGCTTGCTAAGTGATCATATGGATCCCCATATCCATTGTATTTTTTGATCCATTTTTAAAAATCAGTTGGTCTGGCATGTCTATTTGATTCAACTCCCGGTCTCCTAACATTAGTCATGTTCCGAGTCCTTCACACCAGTCTATTGGAAATAGTGACTCATGTAGCCCTAGACTGAATTTAGTGTCACCCGATTTTCTTCGTGATGAAGTCATTTTTGGTTTCTTAACATTTCTCTCAAAAGATCTCTCGTGGAGTTCATCTCTTGGAATAGTTTCTAGTCCTTGGTCCAATATCCAATCCCTTATGGAGTACCCTTGGTATTTGGTTTGTTCCACCTCCTCACAAGATTCATCATAACAAAATTATTGTTATAACAATCTCTAAACAGGTAGGTTGGTAGATCTGTTGAACCCTTGTCTTTGATTTTGAAGATATAGATGCTATTCATGGGTGTTAACTGTCTTAATTTGGCATGCAAAGTCCATAGAAGATCTTTGACATTTCTATCCTCCCAACAATAGATTCTGATCCTAGGATTTTCCGTACTAAGCCATTTCAAAGGCTTCAAATCAACTTGATCATATCCTTTGAATTCTAAAGTTGGTGGTCCTTCTTTTGCTGCCATATCTAGAATTATGGTATTTACCTCTAACCCCCATTTGTCTATCACGTGAGGGTTCTCAACTTGTAAATACTGAGTTTGGTTTTTATCCATGTAAATTTTTCCTTGTTTGTTTGCCCTTATTTCCTGTTTAAACTCTATACCATGGTCATCAATGCAAATAGCATACTCTTCATTAGGATCGAGGTAAACCTGAGCTCCATGGCAATTAGTCTTATAAAAAGAGAGTATGTGCTTATATCGCACTGTCATTCCGGTCTTTGAATGAGTCGAATAGAAAGACATTTCGGATGTTGATTCTAAAAAGTGTCTGAGACTTCTTCGAAGATAGTGTCCAAGTGCTCTCCTTGATTCACACTTTCTTCGGTGGATACTCTTCTAGAGGTCTCACAAAATATGCCTTGATTTGCTAGTATACGACTTAAGGTTCATATAGACTCGTGAAGCCCTCGATAGAGTACTTACCGTCAGATTGACTTGTTGTCAATGTTAGCAGCAAGCTAACGCGGACACCATTTTTCGGAGTTCTCCTTGTAAAATAATTATTATTTTGATAAATCGGGAATATTATAACTCCTATTTTCTTGGTAAACGTTGTAATTAATGAGCCGGGGCTACAAGCTTCCAGATTGTATCAATGAGTCAATTCCCAGCTTTGGTAGAACTCCAGATTATTACTTTTGACCACCCAAAAATCTTGGCTAAGGTATAAAAGCCAACTTTTGTAAGTTTTATATAAGTTTTTGAATAAAAAATACACAGCGTGAGCTAACGGCGCTCACTTCTCTCCTTCTCGCACTTCCTACTCTCCCTCCGGTTGTCACATTGCGATTGTGTTTGTTGCATTGCAATTGTAGGTAAGAGCTCTACGCATTGATGCAAGCCATTCACAGTAATTCGTAGCTTTTGGCGTCGCCGACCTGCGGCCTAATTTCACCATAACTAGAAATTTACACTTTTAAAACAAAAACTAAGCATAGGCGATTGGGGCATCATTGCTAAGCATTTAGATGCATTCTGGGTCGAAAACGACTCGGTCAAAAATCCACTAATGTTAATAATCGCGATTTTGGAACTTGATCTAAAGTGGGATTTGAGGCCATAGGCATGTGTGCTTGGGTCTTGTAAACTTGTCCTAGAAGTCTCGTTACGTTTGGATGTCATTTGATGCTGTAACGGATGTGATTTGCTTGCCGATGAGCGATTGGCTTTTGGTGATTTCAGACACTTGAGTGTAGCTTGAGTTAGATGCGAGTTGTTAGTTGTTTTCCAAGAGATTGAAAACCTCTTGTAGCCTCTATGCACTAGCCGAGTCAGCTTCGTCCCATGGTTTGACAAATTAATCGTGGTTCTCGCTAATACTGCAATAAGATAGGATGGTGAGGTTAGACATGCGTCCCACATTTGGCGTCGTTGCCGAGGATCGAAGAGACCTAAACTAGTTAAAAACACGAGCGTCTTGTGTAATTGTCCTTTAACTTCCTCTAGGTTCGCCTAGAGTTCAAAACTTTCTTTTAGGAACCGCATATCTTAAGATTGTCGTCTTTGGCTGTGTAGAGGTAGCTTGGAAGTAATCGTACTTGCTGAGTACCTTTAGGACTATAGGATTGTAGATTTAGATTAGGATTTGAAGAATGATTGGTAGACGAGACAAGTCTTAAGATCAAGACTCTGAAAAATATCAAAAACACAAGAAAACGAGTGTTGTGGATACATTTCACAACCCCATTGCATGAGAAACTAGGAGTAGAGTAAGTAGGATCCGAGGTGGATTTCATAACATTGCTCTCTCTGAAAGAATCAAGTGTGAGTTGTTATGTAAAGTTGCAGAATTTCAGGTCTACGGCTAGAAATAGCTTGAAAAGACTCAAATTCACTCAATCTGACTGGAAAGTAAGCCTAAGAGTTGTCCGAACCAGTGGGTAAGCTCAAAGACACTTCGAGGTAAAAATTTCAAGAAGCTGACCAAAACTCATATTATTTACTTTTTCTTGACATTTTAGGCCAAATTAAGTTTTGACTTGATTTATAGGCTTTAAAAACATCATAAAAAGATTGTCTTTGAGAAAATTGCAAAAAAGTGCTTATTTCAAGCCTCAAGTTAATAATCGCAATTATTAACTCTTTGCTCTAAATTGTCCAAGACTCATACCATTGACTCATTGCATGTGTACAAACAACTTTTGTAAAGGGCCAAAAGATTTGGATCACTAAACTGACAAGAATCTGGGTAAAAACTAAAGCTTGTATTCACTTTTTGAATCTTGAGTGTAAATTGAGGAAAAATTTATCCAAACTTGTTGAAAATTGATTCATAGGCTTATATTGATGTGATAAACATGTGTATATGCTTAGTGACCAAAAACTTGAAAATTTTTGTCAAATATAAATAATCGTAATTATTTACATCTGCCCTGTTTTTGAACTCTTTTTTACCAAGTTGGCATACCACTAGATTTACCATGTTGTAATAAGCCCACAAACCAAATTTGGTAAGATTTGGATCACTGGATTGAAAATTGTGACAAAAATTGCAAAGTTAGTCTGCGGACCGATCATTGATGACCATGTGATAAAAAATTATCCAAACTTGATGAAAATTGGCTAGGGACCTTAACATAAGGTGCTTAACATATCTGTGTCAAAGTTGGGACAAAAGTTCGCAAAAAATTATCAGGAGTAAATAATCGCGATTATTTACATCTACTTCAAAACTTGGTGATTTTGCAAATTTGAGTATACCACAAGGTCAAGCACATCAAGTAGACCCCACAAATCAATTTTGGTGAAATTTGGACCACAAAAGTGAGACTTAAGCCAGATTCTCGAAATCAGAGTCTACAGACACGAAACAGTGGGTAATCTTGATCAAATTTTGTCCAAATTTCTTGAAACTTGTCCAAGGGCTCTAACAAGTTGTATACTTGCCAAAACAATCCAAAAGTGCCAGAAATTAGCAAAAGTAAATAATCGTGATTATATACTTCTACTATCCAGAAACTTCAATTTTAACTTTTGGGCTTGTACAGTGTTAGACCAGCATAATATAAGGACACAGGGCAATTTTGGGTTCAATCGGATCAAAATTGGTACAAATACACTCAGTTTATAGGTTGCAGATTAGACCTTTGATTTTGGTAAAGCTGAATCTGAAAGTCAAAATTTTGACTTCCATAGCACGATTTGAAGTGATATGCAGAGACCAATCAAGGGAGTTCTCAAGAGCTCTACCGTCCTTACAAAAAAATAGCTAATTTGATTAATTTTGTACAGGAATCAGGTTGTAGACGAGAAACCAGTGGCTTGACAGAAAGTTGCAATTGAATCGAGTGGAAATTGACGACAAGTCAATCCAAGGTGAGTACTCAATCCAGGGCTTCATAAGTCTATATGAACCTTAGATCCAATCGTGTAATAGGAAATCAAGGCCTATTCGGAGAAAACACCAGTAGAGTATCCACTAAAGAAGCGTAAATCAAGGCAACTCCTTGTACACAATTCCTGAAGAAGTCTTGGACACTTTTTCAGATTCAACATCTGAAATGTCTTCTTACTCGACTCACGCGGAAACCGGAACGACAATGCGCTATAAGCATATAGTCTCTTTTTACAAGACTAACTGTCATGGAGCCCAGGTTTACTTGGATCCTAACGAAGAGTATGCTATTCGCATTGATGACCATGGTATTGAGTTCGAAGAAGAGGTTAGGGCAAACAAACAAGGAAAAATGTACATGGATCGAAACGGAACTCAATATGTACAAGTCAAAACTCCTGACATAGTAGACAAATGGGGATTAGAAGTAAATACTATAATCCCAGATATGTCAGCAAAAGAAGGACCACCAACTTTGGAATTCGAGGGATACGATCAAGTATATTAAAATTACAGACTCTCTTTGGAAACAAGGAGATTACTAAGAAAATTGACCAATTTAATGTTCTAAGTGTATAAGATAAGTGTAGTACAAAAAAATGGCTCCAAAGCGTGCTCGAACACAAGGCGCTAATGATCATGAAGCCGGTACAAGCAACGGGGGAACTCCTACGGAACATGCTATGTCTCCACCAATCGGACCAATCGGAGCTATGGTACAGGTTAGTATTGCAGTTTCAAGTTATGCATCATTGCATATGCAAGACCATAGAAATATAATATTTACCTTATGAAAAGAAAACACGGACCGAAACCACAGGGCTTAATCCCAAGAAACTAGGCATATGTTGGACAAGTAGGAAAGATTGTCTGGTTAAACTGGTTGCTATAGGAAAGAATGTTTGTCCAAAACCTTCGGTATGGTTTCTCTCAAGTCTCTCTACTTATTAGCGCTGGCATTATGTGGCAGTTGTCGAGGCGTGAGATGATGCCCAGGATGGCACCGCTGATGCTGTGGTGGAAGTACACCCAGATTAGCCCAGACGGATACTACAGTTTTGTTTTGCCGTGGCGTGAGGATGACGCCCAGATTGGCACCGTTGTTGCTGCGGCGGGAGTACGTCCAGATTAGCACAACGAGTACTTGTCGAGCGGTATGGGACGCTCATGAGGACAAGGGTTTTTATAAATAATGTATATACCAATCGAACATAATAGCGCCAGTAAAGATTCTTGAGTGAACCTAATCCAAGGGTTGTTGGTTTAAAATTGGACGACTTCTTGTTTGACTATTGTTTGTAATACTATTTGAAGGGCTGTTTTAACGAACCGGTATCATAAATAAAGTAAAAGAACATGTATGTTTAAACACTGTGGTAGTAATTAGATAAAAAAAGAAGGGTGAGTGTGGTGTGGAAAGTGGGAGAATGATACCCCGACGGTATCATTCTATGGACGGGTGGACCTGATAAGTCGGATAACTTTCCAACGCTAGAAATTATTTTTTTAAGTCATAAATCTTAAAAGAGACAAACCTTGGCGGCTGTGGTTCTGAAACATGGGGAAAAAAGCGCACAGGTTGGTCACTCTAAGATTTATACTTTTAGGTATAATTGATTATAAATAGTTTTTAGATAGGGTTATGGTGGTCACGCTCCTCCATAGCGAGATAGGACCAATCCTTCACTAACGGTTCATGCCCGTGGCTACGTAGTAGCTAAGGCAATGTCCGTTGGTTTTTCCTTCTCAGGATTGGAGACCTATCAAAGGTACTCCGCTCCTCTCGACAAGGGGCAGGGACCTCACACTGGTATCAGAGCCTAGGTTAAAGCTTGGGGAGATTTTCAGATTGATGTTTGGATAGTGAAGGATGCGAATGTTTGAAATAATAGAAGAACCTAGAAAAATTGTTTTGAGTTTTTATATGTTATTGAAGACTGAACTTTCCTGGTACAGGAAAATGTTCACTCAGTCTACCAGAAATTCCAGGTGTTCACCATCATGTTTGAAAATGCATGCCAATCACCAAATTATCAATTTCGAAAAAGGGCGATGATGATTTTGGATAGGGTGTTTGCACCACCTATCCCAAGGGTGCATAGAGGATGGGGCATCAACTGGAGTCCATCTGGAGGAATCTATACCATCGATGCTGACAAGATATGGTGCATGGATACCAACCTCAAGAAACTTCGATGGGCAGAGGAGTTAAAAGTCATCGAAGTTTATCTTTTCATTGGTACTAAGAATCCGGATGCTACCATTACCTTGGGAGGAGAAAAGATATCTCAAACTCAATGGGTCTATAACCAAGTTACAAAAGTTATCCATGGTGGTAGAATTCGACCCATATGTGTATCTCGTAGCTTTCAAGGGTCAAAGGAAACTTATTATTTTGATCCTTTAGCCTATCCTTTTGTAGTCACTAAACTCAAAATATAGAGACATTACAATCCTTGTACCTAAAGACTACCAACCTTGGTAGCAAATAATGTGTAAATAAATAAAGTTTGGATTAACATTATCTTTTGTTTGTATTATTGTGTGATCAAGTCTTGCCTTAAAGTGGATTAAAGTTAGAGTATCCAATAAAGTTTCACTTAATCTATATGGTACAGAGTGCGGTGTACACATCTCTTCAAGAGAAAAAGCTACTTCTCAAGCAAGCTAAACTTCCCTCTTTCAAAGGGGAAGGAGCCCTAGTTGAGCATGGTGCAGAAGTGTGGCTCGAAGAGATGGAGGATTATTTTGTTGTTGCCGGTACTACTCCCGATAACCAAGCAATGTTGGCTATGTTTCGTCTCATGGGGGATGCCAAGCTTTGGTGGAAACAACACTGCAAAGATAATCAAGTAGCTCAAAACACTCAAACTTGAGAAGACATTAAGTATGCTGTCAAAGGACGTTATCTTCCACCTGCACATGAATCCCTTAAGATGAATGAATTCTTCAACTTACGTCAGCTTCATCTTACAGTGGAAGAATACTACTCCAAATTTGTAACTCTTAGACGCTATGCTCCGCCAATGACTGCAGATCAAAAAGTAGCCCATTTTTGCCAAGGGCTAAATGCTCCTTTAAATACACGTCTAGAAGCCATGAGGCCTGTAAATTTGCAAGATGCTCTTTTAAGATCTAAACCCTTAGCTAAAGAGATGTCAAACTCTCAAAGGGTACGAAATGGAAATACAAGGAATGCTGGAAGAAGAGGAGGGCCTATGATGTGGAACCAAGGGCAAGTTCACCCAGTTCACCAAACTTATCCAATAGTTGCAGCTTCAGAAAATGGAGCTCAAAATGCAGATCTTAGATGTTATGAATGCAACGAGCTAGGACATTTCAGGAATGTATGTCCTAGGCGAATCTCCACAACAAATACACCTAATCGAGCTAGAGGACGAGGCCAAATAATAAATCGTGGAGGAAGAAATGGAGGACGAGGTCGAGGGTGCGGAATGGCTGCCAGAGTCAATGCTATCATAGGAGAACCAACATTGGGAGAAGAACAAGAGGAAAGAGCAACTCTACATGCTGCAATTGATAACCCAAGAGCAAGACAACAATATGCTGTCATTCAAACACTTGCAAATCACCAAGGTGAAAAATTTGAACTTCTTATTGATTGTGGCAGTACTCATTCTTTCTTGTCACCTAAATGTTTAAGGAGGTTAGGACTTAATCAACACCCTGCAAGAAAGATGAGAGTTGAATTAGCCAATGGAAAGGAGGTGTTATCTCAGTACACTGTAGGAAAAATAGATTTCAAGTTGGGAGAATACTCTACTTCTGCTACTTTTAGAACCTTACCCATAGGAATCTATGACAGAATTCTTGGAATGGATTGGTTAGCCAGTCATAATGCCAATATCCATTGTGCCCAAGGAAGTGTTACTTTTGTGGACAACCAAGGTCAAGAAGTCACTATTCAAGGCCAGAATGGACGACCAAAAGCTTACTTGGTCAAAGCTAATCGTCTTTTGAAAGGGTTACGCAAGGGTCAACAAATTTTTGTAGTCAAGCTAAACAAAGTAGAAAAATCTTCTTCCAACCCTGAACCAATGTGGCTAGAAGAATTTTTGAATGTTTTCCCCACTGAACTTTCTGAACTACCACCACCTAGGGAGGTACCCCATGAAATCAAAAATTTTCCGGGTAGTGAACCAGTCTCAAGAGCGCCGTACAAGATGTCACTTCCAGAGGCTATAGAACTCAAGGAGCATCTCAAGCAGTTGATTGAGCAAGGGTTTATCCGACCTAGTACATCTCCATGAGGTGCACCTGTTCTCTTCCAAAAGAAAAAGGATGGCTCTCTTCGACTTTGCATAGATTATAGGGGCTTAAATCAGGTTACCATTAAGAATAAATATCCAATTCCTCGTATTGATGAGATGCTGGACAGATTACATGGAGCCAAAATATTCACAAAGATCGATCTTTGATCTGGCTATCATCAAATTCGAATCCAGGAGGCTGATATCTCCAAAACAGCTTTCAACACTCGTTATGGTCATTACGAATTTACAGTGATGGCTTTCGGACTTACGAATGCTCCTGCAACTTTCAATCGTCTGATGCACGATATCTTTAGAGAATTCTTGGACGATTTTGTCCTAGTATTCTTTGACGATATCTTAATTTATTCCAAATCAGAAGAAGAGCATGAAGGACATGTTAGGAAAGTGTTAGAGCTTTTACGCCGAAATAAGCTGTATGCAAAGAAAAGCAAATGTACCTTCTTTACCCCTAAGGTCTGTTACTTAGGGTTTATAATTTCACCTGAAGGAGTCTCTGTTGACCCTGACAAAGTCAAAGATATTGTGTAATGGCCTCAACCCACTTCACAAACCGAAGTCAGAGGGTTCTTAGGTATCACAGGGTGGTACAGGATCTTTGTAAAGGACTATGCTCTTAAACTAACAACCCTATTTTAGACAAGGTCTTGGATGCTACTGTCAGAGATGCAGATTACCAGATGCTTGCTAGTATCCTACGTGAAGAGAGGGTATCATCCAATTAGCCTAAACCTCTACATTACTCCTTAGAAGATGGGAAAATTTACTATAGGAATCGACTATGCATACCTAAGGATTCTACCCTAAGGAATGCTATCCTATATGAAGCACATGATGGCCCAACTTGAGGACATCCAGGTTATGCCAAAACCATCAATGCAATTCGCAGAAGTTACTATTGGCAAGGTATGAAGGGTGATGTCCTTCGCTATGTCAAGCAGTGTTTGTCTTGTCAAAGGATTAAGGCAGAGAGACTAAAGATGCTAGGTAAATTACATCCTTTAGATATTTCCCAAATGAAATGGGAATGTATTAGCATGGACTTTATCACTGCGTTTCTTTCTGTTCAAGCTGGCTATGATTCAATCATGGTCATAGTTGACTTGCTTACTAAAGTGGCTCACTTAATCCCAGTCAAGACAACCTTTACAGCTTCAGATATTGCTCGTCTGTTTGTGAAGGAGGTTTTCAGAATTCATGGTTTACCCAAGAGGATTGTCAGCGATCGTGATGAGAAGTTTACTTCTAAGTTTTGGGTATCATTGTTTCAAGCTATTGGAACCCAGTTATGTTTTAGTACTGCTTATCATCCTCAAACTGATGGCCAAACTGAAAGAGTTAATCAAGTAATTGAAGACATCCTCAAAGCCTACTGCAATAGATAACCTCGCAAGTGGATTCAATACCTACCCTTGGTAGAGTATGCATACAATTCCTCTACTCATAGAAGTATTGGAATGACACCTTTTAATGCTCTTTATGGTCAAGAATGTTTATCACCTCTTAACTTTTCTGACCCCACTATAAGGGTAGAAGCCTCAAAGAAAATTCTTGAAGAAATGGAAGCTCAAACCAAAGCTATTCAAAGGGATATTCAAGCGGCTCAAGATCGACAGAAGAAGTACGCCGACTTAAAAAGATCTGATCGGATTTTCAAAGAAGGTGACAAAGTTTTCTTACAAGTAAAGCCCAAAAAGAGCAATCTGTCTCTCGGAAGGTATAAGAAGCTTAGATACCGATATTGTGGACCTTACGAAATAATCAAGGTTGTAAGTGATCAAGCTTATAGACTAAAACTCCCTTCTCATCTCAAAGTGCATGATGTATTTTATGCAAGTCTGTTAAAACCTTATGTATATAACCATTACCATGTCCTTGATGATGAGCAAAGCATTTTACCTGCTCAAGATGTTCTACAACTCCAACCTGATACTATCCTAGAAACTCGGGAGAGAAAGCTAAGGAATAGATCCATCAAAGAACATCTTATCTTATGGAAGGATTTCCCTATAGAAGATGCTACTTGGGAAGATGAGACATCCCTTCTTAAGGATTACCCTTCACTGTTCTTGAGATACGGGCATCTCAAATTCTAAGTTGGGGAGATTGTAAGGTCTCTACTTTCAAATTTCACACAAATTCTATTACGCATTTGAATTTTTTTTAACCATCACTCATTATTTAAGATATTCGAGTTCAAATTATGAATCGTAGGTTGAGAAAACCTAGAATTTAAAATTTACGCTACAAAATTCTGACATGTTTAGCTATATGAATTAATAACTAACTTATTGCAAGACTTATTTACTGATTGTAGAATTTTCTTTTACTACTGTAAAGTTAATATAAGACTGTAAAGTTTAACTTATTTCAAGACTTATTTACTGATTGTAGAATTTTCTTTTACTACAGTAAAGTTAATATAAGACTGTAAAGTTTAACTTAAAAATGTAAAGTAAATTAAATAAAATAATTATAAAGACAAAAGGATACACAGGGATGACAAATGAAGGCACATGGACTCACCTGAACTCACATAGGAGGGGACAAAGTGGGACACACTGTCACATGAAAAGGTGAGGCTAGTCTTGACTAATCTTAATGAGGGGGGCCTGTGTGGCCTTATCTTTTGATGATAATGACAAAGTGGTCAAGCTGATGGGTACCACAAGGGTACCAACAACGCGGGTATGATTTTTGAGGAAAATTAAAATAAAATTATATGTTTTATTAATTTTATTACATAGAGACTGTCTCTATAGCGCTCACGAAGTGCTGCCACTTGTCTTAGAGAGAAGGCGTCCACAAACCACTAAGAACTTTAGGAATGATGTATGTATGCTATCTCTTACTCTAATCTCTCTAATAGATTAGTAAGATTCAATTAGCTATGTGTGTGTGTGTTTGCTATCTCTTACTCTAATCTCTCTAATAGATTAGTAAGATTCAATTAGTTTTCAGAAGGATATGTGTGTGTGTATGCTATCGATCTCTTACTATAATTTCTCTAATAGATTAGTAAGATTCAATTAGTTTTAAGAAGGATATGTGTGTGTGTGTGTGTGTGTGTGTGCGCGCGCGCTATCTCTTACTCTAATTTCTCTAATAAATTAGTAAGATTCAATTAGTTTTAAGAAAGATATGTGTGTATGTGTGTGTGTGTGCTATCTCTTACTCTAATTTCTCTAATAGATTAGTAAGATTCAATTAGCTTTAGAAAAGGATGTGTGTGTGTTCTCTTTTACTCTAATCTTCTAATGGATTAGTAAGATTCAATTAACTTTAAAAAAGATGTGTGTGTATGTTTTCTCTTACCCTAATCTCTCTAAGTATACCTACTCTCTCTAGTTAATACATCTTCACTATTAACTTATGCATAGTTAATTGAAAGTTAATACATAAGAGAACTCATCATATTCTTATTATACATGATGAAATTATCATTCAACAATTTTATTGTCAATTAGATTAAGTAGAATTTTGAATAATACTAAAAATTGATTTAGTTGAAGTATAGAAATGGAAGTTAGAATTGGATAAGAAATGTCATGCATAAAAGTAATGCAGTCCTAAACTTTCACTCGCAGTTTACACACTTAATTTTTGATTAATTATGATTAGCAAATATTTGATGTATAGAAATTAGATGTAGAACAACAACACTAAGTGTGAATCCGAGTTGGCGAGGATTCAAATTACATACTCTTTTTGGAAACAAGGAGATTACTAGGGAAATTGACCAATTTAATGTTCTACGTGTATAACATAAGTGTAGTACAAAAAAATGGCTCCAAAGCGTGCTCGAACACAAGGCGCTAATGATCATGAAGCCGGTACAAGCAACGGGGGAACTCCTGCGGAACATGCTATGTCTCCACCAATCGGACCAATCGGAGCTATGGTACAGGTTAGTATTGCAGTTTCAAGTTATGCATCATTGCATATGCAAGACCATAGAAATATAATATTTACCTTATGAAAAGAAAACACTGACCGAAACCACGGGGCTTAACCCCAAGAAACTCGGCATATGTTTGACAAGTAGAAAAGATTGTCTAGTTAAACTGGTTGCTATAGGAAAGAATGTTTGTCCAAAACCTTTGGTATGGTTTCTCTCAAGTCTCTCTACTTATTAGCGCTGGCATTATGTGGCAGTTGCCGAGGCGTGAGATGACGCCCAAGATGGCACCGCTGATGCTGTGGTGGAAGTACACCCAGATTAGCCCAGACGGATACTACAGTTTTGTTTTGCCGTGGCGTGAGGATGACGCCCAGATTGGCACCGTTGTTGCTGCGGCGGGAGTACGTCCAGATTAGCACAACGAGTACTTGTCGAGCGGTATGGAACGCTCATGAGGACAAGGGTTTTTATAAATAATGTATATACCGATCGGACATAATAGCGCCAATAGAGATTCTTGAGTGAACCTAATCCAAGGGTTGTTGGTTTAAAATTGGACGACTTCTTGTTTGACTATTGTTTGTAATACTGTTTGAAGGGTTGTTTTAACGAACCAGTATCATAAATAATGTAAAGGAACGTGTATATTTAAACAGTGTGGTAGTATTTAGATAACAAAAGAATGGTGAGTGTGGTGGGGAAAGTGGGAGAATGATACCCCGATGGTATCATTCTATGGACGGGTGGACCCAATGAGTCGGGTAACTTTCCAACGCTAGAAATACTTTTTTTAAGTCATAAATCTTAAAAGAGACAAACCTTGGCAGCTGTGCTTCTGAAACATGGGGAAAAAAGCGCACAGGTTGGTCACTCTAAGATTTATTCTTTTAGGTATAATTGATTATAGATAGTTTTTAGATAGGGTTATGGTGGTCACGCTCCGCCATAGCGAGATAGGACCAATCCTTCACTAACAGTTCATGCCCGTGGCTACGTAGTAGCTAAGGCAATGTCCGTTGGTTTTTCCTTCTCAGGATTAGAGACCTATCAAAGGTACTCCGCTCCTCTCGACAAGGGGCAGGGACCTCACATTGATGAAGCCCAAGAGGAAGCTAGACTTTGGGTCCTCAAGCGTAAAGCTGCTCTCAAGAATCAATAGATACCGATTCCCATCAACACTTTGGAACTAGATGATCGACAATGGGAATTACCTAAAGAGAGAGTTTTAACAGATGACGACTGGTTAGATGGAATGGATCTGCACATCAAAGTACAACTCAATAATCATAGCACCAATGCTTTGTTAGACACAGGAGCTAGAGTGAATGCAGTCAATTATTCCACATACAGGAAGGCAACAAGTCAAGCATTGACCGCAGGAATAACGACAATCAAAGGATGCAACAAGAATCCAACTACAACATTGGGAGTAGTCAACTTGAACGTGGTAGTACATGGATGTTCATGTCCGCATCAGTTTGTATGCTTGCCAGATGAACACATGAATGAGACGATGATTCTTTGCATTCCTTGGATGCGTACATACAAAACAGTACCAGATTGGGATACGAATAAGCTAAAGCTATCACTTAAAGGAGGGCAACTCATAGTTCCTATTGTACCAAGCAAAGAAGAATAGAAAAGATGCAATCAGAAGACCATTCCACGAAGAAAATCTTCTCCATCTCCTCGACAACCAAATTCTACATGTAGCATGCAAGAAGTCAGGCAAATTTGGGTACCAAAAGCACAACTTGGGGATAAACCAAATCAGATCTGGTTGCCTAAAACTTCACCAAAGAAACAGAAGACGGTTCCAAGGATTCGAGCACAGAATCGAGCATCTATGAACAAGGAACCTAACATGAAAAAGGTTTGGAAGAAAAAGAAGCACTTATCTTCTCCACACACCACGACAACAAACAAACAGTGGCGAGTTAAGTCTCAGCAGACTCTAACACACCATGCAACACCAAGCCGACCGAGCTACCAATGGCGAGAAAAAGCTCTACAACAATCTAACGTGCTACCAATAGCTCAAGCAATCAGCATACTAAAACACCCTAATGGTACTATCAAAGAGAGAGCACATAAGCGACAAGATTTGCTCTTTGGAAGACATCATCAGCAAACCTCGACATCGGAAACCCTTGAGTTATTTACTCAAGACCCAGGTCTTGCATATCATATTGAGTTGAATTGCACTGATCTTTATATCATGGTAGAGACAATCACGGCTATGTATAGACACAACTATTCAACCCATGCACGCAATCGTCCCGGAGAACGCCATCTAGGAGGGGTGATACTAAGTACTAAGTAATTAAGGGCAATGTTTGGAG
The DNA here is from genome assembly GCF_014529385.1 of Adiantum capillus-veneris. Classification (NCBI taxonomy): domain Eukaryota; kingdom Viridiplantae; phylum Streptophyta; class Polypodiopsida; order Polypodiales; family Pteridaceae; genus Adiantum; species Adiantum capillus-veneris. The sequence continues at coordinate 105,343,303 of NC_140949.1, read as the reverse complement.
AGGGAGAAAAAAGTTCCATGTTAATGTGTGATATTTTGCAAAATTACCTAATAATGTCTTTATAATTCATCGACAAGGAAAAATTCACTGATAATATCTTCCCGATGAGTGTAAATAGTGTATATACTATCAAAAAATCATTAAAAATAGTCCTTTTTTGGGTATTTTTCATCATTTTTGTTGATAAGGAGGCTTAAAAATGGAGAAATCCAACAAAAAAACAATAAAGTTGTGTTTTTAAGAGATTTTCTTAATTATTGGATTTTCACTTTACTTTTTTAGAGCATTTTTCTATTTTCTTTGATTTTTCAAATAAAAAGGTCAAAAATTAATAATAAATAGCAGGGAAGCTCATATGGAAAAACGGAAGACACGATGGGGATAAAATAGACAAGGGGGAAAAACACAAAAATTTTCAACGAAATCAGAAGATGGAAACGGGAAGCCTAAATTTTGCGGCCAAGCCTACTTTTGCAAAATTCTTGCAGAATGAGCTACAGGAATCCGATTTTGGAAATTTTTGAGCCTAACATAGTTTTCACGGCCTAATAGGACTAACGGGGGAATCTAGGGAAAATTGGTTCGGGAAGTCCAGGTATAGATATTCAGGGTAGGCTAAAACCACCTCATTTCCACTTGGAGCCCTTGCAGAGAAAGCATTTCGGCCTCTTTCGCGCGACATTTCTGGAGCCCACAATTGACCTTTTTCAGTGCCGTCTCACACGAGACATGAGGGGTAAGTTCTTTACTCATCAATGATCTATTTTGTATGGCCGGTAGCTAGTCTAAAGCCCTAGAAATCGAGCAGTGCAAGAAGAACTACGGCCTAAAACTGACCATAGCGGCTTGCCAGCTTAACCAAATCGGATGGGATTTGAACCATAGCATGCCCTAACAAAATAGAACCTTTCCATACCATCAGATGATCATTCATTTGGGGTCAAGGGGGTCCCCAATAGAGAAATTAGGGTTTTTGGGAAAGGCCAGAATTCCGACCTGACTCCACAGATGGCTTGCTAATGAGGTTCATATACAATGTATATGATTGGTTTGGTGAAATCCATCAAGTAAAGCCCTCGAAAAGCAAAAAATGGATCGAAGGTTACAAAGTGTCAAATTCGACATACGAGGCCAAACAGACTCCAAATGAGCCAAAATTGGGCAGGTAGCTTTGCGACTATGTTACGGACAAGTCCAAAGCCTCAAAGTTGACCGACCAACCCAATAGATAGAGTAATCACAAAAAACGGTGATTTCAGAGTCAACAGAGCACAAAGTGATGCCAACATGACCAAACTTAACCAAATTCAATTTAGGACTTGTATTAGGTGTATGAAACATGTCTAGGTCAAAATTTGTGGGAATTGCAAAGTTTTTGTCACTGTAGTAAATAATCATGATTATTTACTATTGCATTATTTTTGCTTGGAAATTGTCAATTCACCTCATCTATCATTGTTAACCCTCACGGCACACGGACACCCATCACCTACGATGGACGCGTATTATGTATTTGGTAGAGTCAGGTACCGGGCTTGTCGGACCAATAGGGAAAGGTAGAGTGATCGCCAATGAGAGGCGCACTTTAACTTGGACATTCAAGGGATTAGTTGGTTAAGCATGGGCGCCCAAGTGTGAATGGGGTGAGCTCCTATAAAAGCCAACTAAACCTAATTTTTACTTATTCTCTCATTTGTGCAATTGAAGAGTGCTCTTGCTCCATCTCCATCTTCTTCTTCTTCACCTCCTTGTGTGTGTGTGTGTGAGAGAGAGAGAGAGGGAGAGTGTGTGTGCGATCGAGCATTACGAAGGCACGACGGCGGCGAAGCGGTTGAGCGCGGCACGACTGCAGCTTCTTCTTCATCGCGGCGAGGAATCCACCACGAAGGCGAGCGTAGAGCGGTGAGTGACACACCCTTTGTTTTCTTGAGCTTGCTAGTTTAGGCTTGTTGTGTGCTTGGAGCCGTTTGTGGCTCGCATACGGTGTATTGGCAAGTCCCTTGCTTCGACAGTGCGGCAAGGAGCGCACATTTTTGGCGCCGCTGCCGGGGACATGCCCTACACTAAGCTCGGTTAGCACTTTACGCTTCCTTGTGGTGCAATTTCTATCATAGGAAAGGCAGGGAAGGGGTGTGTGGAGATATCTGTTTTTTGCGTTTTCTGCAATTGCTGTCAAATTTCAATTTCTGCTATTGTCTGCGTTTTTCAATTTCTGCAATTTCAAGTTCGGCGTTTTCAATTTCTGTCAAGTTCTGCAATTTCTGCGATTTTTTTGCATTTTCTGCGTTTTTCTGTCAATTTTCTGCAATTTCTGTCAATTTTCTGCAATTTCTGCGTTTTTCTGTCAATTTTCTGCAATTTCTGTCATTTTTCTGCAATTTCTGTTTTTGGCGTTTTTTTGCATTTTTTTAATTGATCAAAAAAAAAAAAACTTGAAATAAAAAATAGATTCGGAAATAAAAAACGCGAGCGAGTGGGCGGCGATATTTTTTCGAAAATAAAAAACGTGACTCTTAAAACGTACGGGTTGGTTTGTATAAAAGGTAGATCGGGATCATTTTCCCAAGCCCAAGCCCAAGCCCAAGCCCAGGCCCAGGCCTCAGTCCTCAGTCTTATGATATATACTAGACTCACTCTTATATATATACCCTACTCCCTCAAGAGAGAATGAGAGCATGTGGGACAAGTCCTCCACTTTCCTCCTTTCTCTTCCCACTTGCACCCTTAGACTTTCTAGTTTGGGCCTAGTTCCCTACTGGAAATTGACAGTTTTAGGGATTCCGAGGGCATATAGTGACCAAACGGAGGGCTGTAAAGCACGGCACGACCCTCTGACCGATACGCTCGTTTTGAGCTATCACACGGCCCATTCCACGACACGCTCAAAAAATCTAGCAAAAAAACAAACAAAAGACACGCTAAAAACTAGTCACAAGGCCTCCTAGAGCAGCTTTTTGACACCTTAGGGTATCAAAAGCACATGCACTTACGCTCTGGGCGGGTGCTAGAACACGAGCATATTGAGGGTGCCTCTGTTCATACGGACACCCATTACCCATCCACGATAAGCTCTAGACCCTCAGCGAGGACACAAGGTAGCACCACCCAAGACCCTAAAATAGCCGCTAGTGATTCCTCCTCCGACTCAGAAATCATGGAAGCATACCCTAACCAAAACACTGAGAGAGAAGGCCATGCACCTCCCGAAGCTCCACAGCCTAGTACTAGTATGTTTAGCCGTTTCATGGAAACATTAGGTAGAGCTACTCGCTCGGAACCTAATGCAAATGAAGCACACGAAGAGGATGGGTTGGACTCTGACACACCTCTACGATACCCCATTGAGTTAAATAGTGCCTATGGAAAAGTGCTATATAACGCCTTATTGGACACGGGTGCTAAATACAATCTGCTATCCTATGGGGTGTGGTGTCAGTTAGGGAAGCCACCTCTATCTGAGAGTATTATCCAAGTCAAGGGTGTCAACAAGAAAAAAACTGCGGTTTTTGGAATCTGGCACACTTCTGTCAGTTATGACAATGGGGTGGTAGCTCAAGACTTTTTGGTCATGCCTACTGGAACTATGGAGGGTAATATAAACCTAGGCCGCACGTGGATGATAGCCACCAAATGCACTATTGATTGGGGGACTGGGGGTGTTACAACGCAAAAACCAGCTCTTAGCCCTACCACTCAAGCCATAGTCCCTGAGATATTGCCCAAGGAAATAAAACCCAAGACATTGCATGTCCAGGAGGTTGAACCATACGTCCCCATAGCCCAACTCTCTAGAGCTTCAACTAATGTAGTTGAAAGAAAGCTTGAGACACACAAAAACCATCCTAATATAACAGAGAAAACATACACGTGGGTCCCTAAAACCTCTGTAGTGAGCATGGTTGATGCAAAAACACGGAAACCTAGTAAGAACCGTACCACTCACTCCAAGAAATGTAAAGAAACGCTGCGTTGGATTCCTAAACGACTATTGGAAGCCCAAGGCTACTATGAAGGAAATGATCAAATCTGGGTGCCCAAACGTAAAGTGTACTCTTACCTGTCACCTGGCCCATGTAAACCCAATCCTGTGGCTCCAAAACAAATTGAAAATCGCGGAAAGGAAAAAATCATGGAATGTTACACACCCGTTCTAGAGCTAGTTTGGGTACCAAAGAAAGAACGATTTGTCCCACCTAGCTCAGGAACAGGGAAATCAAATGAAGCTTCTTGCTCTTCATGTAGTTCCTATATGCAAATAGAAGCTTCGACACAACCTCCACCTACCACTGTACATATCCATCCAAGCACGAAAGAGTTTGCACCTTCCGGGGTAAGTTCACCACCTACAACGACGTTGCAAATAAAATCCTGGGAGAGTACCTTACCACCCTTGCAACTTGATGAGGCACCTAGGGTAATAGAAAACTACTGGCAAAAATCCTCACCTATTACCAACTGGAACAATTGGTTTCAAAGGGTGACAAGCTCATTTCAAACGGTATGATCTACCCAAGGAAGGGGGGAGTGTTTGCTGACAGTCATCATTCATTTGTTTCCCTCTCAACCTTTTTCCCTGACCTCTTAATCTCCGATCTTAGGGAATGTATATATATAGCCTTATACTCACAAAAAAAAAAAAGAGCAAGAGCAATTAGCAAACGAGCATGCACAATAAAAATCAAAACATTGACTCAGACCTACACATGTCACATTTGGTACAGTGAAACAGAAACCTATGCCATAAAACACCTTTGATCCTCATCACTCGAGTGATGGAGGGTAGGTAAGATTAGTACGATAGGAGTGTTTCTGTTTTAGAGTTGAGTGATTAGAAAAGTTCTCTTTTCCCACTGATGTGCCTCCTGGAGGTATTGTTTGTGTTTCATAGTGTGTACAGGAGCGTGTTGCTATTGATAGGATTTGGACCTTCATGGAACCTTTCTCTCGTTCACACTTCATATCAAGCGCGACCATCAACACAAACAGGTGTTTCTTGTCCATTAGCATTGCCCTTATCTTTTTTGCATCCATGTTTGTCTGCTTTGATTGTGATTGGTAGCATACTATTCAGCGCATTGGCTTAGTATCAAACATTTAATTCAATGCAATCTTTTGTCATAATCACTTGTTTAGGTGTAAAAATCAAGCAGTCCGACTAAGCTAGTTTGACCAAGCTAGGTATTAGAAATCTTCTCTTAATACCATGGGGAATGCATTCCTAATAAGCAATGGTTACTTAGGTTCTTAATCCGATTTAGGCAGCATTGTATGAAATGTACTAGGGCTTTCTAGTGGGCTTAACCCTATTGACCTTTAGCTTAAGTATTATAAAGGGAGTTTACTAATGTGATGAGCCTGGGGAGGGTAACAGTGTTATATGACCCCCCAAAGTTACAAAATTAAAATGATGAAAATGAACAAACAAAAAATCAAAGTGCCACAATGTAAAATTTTAAGCTGGAAGAGAAATCTCAGCTTGATTTGGTACTTCACTCACATGTATAGCCTATGGTACTAGAGCCCTAGAGGTTCCCAGTGTGGGCGCTTTTCCTTGAAAAGCAAAAAACCCAAGGCATACAAAATAAGCACACACATCATAATTGAATCATTGTGAAAAGACCTTGGGGGGTCAAAGAAAAAGTAATCAGTCAGGCGATGATTTCATGAGAAATTCCTTTTATGGTAGCTTAACTACAAGGTTTTCTAGATATAGCCTCTAGTCAGCCCTTGAACATGAATACTTGGCTCTCGCGATTAAACAACTTAATTGACCACAGAAAGTTAAGAAGCTTACCCATGGTATTAATATTCGATCTCTAGTGCTTTTCGACCGTCAAATTAGCGACCCCAGACTTGTTTAATTTTTTACCTTTACATCAGTTTAGGCATTTGATTACATTGCAATTTAATGTTCATTGCTAACAAATTGTTTGAAATTCTTTTACCAATCAATGTGTCTACCTAAAACTGCATATGCTTTTTAAGAGAATGCAATTACTGTGCCAATGTTGTTTGATTTTGCAGTGACTGAAGAAGGCTAAGGACATTCATCTCAAATGCTCTTCCACCTCGACGAACCAGCTTCAACTCAATAGCTTCCGAGGACGGAATCTACATCAGGAAGGGGGGCATGTTAACCCTCACGGCACACGGACACCCATCACCTACGATGGACGCGTATTATGTATTTGGTAGAGTCAGGTACCGGGCTTGTCGGACCAATAGGGAAAGGTAGAGTGATCGCCAATGAGAGGCGCACTTTAACTTGGACATTCAAGGGATTAGTTGGTTAAGCATGGGCGCCCAAGTGTGAATGGGGTGAGCTCCTATAAAAGCCAACTAAACCTAATTTTTACTTATTCTCTCATTTGTGCAATTGAAGAGTGCTCTTGCTCCATCTCCATCTTCTTCTTCTTCACCTCCTTGTGTGTGTGTGTGTGAGAGAGAGAGAGAGGGAGAGTGTGTGTGCGATCGAGCATTACGAAGGCACGACGGCGGCGAAGCGGTTGAGCGCGGCACGACTGCAGCTTCTTCTTCATCGCGGCGAGGAATCCACCACGAAGGCGAGCGTAGAGCGGTGAGTGACACACCCTTTGTTTTCTTGAGCTTGCTAGTTTAGGCTTGTTGTGTGCTTGGAGCCGTTTGTGGCTCGCATACGGTGTATTGGCAAGTCCCTTGCTTCGACAGTGCGGCAAGGAGCGCACAATCATGTGTACACACCTATTACATGCCAAAAATCAAGTATGAGCCAAAATGACCACCCATTACTTGCAAAATTGCCAAAAAAACGCAAAGAAGTCTCTGTAAGCCAAAATTTGGGTTATAAACAACTTTTCTTGATCCAAATCACCTCATAATTCATACCCAATCTCTATACCATGCATAGAACCAATGCATGCCAAAAAATGTCAATTTTGGAAGGACAGGTAATAATCGCGATTATTTACTTTTTGATCAAAATTGGGGAAGTTGGATATTTTGTCATCATACATCCAAAGCATATGATGTGATAAGCCCACTAGCCAATTTTGAGTCAATTTGGATTTCAAAATCTCAAATTTCCTTTATATCTTTTGTTTCAAAGACGTAAAGCCAAAATCTGGTACCATTTTCAACCTGTGCATCCAAATGAGCCCATATTTCCCTCAGAGCATGTAATTGGCATATAATTCAAGCCTATAAAGCCAAGTTTGCAAAAAAAGTAAAATTTTTTCCAACTATAAATAATCGCGATTATTTACTTTGGTTGCAAATTTTTGTTTTGACTATACAGTTTTGTTTCTTGCATGATTTTATGAATGTTTGCTTGTTCAAAAATTGATTTGAAGCAAGTTGGACCAGATTATTAGCATTTCAGTTTTTAAAAGGACATTCCGGAGAAAAATCCGACAAATCTGCTAACTTTGCACTCTATTCACTGAACAGGAGCAATGCAAGCCGCGCAGAAGGCCAAGAAGAAGTTAAACCAAAAGGAGAAACTGCAAGAACTGCCCCCGTATCAACTGGACCCCAAGTCAGTAAAGGCGGCAAAAGAATCCTACCTTTCTAAAGAACAGTTGGAAGAACACCACACCACGGTCTTCACTGGCAGGTTTAAGAGTGAAGAAGGGCATCAGGTGGAGTTGCAGCTCTTGCCTAAAGCGTTCTATGATGTAGCTGCAAAGCCAGAAACCAAAGAGGCTAACCGCAGGTTGGGGCTCCAACATTTTTACGAACAAGAGCCTTGCGGAGTGGACTTTCAGAAAGCTTACGAGCTTGTGTCCACAATCAAAGAAGATGGAACTGCCCAGATATCAGACAACCAAGGAAACAAGGTCGAGGTTGTAATTACAAAAGATATTGTGGCAGAGGCACTCAGACTGCCCACTAAAGGGATGACCATGCGGACTAGAGACAGGAAGACAACGGGCATATTTACCAAGGAAACAGTTGCGGCTACATTTGCCAATCTCATCCACAAACAGGTGGAAGAGCCAGCCCGTCTGTGCCATCAACACTTCCATTTCCTGGCAAAAAGGCCACCAAGGTACACGACACCAAATCATGCTGTGGCCACCACTTTTACACAAGTTCTGAAGTTAACAACAAGGCAGCGTGTGGACCACGTGCAGTATGTTTTGACAACATTGAAGGCCACCAAGAAGGAGGGTAAAATAACATAGTTGGGTGTGCTAGAAGTATTAACAAGAATAGCCTATCATGCCATCGGCATGGCTGACAACCTACCGCCTGCCCCGGATCAGAATACATGGATCTTGGTAGCTCAACCCTCTCCAAGAGCTACAAGATCAGGTAAAAGATCATTTAAATCAGGTGATGAATCAGATGACAGCTCATCAGAGCAGCACAACAGTGAAAGCTCTGACAACGAAGAAAAAAGAGCTAGGAGGAAAGAGATAAAGAGAAAAGCTGTGGTTGCCCACCAAGAGGAGCCAGCTCAGAAACAACACATTCCTCGAATACACTATTCAAGAAAACTTCCTTTATTTCAAACAAAAATTGTGTGTGACTAAACCTTTTCGTACATTAATTATTGAAGAATTGCACAAACCACCTTATGCTGGACATAGAGGATTTGCTGCAACTTTTCAAAATTTATGTCGTGATTTCTATTGGCCTACTATGAGAATGGATGTTAAACAGTATGTTTTAACTTGTTTGATTTGTCAAAAAATCAAAGCAGCTACAGGTAAGAAATTAAGACTTTTACACCCTCTCCCCATTTCTGAAAGACCTTGGGAACATATTTCAATGGATTTTGTTACTGGTTTCCCACTCATGCACAAACATGACATAATCTGGACTATTATTGATCGTTTCTCTAAACAAGCGTATTTTGTTCCATGTAAGAAAACACTCACAGCACATCAAGCTGAACTTTTGTTTCTTAAGACTATTTTCCCACATCATGGTTTGCCTAAAGTGATTATTTCTGATCGAGATTCAAAATTTTGTAGTACTTTTTGGACTGCTGTGTTTGAATATCTTAGCACTACACTTGACTTCACTTCTGCATTTCATCCTGAATCCAATGGTCAAACAGAAGTCACCAACCGCACTATTATTGACTTGTTAAAGGCTTATGTTTCTTCTCAACCTAAGAAATGGGATGATTACCTACATATTTTGCAATTTGCATACAACAACACCACTCACACTACCACCGGTAAGTCTCCATTTGAAATTGTATATGGTCACTCTCTTCCTACTCCTGCTTCACGTCTTTCTAATGTTGTGCCTGCCGTTGATGATTTCACTATTGACTTTCATGATATTTATGCAAGTGTGCATTCTGCCATTAAACACTCACAAGAACTTTATACCAAGCATGCTAACAAGCACCGCAAGGCACACCAATTCAAAGAAGGTGATCATGTTTTACTTCGCATCGAAAAACGAAGGATCAAAAGTGTTGATACTAATGTCTTTGTTAAGCTTGCTCCTCGTTTTTATGGACCTTTCAAAATTTCAGCTGTCATTAATGATGTTTCTTTTCGTTTAGAACTAACTGCACATTGGCACATTCACAATGCCTTTCACATTAGTCTTTTACGCCCATTCCGAGGACCCCTACCTACACACCACATTTATGAAGAACCACCTTCACTTGTCGACCAAGAAGAGCAACTCATCCCTGATAAAATAGTTGACCACAAGACCACCACTACACGCACTGGAATGGTTTATAATCGTTACCTTTTGACTTTCAAGGGCCACCCTAGAGAGGATGCCAAATGGATGCCTGAAAAGTTTTTTCGCAACTTTCCCGACCTTCTCTACACTTTCCATCACTCACGGTCCAGTTGATTTCTCCATTGAGCAACTGAGGACAGTTGCTATCCCTGGTGGGAGGGATGTTACGGGACTGGGCACCCTCCTGTTGTAGTGGTTAGCTGCAATTGGGATAGCTGGCGTAATGGTTAATTATGTGTTGTCTATTTATTTTCTAATTGAGTTGATGATGATTTTGTAGAGTGGAATGCGGAGAGTTGATGAACAGGCGACGGCAATTACTCTTGGCCATTTTATATTTGCACAGTATTTTAGAATCTCATTTCAATAAGCCACTATGGCTCTGTAAATAATTGTAGTGGGAACTCCCCTTATGGGTCATGCAAGAACTAATGAGCTTCACTCATTTACAAAAGTGAAGCGGTTGTAAAAAGAGGGGCCTCAATTTTTGGCACCTTAAACTCAAAATAATATATTAAATACCAACTCCACAAGAGAGGTGCCGTGGAGTTTGGGGCTAGATTTAGGCCTTTCTCTTGCAAATTCTCTTCTCTACTCTCTTATGCTCTGGTTATTTGCTGTGTACTCTCGAATCTAGTTTCCATCTCTTACACATCTCTTGCACTCTCTTACAAGCATATCTATGTCAATTCTATGTTTATTGTGTGTGTGTGTGTGTGTGTGTGTGTGTGTGTGTGTGTGTGTGTGTGTGTGTGTATCTAGGTGTGAGTGTGTGTGCTTGGAAATTGGAAGAAGAGGTGGACAGGTTGATGGTGATGTTTGGGAGCTTGTGTTGGATAATTTAAGCGGTCGATCTCCCCCCACTTCTCCCAACACCACCCTCCCACCAAACCATTTGATAAATGCACCTTTCCAAGGTAGTACTATGATACTTGAGAACAGTATTCCAATCATTCAACCAAGAATACATTCCAAACAGTTGAAAGCAAATGCAAACTATTGCATAACCTTGCAAGTGTACATTTATCAAGTTGCTGCCACCTTTTTTACCTTTAGAATATTTTACTTTTTTTTTCCTTTAGTATTATTAAAGTTATCTAGTTATCTTTCAAGCAGCCGCATATACTTCTCCAAGCATATTACTAGCCTCATCCCAGTTTTCATGTATCATGTCTCCTCTTCCACGTGAGGAGGCGGTGCCTTTATATAAATTTATAATTCTTATTTTCCTTAATCCTTTTTGGGAAAGGCTTAAAAAATTAATATACGTGAATTTCTTTTAAGACAAATATCTCAAGAAGCAGAGAAAATGTCTAGCTGATAAGGACAATTGTGGAATTAGCCCCAATCAAAGAGCACAGTACCCTCTATGCATTGATGTAAAAATGGAAATTTTTAGAGTTATGGAAGGCTTTTTTACAGCAGCATATTTGAAGTGAACAAGTTCAAGGAATTTGACTCTCATCTCTTAATTTACATACAATATCTTCTAGCACTCACAAGGGTTCTTCTTCTTCAACAAGGTCCAATATTTGTATGCGGTCTCTTGCAATGGAGAATGGCACATTAATGGTTCTTGTGGTTGAGAATGAGAATTTCAAGAAGACACTTGAGGTGCAAAAAACAGGTTTGATGCAATTTGAAGAGGAAGTCAAGGAATGTAGACACTCTCTTGTGGGCTTGAATGCTTTGAAGGAGCGCACAAGCAAAGTAGTGTATGACCATGTATTGAAAGAGGAGAAATTTGACACCATGATCTGGGATGTATGCATGTAGAAGGCGAAGATAGTCCCAACAAGCGGGAACTGTATCTTGGAAAGCCGAAGAGTGGATCAGTCACACATTAATAATTACCACAATAGTTACTACAGTAACTTCTAGAAGGCTATAAATAGGACCCATTACATTGTAATTGGGCTTCTACTTCTTAGCTCTCTTGGCTTTAGCCTTCAAGTATTTATGCACTACAATCTCTTCACCTGTAACTTCACCTTGTAATCATTACTATTGTTATCATTCGAGCTTCAATCTGTTACACCTTATACTGGTTATTCCTGAACTATTAATCTAAAACTACAAACACTTTTCCAGTTGCCCGGTTTTTTTCTCATTTCAGTATACTATTTCAGTTCAGATAACTATCTCAGTCTAGTCTCCACTCTCTATTCCAGTTTCACTGACTGAACTGACAACTTACCAGCAGCTCTAAATTCTAAAATCAGCTATCTGAAGAAATTAGCTCTAATTCCATTTTGGCAATAACAGTGGTTAGAGTTGTTTGCTAGATTAACTAGATTGACTAGCAAAGTCTTCTCCCAGTTAGCATTTTTGGTTGTAGTAATGGCGCCCAAAACCAGTCGTGGTCGTAAACCATCACACCGCGTTGACCTTGTTCCTGACAAAACAGAAAGAGACTCTCACCCTAAGAAGGACATGGCGACTGAGACCTAGATTCAGAAGGAGTACGGTCATGTTGACAAGGCCAAGGACTCTCAGCACTCCAGTCAGTCCAGAAGGAGAAGGGTTGAACAGGAAGAACGCAAGTCCAGGAGTTCTCGGACTACACATAGGGATGTTGGGGCCAAAGGCAGCAAGGATAGTTGTCATAGTTCCAGTAGCAAAGCCAGAGAAGAGACAGAAACTAGGACTGAAGAAGAAATCCATTAAGATGCTGATACAAACCATTACAAGAAGACCTCAAGACGGAGTCAGGTTCCGAAGGGCAAAAGAGGCAGAGACGATGCTGACCAGCATGATTATACCTCTTCGTTGAAAATTTCTTTCCCAATTTTTAAGGGAGGAAAGAAAGATGATCTAGATGTTCATATCCAAGATTTTGAACAGTATGCTAAGTTGAAGAATATCGATGAAGATGACTGGGAGGAATACTTTCCTCAAACATAAAGTATGCAGCAAGGAAATGATACTACCATTACCCAGCTTGCCAACTCAAATCATACAACAAATTGCTCAAGGCTTTCAGACAAGAAAATTCAGATAACAGAGGTGATGAGGACATCCTCTGCAAACTGGATAAGATAAATCAAGGAAAATTATCAGTCAAAAGTTACGTTGAGAAAATCAAGGAGCGGTACCAGCAAATAAATTCAATGATTTGGTGCAGCACGCCCTGAATCTTGAACAGCAGGCAAAGAAGGAGAAGAGTCACAAGAAGAGGAGGTCCAGTAGTAGCAGTTCTTCCACTGTGAATTCTGGTTCCAGTAAGACCTCCAATAGCTTTGAAAGCATCTCAGATGAAAAGAGCAAAGACAAGGCCAATAAGGGGTCTTGGTCCAGAAAGATTGATGAGATGGCACAGCAGATTGCTAAAATCAATTAGACCAGACAACTAGTTAGAAGAATGAAAAGTTGGTGTTCAAAGTGTAAATCTAAAGATCATGTTTCTAATGAATGTACACGATGTACCTATTGCAAAGCATATGGTTATTTATGGAACAATTGTGGCATTTGCATTCACCATTTCAAGAAGGGAAAATATTTGTCTGTAGTAGCATTTACTAATGTTGAACCAGCCAGAGTGGAGATAACTAGTGTATCCCAAGAGGAGAAATCAGGTACCGGTGGTACTGGTACTAGGCATGGCATGTACCAGGGAGGTACTGGTCGGGGCCAAGTTCATGGTAATTTCCAGAACAAAAGTCTGAATTGTTATACTTGTGGCAAGTATGGGCATTTTGTGGCTCAGTGTCAAGAAACACCTACTACTGCAGCTATTGAGGCGAAGGCCCTAAAGCCAGTTCCTGTACGAGCAGTTACACACAGAAAAGGGGTGGTCATTGAGGAAATTTAGGATAAGCCGGCAAAACCAATCATTCCTTAAAGTAGAAAATGGGCTCAGTAGAGAGAGGTGTGGAAGGCAAAGGGTTAAGAAAAGGTAGTTGATGAATGGCAGGAGCAGAGAGAGCTGGTGGGCTAAGATCACAGAAGATTTAGCCAAGAAGCTGCCAGAGCATCCAGAAAGTTCTAATGCTCGGGTCATTTAGAAGATACCAGTCCAGTCTTCTGAGGAAGCACAATGAAATCAATCGGGGTCTTGGATTCCTGAGACTATGTTGTTGCAGTTCAGGGACTGATATAGGAATTAAGGAATGTTAAATCAGATATAACTGCAACAGGAAACACTAAAGGAGGTACTGAAGGCACCAAAATAGAGGAATGGCACTATACAGATAGTCCCAATTCTTCAAGTTTTGATAATAACTTTGATCAAGAGAGAGAAGAAATCCGTGTCAAGATTTGTGACAGAATTCAGAAACTCACAGTTGAACTAGATGACATTAGAAAAACTTTGCCTCAAGTAGTGAAATTCATCAGACAGTGAAGGAAGGCTAAAGCGGAAGCCAGAGCAGTTGACTTGGCTACAGCTAGAGATGATGAAGTGTCGATAATCCAAGTAGACTACAAGGTTAGGAAACAGTGGGAGCCACTAGTTGGTGTCATACTGGATGGAGGAGCAGGAGTAAATATCTTGGGGGCATACCTTCAACAGAGAATGGGTATTACAAACCTGAACGAGTACCTTTCAAAGTTCAAATGGCAGATCATCGAGTTGTGCAGGCAAGTGGGATGATATAGAGTATGCAGATAAGGGTGGGCAAAGAAAAGTTCAAGACTAGCTTCCTAGTACTGGATGTGCAAGGTGCATATGGGATTCGACTGGGGCACCCATGGTTGCAAATGGCACAGGCTGCTCACAACTATGCTATTCAGACTCTGACAATACAAGGTGCCAATAGCAGGATTCAGATTCAGACAAACAACACTAGGAGCTGGAGAAAGGAGTTGTGACTAGAAGAGCTTTCCAGAAGTATAAGGTGAAGAAAATTGAGAGGATGCTGGCGGAAATTATTATTTTTCCACTAGCCGAAATAGATCTAAACGCAGTATTATTGGACAAAGATCATGCTAAAAAGCAAAAGAATCAATTTCCAGATCAGCTCACTGAATTGAACTCTAGGGAACGACCAGTTCAGCTAATTGGAAGGCCGAAAGAACCAGTTGATTTTAGTACATCAGCAGTTTTTGAACAAGCACACTCTAGAGAAGTTATTGAAAATCAAAATAGCAGTTCAGAGCTCAGAGGACCGTCTGGGATTATGCTAAGGAGTCAACCAAAAGAAAGGGTGGTGGGCCTAACTGGTTACTTCCAGATGATCAAGAAATAGAGGAATGGAATCTAGGTTCTGATGAAAATCCTAGATTGATCAAAGTCAACAAACATCTGAATCCAATAATGAAAGAGAAGGCCCAACATATGTTTCAGAAGTACAAAGATGTGTTCGCATGGGAACATATTGATCTCAAGGGAGTAGATTGAGAGGTATGTCAACATCGAATACCATTGAAGACAGATGCCAGACCAGTGCGGTTGCAAAGATACAGAATGAATCCAAATTATGCTAAGAAGGTCAAGGAAGAGATTAATAACCTTCTGAAGGCTGGGTTCATTACTGAAGTGTCCAGTAGTGAGACTAGTTATTTCCTATTGTGGTGGTGCCCAAGAAGAATGGAAAGCTTAGAGTATGTGTGGATTATCGGAAGCTAAATGCTCATACCATTAAGGATTCCTTTCCATTACCCTTTACGGACATGCTTCTTGATGAAATTGCAGGTTAAGAGATGTATAGCTTCATGGACGGTTATAGTGGTTATAACCAATTACAGGTTGCTCTTGAGGACCGGAGTAAAACTACTTTTATTACTGAGTGGAGAGAATTTATGTATCTAGTTATGCCGTTTGGTCTCTGCAATGCTCCAGCGACTGTCCAACGATGTATGATGGAAATATTTAGTGAATTTCTCCACTGGTTCCTTGCCATATTCATGGATGACTTCGATGTATATTCAGAGGAGGATAAGCATTTACTTTTTCTAGAAATGGTTTTCCAGTGTTGTCAGGAAAAGTGGATCTGTTTAAATCCATTCAAATCTGTTTTCTTGGTCTGGAAGGGACAACTACTGGGACATGTAGTGTCCAAAAATGGTATAGAAATGGCCAATGACAAGATTCAGTGTGTCCAACAAGCCAAGGCGCCCCGCAATGCATCAGAGCTAAGTTCTTTCTTGGGATAAATCAATTTCTATAGATGATTTGTGCATCAGATTGCTTCCCAGGCATTACCTTTGTATGAGCTCACAAAGAAGAACAGCAAGCTTAGTTCATTTGGACTGCTGAATGTGAGGAGAGCTTTCAGAGTTTGAAGAATGCTATTATCAGTAAACCAGTATTTCGACAACCAAATTGGGAGGTTATTTTTTATGTACATGTAGATGCTTCAAGACTGGGAATGGGAGCAATATTAGCTCGGCCAGAAGGGAGGACTGATTATCCAGTGTATTTTGCCAGTTGGAGATTCAATCAGGCTAAACAAGGATATACCACTACTAAAAGAGAAGCCTTAGGAATGGTTTTCAGCGCTACTAAATTTTGGCACTATTTGATGGGCAAGCTATTTCATTTTTATGTGGATCATTAGGCATTATTATTCTTGATTAACAAAGTCATTATTCAAGGCAGACTAATAAGATGGATGATGTTCTTGATGGAATTTGAGTTTCACATTTTTCATCAGCCCGGTAAAACCCATTGTGGTGCTGATTTTGTGTCCAGAAGTACAGATGGCTACTCTAAGGCATCCTTGAGAGATGAGCCAGTGGATGATAAACTATTTCAAATGACAGCTAAGGAAATAACTGATCTAGAGTTGTATGATGTGTATCAGTTCCTTTCTAAGGGAGGATTCCCAAAAAACTAGACTCAGAATCAGAAGAAGGCTCTGATTATTAGGAGTCTGAAGTTCACCATCATTGGTGGATCACTATACAGACTAGGAGTAGATGGGGTTCTTTGAAGGTGTGTACCTATGGAAGGAAAAATGCAAGTTATTTTAGAGGCACAGGATGGGGATTTCGGAGGACATTTCTCCACTGATATCACTTACAAGAATATTTTGCAGGTTGGATTGTGGTGGCAAACTTTAATATCCAATGTTAGAAGCTTTTGTAAAACATGTGATATATGCCAGAGGATGGGTAGACCCACAGCAGCAGATATGACTCCTCTAACTCCAGCCCAGCCACTAGGAGTATTTATGAAATGGCATCTGGATTTCATGGTTTTATTCAAGAAAATTACTCCACGAAAGAATCGGTATATATTGATGGCCACTTGTTATGTCACCAAATGGGTAGAAGCTAAGGGCGCTCTTCCCGACAATAACGCGAAGTCCACTGTTGTATTTTTATTTGAAAATATTATATGCCGTTATGGATGTCCTATGGAGATTGTGTCTGATCAAGGAACAAACTTTATAAATGATACTATGGACATTCTATTGAAATGCTCTCAGTAAAGCAGCAAAAATCAACACCATATTATCTTAGATGCAATGGGCAAGCAGAGAGCAGTAACAAAATTGTCAAGACCATTCTCACTAAGATTGTGCAGAAGGAGCCACATCAGTGGGATCTGAAGCTCCAGACTGCTCTCTGGGCATATAACACAACCTATAAGGTCACCACTGGACTAACACCATTTAGAATGGTGTATGGCACTGAAGCTGTCGTACCGATGGAATTTGTAATTCCCAGTCTCAGGATGGCAGTATAGTATGGATTGGATTTTAATCACAATCTTAAACAAAGACTAGAGGAGTTAACACAGTTGGATGAGTTAAGACAGAGGGGCTATGCTGGAACAGGAAATTGTTCAGCAAAGAAGAAAACACTGGCATGATAGACGTAACAAAGTTAGGGAATTTCAGAAAGGAGATTTGGTTTTGCTCTATCAATCTAAACTGGGTCCTAAGAAACCAAACTTAAAAATAGCTTGGGCTAGTCCATATGAGGTCGATTGGGTGTTTTCCAATGGCACAGTAAGGCTGAAAGATTTATCTGGATTACTGTTGCCATGCATGTATAACGGGGCCAAAATCAAAAATCAAGCTATATTATTCAAATGACAAAGAGACTTCCAGGGATAATGATACTAGTATTCTGGGAACTGAAGGCTAGGAAAATTCAGAATCAATTATTTTAAGCCTTTTTCATGTACAGCCAGTACCAGAGCTAGTCAAAAAGCCAGTCAAAGGGTCAGAAAAGTCTCAGCACGACAAAACCATGTCAGTAGCAGAATCGATAAAGTGTCAGAGCCAATCTCAATTTTTATGGAAAAAAGGGCCAGTCGGACTGTGTGTGATAATCATTTCATGAAACATGGAGAGTATTAGCCAATGCATATATGCCATGTCATTGGCGGTGCATAGAATTCTAGGAACGGTAAGTAGTGGAGCTTTTATGGCACGAACACGTATAATAGTAAGGCAAGTAGGCATTTTTTCCTCATAAGTCTCGTGCACGACATCTACCTGCTATTATACATTCGCCATCGCCAAGCTCTAAAGCTTCTTCACTACAACCACAAACTTATTCATCCAACTCAACTGTTGATTGTTGTCTACCTTTACCAGATACACCTTGATATGAATTTGAATATTCAAGTAATTCTTCTTCTTCTTCTACAGAGTCATCGTCTTCACATGGGCAGAAGAAAAATGTCGGAGAAGATGCAGGACACTATAGACAAAACTTTGGCACTTATCACCTCTATCAAAGCTTCTCTACCACTTATTCCCCATAGTAAGATACAACGGTATGTGTTTACCAAGCAAGCAGAACGTTGCTGCAACTGTGGGATTTGCATGTGGTAGTGCAAGCCACAAGAATTGAGTTTGACACGGCTATCATTAAGCAGGTTCTTGATTCCTTAAATGTTGATGAAGGCAGCGTTGTAGTATATGGTAGGAAAGTGTCAGCAACTCCGAAAAAAGAGAAGCAACAAAAAGAAATGGAAGAGCTAGGGGAACTTCTCACAAAGCTAACAAATGCCTCTAAGAAAAAAGACGAACAACTGACAGAGGTTACCAATGAACTCTTAACTACAACTCTATCAGTACAAAGGATCCAAGTGCAGCTCGACGTAGCGAATGCTTCATTGTAATATTCAGAGCAAAGGATCAATGCCCAGGCAACCTTTTTGCGATAAATAAGGGAAAATTGCACAGTTGCCTCGATCAAAGTACAGATGAAGTATACAAGGCATTGGTAAAGAAGAATAAAGATTTAGAGCTAGAGCTAAAGCTAGAGCAGTCACAACAAAGAGACCTTGCATTGATGCGGGTACAAAGAGAAGAACAGTTGCTCAAGGAGATAATAGAGCTCAAGTGAGTTAATCAGCTACTACGAGACAGTCAGCTAGAGATACAAGAGGAAGCTGGTACATCAGGCCAACCACACATTGAAATTCCCTCAGTCTCTTTCGTTGAGATGGAAACACAGCCGACAGAAGGGCTAGGTGGAGAGGAATATTTCCAAGTTACAGTAACAGATGTTGATCAAGTGCCAATGGTCCAATTGTCTAAAGCTGAAGAAGACGCACTTAAGAAGAAGGTCGCTCAAGAAATAGACAAACAATGAAAAGCAGTGATGGATTAGGATTTGAGAGTTCTCCATTCAGCCAATGTTACTCAACTTACTCCCAACCAAATCAATGCACAATGGCATCAACAATCACTACCATATCCCTTGATCAAGGTAGAGCTACTACAGGTTAAGGAAAGATTATACAAAGACATGCAGGCAGAAGGCGCAGAAGAAGTCCACCCCAAGTGGAGAAAGAGCTGGTTGAATAAGAATCCTAGATACTTGATACAAAGCACCTGCAGCACTTCAGAAAGACCCGACGTTTTGTCCTGTAGTACCAAGGGTAAGGACATGGCAAGCACATGAAGCAATGACAAAGAAGCGGCCTACATGGCTGAATTATCCAAGATTGCCAGCTCCAAAAAAGGGAACACCGATAGAGGATTACATGGTGAAAACCTAACGAGCACCATGACATTCTTCAAAAGTCTCCCTGATCTCTCATGTGCAATGTATGCTCTACAAAATTTGCCGAATGCTGCTCACATGCATTAAAGCTTTTCACGAGCCAGAGCAAGCAGGAGCACCATGGATGTCATTCCTTGAGGGCAATAAGGGTCTTTGCTACGACCTAAGCGGCCAGCCTTCTGAAGAAGTCCCTTATGGCTTCTACGCCCGATGCATGTTCTTGCCATCTAGCAATATGTTGGCATTTGAGGAAGCGTTTTGGTTCTTCACTTGGCGAACAAAGATTTTTGGACAAGTGATCAGCAACCTAACCTCTAGATTCGTAGGCTACTCAGCCATTGAGATAAAAAACAGGGTCACCATGCAATTTTTGCAGGTTCTAGACAAAGAAAGAAAGATCATATATGAGAAGGTACTCCATGCACTTAAAGACTGCCTCGTCAGCCGTCAACCCGAAGATTACTTCAGCCCATAAAGTTGTATCAAGGAACGACAGGCAAGGAGGGGGGGGAATGTTAGCAGCAAGCTAACTCGGATACCATTTTTCGGAGCTCTCATTGTAAAAACATTTATTGTTTTGATGAATCCACGAGAATATTGTAACTCTTATTTTCCAGAGAAATATTGTAATTGATGAGCTAGGGCTACAAGCTTCCAGATTGTATCAACCTGTCTTTAGTTAGAGCTACCAGATTATTAGTTTTGACCACCAAAAACCTTGGCTAAGGTATAAAAGCCAATTTTGTAAAGTTTATTAAAAAGTTTTTGGATAATGAAATACACACCGTGAGCTAACGGCGCTCACTTCTCTCCGTCTTACGCTTCCTACTCCCTCCCCAGTTGTGCAGTCGCATTTGTTGCATTGCAACCACAGGTAAGAGCTCTACGCATTGACGTAAGCATTTCATGGTAATCTGTAGCTTTTGGCGTCGCCGACCTCTAGCCTCTAATCTCATCATAAGTAGGAATGTACACTTCAAAATCAATAACTAAATATAGGTGGGGTATTGGGACATCATTGCTAAGCATTTAGATGCATTCTGAGCCGAAAACAACTAGGTCAAAAATCCACTTGTTAATAATTGCGATTTTTGCACTTGACCTAAAGTGCGATTTGAGGCCATATGCATGTGTGCTTAGGTCTTATAAACATGTCCTAGAAGTTTTGTTACGTTTGGATGTCATTTGATGCTGTAACGGATGTGATTTGTTTGCCGATGAGCGATTGGATTTTGGTGATTTCAATCATTTGAGTGTAGCTTGAGATAGATGCGAGTTGTTTGTTGTTTTCCAAGAGATTGACAAACTCTTGTAGCCTCTATGCACTAGTTGAGTCAGCTTCGTCCCATGGATTGACAATTATATTCATGGTTCTCGCTATGTCTGCACTAAGATAGGAATGAGGTTAGACACCAGTCCCACAATGAAACATGAATAACTTTATTGTCACTGAAGTTGTCGGTTATATCTTTGGAAATTGTTCATATGGAATTAAAAATTATTTTCTTCTTCTTCTTCTTCTTCTTCTTCTCTCTCTCTCTCTCTCTCTCTCTCTCTCTCTCTCCACCCACGTAGGTATTCAATTGTTGAAGAATTGTCATGTAGAACTTCAATATTTCTTAAGATTGTTCCTATACCCTTAAAGATTTTGCTTTCTCTTTCTCTTTCCCCCCTTCTCCTTGTCGCGTCATTTGTTGAGCACTAAAAATTTATCCTCCCTCTCTCTCTCTCTCTCTCTCTCTCTCTCTCTCTCTCTCTCTCTCTCTCTCTCTCTCTCGGATTGATTTTTGATAGACACCCTTACCTGTCAAAATTCAGAGAATTTATAGATTTCTAAATGTAGCCCATAATTTAACTTTTAAAAATAAAAAGAACAAGTATCTTAGAAGTGGTAAAAGGCTTGTCAATTGGGCAATCTCTCTCCCCATTTGGGGTGCCAATGTCAAGGTTGGTTTTTGCCATCCATTTTACCCATTTTAAGGCATTTTGTTTGTTTTCTAAGGGTAAAAAATGTTAGCCACCTTTTAAAAAATACACTATAATGCCAAGAAAATCATAATATCTTGGAAATTTGAAGGGCAAGGGTGTCCCCAGTGAGACAGAGTCCCTATGAGCTCAATGATGAAATCTCTCTCTCTCTCTCTCTCTCTCTCTCTCTCTCTCTCTCTCTCTCTCACACACACACACACACACACACACATAGGTCACTTATATCTTAAGATTGTTGTCTCTCTAAAGCTCCTTTTATGGGGAACCTAATGAAACTCTCTTTGCTTTGTTGGGCTTGTTTGTCTACTACACTATCCTTTCTCATTTTAGTAAAAAAATCCCTATTACTCTCAAACCTAATGCTTTGGGTGCTTTGATCTTGTCTCCCTATATTGGCCACTATCTCGGGACGTTCACTATGTAAAATTTTCTTATATCAGGCGCATTCACCAAAATGGATTAAAAGTTACCCCTTATAGGCCTTATGTACACATGTTTTTGTAAGTTCACAAGAATATAAATTCCCCTTTGTTGAATGCATATGCTATGTTACATATACTTTAGTGAACTCCCCAAGGCTACTGTATAGTTAAGTTTTGGTACGGGCTTTTTATCAAGCACTCTTTGGTGGGACCTCACCCCTTGACAAAAAAGTCCTACTTTTGTAGGAACTCCCCATCTACCTACCTGGCATTATGATACTATACGGGGCCTCTACGCTTGCATTCATTATTTGCCCTCCTCCTAGTGTGTGACTTGTTTCTCTATGCATGTAACTTTGATTGTAGCCCCTATAACTTCACCCCTTCCAACGTATTCCTCCTCTCTCTCTCTCTCTCTCTCTCTCTCTCTCTCTCTCTCTCTCTCTCTCTCTCTCTCTCTCTCTCTCTCTCTGGGCCTCTACGCTTGCATTCACTATTTGCCCTCCTCCTAGTGTGTGGCTTGTTTCTCTATGCATGTAACTTTGATTGTAGCCCCTATAACTTCACCCCTTCCAACTTATTCATCCTCCTGCTCTCTCTCTCTCTCTCTCTCTCTCTCTCTCTCTCTCTCTCTCATCTTGAAGCTATGCCAACTTTGTAGCCTTGTAGCATGTAGAGCCTTGGCTCTTTCAAGGCTCAAATTGCATGGGATTCTACAGCTGGCTATGGTTATTGCTTTATTGGTCTCGAAGATGTTGAGTGGACTCCACTGGCAAACAAGTTTCCTATTTAACCAAGATGAGGGTTTTTTACACCCTCACTTAGACTTGTTTTACTATTTGTTTTCATTAAAGTCTATTGAAAGTAAGAGAGGGTTGTGGTAGCTTCTTTGTGGGTTTAACTCTTACAACATGGAGATGGCGGAACAGTCCACTGCCTCACAGGATCTATTCTTTTTCTCCTACTTGGATTATGACTAAACCACCTATTGTAATTTACTGTGATAAATTAAACTGGAGTTATAAATCTAATGATTGCCATGCTGGACCACTGAGGTAGAGGAATCTTGGGATTATAGCTTTGTTTGGTGGTGGTATCTTTTGCCTGACAAAAAAGTTTTAACCTAATTTTTAATCTCTATTGTGGTTAATGTTTGATGTTCTTTTTGGGTTCTTCTAGCTGCCACATGTATTTAATTGGAATATGCAATCGTATTTGATTGCATCTTAACCATAGATTTATGACACTTTAATCTACATTATTTCTAATCTAAAGTTTTAACCCATTGGAAATGGTGGTTGTTATTTGTCCTCCTTGGGTACTACTATTTGGTTGAGTTGTAATACTTGTTGCAACCGTGGTTGATATCCATTGTTTTGATATGGGCTCTTTTATAAAAAAATCGGTGACTTATCAAGATGTAGATGTAAAGTTACTTTAAGCCTTGATACTTTACTGAAAGTTCCAAAAAGTCTACCGTGACAATATTCAAACTTGAAATTGTACTCTGTTTATAGTAAAATGTTGACATCTCAAGGTGATTTACCTGGTTCTTGAGCTGAAAATTTACATCAACTGTATTGAGAGCTTTTTTTTTTTTAAATAGACAATGGAAAGTTGTTTACTCTTCAATCTTATAGCATCTCGAGTCTGCTTGATCTTTTGATAAAGTTTTGTAACCCTTAAGAGGCTGCTTAGCCTTGAAAAGTGACATGGTTAGCCGACTTCTTGCTCTATGTCGGCAGTGCTAATTGGAATGATTATGGACTATTTTGCAAAATCACTACATGCTTTCAAAGTATAAGCATTGGGCAAGAGAATGATATATAATTTTTAAAAAAACTAAATCGCTTTTAAGGAAAAGTTAACTATATGATTTTGTAAAACATCAAGGCATGGAACTTCCTTATACACTATGTACTAGCTCTTGTTACCGCATCACTCCCAGCAGGGATTTGTTACCATACATATGTGGTAGTGATGTGTGTAAACACACTTAGGACCATCAGGGCCGCATTTTTCCCTCACTAGGAGGTTTTTTCCCTCATGCATTGTATATACGCCCCATCAATCTAGGGCTATCGTATCTTTCCATTGCACACTAAGTAATACTAATCTTTGTTGTGTGCCTTGATCTTCTTCGTCTTCTCCGAGCTATGTGTGTTTCCCTGCAGCCCTATTTCCAACAGCATAGGAAATCTTATACAAGGAACGGCTAATAACTTGCACTCACAAAGTGATATTGGTGATCTAAATACATTTATCAGCAAGTATAATCTTAGGTTCAAAGGGTTTGACCTGATTCATAGCAATTTGGGAGATACAATCAAAACAGTGTTCCTACCATCTACATGACGTGAAACAAAGAGTGCTTTTTATGCACCTACGTGAACATAAATACACCGTGTGCATAATTCAATGTGCTAAACATGATGAAACAAGCATGGAGCATCCTTGTACACATCCAGAAAGCCCATACATGCCTTCGTATACGAAAAAGCAACCATCCAGAGGGTAGTTACTCAAAACGGATTAGAGAGAAAGAGATGATGGCTATGGAGTTTAGAGCTTCTTACTGTGCTTAAGAAGTTATTATTGACTGTCAAAAGGCTTCTTGCTTTGCCACAAGAGAGCGGTGATGAGAGCTACATAGAGGTTTTTGCCACGAAGTTGCTGAAGAGCACGTACACCATGACAAGAGGAGAGAATAGTAAGCAAGTAGAGATAGTGTGTTCTTTTTCTTCTTCTTCCCACAAACAAGAGAGAGGACTGTATGGAGATGGTAATGGAGAGCTTGCACCACTTTGAATAATACATACGTATAAGTGCGCGATAGTAGACGTAACTATCAGCACTAAAAATCGAGCACTACAGGTCAATTTATAGGTTCCCTGTCGGTCTGGCTTGCTCTCCAAGGCAAAATAGAGCACCCCCTCTCTCGCTTGGAATAGCTGCAAGCTTTTGGGGATTTTTCTAAAAACAAGGCATTGATTTTGGTGGTCAACCCTCACCCCTGTCCCTTCAATTTTTATCAAAAAATTAATTAATTGGACAACTAATGTGATCGTGACTAAACTATGTTGCATTGTGATACCCCGACATAATTATGACTCTCGTACTACTCAAACATATTTACAGACGTGATGGTGACTAAAATTAATATTTTTATACTTAGGTCATTTGAAAAAGCACGTTAGTAGACGTAACTATCAGCACTAAAAATCGAGTGCTATAGGTCAATTTATAGGTTCCCTGTCGGTCTAGCTTGCTCTCCAAGGCAAAATAGAGCACCCCCTCTCTCGCTTGGAATACCTGCAAGCTTTTGGGGATTTTTCTAAAAACAAGGCATTGCTTTTGGTGGTCAACCCTCACCCCTTTCCCTTCAATTTTTATAAAAAAGTTAATTAATTGGACAACTAATGTGATCGTGACTAAACTATGTTGCATTGTGATACCCCGACATAATTGTGACTCTCGTACTACTCCAACATATTTACAGACGTGATGGTGACTAAAATTAATATTTTTATACTTAGGTCATTTGAAAAAGCACGTTGCTTTTTGAAAATGCCAAAAAACACAAAAAGCTTAAAAAAGCGTTAAAAACAAAAAAAAAATGAACCACGAGATTCTCTTATCCACCCGAACAAGAAAGCGGACTAACTTTTCACTAAAAAGCATCCAAAATCATGAAAAGCTAAAAATTGTGTCAAAAGCAAACGAAAAGCATATTTTTACAAAATTGAACTA
Organism: Adiantum capillus-veneris; assembly: GCF_014529385.1. NCBI lineage: Eukaryota > Viridiplantae > Streptophyta > Polypodiopsida > Polypodiales > Pteridaceae > Adiantum > Adiantum capillus-veneris. The sequence goes on along the minus strand of NC_140949.1, from coordinate 105,317,540 downwards.
TAGCATCCCCGAAACTCATAGATTAAGGATCAGACCCTACTTTTTGCAAAAAGGCATGGAAAAGCACAAAAAGCATAAAAAAGTTGTTTTTAAAAAAAACATTTTTTTTGGAACTGAAACCAAATGACCATTTGACCTATTGGAACATGAAAACAACCTTGCTTTTCATTCTAAAACCTTAAGATACTATCAAATGAGCATTCTAAATCAACAAAAAATGAACTTTAGCAACTATATTCTTATTTTTAAAAGAGACCCAAAAATTCTAGATCTTACAGTGGGCCTCTCTCTACCTCTTGAAGAGGAAACACTAAGTCTTTAGTGTCGTCAACAAATTCCTAGGTATTATTGTTGGGATGTAGGTCAGATGGCCGTGAAAAACCACCGTTACCTTTTCTTTTCCTCATCAATATAAGGAGAGAAAGTGAGAGAGTTGACTACTCTCTCACTTTCCTCTCCACTAACCCAACCTGTCTCTGCTTCATCTCCTTTCCCACATTCTCTTCTCCCCTCTCTTGCATGCTTCCCTCTCTTACACACTCCGCATCACTACCCATCAATTGGTATCAGAGCCCAAGGCATCCGACCTTGAGCCCTAGCTCACCGCGCATGCAACAACCCCTATCGGGATTTGGGGAGCTTAGAAAGCCTTGGAAAATTGAGCAGGTCTTAGAGTTTGTAGAAGTCGACCTTGGTTGATTTGGGCAGCAACGAGCTTGGCAAAGCAATGCTTGGCAATGCTCGACCTTGGATGTAAAGGGAAATTAGGCAATCGGCAGCAGATCAAAGAGCAAGGCCATCAATCAAAGGCTTGGAATCGAGACCCGGGCAGCGTGAGCAGACCTTGAAGCAAATCAAAAGTCGAGGCAGTACTGCTTGAGCAGAACCGAAAGCAAGGTCTTTGCTTGGTGGTGTGCTACACACACACACTCACACACGTACAGTGCAACAGGGAGAGCACTGACTTCGAATGGGGAACTCGTGTAGCTTGGCAGGAAAAGCTTGAATATCAACCAAGCAGAGAATCGAGGGTGTCTACAGGGATTTGCTTGCAAGCAGGGATTCGAGGCAACCAGAAAATCAAGCATTGGTGCAATTTCAAGGCCGTGAGCAGCAGAAGCTCGGCATCACGGTGGGACAGTAGCAATAACGCTGGCAGAGAGAAGTCGACAGGGGGAATCGAAGCCATTTGCAAGCAAGGAATGGGGCTTGGCAGCGCTGAGAACTCACAACACAGAACGACCCGGGCAGTGCCAAGTTGGATAGCGCTGCTCATAGCATCCAAGCAAAGCACACACACACACTCTCGTCCACTTGGCTCGTCAGGCCCTGCAGAAATCGATAGAACTTGATATATCAGAAACAATTTTTTTTGTGTAAGCCTTTTAACACAAACTTTTGTGTGTGCAAGGGTAGGTTCACACACCCCCCTCCCCTTTTCCAACCTTCGACCCCATTCTCACACACCCCGACTCTCCACGAGAGAACTTGATTGAAGCAGTGATGAGATGAGAACAGCTTGAGAGATAGCTGAGAGACCTTCAGTACGTCTTGGAGACAACTTGTGAGAGAGAGAAAGATCGGAATATTTCTTTTTTGAGCTTGTGTTCAACAATCTCGACTTCTCAACCCCGCTCACACAACGACAGCTTGAGGACACAGACCGAGCTTGAGAGAGAGAGAGAGAGAGAGAGAGAGAGAGAGAGAGAGTGAGCAGCTTTTGCAACATCAACATACGTGCCTCGACATCGACTGTTCACTTTCCCCTACGGCTATTCGGTTAGCCACTCCCGTCCGGCGAGCGGCGGGAGACGACATTGACATCGGCGATTAGAGACGTATCAACATCGACTCTTGTGTTTCGGCATCGACTCGGACTCTAGACGACCTCAACGTACCATTTCTAGCGCACCGCCTTGACATCCTTACACATTGCGGCAGATTTCTCGACAACCGACTCGACACCGATTTCACGCGGACGACATTTTCCCGCGATTGATAGCTGTACTTGCCACACACACACGGGTGAGGTGCCTCTACCATAGAGGAGTGACATTCGGCAATGGCATCAAGCGCGTTGTAGGGCACAATTTTTGGCTACGACACCTTTGGCGGCTATTCGACTAGAGCATTTTTGCCAGGCTGCAAAAATCGGTACATGGCGACACCGACACGCAGGTTACAGGGGGCTTTCCAGTCAGATTACACACAAATTCTTCAGATTACCAAACACAACTCTTTCACAAGCGATTTGGCAGTCATTACGACAACAGATTCTTTGCGGATAGATGCATTGACAGATGCAGTTTGTGTGAGCATACCTAGTGCTACTGAGCTCTTTTGAGAAGAGATATCCCCACAGGGATCACTTTTACTACATGAACAGTTCTTGGTGCCTATTTGAGCGCGGTTTACTCATGTACATTGAGTTGCGGACATTGTCCATTGTACTACATGTAGAGCCATTTTTGGCTATTTTAATAGTTTTTCCCGACCGTTTCTGAGATTCATACCGGAAGATCCCTTTTTGAGACTATGGCTGGTCCATTTATGTCTGCATTAGCCTTTTGGAGGATTGATAGCAAGAGGTTTTCTTTGAGTTGGGGTGTGCTTGAATGTTGAGACACCTTCGGTGATACAGGTAGTTGGAGTTCCACTTTCGGTATCCTCGCCATAGGAAATGTATCTGGACGATTTTATATGCTTTTGACGCCGAGTTGGCGATCACATTGGCAGTGAAAGTTTTTTTTTTATGCCAAGTTAGTGCAGTTGGCACATTTGTGCGTATTTTGAATTGAGTTTTGACTCCTTATACAAAGGAGACTCTGCCGGATTCCCTTCCCGCGAGTCATGACTTTCATTGTTGGCACCTTTTGACCCTATTTCGGTTGAGATTTTACTCTCGATACAAAGATTACTCTATCCATATTTCAGCAACTTCTTGGCATAGTTTGGCACCTCTCAAACCCTCTTGTCTTCTTCAAAAAAGGATGAGTATTTCATACGCAAGTTCGATGGCAACAACTTCACCATGTGAAAAGAGCGCATGAAAGATGTTTTGACAAACAAATGCCTATCAGAACTGTTGAAAGAGCATGCAGAAGATGATGACTATATGCAATCTCAGTGGGAGATTTTGGATGCGAGAGCCATGGCTACGATACGTCTACATCTAGCCAAGTCAATGTTCTTCACTATCATAGGGAAGACAACAACCAAGGAACTTTGGGATAGCTTATGTTCAACATGGGAGAGCAAAAGTGCATCCAACAAAGTTTTTCTCATGAAAAAGCGTATGGAGCTCAACATGAAAGAAGGTAGCACAGTTTCTGGTCACTTAAATGAGTTCAACTCCTTGTTTAGTCAGTTGACATCTCATTGCTTTAAGGAGTTTGATGACGAACTCAAGTCTATATTCTTGCTATGTTCTCTACCCAATTCATGGGATATCTTTTGCATAGCCATTAGCAATTCGGCTCCGAATGGAAAGTTAGTGTTCAATGACTTCACAAATGCGTTGCTCACTGAATAAATTTGACGTAAATCTCTCAACGGTGCTAGTCATGGAGATGCATATATGGCTGGCAGTTCAACAAAGGCAAGAGGCCGTGACGGGAACAAATACAAAATCAAAAGTAGAGAGCAAAATCCTCGTAGTCCTAGCAGACACAAAAACTCAAGTAGAGACCGCAGTACCAGAAATGTCGAGTGTTACTATTGCCACAAGAAGGACCATTACAAAAAGGGTTGTCGCAGTTTCCTAAGAGATCAAAAAAACATGCAAAAAATATAATTTTGGCATAGGCAAAAGCACGGTAAAGATTGAGGAGCTCAATGTGGTTGAGTCTCCCATACCTACCACTGCAGTAGAGCATGCTCCTCCTCCAGTGATGAGCATTATGCCAACAGATATTCTTGCAGAGGTAACAATAGATTCCTTAGATGTTCTCGTTTTCACTTCAGATCTCACTCCTGATACTTTGGTTGCATAGGATGAGGGTTATGCACAGAATTCTTGATTCTAGTGCAAGTTTTCATGTCACACCGCATAGAGAGTGGTTTTTCTCTTATGCATCCATGCATGGCATAGTCAAGCCTGGTGATTCCTATGAGCTTGACATTATTGGCATTGGTGATGTGAAACTTCAAATGAATAAAGGCACTATTTTTGTGTTGCAGAATGTCAAGCATGTGCCCAAGCTTACAAAGAGTTTGCTTTCTATAGGGCAATTGGATAATCTTGGCTACAGTACAGTTTTTGGTAATTGTTCTTGGCTTATCCGCAAGAACAACCTTGTCATGATGAAAGGTCATAAAAATGGATCTCTGTACTCTATGTTCGTTTTGAGTGTCGACGAACACTCTATCTATGTTGCCGAGCTGCTGTCTACTGAGTTGTGGCATAGCCGGCTAGGGCATATTAGCCAAAAGGAAATGAAAACGCTTCAATGTTTTGGCTACTTAACTGTGTTAGATTACACGGACTTTCCATTGTGTGAGCATTGTCTATATGCAACAAACATACTAGGTTGACATCTTTGCCATTGAACAAAAAACTAGGCGAACCCCTAGACTTAGTGCACAATGATTTGTGTGGTCCAATGCCACATAAAACTATAGGGGAGGCAAACTACTTTCTCACGTTCATAGATGATTCTACCAAAAAGGTGTGGTGTATCTCCTTAAGTGTAAGGAAGAGGTATTTTCTACGTTCCAGAAATTCCTCGCCATGGTTGCGAACCAATCAGGAAAAAAGCTCAAAGATTTTCGCACGGACAATGGTGGAGAATACATCTCCACGGAGTTCAAGAATTTTTGCAATCGAAGAGGCATTCGTCGGCAGCTTACTGCTCCATACACACCTGCACAAAATGAGATAGCTAAAAGAATGAATCGCCCGATTTAAGAGCAAGTTATCTCTATGATGTCTATGGCAAAGCTTACTCTAGAGTTTTGGGGGGAAGCTGTTCTAACAGCAGTGCACATCATCAATAGGTCACCTAGTTCTCATTTGAATTTCAAAATTTCAGAGGAATTATGGACAGAGAAAACGCCAAGCTATGAGCATTTAGGTGTATTTGGATGTGAGGCATATGCACATGTGCCCAAAGAACTTTGTCGCAAGTTAGATCCCAGGTCACACAAATACACTTTTATCGGCTATGGTACAAATGGAGAGATGGGCTATCGTCTCTCGCATCCAGAATCCAACAAAGTCATTCGTAGCTCACACATGATTTTCAATGAATCAAAAATGCACAAGCCCATTAAAGAAGTTGAGTACAGACACGTTCGTTTTGAGGATGTAGCCTCCGAACCAACTCAGTTCAGTAGTGTTGCACCTAATCCTCAAGTGCAAGATACTACTATTGCTCCGGAGAGAGCAGAGTCCAGCAGTCAAGCATTGAGACGCTCTATAAGAGTATCATGTGTGCCCGAGCGGTTTGATCCGGGTATACACCACAGTTTGGTCACTAACAGTGGAGAGCTAACCTTCTACAAAGAAGCTATACAAATGGATGATAGCGTTAAGTGGGAGCAGGCTATGCAATTAGAATACAATTCAATTGTGCCTAATGAGACATGGGATTTGATTGAATTAACAAAAGAAAAAAATGATTTACCTTGTAAGTGGGTACAAGAAGAAGTATACAACGAAAGATCCAGAGCCTAAGTACAAGGCTCGTCTAGTTTCTAAGGGTTTCAAGCATCAAAAAGGTGTGGATTCGATGAGATTTTCTCTCCAGTAGTCAAGATGATTACACTTTTCACTGTGCTTGGCTTGGTTGCTATCCACGACATGGAACTTGTCCAAATGGACGTGAACACAACATTTCTTCACGGGAATCTAGATGAAGATGTCTACATGAAACAACCAGAGGGTTTCGTATGTGAAATCCAAAAGCCAATGAGGGTAGAATTGGTTTTTAGACTTAAAAATACACTCTATGGCCTCAAGCAAGGTTCAAGGCACTGGTATCAAAAATTTGACAAATTGATGCAGTCTCAGGGTTACATAAAAAATAAGAAGTCAAGAGGATCATAGCTTATACAGAAAGAGGTTGATGATGGTTCTTTATATCATCTTGATCTTATATGTAGATGATATGCTTATCGCAGGCAAATCAATTGATGAGATCAATCATTTGAAAAAGATGCTAAGCACTCAATTTTCCATGAAATATTTGGAAAATGCCAATCACTTTCTTGGTATGCGAATCAAGAGAGACATGCGACGTGGAATTCTTGAATTATCTCAAGAAAAGTACATTCACAAATTCTTGCAACCTTTTAGTGTGCAGGGGGGGAAGTCATTGAGTACCCCAATGCAAGCGTAGTCCAAACTTAGAAGGGAATTCTCCCAAGACAGTTGTTGAGAAAGAGGAAATTACGAAAGTGCCATATTCTTCATTAGTTGGCAGTTTGATGTACCTATGGTAGACCAGACATTGCACATGCAGTGGGAGTGGTTAGTAGGTACATGGCAAACCTTGGCAAGAAGCATTGGGAAGCAGTGAAGAAAATCCTCAAATACTTAAAGGGTACAGCTAGCATGTGTTTACGCTTCGAAAACAATGATGCATCTATTGTAGGTTACACGGATACGGATTATGCGGGTTGTGTGGATTGTAGAAGATCCACATCTGGCTATGTGTTCATGTTTGCTGGAGCAGCTATCTCTTGGAGATCGTGTCTTCAAGACTGCACGTCTTCATCTACCACTGAGGCAGAATATGTTGTTGCGTCTGACGCAAGCAAGGAAGCCATATGGTTAGCTCGTCTAGTGGGAGATTTGGGCATTCATGAGGTTCCAGTACTGCATTGTGATAGTGAGAGTGCCATTCCTTTGGCAAAGGATCCAATGTTTCATTCAAAGCCAAAACCCATAGAGGTCAAATACCATGTCATACAAGATGCATTGGTTAGCAAGCGCATCAAGCTTGTCAAGGTTCACACTAACGAAAACCCCGAAGATGCTCTCACGAAGAGCCTAGCCTCGGAGCGATTTACACATTGCATAGAAATTATGGGTGTAGGATGAATCCTAGACGATTCTTCATCAACTTTGTATAGGCTAACTATATTGATGCCACTATTGGCCACCATGACCTTCAAGTGGGAGGTTGTTGGGATGTAGGCCAGGTTGCATGGGAAACCACCCTTACCTTCTCTTTTCCTAATCAATATAGGGAGAGAAAGTGAGAGATTTGACTACTCTCTCACTTTCCTTTCCACTAACCCAACCTGTCTATGTGCTTCATCCCCTTCCCCAAATTCTCTTCTCCCCTGTCTTGCATGCTTCCCTCTCTTGCATACTTCGCATCAGCACCCATCAATTATTGAGAATTAGTTAGGCAAGAAGTTGAAGGCTTTGCGCACTGACAACAATGGGGGAGAGTACATCTCCACTGAATTAAATACTTTTAAAGCAAATGAGTCATTAGGAAGCAATTTACTACACAATACACACCCGCTCAAAATGGAGTTGTTGAGCGCATGAATAGGACTATTCAGGAGAGGGTCACTTCCATGATATCTATGGAAAATTTCCCTCAAGGGGGAGAGGTTATTATGATAGGAATGCATATAATCAATAGGCCGCCTAGTTCAACGTTGAACTACAAAATTCCATAGGAGATGTGGGTAGGCAAGAAGCCTAGTTATGACAGATTATGTGCGTTTGGTTGTGAGGAATTCTCACATGTGCCTAAAGAACTTAGAAATAAGTTGGACCCCAAGTCACACAAATGCATCTTCATTGGCTATGGTGCACATGGAGAGATGGGTTATCGTCTTTGGCACCCAGAATCTCGAAGAGTTATTCACAGCTCACAAGTCACACAAATGCGTCTTCATTGGCTATGTTGCAAAGGGAAAGATGGGTTATTGTCTTTGGCACCCTAAATTTTGAAGAGTTATTCACATCTTACAAGTAATCTTTAATGAATCAAAGATGAATAGACAGCCCATGAAAGAGGTTGAGTATCGCAAAGTGAGATTTGAGGACGTTGCATCAAGTCCGATTACGCAAATAGCTCAATCTACTAGTGATGTACTAGCCACTAGAGATGCTCTTAAGATAGTAGAGTCCACTAGTAGTCAGGCAGTGAGGAGAACTACACGTGTCTCTTGTACCCCCGAGCATTTCACCTAGGTTAGAATATTTTCTTGTCACTAACTGTGGAGAGCCTACCTACTACCAAAAGGCTATTGAGATATGAAAGATAGCGTGAAGTGGGAGTAGGCAGTGCAATTTGAGTATATGGCTATGGTGAGGAGCTTACTACAGTGAAAAGGCCTCTTGCACACAATAGATTGATTTTCAACATGCATTTTAAGTGGTAGATGACATCAACAGAGCTACCACCTTGCAAGGAGAACAAAGTGCTTTTATGTCGGTGCCATTCGAGGCCCTCAGGAACCGTGATATATGTTTCTCTCTCGCTCTGGTTTGTATGCCATCGCCATTGCATTCGTAGCTTTTCTTTCACATGTTTTTAGTATTAGGGCATCCAACACTGCCAAGTTCACCACAAGGGGCCTTTCCCATTCTAGTAGGAATCTACAAGGAATATGATGGCTCAGCAAGCCATGCAAATCCCATGGGGCATCATGCAAAAAAGGAAACCCATGCAAAGTTGAGTTCGAGGAGTAAGGCCATGAGAAAGCAAAATACGCAAAGCCATGGACTTAAAGCCCTTGATCTAAATCCATGGACCATCCTACAGAAAGACAAGGCAAACATGCAAAGCTTTGGAATTTCAAGGAGAAATGCTCCACTCAAACTCGAAGTGAAAGCAACAAGCGAGCTTGTGGGAAATTAAAAGCATACAGTTCCAAGGCTCTCTAAGGGAGGGAAATTTGGGGCTAGTAGCAAAATTCAAGCCAAAAATTTTGGAGCTCCTCTCAAGCAAAGGACGCACTCAAGGTTCTCAAACTCAGACATGCAAAAATCAAGTGCAGATATTGAAGCAAGAACAAGACATGGCAAGATTAGGCAAAGCCAGCTCTTTTGGCAGCGTTTTAAAACGCCCTTTGTAGAGCTTCTGACCAACGACATCCACCAAGCTTGGGGCTCTAGGCACCATTCTGATCATAGCTAACTTGGATAAGAGCATCAAGGGAATCTCCCACAGTGCAGCACACCACAAACGCTAAGGCAGTGTTTTAATATTCTAAAAACTATGAACAACTTAATCTGAGTGCGTTTTGAGAAGCAATGGTTCACCACTTGTCGTTGCGTTTCAAAATGCGCTTAGTAACCCCCCTGCCCAGTAGATCTTTTGGCAACGTTTAAAAACGCCCTTTGCAGAGCAGCTTGCTGATGACATCCACCAAGCTTGAGACTCTAGGCAACGTATTAGAATGCCAACGGCCACTACACCCTAGTCGACCTCGAACCTGAGCTCTGCAAAGCCCGCCACAAAGATGACGTTTTGATATGCTGCCTACAGAACTCCCTGGGGGCTCAAATCCCACTTGTAAGGCTTCACAGCTGGGGTGGATGGTGCCGATGAGGATCCATGGCAATAGAGAGAATGTGCAGAGCAAAGATAACGAGAGAGAGAGAGAGAGAGAGAGACTTCGACACACTTCAAAAAAAAATCATGCTATATTTATTGATTGGAATTCTTACATATATAGAAAATTTAACTACTTGTAGCCACCATGCAAAACTCCACATAAGGAGTGGCTCACAACTGAGTGTATTTGCATTCTATAGGGCATGTTTCCATAGGTTTAGACACACTAACTGGACCAGGGCTTGAAAACCCAACAACTTGGTCATACTCAAAGGCCACGAGTTTGGCTCATTGTACTCTTTGTATGTCTCTAGTGCGAAAGAGAACTATGTCTATGTAACCAAGCTACCTTCTCTTGAGTTGTGGCATAGCCCGCTTGGTCATATGAGTGAGAAGGGAATGAAGCAGTTACAACGTTTTGGCTATATACGTGTGTTAAACTATTCTGATTTGAGTTTGTGTGAGCATTGCATATGTGGGAAACACACCAAGCTTACCACTTTGCCATTGGATAGAAAGTCAGGGAATCCCCTAGACTTGGTTCATGATCTATGTGGGCCTATGCCGCATAAATCTCTAGGGGGGGCATTATATTTCCTAACATTCATAGACGACTCTACCTGAAAGGTGTGGATCTATCTCTTGAAGAGGAAAGACAAAGTCTTTAGTTTCTTCCAAAAGTTCCTAGCTATGGTTGAGAAACTGTCAGGTAAGAAAGTTGAAGGCTTTTTACGCACTGACAATGGCAGAGAGTACATCTCCACAAAGTTTAAGAATTTATGTAGCAAAGGAGGCATTAGAAGGAAATTTACTACACCTTACACACTTGCTTAGAATGGATTTGTTGAGCACATGAATAGAACTATTCAACAAATTGTCACTTCCATGTTATCTATGGTAAATTTACCTCGAGTTTTGGGAGAGAAGCTATTATGACATCGGTGCATCTAATCAATAGGTTGCCTAGTACACCGTTGAACTACAAGATTCTGCAAGAGATATGGACATGCAAGAAGCCCAATTATTATAGATTACGCACGTTTGGGTGTGAGGCATTCTCACATGTGCCTAAAGAGCTTGGAAAGAAGTCGGACTCCAAGTCACACAAATGCATTTTCATTGGCTATGGTGCAGATGGAGAGATGATTTATCTTCTCTGACACCCAGAATCTCGAAGAGTTATTCGCAGCTCACAAGTTATTTTAATGAATCAAAGATGCACAGACAGCCCGTGAAAGAGGTTGAATATCGCTAAGTTAGATTTGAGGACATAGCTTCAAATCGAGTTACGCAAATAACGCAGTCTACTAGCGATGTACCTACCACTAGTAGTGCTCGAGAGAGAGCTAGTGATGCTCTTGAGAGAGCAAAGTCCAACAGTCAAACAATGAGGATATCTATGTGTGTGTCTCGTGTCCTTGAGAGTTTTCAGCCAAGGTCGGACTATTTGTTGGTCTCACTGAGTATGGAGAGCCTACCTCCTACCAAGAGGCTATTGAGATGGAAGATGGGGTGAAGTGGGAGCACCCAATGCAATCTGAGTACGATTCAATTATGGCAAATGAAACTTGGAAATTGACAGAGTTGCCAGAGGGAAAAAAAGCTTTACTTTGCAAATGGGTGTATAAAAATAAGTACACGGCAGAATATCCCGAGCCTAAGTATAAGGTTAAATTGGTTGTTGCTAAGTGTTTCAAGCAAAACAAAGGCGTGGATATTGATGAGATTTTCTCTCAATAGTCAAGATGACTCCATTGCGTCTTGTGTTTGGACTAGTAATAGCCATTGAGAACATGGAACTTGTCTAGATGGACATGAAGACGACTTTTCTTCAAGGGGATCTTGATGAGGATGTCTACATGAAACAACCAGAGGGTTTTGAAGTTAAACCTGAGAAGCCTATGAGGGAAAAACTGGTGTGTAAATATTGCGTAAGACATTATATGGACTAAAGCAAAGCTCAAGGCAGTTGTACATGAAGTTTGACAAAGTACATGGAGTCCCAAGATTATGTAAGGAGCCAAGAACATCATTGCTTGTATACCAAGAAGTTGAACGATGGTTCACTTATCATCTTGATACTCTATGTTGATTATATGCTCATCGTTGGGAAGTCTAAAGATGAGATTGCCATCTTAAAGAAGTCACTTAGCACGCAGTTTGCAATGAAGGATTTGGGAGATACAAGTCACTTTCTTGGTATGTAAATCAAGAGAGATAGAAAACGTGGAATGTTGGAGTTATCACAGGAACTGTATATCCACAAAGTCTTGCAACGTTTTAATATGCAGAGGACCCAAAATTAACCCTTCTCCGCCTGTGGCACCTAAGAATAGCACAAAAAGGCCCAAACAAAGATGGCTTTTTCCATATACACACACACACACACACACACACACACACACACACACAAAAAGTATCGTGGGTTTCAACCTCTTGCCTTCAGCACACACTTGTATTCAATCCCGCATGAAGCCTCCCCTGCATTAAGGTGGCACTGAGTGAGAAACCACCCTAACATGCACTGTATGGGTTGGTACCAATGAACAATGGCCATCATTGGCCACAGTTTTGTCACACGGCATCATACAATGCCAACACCCGTAGCGACACCAGCTCCACCAACACATGCGAGCAGGTCAACACCATCTACATGTCCAAGGAGCTCCAAGGCTCCACACCCATGTGATACCCATATGCCACTCAAAGTCCACCATATTTATCATTTACTTTGAGCTCCCTATTTTGCATATGGGGTATACCATCACCACGTGGCAACCCAAGATGCGCGCGCCCCCCCCCCCCCACCCCGCCCTTTTTCAAAAAAAAAAAAACTATCCTCATAACACAAGAGCTAGTGATTTGGTCCACAAATCCCCGTTTTCTCCAATCATAGCATCAATCATGCTTTGCTTGGAAAAGATGATGGAAGCAAATCGCTTTGCTGGTCAGGATAGTCTCACAAGTAGAGACAGCCAACATGTTCTTATATCATGGTTGTCAGTTAACAACATTTTATGCATTTTTTTATGGTATGTGACAATGAGATTGTATGGGCTAACTCAATGCACGAGGAATTTTGCCAAGGTAATGCTTCTTCCCTCGCTTTGAATTTTGTTAAGGTAATGCTTCTTCACTTACTTTTGATCATGTAGGATGCCCGAATTTGCTTCTACACAAGTAGTGCTTTTTGAATTTTCCAAAGGGTTTCATATGAGGAAAATTAATTTAATCTTTTCAAATAGTCTTTAATAAATCCTCTTGTTCCAAAGGATTTGGATTATCGGATCATGCTTCGTAAATAGGTTGTCATAAACATAAGAGCTCTCAAAATGTAGAGACATAGAGATAAGGGTCCATCTTGTGATACCACCTCTTTATGCTTATTGAAGGCCATATACTGTTTTTTAACGAGTAGACATCATCCTCATAACCATTAATGACAAGATCAAAGAGTAGTTGTACATGCGCACCACCTACATTGCTTTTTGATGAGTAGACATCATCCTCATAACCATTACTTGCACCTAGTCCAGTTGCAAGGGATCAAGATTTAAGTCATAGCCTAGTGTAGATTCAAAGGACCAAGACCAAGTGCACCTGCACACTCCTTCTGTAACATGATCAATTGAGGAAATGATTCCCTAGCTATGATGATCCCTACACACACTCAAATGTGTGATGACAATCGAGGAATTCTTTGCATAGCTGCACTTCATTGTGGTTCACACTACTAATATTTTACTTTCTTATGCAACTTCTAACCAGGAAGAAGGGCCAGCTTAACATTTTAAGAACATCAAGATTCAAACTGTACTGCCATCAGAATTCCTGAGCAGCGCCTAGAATTGTTTAAAACTACAGAGCATTGCTTTGCATAGTAGCATATATAACTAACAAGTCACAAGAGTTCATTGTAGAGTAAGTTGGCACTGCCCAAAGGGCACTCCCATCTTGGATTACCTCTGTCTCCCCTCATTTCAACGGATAGTTGATCAACTGTTTCTACCATAAAGCTGTTGACAGCTCACACCATTAAAACACCACATAACTGCAAGGCAGGTAAGAACAGTACTGTCCCCACACATACACGCATTGTGGTAGTTGCCGACATCATCAAGACCAAGGGGGAAGCCTCATGTAGCCTCCAGATATCAAAACAAGCTGTGAAGGCACATGTGACAGCCCTTTAATGAAGGGACCCATTCACTGATTGAATAAATGCACAAACACATTTGTACACCTAAAGACAGTAAAACAAACCATAAATGTAAATGTGGCCCTTTAGTGAAGGGACCCATTCACTAAAGGAACAAAAGCACACAAAAAATTGTACACCGTCTCTGAATAAAAGCACAGGGAATTGTACACCTTTCTCCAAAGTCAATAACTAGCATGACAAAAAAGGATAGGTCAGTTAACCGTCATTGATGCCAGTAAACATGGTACGAATGCCATCTAGAAAATCAAGAGGTGAATATACTGCTGCAAAAGCACCCTGGAAATGATGGTTCGCGCTTTGGCGCATGCTTGGGATTTACCAATGACACATTCAGCGATACGCTACAGGGAACAAGAAATGGGGCATTAATGTGCTGTTACACACAGCACAGCCATTGAAATTACAAATATAAACATGTTAAGACGATGCATATTCTTGTAGCAACCAATTGAGTTACAAAAAATTCAATCAACCATCATGTTAAGACGTCACATATCCTGATAGCAACCAACAAAAGGAAAAACCACATAAATTTAGAAAAGGAAACTAGCATTTGGAGGCCAGCTACTGATTTCAAGGTTTCCCATTCATCCATTCGCTAAATATCTGTAGTCACTGACACTATTGCACCAATGCCACTATCACATATTTGGCACATGGCACATCGAATGTGCCATGCTCCGGAAAATGTGAACTTTACTGCGCATTTCAAATTAACAATTCAAATGCTCAAGGCAGACTAATACAACTGCCATTTAGAGGGAGTTACAGAATCCTTAGCTCACCAATGGCCATTGAGCCATTCCCACCACTGCTGGAGTAAGGAAATCAGTGCCCGAACACTTGCAACTGACAAGACTCGCCATCAAACTTACAAAAAGGGAGGGAGAATGACCCATCGGCGGGGATACTTTGGCCGACCTTCCTTACCATCAAAAATCTGCAGCACATACAACACTGAATGTCAAGAAATTGTGGATAACATCAGACAAGCTGCCAGCTTTTACTAGCAAAAGAGACGTCACCTACCTTTTTCAACCTGCGGTGCTTCCCAAGAGCCCACTCTGACATTATATAAGCAGCAACAACCAGGAAAGAGTATCCTGCGACCGTCTGAGTCGCAATGTTGAAGCCCACCCATTGATAGATCTCGGTGGTATAGTTTGCACAAGTGACAAAATTGAAGAGAAACCCTCTAGGGATTTGGTAGCCCCCCTTCCCATCAGGAGATCTGAGGTTCTTCAATATAATGTGGCAGTAGAAATTGGCTACCTGACACACAATGCCCAAGCCAAATCCAATGTACATTTGTGTTTCGCCAACTGGTGTATAGTGTGGATGGTTGACAAAGTAGGCAATAAATACTGCAAAAGACCAGTAGTAACAACAATTTCTGAATACGTTACTCAATGGAGATGTGGCATGGCTAAATCTGTGCACAAAGAAGGTCTCCATGATGCGCTTGAAGTAATGGAAACACCAATAAATGGTGGCATAAGTTTGAACTGGATGTATCACGCGCTCCTCTGGTAGGCCAACATACTTGTAAAGGGGTAAGAAATAGAACAGAGGATAGATGAAGAGAGGACCCAAATACTCAAAAAAGAAGAGTGTTGAGTACTTGACTTGAGGTCCAAGGTCTTTCAATATAACCTTCTGATCTGAGCCTTGGAGAAGTACATCTGTGAGCTTTTTCTCACCATCCAAAACAGTAGGCCGAGTCTGACCAGGAGCCAAAGGTAGAGTAAGTCGCTGTCTTTCAGGATACAGCTTTCCTGCTGGAAAACAAAACACCGTTCAGCTCAGTAAAATGAGCTATATAAAGGATGCCCGAGGGTGATAGCAATGAATGCTTGGCGCCAGATAAATGTAGACCCAAAACCAGACCATAATTCGCATACATAGTTAAAACTTACTTCGTTTGTAAATTGCAGCCTTAAGATCCTTCACAGTAGCCTGGCAAAAAGACAAGCCAGGAAGAATTGTGAAATGTGTCAAAGTTCATAACAAGATGCATTAAGAGCCAGTAGCCAATCAGAACTAGCACATGCACACGCAAAACTTAAGCCATCCAATCCATCAAAAAGCTAGTCAGTCCAGGGCTTTTGACACAGCACATACATGCAGGCATCCAAAGCCGAGGATCAGGACTCCATGATAGTATAACAGTAAGCGAAGAGCATGGAGTTGACCTCCCGTTGAAACTTATGAGGTTACTCCCTTTCTCTAAAAACTGCTGAGGAGCTACCATGATACTTAGCTCCTGTGACAGAAAGCAGACATTTCACGACACGGGTGTAACTATGCGCCATGAAACCAAGCCAAAAGTCCCCTCTTGTCAATAAAAATGGGTAAGCAAATGGATGAGAAAGAGCTGGTCATGATCTGAAGGTTCATCAGGAGACTCACATTTTCAGAAACCTGGATGCCACCCTTCACAATCTCCCTTCCGCTGCGAGAAACAACAGTGACCAACATGGTTTCGGCACACACCAAAAACTGCGGGGAGGAACAAGAAACATAGGGATGTGAGAGAATAACAGGCACTAAGAGAACAAGGAAGCTGCAGAACTGCTCGAAGAAACGAGATGCGTTAAAGGCAAAAGACCGCCACCGTGAGAGAGGCGTTGAGCAGGATTACCTGTGACCGGGCAGCTTATAGGTGTGTGCCGTCGTCAAGTTGTGCTTGCGATGAGGAAAGAAGAACAGGTATGGCGGAAGGGTTTAAAAGAGGTAGGTACGTCTGTACACTCGAGCACTTGAAGTAGCTCACCGATTTTTGGGCAACAATTGATGGAGAGCCACAACACTCTATCAAGGCCAAAGGGGGGTGTTTACCTTGATTATATAGTATCGATTTGGACAAAGGAACGAAGTTAGCTATGCCATGTGGCGGGAAGAGCTTAGGCTCCTAAAATAGGAGAGAAATTGCTCTTAAATCAGGAAAGAAATTGAAAACCGCAGAGAAAAGCAATGGCTTTAAAGAAAAGAGATGAAAGGAACGGCCCAAATTTACAACATCGGGTACCATATAATCGATCCAAGGCAGTGCGCAGAGACAGAGAGAGAGAGAGAGAGAGAGAGCGGTTTTTATCCGAGTTCTGTCCATGCCGTATTCAGAGGCAGAGAGAGAGAGAAAGAGAGACCGGTTTCTGTCCGAGTTCTGTCCATGCCGTATTCACCTTCCTGGAGACACTTTCCTAGAAGTTAAGACTTTTCTACAGGCATTGCACAAGGCCTGTGTGCAGATAATGGGACAAGCTTTGGCGATGGCGGAGTAGAGGCTCTAAAAAACACATGGCGGGGAAAGAGTGGAGGTCAAGAGGGGAGAGAGCAAAAGAGGGGAGAGTATGGAGCTCACAGCCATGGCAGCAGTGGAGGACCGCTAAGGTAGCGATGTTCATGGCGAGGCGTGCAGCAGGTCCAGGAAGGGACCAGGAAGCTCTACGCTGTTTTCAGCAGATGCGAAGCAAGGGCCAGCTCACGGCTATGGCAGAAGTGGTGATGATGATGATGAGGACAATGACCCACTAACGGGGTAGCAATGTTCTTGGCGAGGCGTGCGGAAGGTCCATGAAGGGGCCAGGAATCTCTATGTTGTTTTCAGCAGATGTGAAGCAAGGGCCTCTCTGTAGAGTCAATCACCTACACGCACTGCACGCCGAAGTGTGTGTGTGTGTGTGTGTGTGTGTGTGTGTGTGAGAGTGAGAGAGAGAGAGAGAGAGAGAGAGAGAGAGAGCTTTTTGTCCAGGGGCCAGGAAGGTCTGCGTTGTTTCTAGCCACTATTCGAGAAAAACCATTTTCACAAAATTCCTTTTCTTGAATTTGCCAAGAGGAAGTTTTAAAAAAGTTAAGCTATTTTTTGGATTTTTACACGATTTTTCTCTATCTAGGGGTGGATTTTCTCCTTTCCCACTTGCCCTCAACAAGCATTTTTGAAATAAAAAACGGCACAATATTACGCTGAGACACATTTTTCCCCAACACTGTTTCTAGCATATGCAAAGCAAAGGCCTCTCTTTAGACACAATCATTTCATGTATTGTAAGAGCTTTAAACTTAGTGTTTGGGGAAAGTGTGCCTTGAGCGGCTGAAAAATCAAAACAATAGATTGAAGGGAGGGGGAGAAGGAGAAACCTAAAAGCTCTTATTCAACCGGCTGGCTCTCTTTTTCCTTTTGAAAGCTAAAAAATCAAATGTGATCACGACACATGCAACAGTCCATTGTGTGAGGGATTGCACAGTAAAAGTTTGGATGTGTGCATGTGTCAGAGAGAGAGAGAGAGAGAGAGAGAGAGAGAGAGAGAAAGAAAGAAAAAGAGAGGTGTGCACTAATTACAAGAGATCTCAAATTTTTAGCTTGTTAATAGGAAGACTTTGTCTTTGCTCCTATTTCGATATCATGACTCTAGCCAATCTTTGTGCATATTAATTCGTGATCAAGTATATATTCAGTTAAAGCGAAAAAATATATGTAAATATCAATGTAAATAGCTTAGTTTTAAGTTTCTTGCAAAGAAAAGGGTCATAGGCAATTCGACATTGGTCATAACGTTGGCCATAAGTGTCCTCCGCATTATTTTGAGGCCCCGATGCTCACAAAGGAAACCACTCCCTTGCCGTTTGAGGTTATGAAACAGAAGCCCTACCTCGAATTCTACTATGATACATATTGACAATAATGCACCCGTACTACTTGTTCGTTGGTGTGTAAAGGATCTGAACCTTGGTCAACTTCCAGTGTTCCTTGTATCAGATAGAACAAAGTAAAGGTAACAAATTGTTTTCATTATTTTGATTTTACAAAAGAAAACTTGTCCCTCTAACACTAGAGGAAAAACATAAGTCCCCCTTCAACACTGAAGGGGATAAAAGTGGCGGGGGAAGGGCACATTCCCTACGGTATTATAAACAATGTGGAGAACCGTGCCAACTCCACACCATACTTATGTATGGTTTTCCCTTTTTCCCCACAATACACAAGCATCTTGCACCCGCGATGTATGTGGCTGCATAAACTACATGTTAATAGTTAAAGTCTTTTTTCCAACAATCTCCTGACACGTATTTAATTTTCAACAAGGGCTTTTTTCCCACAAACTCTACTATTCTTTGGCGGTGTACATTGGCTGTCAACAGTTCACTATTGCATGTTTGTCACTGCAAGATCAACGTTCACTCTTGTGCGCTTGTCGCTCAACATTGGTTCACATCATTATTGAAGTCTAAATTTGAATTATTTTGTTGAACTATTTATGTGTTGGCCTTCTTAAATCTACAAAGATCCTCTCACGTAGTTCGACATTGGTCGTCAAAGTGAGACGATGAGCGGCACTTGTAGTCTTTGCTAATTGAAGTGGTTCACTCAATAGTCTCCAAGTTTAGGGGGCTGACTTTGGCACTATATGGCACCTAATGCTCAGTATTGTCGGGAACATGCCTAAGTGTGTTGCAAACCTAATGAGGCGACTTGCCAGAGGACATAGACCCGGGAAAATTACAGCATTCGTACAACTACTGGAAGATTGAGAAGGAAAAATGCAACCGGGCAAGGAACATTGACGCACAAACCTTCTTCAACAATAAGTACCAGAATAGCGTGGTCTACTTGTCCGAGCATAACAAGTGTTTGACGAGTTGTTGTGCTTGGCACTGCTTGATATTATTCAACATACCCTGAAACCAAGTACATCAGAAGTAGCACAAGTAATGGTAGGCATGATAGAAAAATTGAATGCAACAGTCAACATGTTTGCAAAAATCGCCATATGGTTGCCGATGGCAGAATATACACTATTGATAAGGTGGCGGAACAATGTAAGGAAGGTCTAGAAGCGGATCCATCCAAGATTGTGCATTGATCTACATGACCAAAACCAAAGGTGCACTTATACTCCGTATTTTGATTTTTTTATGTGATCCCAAAAGTACTTAGATTGCATCATGTACACATTAAAGCAATGAATTTACCTCATTTTCATTCAAAAGATTGTAGATGAAGGTGAAAGGGTTGAATAATTTTTATGATGCCCAACAAAGGGACAATACACGACGGCATGGCAATGTGGAATGATACATGTCTTCATAAAACATCGGTAATGAGTGCTTCCTTGTAAAGATGTAGTATTTTTACAATAAGAAAGCCTCTCCAACATTGGAGGAGAAGCATAAGTCCCCCTTCAACACTAAAGGGGATAAAAGTGTTACCATATACATGTGGTAGTGATGTGTGTGAACACACTAGGACCGTCGGGGCATTTTTTCCCTCTTTAGGAGGTTTTTTCCCCCGAGCATTGTATATACGCCCATCACTCTAGGGCTATCTATCTTTCCATTGCACACTAAGTAACACACTCTCTATTGTGTGCCTTGAGCTTCCTTCGTCTTCTCCAAGCTGTGTGTGTTTCTCTGCAACCCTAATTCCAACAATTGGTATCAGAGCAAGTCACGTCCTCCCGGGCTTAGTCGCCAGCTGCTCCAGCACACGCCTGCTCACTTTCTCCGATTTCAGTGAGCTTTGGCGAGCATTCGTAGGTTGACAAATATTTTGGGCTAGCTCGTAGAGCTAGGTCTGCTCAGAATTTTGATTTGTGCTCATTTCGGCCTCCGTTTCCACTACAGGCAGTACTGCACGGGCTATTTCGTCATTTTGTGCAAAATTTCTGTCAGTGCCGTTTTCTGCATAATAGGTGCCTTATAGTCTTCTACGGTTTGTGCTATATAGCACAGGTTGTTCCCGCTCCATTTCTCCTATTTTCAGGCAGTTTTCACATCAGGTGCAACATTTACCATGGCTGACAACAACAACACAGATGTGTTCAAGATGTTTGCTGCTGAGGACAGGTTGAATGGGGACAACTACCCTATGTGGGCTTATATGATGCAACATGTTCTTGTGTCAAAGGGTGTCTGGAACATTGTGCAGGGCATTGATGTACGTCCTGGTTCTGAGGATGTAGGCGATGTTGAGGATGTTGCAGGTCTTGCTGCAAGGATTGTAGCTGTTAGAGTTGTTTTGCCTACGGTAGAACAAGCTCGTTGGGATGTTAAGGATGCATAGGCTCATGCATTGATTGTGTTGTCTGTGAAGCGCACCATTGTTCCTCACATCCGTTCAGCAAAATCTGCAAAACAGGCTTGGGATATTCTAGCAGGTCTTTATGCAAGCCGCAATGAGGCTAAAATTGCTTTGCTGCGTAAATAGATGGAGTCGAAGATTATGCATAAGGAAGATGATATGGACACTTTCCTTGCTAGTGTCAAGGATATCAATGAGCACCTTATTTCTGCAGGTGAAGTCATTTCAGACAGTTCCCTTGTGCAGACTGTTCTTGATGCCTTACCAGATTCCTATCAGACTTTTGCTAGTACTTGGAGACTGATGACCCAAGGAAATCCTGAAGTTGTCAAGTTTGATGCATTATGCACATTGTTGTTGCAAGAGTCACTTTCTAGAAAAAACAGGACTAGGCAGCGTGCAGTTGAACAGGCTTTTATTGCTTCTCAAAGAAAGGGTGGTAACAGTAATGCAGCCACTTTTTATGGTTCTGCTGCGAGTGGCAAAAATTATGTTCCTAATGCTTCTGCAGGTAGTACTTCGTCTGGCAATTCTGGTGATAAGGGCAAAAAGAAGATGCGTTGCCATTATTGTAAAGCCAATGATCACTTGATCAAGTCGTGTCCTAAGTTGAAGGCCAAAGAGGCTAAGAAGAAAGAGGGTGGTTCCAATGCAAATGCCGGTTCCACTACAAATGTAGCCATTGTTGAGTCTTCTGTGAAAGGAGACTGTGTTGCTGAGTTGATGCAGAATGGGCTTTTAGCGCAGAGTGCACTTACAATCCTGTTGTCCATGATGCATGCTTGTAAGTTGCTGCAGATTCACATGTGTGGTATTTCGACAGTGGTGCTACAAAGCACATTACCTCACATCGTGAATTGTTTACCTCTCTTGAGTCTGTCCCTCATGGGAATTCAGTCACTTGTGCCAACAACGCCTCTTATCCAGTTCAGGGAGTTGGAAAGATTGTGCTCACTGCTGCTAATGGCAGTTCCTTCACACTTGTTGATGCACTTTATGTAACTGGGATCAAGAAGAATCTCTTGTCTATATCCGCACTTGCTAGACTTGTACTTGTAGTCAAATTTGTGGATGACAGATGTACAGTTCATGATCTCAGTTTTGGTGATGAAATTGTTGCATCTGGCCTTTTGTGCCGTGGGTTGTATAATCTCACTTTGTATGACAAGTGTGGACAAAATTTTGCAAATGCTGTTGCAGATTCAAGGGCTATTTCAGATGCAAAACTTTGGCATGCAGGTTTTGGTCATCTGAATTTTTCCAGTTTGCTACGTTTGCAAAAATCTGATATGGTTGCTTCTTTGCCGCCTCTTGAAGCACCTGTCAAACATGTTTGTGAAGGCTGTATTTTGGGTAAGATGCAGCTTTCTAAATTTCCAAAGGATGGTTCAGTTCGGGCCACATGCAGGTTGCAGCTTGTGCATAGTGATGTTTGTGGGCCCATGCAAACTCCGTCCTTGGGCAATTACTTGTACTTCGTGACTTTCATTGATGATTACTCTAGGCATGCATGGGTATTTCCGCTTCAAGCGAAGTCCGAAGTTTTTATGTGCTTCAAACAATTTCTGGCTATGGGTGAAAATGTCTCGAAATGTACTATGGGCACCCTCCGTTCCAATCGAGGGGGGGAGTATATGTCTCATGAATTTAATGCATTTCTGGCTAGTCGTGGGATAAAACACCAATGTACAGTGCCTTATACACCTCAGCAAAATGGTGTGCTGAGAGGAAAAACAGGTCACTGACGGAAATGGCACGATGTAAGGTCAAAAGTCAAGCTTTGCCGCATTCTTTTTGGCTTGAGGCCATCATGTGTCATAAAATCTAATATCTAACCAACCCAAATGATTTTCTCATATTAAATTTATCACTTAATGTGGGAGAATAAATGGGAACAAGTGTTAAGATATAGATATGTGCTTATAGATCTATCTCAACACGGGGCCAATGGTAAAGGGGCCCAAATGAGAGATGGTCTATCAAAGATCAAGGCTAACCAATGGAGCATAAGACCTTAGGGTTAGCTTCATTAAAGACCTCCAATAATGTGTGCAAAAGTCCTTTGACCTTAAGTAAGCTAGGGTTGAGCTTGAGGCGGTGAGCTTGAGGCGGGAACCCGGCCCAAGCTCGAGGTGCTTGTCTTGCTTGAGGTGCTTGATTAAGGTGCTTGAGGTGCTTGATCTGCTACATGCTTGAGGTGCTTGACTTGCTACATGATTAAGGTACTTGAGGTGCTTTGACAAGCTTGCCTGAGATGCTTATGGGAATACCCCCTAGTCCAAGTGCTTAGTCATGCTTGATGACTAAGGTGCTTGAGCACCAAAAGTCAAAAGGATCTCTACAAAGAGGGGGGCGAGCCCTTTTCCTAGGGGCTAGAGAGAGAACACACACTCACACACACAAGGAAGGCCCAAGCTTGAAGAGGCAACAAGGACACATGTCAGGCCCCTGCCTATGTTACCTTCATGAGATGCCTGAAGCATATTGGTTGGCCACCCAAGGGGTCCAATAGAATTTTAGGAGATTTAAGTAATTGATTTAGCATTTATCTAGCCCTCTCTCTCAAAGGGGAAAGGGGGACACTTGTCTCAAGGCTACCCCTACTGCTTGTAATGCCTCCTGCTTATGATTGGCTAGGCCTGGAGGGGTCCAATGAGCTTCAAGCATGAGCTACAAGGGGGGGTCGACCCAAGCAAGCTAGGGGGTTGCTTAGGGGGTATACTCACCCACACACACTCACAAACACTCTCATGGTGTGCTATGCAAAGTGCAAGAGCTCCCTCTCCTTCTCCAAGCAAGTAGAGGTTGAGAGCCTACACCAACACTCTTGGCTATGGAGTGCAAATCCAACCAAGAGCCATGCTTCAATGCTTAAGCTTGCCATCTCCTTCTTCTTCATTACTATGCTATTATGTATGCTAGCAACAAGAGTATGATAAGTGAGGAACTAATTCTTTCTCCTACGAAATGTTTCTTCTTCCTCTTCCCTACCCTCATTCCCTGCTAGCTCTCTCCACCTTCGAAGGTGTTTGAGGTCTTGGGACTGAGGCTTGGGATAGTTAAAGCTTTCTTCAAGTTTATGTTATGTTTGTGATGCATGAAGTTTTCCATCTTCATTGCACCACCTAGGTCACAAGGAACACAAAGACTCTATTGTAACAAGTCTCTCTTAATGGGAGAAATCATAATACAAATGCCTATTGGAGGGGGGACCGGCTCCACATAAATCCGGTCCTCAACTGTTGTCATGTTCTCTAAATTCTCTCTCTTGCAAAAGTATTGTTCATGCCAAGTTAACTAATTGCTATGATTATGTTGCTATCTTCAATTATGTTCACCCGTTATGCTCACAAAGTTATTTCTCAAAAGTACTCTCATTATTTTCCGCTACTCTCAAGTTAAATAGGCCAATTCCATTACATCATGTGTGCCACTTATGTACTTAACAAGTGTCCTACGAAAGCTTTGCAGTCTATTACTCCATATGAAGCATGGCATGATAGAAAGCCTTCTATTGAGCACATGCGTGTTTTTGGCTGTTTGGCATATGCTTTGGTGCCACAAGTGCAGCGCAGAAAATTGGATGATAAGACTGTCAAATGTATTTTTGTTGGTTATAGTGCTGAAAGCAAAGGTTACAGGTTGTATCATCCGCAAACAAAATGTATTCTGGTTTCTTGAGATGTAGTGTTTGTGAAAGATTCTGTTCAACCCTTGCTGTCATGTACTAGAAACAATAATGTAAGCTCACAGGACATTTATGACACTTTGTTGCCTCTTTTCAGTGGTGGAAATACAAATGTAAGTTCCAATGAGGCAAATGTACAGCCTATGGGGGTTTCTGAAAATGGTTTAGATCAGCCTATTACTA
Organism: Adiantum capillus-veneris; assembly: GCF_014529385.1. Lineage (NCBI taxonomy): Eukaryota > Viridiplantae > Streptophyta > Polypodiopsida > Polypodiales > Pteridaceae > Adiantum > Adiantum capillus-veneris. The sequence continues at coordinate 105,292,845 of NC_140949.1, read as the reverse complement.
ATGCAGATGTACATGATGTACTTGATGAGGAAAGGGCTGAAAATGAGCAGGCTAGAAGTATGCCAAAATGGCTGGTGCACACTTTGCGTGACAGTAAATTGGATGCACCTTTGTCTAGTCGTACTCGTTCAGGCTCTCATGCATCTTATGCATCAGATTGTTATGATTTGGCTGTGTCTAGTTTACATGATGTTGAGGAGCCTCTGTCTTTTGATGAAGCACAGAATTCAAAAAATTGGATGGCTGCCATGCAATCAGAATATGATGCACTTATAGAAAATGACACATGGACTTTATGTGATTTGCCTCCTGGCAAAAAGGCCATTGGTACGAAGTGGGTTTACAAGTTGAAACGCAAGCCGGATGGTGAGATCGATCGCCATAAGGCTCGACTTGTTGCAAAGGGTTATGCACAACAAAAAGGCATAGATTATGAAGAGACTTTTGCTCCCACTTGTCGTATGACTACTGTGCGTTTTCTATGTGCATTGGCAGCTCATTTTGGTTGGGATGTACATCAATCAGACATTGTTACTGCTTTCTTGAATGGTGACATATTTGAGGAAGTTTATGTAACGCAGCCTCGTGGTTTTGTCATAAAAGGACAAGAGGACAAAGTGTGCAAATGTAACAAGGCTTTTTATGGGTTGAAGTAATCTCCTCATGCTTGGTATGAGAAAGCTGACACTCATTTGGTCAAACAAGGCTTTCGTAACAGTCCAACAGAAAGCACATTGTATGTAAAGCGTGAGGGTGATGTACTTCTCATTGTGGTTCTTTATGTTGATGATTTGCTGATCACTGGACCAAATGAGAGACACATTGCTGAATTTAAGGCTGATTTGAATGCTACTTTCAAGATGAAAGATTTGGGGCTGTTGCATCATTACTTGGGTATACAGTTTAAGCAGTGTGATGGTGGTATTGCCTTGTGTCAAAAAAGTTACATAGAGACATTGCTATGTAAGTTTGGACTTGAGGATTGCAAACCTATTGCCACTCCCATGGAAACAGGTTTGAAGTTGAGTCTACATGATGTTGGCGATCCTGCTGATGTCACTCTTTACCAAACTGCTGTTGGCTGCCTCATTTATGTATGCAACACGAGGCCGGATATTCAGTTGGCAGTCTCACAGGTCAACAGATTTATGCATAGCCCGGGGTCTAAGCATTGGCAGGCTGTCAAGAGGATTTTCCGCTACCTTAGTGGCACTTTACATCTTGGCTTGTTTTATCCCAAGGGGGGATCATTGCCGCCAGACTTACATGCTTTTTCGGAGTCAGATTGGGCTGGTTGTTTTGACACGCGAGTGTCCACAAGTGGTTTTTGTTTCATGCTTGGTAGTTCATGTATATCATGGTTGAGCAAGAAGCAACCTACTGTGGCCACTTCGAGTTGTGAGGCTGCGTACAGGGCAGTCTTCATAGCTACGGTTGAGTGTGTATGGCTGAGACACCTTATGGCTGATTTGGGTGTTGGACAGGACACTGCCAACACTATCTACACTGACAGTTAGAGCACATTGGTAGTTGCGAGGAACCCAGTTTTTCATGCTCGCACAAAGCACATTGAGGTGCATTACCACTATGTCAGGGAGAGGCTCTCAGCAGGAGAGATCAACTTGGCTTATGTGCCAACACATGACAACCTTGCAGATCTTTTCACAAAGGCATTGTCTCGTGAGAAGCTTGAAGCTTTCCGCAAAGCTTTTGGCTTACTCCCCTTTGTGGACTGATCCTGTCCTCAGGGCATGGCACTTCCCTTTACTCATGTGCCAGCTCTCGTTCACTGCATCACTCTAGGGGGGATTTGTTACCATATACATGTGGTAGTGATGTGTGTGAACACACTAGGACCGCCGGGGCATTTTTTCCCTCTTTAGGAGGTTTTTTCCCCCGAGCATTGTATATACGCCCATCACTCTAGGGCTATCTATCTTTCCATTGCACACTAAGTAACACACTCTCTATTGTGTGCCTTGAGCTTCCTTCGTCTTCTCCAAGCTGTGTGTGTTTCTCTGCAACCCTAATTCCAACAAAAAGTGGCGGGGGAAGGGCATGTTCCCTACGGTATTATTATAAATGTGGAGAATGGTGCCAACTCCACACCATACATATGTATGGTTTTGCCTTAGTCTTATGGGCACAAGCATCGCAAATGCACGAAATGCATCTCTCTCTGTTCTAATTATAATGTGTATATTTTCATATCCACACATCTTTTGCTGCAAAATCTCATTTGTGATTCGAGGTCATAGAGTTTTTGGCAAAAGCATTGAGGAGAGATGCTATGGAGATTTTTGAATAAGAGATGATAGGAGGTGAAAGGTACAACATTGCTCCTCTTGTTTAATTTACACCATTTTCACAGCACATCAATCAAGGCATACTAGTTAATGAAGCTCGAGAGATGGGATCGATGCCGGGTAGAGATTTGCGCGGATCTCAGGGGGGAAAGACGGCCCACAAAAGGTCAGTGGTGCGACTTCCCAATTCCATGACTGGGTCTTAAACCTGTGATCGTGAAGCTTGAACCCCACACAGGCAAGTTGGTGCACCAACCACGTGGCCGCATCGGTTTGGTTATCCAACACTTCATTTCGCACCATGATAAAGTGATTAGGTGCAAGCAAAAGTAAACTCGGACGCCATCCAACGGATGCTTGTTGTCACAAAAAATGTGCCCAAGTTTAGCATCGTTGATCCCACTTCTCATACTTCATTCGACCCAGTGTATGAGGGATGGAGAGCTCGTCTTTCTCTCTCTTTGATGATTTTAGGCGACAATTGGTGGGGAGCTCATCCTCACACCACCATGATACTGATACTCACTCCTACTCACTCCCTACTATTGGCAATTCTTCTATTTTATTCATTTTTTGCTCAAATTCCACCAGATTCTCTTTATTCTCTCTCAAGGATTTACTATCGTTACAAAAGGACAGATCGAAATCGAACCCATGGCCATCAATCAATATCCTTTTAATCTGCTCCCTTAACCACTCCAACAGGCCCGTCAACTTGCTCTCATTTGCCACCCATGCAAAGAAAATATATACTAGTTTGCCTCCGCCCGCAACCTCTAAGCATCCCTACTCGTATGCCCCTCCATCTAGCTCTGCGTGTACTGGCTCATACTCTTTTGCATTCTCCCTACTGCGTCGCGCGACATTGGATCTCGGTTGATTCCTTTTTTTTTAATTTCTCCCAGTCAATACCCCCTACTCGCTCTAGTTTAAAAACATAGTATATTACTTCAAAGATTCCAAGGTATAAAAACAATTAGGATTCCCCCCATGATTTTCTGATGACACCCTCGTCAACAGCAAAATTCCATCCCAGTGGTGCAGCCAAAGTGTGTAGACCATAGAAGCAGGCATGGGCAGGTATGTGCAGGCTAGCAGAAGCATGGCAAAAGGCTGGAGCAGCTAGGAAGATCATGGACTGACAGGTAGCAGCGAAAATGTATGGCTGATGCGGTTTATAGGCCAAGAAAGGCTCCAGAAGGAGCTAATTTGGAGAGCATGTGAAGGAGATTCAAGGTGCGGTCTTTGGGTCCAGGAATGTAGACTTGAAGTGCTAAAGAGGAAGGTCCAGACGGCTCATCAAACCGAGCTACGGAGCCCAAGTTATTGGAGTTTGAAGGCTCAATGCGTTGCAGATTCTTGCCGGATAGGGTAGCTGGGGACAGGTGGTCCAAGTGGATGTCAATGTATGGATGCGTAGTGCTCGATTTATGGAGCCTACTCGTCTTTTCAGATTACTGATCAGAGCTACGGATTGTTGTTTATGGCTAGTTGAAGTTTTGCCAGGGGCTAGGTTTGTGCCCAATGACCACATGGGGAATCGTGTCATCTGGCATTTTTTGGACTGCGACAGAGTTCGAGAAGGTGCTATGCAATGTATGGAGCTAGCAAGAACTGACTGCTCATCAAACGAAGATCGGAGCGAAAAGTTACAGCAGTCGGAAAGATGGGTGCATTTGCCCGGAGTTGGCTACAGATGAATATTCATGTTTTCTGCGGCCTCGGTTCGGGGGCTCGGGGAGTCTTGAAGTGCGGCTAGAGCTGGGGATTTTCAAGTCCACATGATGAAGTTGCGGCCGGGCTTTGCGGCTTGGTGGTCTGACATGGGAGCATTACAGGGGAGCCTGGGGAAGGAGGACCCAAAGAAGGTTATGCATGAAGATTTTTTCAAAAAATTGCAAGGCCTTTAGAGGCTTGGTGGATTAGTGGCTGCCATGTGGCGGGTAGTAGTGCCACATGCAGTGGTTTGGGTCAAGAGTTCGGGAGATAAGAGCCCCAATGGAGCACCCTTTCCATCGTGTGTGGGGTGAGTGTGAGCTCTAGCCTCTCAGGCTATGGCATGCCCACTGGGGCGCTGCTTGTGTTGGTGCGTTGCCCTGCAGCGGCGACATCGCAGGCTGTTTTGGTCGGGGTGGTGGCTGGTTGCACGCCCTCGCTGGCTGTGGAGGGTGGACGGCGCTGTTGTGGTTCCACAGATGGTGGCGGGCGGTTGTTCACGCAGGTGGTGATGTGGCATGGAAGCCCGTCGGGGGTCGGTTCACACCCCCGATGAGGGTCCAAAATTTCTGAGGATTGGGGTACCCCCCCAATAGCGATGTCGCTAATGCCCGGGTAGGGGAGGGGTCCCGCGGCGGTGCCAATGGAGCAAGAAAAGAGAGAGAGAGAGAGAGAGAGAGAGAGAGAGAGAGAGAGAGAGAGAGAGAGAGAGAGAGAGAGAGAGAGAGAGAGAGAGAGAGAGAGAGAGAGAGAGAGAGAGAGAGAGAGAGAGAGAAGTTCCAAAGCCGGCCAAGGGGCCTATCCCGCCACAAAGCCAATCAAGTGAGAGAGAGAAAGAAGGTGTTCAAGGGTGTTCCCAAATTAAGGGTGGGTGCAAAGGAGAACGAGTAGTCAAGTTGGGCGGACAAAGGACCAAGGGGTGTGCATCATGCAGGAATTGCTAAAAGTGGACAATGCCAAGTGCTAGCAATGAAAGGAAAATGCTAAAAGCAACTCAAAGAGAACTCACATTTTTTTCTTTTTTTGGGTTTAGTTCCCCCTATAAAAGGATGTACACGTTAATTTTTTGGGGCCTTTTGTCAGTAAGTCTTTTGGCCATTGGAGTTTTTTGCTTGTGTAAGATTTTGAGCCATTGTTTTTTGCAGAGGTTTGTGCCGGCAGGTGTGCAGGTTGATTGAACATGGTTGTATATGCAAGAAGACCATTCATTGTTGTCTCCTTGGCATCATTCCCCCTTCTCTTTTCTGCTTGTGTGCGTGTGTTTTCGGGCGTGTGTCGGCATGTGTGCCCCCCGAAGTTTCTCGTGCAAAGAGAGATAGAGAGAGGCTATGTCTGTGTGGAAGGCTGTGAATTGAGCAGAACGAGTGATTGAGTATGTCTCGTGCATTGCAAGGCGTGTGTGCGTATGGTTGTGTGCAAGCGACGGTTTGCTTGCGGGTAGTATCGAGTTTTGAAGGTGAACTCTAGTGGATTGGGGCGTTGTGTATACCCTGGGCTATAGTGAGGCATTGTCTTGGGTGCTGGGTGTGTTCCCCTTTCCCCCTCTCCATCTTCTGGTGCCCCCACTGAGGAGCTATCTGATGCTCCAATTTCAAGTTTGAAGTGGTGTTTTTTAGGCGACAAAGCGGTTGGCTGATGGTCGAGGTGTTTGATGGTCGAATTTGAAGCTGGTAGAGACGATGGAGCCAGGTTTTGGCCCCATATTTAGGGGTGTTGAGGATCCCGAGGATTGGTTAGCAGATTTTGAGTTATGGCTGCTATCGATGCATATGTTGACGAATGTGGACAACAAAGCTACAGACGGTGGCGATGTTGATGCGAGGACGAGCCAAGGTGTGGTTCGATGGTTTACAGAGCAGTGATCGAGGATCATGGCAAAGATTGCAAAGTCAATTTGGAGTGGTTTCGAGAGGTGATTACGGCGGAGGAAGCTGGTGCAAAGCTGAAAGCGGTACGCCAAGATATGAATAAGGGTTTCTCTATTTTCATTAAGCAGTTTGAAGCCTGTTGGAAGTAGTTAGAGGTTGCTACTGGGGTAAAAAGCAATCAATATGAAGTCGTCGAAGCTGCTAGAGTGCTTGCATCCGAGGATTAAAGGTTGAAGACGGTGCGGATACCTATGAAGACATGGTCTATCTAGCGAAGATAAAGAGCAGAAAGGTGAAGCGGAAGCTGGAGTTGGGCGTGGTGAAGTGTAACATTTAATGGTCTAGTAACTTGTGTGTAGCAAAAAATAGCATGAACATAGTGAGCATTCATTAGAATAGCTTCCTAATGAGAATAACAAGAGTGCTTGGGTGGAGAGAGCAACAAAATGTATAACACCTAGTTAGATAGCATGAACAATACTTCAAAAGAGAGAGAAATTAAGCAATTGACAACAGTTGAGGACCGGATTTGCATGGAGCCGGTCCCCCCTCCAACAGGCTTTGTATTATGGTTTCTCCCATCAAGAGAGACATTTTACAATACAATTCTTTGTGTTCCTTCAATACTAGCTAGTGCTATGAAGATGGAAACTTCAAGCACTAAGCACAACACTTATTAAACACAACATCAATTCCCTCACGGTCTCAGACCCAAGACCTCACACACCTTTGAAGATGGTAAGAGCTAGTGGGGTATGAGAGTAAATTGAGAGGAAGAAGGAGTAGTCTTACGAGAAAGATGTACATCTCCTCACATAATCACTCATATTAGCATAGCTTAGCTTAGTAATTAGCATGGTAGAGGAGATGAGCATGCATTGAATCTTGGCTCTTGGTTGGATTTGCATGACAAAGCCAAGAGTTGTTGGTGTAGGCCTCCCTTCTCACAAGCTTGGAGTAGGTGGTAGGCTTTCCATTAAAGCTTGAGAAAGAGAGAGAGAGTATTCTTGCTTCGCACATTGATTGTGTGAGTGTGTAAGTGAATAATGCCTTGAGAAAATCACCCCCCTCTCTCTCTTGGTCGACCCCCCTTACTAATTGCTCATGCTACAGCCCTATTGGACCTCCCCAAGCCTAGCCAATGGAAATTAAGCAGCATAAGTGATAGCCTTTTGACATGTGTCCCCCTTTCCCTTTTTGTGAGAGCTTTAGGTAATTAATTAATTCAACTAAACTCTCATTGGACCCCTTTGCCTCCTGGCCTCCTAGCCAATAGGAATCAGGCTAGGCATGGGCTACTGAATGCTCATTGGACCCCTTGGGAGACTATCCAATAGTCTTCTAGAGAGCTTAATTCCTATTGGTTCTTTTATTAAGTGTTTTTAAATTGATTAAACTAAATTCACTCTAGCCTAATTCTCATTGGTCCACCTCCAAGGTCATCCAATAGGATTTGAGTACACCTTGTGGGCATCTGGGCTAGGGAGCTGATATGTGTCCCTCATTCCCTTTGTGTAAAAGTGAGCTTGTGTGTGTGTGTGAGTTTCTATATCATCCCCTACTTCTTGGGCTCGCCCCCTCCTATCTATGGACTTGTGAAGACTTTTGTACACACACACAAAGCATCCAAATTTCCTAAGCTTTGACCTTTGGACAAGACCTTTGAATTTTGGAACCTTAGCATTTTGGAAGTCTTAATGGGCTGAACCTTAGGGTCTTTTAAGCCCATGGTTGCAAATTTCTCTTTTGCAGATGGCCCCTTTAACATTTAATGGCCTAGTAACTTGTGTGTAGCGGAAAATAGCATGAACATAGTGAGCATTTCATTAGAATAGATTCCTAATGAGAATAACAAGAGTGGTAGGGTGGAGAGAGCAACAAAGAGTATAACACCTAGTTAGATAGCATGAACAATACTTCAAAAGAGAGAGAAATTAAGCAATTGACAACAATTGAGGATCGGATTTGCATGCAGCCGGTCCCCCCTCCAAAAGGCTTTGTATTATGGTTTCTCCCATCAAGAGAGACATTTTACAATACAATTCTTTGTGTTCCTTCAAGACTAGCTAGTGCAATGAAGATGGAAACTTCATGCACTAAGCAAAACACTCATCAAACACAACATCAATTCCCTCACGGTCTCAGACCCAAGACCTCACACACCTTCGAAGATGGTGAGAGCTAGCGGGGTATGAGAGTAGATTGAGAGGAAGAAGGAGTATTCTTACGAGAAAGATGTACATTTCCTCACATAATCACTCATATTAGCATAGCTTAGCTTAGTAATTAGCCTGGTAGAGGAGATGAGCATGCATTGAAGCTTGGCTCTTGGTTGGATTTGCATCACAAAGCCAAGAGTTGTTGGTGTAGGCCTCCCTTCTCACAAGCTTGGAGTAGGTGGTAAGCTTTCCATTAAAGCTTCAGAAGGAGAGAGAGAGAGTCTTCTTTGCTTCACACATGAGATTGTGTGAGTGTGTGTGTGATAATGCCTTGCAAAAATCAGCCCCCTCTCTCTCTTGGTCGACCCCCCTTGCTAATTGCTCATGCTACAGCCCTATTGGACCTTCCCAGGCCTAGCCAATGGAAATTAAGCAGCATGAGTGATAGCCTTCTCACATGTGTCCCCCTTTACCCTTTTGTGAGAGCTTTAGGTAATTAATAAATGCAACTAAACTCTCATTGGAGCCCTTTGCCTCGTGGCCAATAGGAATCAGGCAAGCCATTGGGCTATTGAATGCTCATTGGTCCCCTTGGGAGACTGTCCAATAGTCTTCTAGAGAGCTTAATTCCTATTGGTTCTTTTATTAAGTGTTTTTAAATTAATTAAACTAGATTTACTCTAGCCTAATTCTCATTGGTCCACCTCCATGGCCCTCCAATAGGATTTGAGTACACCTTGTGGGCATCTGGCCTAGGGAGCTGACATGTGTCCTCTTTACCCTTGTGTACAAATGAAGCTTGTGAGTGTGTGTGGGTGTTTCTCTCTCATCCCCTACTTCTTGGGCTCGCCCCTTCCTATGTAGGGACTTGTGAAGACTTTTGTACACACACACAAAGCATCCAAATTTCCTAAGCTTCGACCTTTGGACACAACCTTTGAATTTTGGAACCTTAGCATTTTGGAAATCTTAATGGGCTGAACCTTAGGGTCTTTTAAGCCCATGGTTGCACATTGCTCTTTTGTAGATGGCCCCCCTTTGGATCCCTATTTTCCCTCCTTTGGCTCCCTACTGTGGCCGGCGGTCTGCTAGCTTAACCAATATTCTAGCTTTTTCTCCCCTGGCACTCACATATTAAATGATCAGTTTAACATGAGAAAATCATTTAGGAGAATTAGATATTGATTATTATGACATTACCTCTCTCTGGAAATCATAGTCGTCCTCGACTATGGGGTAGAGAAGATAAAGCATATTCATTAGTCCTTTTCCGAGTGGGTAGAGGATCCCTATGCTACCCTACGATATCGTTCCACAATGGATGACTAGTCCATTTGGCGCTTGAGAGCTTAAGCTGCCGCAAGCATGTCTGCACATTAGTCCTATCAATCTTCCATAGTAGAGTGACAAGCTCTAATTGGTGTTTGGGAGACGTCGTCTCCGCAAAGTTGATCTAAGCATGCATACTACTTCATTTTTGTGCACAATAAAGAAAAAGAGAGTCTTATAAGACAAAAACTTTGTTCATTTTTAACATTTGTACATTTGTTTACTCTAGGGAAGCATTGTAAGCATTGACAAGGTTTAGGTTATCCTTTAATTGTATGCCTTGCATCCATCTAGCATCTTCAAAAGGATAATTTTGAACTTAATAAGATATCGTCGAATACTCTTACCGCCTCTTAGTACCTTGTCTTCATGTTGTAGAATGGACTCGGACTGCAACACCTCTTCTTGGTCCTCGATCTCTGGTAGGTCTTCAATAGTTGGTTCTTGAGGTGACTCTCCTTTGTAAGGCTTTAATAGGCTCACATGAAAAGCATTGTGTATGAGCCAATGACTGGGCAACTTGAGTTGATAGGCCATCTCATTGATTGGCCTAAGAATCTGGAAAGGACCATAGTACCTTTTTGCTAACTTAGCATAGTACTTTTGGTGTCCTGTAGGATTCTTGCCCGTCATGTGCCTTAATCGAGCCTTGGGAAATTTGAGTAAGACCCAATCATTTTCTTTAAAGGCTTGGGCTCTTTTGTGCTTGTCAGCGGCAGCCTTTTTCCTTTGCTGTGAGATTGAGATAGCATCCTTAATCTTTTGGAAAGATTCTTGTAGGTCTCGGCTATACTCATCTGCAACGAAGATCTTCCCATGTACCTTAAGTAGCAAGGGACCTTTTGATCTTCCCTCAATTACCTCGAAAGGTGCTTTTCCCATGGAAGTATGTACAGTGTTATTGTAAGCATACTCCACTAAGGGTAAGTACTTCTCCCATTGGGATCTTTGATCTACTTCCGTTACATAGGCTTTTAGTAGATCCAAAATTGTTAGGTTAGCTATTTCATTTTGGCCATCCGTTTGTGGGTGATAGGCCGAAAGAAATTTAGCCTTGTTCCTAAATTCTCAGAGAGACCCTTCCAGAAATTACTGGTCATTTTAGGATCTCTATCCGACACTATGGAAATTGGCAAGCCATGGTACTTCAAGATTTGTCATATGAAGAAGGTTGCCATCTGATGGGCTTTGATAGTCTTTTTGACAGGTATAAAATGAGCTTGTTTACTGAACCTGTCTACTATCGTCCATATTCCCGTATTTCCATGAATAGACTTAGGCAATCCAAAGATAAAATCCATGGATATGCTCTCCCATGGGGAATTAGGGATTGGCAAGGGTTGAAGCAATCCAGGTTGCTTCTCTCTATCAAACTTCGTCTTTTGGCATACCACACATTTTGAAACATAGTCTTGTATGTTTGCTTTCATGGTAGGCCAATAGAAATATGTTTCAATGCCCTTTAGGGTAGACTGAATTCCTCTATGCCCCGCATAAGGAGGAGCATGAGATTCATACATTACTTTCTCACGTAGTGGGCTAGTAACGCATAGTCTATTGCCGTAGAGAAGATAACCATCTTGTAAAGTAAATGGTCCCTGTTTCTTCCCTAGTGCAAGGGCTGAAATCATCTCTAAAATTGGGATCAATAGCATACTCATCTATCATAGAAGATAGATCATTGTGAGTTGCTATGGAAACCGCATTACTCTCGGCCGTCTTGAGAGTGCATCGGCTACTTGATTATGCTTGCCAGCAATGTAAGCAATATGAAAATGAAATTGCGAAAGGAAATTTGTCCACCTCATTTGTTTGTCGGAGAGCTTGGTCTGCGTCATGAAGTACTTAAGACTTTGGTGATCCATTCGTAGAATGAAAGGAGTCCCCAATAAATAGTGCTTCCATGAGTCTAAGGCATGTAGAACTGCGAGGAGTTCCTTTTCATATATGCCTAGAGCTTGCTCAATAGGGTCGAGCCTTCGACTTTCATAGCCTATGGCGTGCCCTTCTTGGAGCAAGACAGCTCCAAGGCAATCACCACAAGCGTCACATTGGACCTCAAATGGCTTTGAGAGATCCGGTAGTGTAAGCACATGTTGAGAGATAAGCTTTTCTTTAAGCCTTTCAAAAGCATTGTTCGCCTTGGCAGACCACGTGTACCTAACGTGTTTCTTTGTTAGGTCATGTAATGGTTCTGCTATTAGTGAGAACTTTTCTATGAAGCATCTATAGTATGTGCACATACCTATAAAGCTTCTTAATTCATGAAGATTCCTTGGTTTAGGCCATTCTTTTATTACCTCTAACTTTGATGGATCCATTTGGCTGCCATCTTGAGAGATAATGTGCCCTAAATACTGAATCTCTTGTAAGAAAAATTCACTTTTCTTTCGATTAACATAAAGTTTATTCTCTCTTAAAACTTGAAATATTACCTAGAGGTGTTGCTTGTGTTTGTCTAATGAATTAGAGTAGATGATGATATCATCCAAGAACACTCCAGTAAAGGTTCGGTGAGGCCTAAATAGCTTCTCCATCAAGCGATTGAATGTGGCTGGTGCATTGGTCAAGCCAAAAGGCATGAGAATGTATTCGTAAAGACCAAACGTAGGCGAATGCGGTCTTTACAATGTCTTGATCAACTATCCTTATTTTGATGATAGCCACTTTTTAGGTCAATCCTACTGAAGTAGATGGACCCTTGTAGTCTTTTACCTATGGAACAGGAAACCTATTTTTGATAGTGATCCTATTTAGTGCTCTATAGTCGACACACATACGATATGTGCCATCTTTCTTTTGCACTAGTAGCACAGGAGAACAAAATGGAGATGAGCTAGGCCTAACCATGCCCTTCTCAACTAACTCATGCACTTGCCACATAATCTCCTCTTGTTGAGCTTGAGAAACTCTATAAGGAGGTTTGTTAGGTGGTGAACTTCCTGGAAGAAGTTTAATTGCATGGTCATCATTGTCTCGTTTAGGAGGTAGCTCACAAGGGATGTCGTCAATAAAGACATCTTGAAACCCCTTGAGAAAATTGGATAACTCTAATTCCTTTTGGTTGTGTATATTTTCTTTTGCTAAAACATTAGGTTCATTTTGAGAATCTTTAACAAAAATCATGTACACGGAAATAGATCTCTTTATTGACTTGTTGAAAGCTTTTGTATGTACAATGGGTATAGTGTTACCCATTTCCTTAGCATCTATATACATATCTTTTTCCTTGAACTTAAAGGAGATTCTCCTTTCAGGGAATTTAACATTGGCATCCATGCGATCAAACCATGGTGCCCCTAGGATTACATCCTCATGCTTGAGAGGAGGGATAAAGAAGTCCTCTTTGTCCACATAGCTTTGGTCATGGAGCCTCAATTTCCCGATTAAGAGAGTGACTGAAGCTTCTTGCCCCTTGAAAGCACCGTCTATGGGGGTAAGACATATCCCATCTCGTAGGCTTGTATGCCTAGCTTGGTGGCCAACTGTATAGATATAAAATTGTGAGTAGAACCAGGGTCAAAGAGAATAAAAGCATCATGTTCTCTTACCTTTCCGCAAGCATGGCATAGAGGAGATCCTTTGTGGTGATTTTCCTCTCTTGGATTTCGACCAAGGTAGCTCTAGGAGGTTCATGGCGGGTGTTCTTTTGGGGACAAGCACGATACACATGCCCTTGCTTGCCGCACTTGAAACAACGATTATCCTTGCGATAACGCTCAAGCTCTTCAGGAGAGAGTTTATTTTTGCCTTTATAAACTCCCTTCTCTTTAGCTTTGTTGGAGTTTCCCTTAGGAGACTTTTGGACATTGTCCTTCCCCTTAGGCTCATTGGAACCCTTATTTCCCGTGGGTTTAGAATTTCTTTTAGCCCCTGTTTGGAAATTGGTTCGAGAGGCCACCATAGTATGGTGTATAACCACCGATATGGTGTGTGGACTTTGGGAGTTGACATACTCCACCATTTCTTCAGTTAAGCCCGCACAAAATTGTTGCTTTTGCTCTCGGAAATCCAACTTCTTGAAGGCAGTGGCTTTGAGTTGTAAATCCCAAAACTTGTCTACATATTTGTGAATGGATTCGTAGGGAGAGAGCTTCAAGCTTCGCTATTTTGTGAGTACTTTGTCTTTGGCATCGGTGGCCAAAAACTGCTTCATAATGGAATCTCTTAAAGCTTTCCATGTTTGTGGAGCTTCACCGTTGGCCCGTAAGCTAAACCACCATTGCTTGGTGACTTTTGAGAGTGCATAGCTACATGGCGTAGCTTAGAGGAGTCCGTGAAACCCTCATCTCCAAACGCTGCATCGAATTGTTGGATAAAGGCCAAGACTTTGTCCGTTGCACCAGAGGTGCCATTGTAGGTAAGGAAAGAGATGCTCTTCCCTCCCTCTTTGAACTTCTTGAGCTTGGACAACCTCTTCCATGTGGCATAGGATTTCCTATGGCCTTTTCTTTTTGATTATTCAAAGGTTGCACCATCACTTTCATAAGAGGAAGAGGATGAAGAAGATGGAGAAGAGGATGTCCTCTTTCTCACCTTTTTCTTCTCTTGCTTTTTGTCATCCCTCTTTGAAATATGGTGCGGAGAAGTATGCGATGGTCTTCTCCGTTTTGGAGGTGATGGAGAGCGTTTAGCCCGCCATCTTCGTGGAGCCATCTCCGCTGAGGTGGCCAGAGACTCACTTCTTTCTCGTTCCTTCGGTGGAGGCTCTTGAATTCTCCTTTGAGAAGGAGATCGTCATCAAGGAGCAAATTTATGAGCCCTTCATATGGATCCACTTCTTCTTCCCGAATCAGAGAGAGGCCTCTTTTGGAAGTCTCGCAAGGAGGCTTCCTAGGTGCTCTCTCATCATAGTGGGGAGCTCGGAGAATCCCATGAGCACGAAGCTGCCGTTGCACTTCACTTTGGAGGGATGGATTGTCCATGGCTTGTTGAAGCCTAGAAACAAGATGGTTAACAAGCATCGGGGCATCATTAGTAGCTTGCTCATTAGCAAAATCAAAGTTATCAACATTAATTTCACTCTCTTTACTATTGTCAGCCATTCTAACAACTTTTAGGTGTACTTTGGCACTTCAAGCCCTAGTTGCTACTCCTCTTTACCTCTTTAGAAAAAGCACTCAAGCTACTGTACCCGTGGCTCAAATACCATTAATTGCAAGGAATAGAAGAGAGGGTCGTTCAACACCAAAACAACACTGGCTCCTGTCAAGCTTCTAATAGCTCAATAGTGGTTAAGATGTAGGCAAGCCCTGAAGGACTCCACTATTAAGACCATAGCCCTCGATGGTGATGCCCCATTAATTGCACAAAGGCGGGCGCATTGCAAGGCTGAAAAGTTCCTATTCTACTTACTCACATGCAATTAATAGTACCAACCGTTTATAAGCTAGCTTGAGGAGCTTCCTTCTTGAGCAAGAAAAGAGAAACCTTGTGCTCTGACACCACACCAATGTAACATTTAATGGCCTAGCAACTTGTGTGTAGTGGAAAATAGCATGAACATAGTGAGAATTTCATTAGAATAGATTCCTAATGAGAATAACAAGAGTGCTTGGGTGGAGAGAGCAGAGAAAAGGATAACACCTAGTTAGATAGCATGAACAATACTTCAAAAAGAGAGAGAAATTAAGCAATTGACAACAATTGAGGACCGTATTTGCATGGAGCCGGTACCCCCTCCAAAAGGCTTTCTATTATGGTTTCTCCCATCAAGAGAGACATTTTACAATACAATTCTTTGTGTTCCTTCAAGACTAGCTAGTGCAATGAAGATGGAAACTTCATGCACTAAGCAAAACACTTATCAAACACAACATCAATTCCCTCACGGTCTCAGACCCAAGACCTCACACACCTTCGAAGATGGTGAGAGCTAGCGGGGTATGAGAGTAGATTGAGAGGAAGAAGGAGTATTCTTACGAGAAAGATGTACGTTTCCTCACATAATCACTCATATTAGCATAGCTTAGCTTAGTAATTAGCATGGTAGAGGAGATGAACATGCATTGAAGCTTGGATCTTGGTTGTATTTGCATCACAAAGCCAAGAGTTGTTGGTGTAGGTCTCCCTTCTCACAAGCTTGGAGTAGGTGGTAAGCTTTCCATTAAAGCTTGAGAAGGAGAGAGAGTCTTCTTTGCTTCACACATGATATTGTGTGAGTGTGTGTGTGATAATGCCTTGCAAAAATCACCCCCCTCTCTCTCTTGGTCGACCCCCCTTGCTAATTGCTCATGCTACATCCCTATTGGACCTCCCCAGGCCTAGCCAATAGAAATTAAGCAGCATGAGTGATACCTTCTGACATGTGTCCCCTTCGCCCTTTTGTGAGAGATTTAGGTAATTAATAAATGCAACTAAACTTTCATTGGACCCCTTTGCCTCGTGGCCAATAGGAATCAGGCAAGCCATTGGGCTGCTGAATGCTCATTGGTCCCCTTGGGAGGCTGTCCAATATTCTTCTAGAGAGCTTAATTCCTATTGATTATTTTATTAAGTGTTTTTAAATTAATTAAACTAGATTTATTCTAGCATAATTCTCATTGGTCCACCTCCATGGCGATCCAGTAGGGTTTGAGTACACCTTGTGGGCATCTGGCCTAGGGAGCTGACATGTGTCCCTCTTTGCTTGTGAGTGTGTGTGAGTGTTTCTCTCTCATCCCCTACTTCTTGGGCTCGCCCCTTCCTATGTAGGGACTTGTGAAGACTTTTGTACACACACACACACACACACACACACACACACACACACACACACACACACACACACACACACACACACACACACACACACACACACAAAGCATCCAAATTTCCTAAGCTTTGACCTTTGGACACAACCTTTGAATTTTGGAACCTTAGCATTTTGGAAGTCTTAATGGGCTGAACCTTAGGGTATTTTAAGCCCATGGTTGCACATTGCTCTTTTGCAGATGGCCCCCCCTTTGGATCCCTATTTTCCCTCCTTTGGATCCCTACTATGGCCGTTTTGCTAGCTTAACCAATATTCTAGCTTTTTCTCCCCTGGCACTTCCCCATATTAAATGATCAGTTTAACATGAGAAAATCATTTAGGAGAATTATATATTGATTATTATGATAGCCCTGCCTTTGGATCCCTATTTTACCTCCTTTGGATCCCTACTGTGGCTGGTCTACTAGCTTAACCAATATTCTAGCTTTTTCTCCGCTGGCACTTTCCTATATTAAGTGATCAGTTTAACATGAGAAAATCATTTAGGAGAATTAGATATTGATTATTATGACATTACCTCTCTCTTGAAATCATAGTCGTCCTCGACTATGGGGTAGAGAAGATAAAGCATATTCATTAGTCATTTTCCTAGCGGGTAAAAGATCCCTATGTTACCCTACGACATCGTTCCAGAATGGATGACTAGTCCATTTGGCGCTTGAGAGCCGAAGTTGCCGCAAGCATGTCTGCACATTAGTCCTATCAATCTTCCAGAGTAGAGTGATAAGCTCTACTTGGTGTTTGGGAGACGTCGTCTCCGCAAACTTGATCTAAGCATGCATGCTACTTCATTTTTGTGCACAATAAAGAAAAAGAGAGTCTTATAAGACAAAAAAAACTTTGTTCATTTTTAACATTTGTACATTTGCTTACTCGTGGGAAGCACTGTAAGCATTGACAAGGTTTAGGTTATCCTTTAATTGTATGCCTTGCATCCACTTCAAAAGGATAATTCTGAAACTTAATAAGATATCGTCGGATAGTCTTACTGCCTCTCAGTACCTTGTCTTCATGTCGGAGAATAGACTCGGGCTGTAGCACCTCTTCTTGGTCATCGATCTCCGATGGGTCATCAATTGTTGGTTCTTGTGGTGGATCTTCTTTGTAAGGCTTTAGTAGGCTCACATGGAAAGCATTGTGTATGAGCCAGTGGTTGGGCAATTTCAGTTGTTAGGCCATCTCATTGATTGGCTTAAGAATCTGGAAGGGACCATAGTACCTTTTTGCTAACTTAGCATAGTATTTTTGGTGTCCCATAGGATTCTTGCCCGTCGTGTGACTTTGGGAAAAATTTGAGTAGGATCCAATCATTTTCTTTAAAGGCTTGGGCTTGTCTGTGTTTGTAAGTAGTAGCCTTTTGCCTTTGCTGTGAGATAGAGATAGCATCCTTAATCTTTTGGAAAGATTCTTGTAGGTATCTGCTATACTCATATGCAGCGAGATCTTCCCATGTACCTTAAGTAGCAGGGGACTTTTTTATCTTTCCTCAATTACCTGAAAAGGTTCTTTTCTTGTGGAAGTATGTACAATGTTATTGTAGGCATATTCCACTAAGGGTAAGTACTTCTCCCATTGGGATCTTTGATCTACTTTCGTTACATAGGCTTTTAGTAGATCAAGAATTGTTAGGTTGGCTATTTCACTTTGGCCATCCGTTTGTGGATGATAGGCCGCAGAGAAGTTTACCCTTGTTCCTAAATTCTCAGAGAGACCCTTCCAGAAATTACTTGTCATTCTAGGATCTCTATCCGACACTATGGACATTGGCAAGCCATGGTACTTGAAGATTTGTGAAATGAAGAGGATTGCCATTTGATGGGCTTTGATAGTCTTTTTGACAGGTATAAAATGAGCTTGTTTACTGAACCTATCTACTATCGTCCATATTCCTGTATTCCCATGTATATACTTAGGCAATCCAATGATAAAATCCATGGATATGCTCTCCCATGGGGAATTAGGGATTGGCAAGGGTTGAAGCAATCCAGGTTACTTCTCTCTATCAAACTTCGTCTTTTGGCATACCACACATTTTGAAACATAGTCTTGTATGTTTGCTTTCATGGTAGGCCAATAGAAATATGTTTCAATGCCCTTTAGGGTAGACTGAATCCCTCTATGCCCCGCATAAGGAGGAGCATGAGATTCATACATTACTTTCTCACGTAGTGGGCTAGTAACGCATAGTCTATTGCCGTAGAGAAGATAACCATCTTGTAAAGTAAATGGTCCCTGTTTCTTCCCTAGTGCAAGGGCTGAAATCACATCTCTAAAATCGGGATCAATAGCATACTCATCTATCATAGAAGATAGATCATTGTTAGTTGCTATGGAAACCGCATTCACTCTCGGCCATCTTGAGAGTGCATCGTGTTGGGTTAAAGGCCTGTGTGCCCGGCTACCCGTTGTTCAGCCGCCCATGTACAACCATTCTTTTACTCATTCATAATAACCATACTCATAACTACACATTGTAGTGTGAGTACCGCCCCGCCACACACTGTGTCTATCTCCTTCTTGGTGCTGGCTCTCTGTGTGTGTGCTCTTCGATCCCAACAAGTGGTATCAGAGCTTGGTAGTGAGAGCATTGAGAGCTTCATCATCATTGTTGAGTGTGCTGGAAATTGTTGTTGTTTCATTGCCGTTTTTCGGTCTTGCGCACGCGCGCACTTCTAAAGAGCAGAAGGTTTTTTCGAGCTTGGAATTGGAAGGTTCAACACTCCACGAGTATTTTCAGCAGGCGTCCTAGGCGTCCTGGGCTTTAACCCCCCTTTTGGAGCCATTCGTGCCATCAGAAATCCCATCCGAGCTACAGACTAGGAGCTACGTTTTTCAGCTCTCTTTGGTAGTTTTCTGCTGCCAGAGCTTCCATAGCCATTACAGGTGCCATTGCTGCAGTGTCTTCCACTTACGTGAGCCCACAGCTCATTTGAGAGTGTGTAGCCTCTTCTTGGAGTGGCCTCATACACACAGATAGAGTGGGAGTTTGGCGGCATTGTCTTCTTCGACTACAGGTACAAGTGCAGGTACAGGTTACAGGGAGCTTTGGATACAGGTTTCTTCTGTGGTTACAAAACATGTATTTTGACTGCGGGACAACCATGTATATGGTTGTGGTTTGAGTGGGAGCTTCTACTTTTCTAGGCAGTCTGTTTATGCGTGTTCTTGAGCTACATGTTTACATCATCTATGTATGTTGATGGATGTGGATATGGCAGTTTGACAGACACTCTTTATGCATGATATTGTGGAGATTTGGTTCACTTATACATAGAGCGGGTTTGCTCTTGCTTGCAGTGTTGCGGTTTGAGTACGGACAGGTACTTGGTTGACAGTAGAGATTGGACTTCGTTGAGCTTGTTCATTGGTTATATGCTCACTTGGATCCATTTATGCTCACGGATTTGTGTAAGCTTGGTCAGCTTATGTCTCTATTGTGGTTATTCAGACATGGAGTATGTTTATGCCTCTATGACAGGTCATTGTTGATGCATTTTGTGGCACGGTTTGCCTAGGCCGGTTGAGTTACAAGTGTCACAGGTTTATGCATTTGTTTGTGGATTTCTACGTACGTTTTTTGACCATATTATGGGCCGATTTATACTCTATGCGTTTGCTCTTTGATTGAGCAGCAAGTGTTGTCAGATTTGCAGCACTACTTTGTTGTGGCAGTTTGTTGGTTGGTTACAGGTTTCTGATTGTTGCATTCTTGTTGTAATGGGCACTAAAGAGGACACAATTTTCAATATTGAGAAGTTGGATGGTGCTAACTTTTCATATTGGAAAGATCAGATTTGGGATGTCTTGGTGCAGAAGAAATAGATTCGACCTCTAAAGTTGCAGGGAGTTAAGCCAGAGAACATGGAGAGGGATGATTGGGAGGAGTTGGATGAGATGTGCAGGTCTACCATTAGGCTTTCCCTTTCAAAGTCTGTTTATTACAATGTGAAAGATGCACAGGGTGGAGCTTATGAGCTATGGCAGCGGATTTGCGATATGTATGATAAGCATTCGACTGCTTCTATGGTGTATTAGATTAAAAAGCTTATTGATTTGCGAATGGAGGAAGGTGCTTCCATGAATGCGCATTTGAATGAGTTCAATACAATTTTCAGCCAACTTGTTACGCAAAAAATTACGTTTGAGGACAATGTAAAAGCTATGTTTTTACTTGTCACGTTGTCTGAGTCATGGGACACATTTAGGACAGCCATAAGTAACTCGGTTCCTGCGGATGAGTTGACAAGTACTAATGTGGAGTCTAGTCTTCTCACGGAAGAGATTAATCGAAAGAATAATGTAGGTAGTAAGTCTTCTAGTGCAATGGTTGTCAGAGGCAGGACTATGGACAAGTATAAGTCCAACAGGGGTAAATCTAGAAGCAAGTCCCGTGCAAGCACAAGTAAAAACAATGTGGAATGTTTTCATTGTGGTAGAAAAGGCCATTTCAAAAAGGATTGCTACAAGTGGAAAAGGGAAAATGGAGATGGTAAGAAGAAAGACCATGATGCTAAGGACAAGCCTAAGTCCAATGTCAAGATTGAGGAGTTAAATGCAACACAGGGAGAGTGTAGCTCTCAAGATGACCATGTATGTGCTCCGACTAGTGCTACTAGTGAGAAGCTTGGTGATGTGTTGCTTGCATCCTATTTTGATGATGCTTTTCTTCTCACTCATGAGAGTAGTATGCCTATGGATTGGGTCATTGACAATGGTGCTTCTTTTCATGTTACGCCTCATAGGTCGTGGTTTCATGACTATGATGCTTCGAGCACAAGTACTGTCAGGATTGCCGGTGGGCGTTCTATGCAGATTCATGGCATTGGGGATATTCATTTGGGTATACCAAACTCTACTACGTTTGTCTTGCAGGGTGTGCGTCATGTGCCGGCTCTTGCAAAAAGCTTGATTAGTGTGGGTTAGTTGGATTCACTTGGTTTCAATGTATCTTTTGGTGACGGAGGTTGGAAGCTCACTAAGGGCAGCCTTGTTTTGGTTAAAGGTGCTAAGAGGAATACGTTGTATTCCCTTTCTGTAGCTAGTGTGGCTGATCACATTGTGGGGATCACTGAGCAACCTCCTGCTTCTTTATGGCATCAGCGTTTGGGGCATATGTCACTGAAAGGTTTGAAGTTGTTGGCACGTGCGAATTACATTCCCGTTTCAGATTTTGATGGTTTTGAGTTTTGTGAGCATTGCCTTTATGGCTGACATGCTCGGTCTTCTCATAAGAAGAGTGTTCCACACAGATCTTTGGAAAAGCTAGCTTTGGTGCATAGTGATGTATGTGGGCCGATGCCCAATGCTTCTCTTGGAGGTGCTATGTACTTTTTTACGTTCATTGATGATGCTAGCAGGAAGGTATGGGCATACCCCATTCGTAAGAAGGATATGGTGTTTGATATATTTAAGCAATGGTTGGCTCTTGTTGAGAACCAATCATGTTGTAAGTTGAAGTGCTTACGTACGGACAATGGGGGTGAATTTATGTCTCATGCTTGTTGCACATTTAAGCCCGTTGTTGCACATTTCTCTTTTGCAGATGGACCCCCCTTTGGATTCCTATTTTCTCTCCTTTCGATCCCTATTGTGGCCGGTCTGCTAGCTTAACCAATATTCTAGCTTTTTCTCCGCTGGCACTTCCCCATATTAAATGATCAGTTTAACATGAGAAAATCATTTAGGAGAATTAGATATTGATTATTATGACATGAAGTCCACAGATTATATGCCTGTTGCGGAGGTAGCGAAGTGTTCTTTGGTCCGACCAAAGGCGGTTCCAATTGTTCGAAGTGTAGAGCCTATTGAGGTAAGGCTTACTATTGGTTATGTTCCTTGGAGGTTTCCAGTTTGTGATGTGCATGAGCCGAGGGTGGATGAGCTTGCCAACGAGGAGAAGCTCCATATTGAGGTGAACCAAGGTGCAAAAGCGGTAGCAAATGTGGAGCTTCCAGTGTAGCTTAAGGAGGTAAAGCCTGTTCTTGTGGAAAGTTTGCATGAAAAGATAGCGGAATGCAATCAGGTTGCAGATACCAAGGGTTTATAAGCTGATGGAGAAAGAGAGCAAAGTCATGGTGATGGTCAAGCTTTTGTGTAGCAGCAAGCGGATGAAGATGCAAATACGAAGTCGGTATATGATGCCAATGATGACGAAGATACAAGCTCGATTTGCTGGGAGACAAGCGAGAAGAATAGAGCGGATGAGTCCACATCCTATGACAAGGAGACAGAGTCTGACGAACCTGAGCTGGTAAAGGTAAAGCTGCCTTGTTATGTGTTTGATGATATGGTAGTAGCCCATGTGCAACATGAGCAGGGAATAGAGCGAGCTGAAGTGATTGATGAAGACCAAGTGGTGCGGTCTAGGGTTACAAATAATGATATGCAGGTAAAGGTGGTGTGTGGTGCCATGCTAATGGCCATGCTGATGAAAGTGGCGGTGGAATGTGCCATGGTGGTGCAATAGGTACAAAATATTGCCAAAAGAGATAGAGTAGCCGTGCCTATGGAGGAAGACAAGGGTGATGCAGTAGAGAACGAGTTTCTCTCTTCCTTGGCGGAGCATGATGCAGCGGTGGAAGAGGTGATTGAAGCACAAGTGGTTGAAGTTGATGAGCAGATGGTGTTGAGAAACCTTGAAGGACCGGTTGAGGAGGAAGGGTTTGATGATGCTGGAATTGAGTGTGTGGCCAAAGAGGAGGTTTTTTTGCCAAAGACGGTGGAGATTCCGATGCAACAGACATGTCCAATAGTGAATAACGGAGAATCCCAAACAGTGGCTTTGCTTCCATTGAAGGTATGTGAGCTATGGTTGAAGAATATGCTTGTAGAAACAGCTATGCGATGGATGGCTCAACGAATACAGGGGTCTATGGTTGAGGCCTCCACTTTATTTGGTTGGGATGGAGGGTCAGACATGTGTTGGAGCTTGGTATGAGGTACATGTTTTTTTGATGGTGGTATGCTTGATGCTGCTTGGTATGGAGTGGATGTTTGTTTGCTGAGGTATGCATGGAGTGTTGAAGGTAGGCTATGGGTAGCCTACACATATGATGGGCTTTGTGCTGGGGTACGGCACTATGGTGAGCAGTTACAGATGGGTGGAAGACACCAATGGCAGGTGTTTGATCCAGGCGGAAGCTATGTGATGTAGGGGGTGGGGCAACCCACTTGAAGGTTTGGCAGTAGAAAGAATAAAACTATGTAAATATGGTTTTGGTTTTCTCATAGTGTGTTGAAGGTTTTGCAGTTAGAAGTGGAATAAAGCTCTTTTTCGGTTGAGCATAAATGCTCAACTAGGGGGTGGGCAATGATGGTGCAACCAAAGTGTGTTGACCATAGAAGCTGGCATGGGCAGATATGTGCAGGCTAGCAGAAGCATGGCAAAAGGCTGGAGCAGCTAGGAAGATCATGGAATGACAGGTAACAGTGGAAATGTATGGCTGATGCGGTTTATAGGCCAAGAAAGGCTCTGGAAGGAGCTAATTTGGGGAGCAGGATAGAGAGATCCAAGGTGCAGTCTTTGGGTCTAGGAATGTAGAGCTTGAAGTACTGAAGGAGAAAGTCTAGACGGCTCATCAAACCGAGCTAAGGAGACCAAGTTATTGGAGTTTGAAGGCTTAGTGTGTTGCAGATTCTTGCCGGATAGGGGAGCTGGGGACAAGTGGTCCAGATGGATGACAATGTATGGATGCGTAGTGCTCAATTTATGGAGCCTACCCATCTTTTCACATAACAGATCAAAGCCACGGATTGCTGTTTATGGCTAGTTGAAGTTTTATCGGGGGCTTGGTTGGTGCCCACCTGACCACATGGGAAATCGTTCCATTTGGCATTTTTGGGACTACAGTAGAGTTTGAGAAGGTGCTATGTGATGTATGGAGCTAGATGGATCTGACTGCTCATCAAACGGAGACCGGAGCGAAAAGTTACAGCAGTGGGAAAGATGGGTGCATTTGCCCGGAGTTGGCTATAGATGAATATTCATGTTTTTTGCGGCCTCGGTTCGGGGGCTCGGGGAGTCTTGAAGTGCGGCTAGAGTTGGAGATTTTCAAGTCGACATAATGAAGTTGTGGCTGAGCTTTGCGGCTTGGCAGTCTGACATGGGAGCATTACAGGGGAGCTTGGGGAAGGAGGGCCCAAAAAAGGTTATGCACGAAGATTTTTTTGAAAAATTGCAAGGGCAGTAGTGCCACATGCAGTGGTTTGAGTCGGGAGTTTGGGAGATAAGAGCTGCAATGGGGCACCCTTTCCATCGTGTGTGGGGTGAGTGTGAGCTCCCAGGCTATGGCGTGCCCACTGGGGCACTGCTTGCGTTGGTGCAAAGCCCTGCATCGGCGGCAGTGCAGGCTGTTTTGGTTGAGGCGGCGAATGGTGGCGCGCTCACGCTAGCTGTGGAGGGTCAGCGGCGCTGTTGTGGTTCAACAAATGGTGGCACCCAGTGGGTGGCTGTTCACGCAGGTGGTGATGTGGCATGGAAGCCCACCAGGGGCCAGTTCACACGTCCGATGAGGGTCCAAAATTTTTGAGGATTGGGATACCCCCCAATAGCGATGTCGCTAGTGCCCGGGTAGGGGAGGGGTCTCGCGGCGGTGCCAGTGGAGCAAGAGAAAGAGAGAGAGAGAAGTTCCAAAGACGGCCAAGGGGCCTATCGAGCAACAAATCCAGTCAAGTGAGAGAGAGAAAGAAGGTGTTCAAGGGCGTTCCCAAAGGGTGGGTGCAAAGGAGAATGGGCGGTCGAGTTGGGCGGACAAAGGACCAAGGGGTGTGCATCATGCAGGAATTGCCAAAAGTGGACAATGCAAAGTGCTAGCTCAAAGAGAACTACATGAGCAAAAGAACTCACATTTTTTTTTTTTGGGTTTAGTTCCCCCTATAAATGGATGTACACGTTAATTTTTTTGGGGCCTTTTGTCAGTAAGTCTTTTGGCCATTGGAGTTTTTTGCATGTGTAAGCTTTTGAGCCATTGTTTTTTGTCGACGTTTGTGCCGATAGGGGTGGAGGTTGATTATACATGGTTGATTATGCAAGAAGACCATTCATTGTTGTCTCCTCGGCGTCATTCCCCCTTCTCTTCTCTGCTTGTGTGCGTGTGTTTCTAAGTGTGTGTCGGCGTGTGTGCCCCCCCCGAAGTTTCTCATGCAAAGAGAAATAGAGAGAGGCTGTGTGTGTGTGGAAGGCTGTGAATTGAGAAGAATGAGTGATTGAGTCTGTTCGGTGCATTGCAAGGCGTGTGTACGTATGGTTGTGTGCAAGCGGCGGTTTGCTTGCGGGTAGTGTCGAGTTTTGAAGGTGAACTCTTATGGATTGGGGTGCTGTGTATACCCTGGGATATAGTGAGTCATTGTGTTGTGTGATGGTGTGTTCCCCTTTCCCCCTCTCCATCTTCTGGTGCCCCCACTGAGGAGCTATCTGATGCTTCGATTTGAATTTTGAAGCGGTGTTTTTTAGCCGACAAAGCGGTTGGCTGATGGTTGAGGTGTTTGATGGTCAAATTTGAAGCTGGCAAAGATGATGGAGTTAGGTTTTGGCCCAATATTTAAGGGCGTTGAAGATCCCAAGGATTGGTTAGCAGATTTCGAGTTATGGTTGCTATCGATGCATATGTTGAAGGATGTGGACAAGCTACAGACGGTGGCGCTGTTGATGCAAGGATGAGCCAAGGTGTGGTTCGATGGTTTACAGAGCAATGATTGAGGATCATGGCAAAGATTGCAAAGTCAATTTTTGGAGCGGTTTCGAGAGATGATTACGGCGGAGGAAGCTGGTGCAAAGCTGAAAGCGGTACGCCAAGATGTGAGTAAGGATTTCTCTATTTTCATTGAGCAGTTTGAAGCCTGTTGGAAGCAGTTAGAGGTTGGTACTGGGGTAAAAAGCAATCAATATTTGAAGCTGTCGAAGCTGCTAGAGTGCTTGCATCCGAGGATTAGAGAAAAGGTCAAAGACGATGCGGATACCTATGAAGACATGGTCTATCTGGCCAAGATGAAGAGCAGAAAGGTGAAGCGGAAGCTGGAGTTGGGTGTGGTGAAGCTGACAGATTATATGCCTGTTTGCGGAGGTAGAGAAGAGTTCTTTTGTCCCGGTTCCAATTGTTCGAAGTGCAAAGCCTGTTAAGGTAAGGCCTACTATTGGTTATGTTCCTTGGAGGTTTCCAGTTTGTGATGTGCATGACTCGAGGGTGGATGAGCTTGTCAACGAGGAGAAGCTCCATATTGAGGTGAACCAAGGTGAAAAAGCGGTAGCAGATGTGGAGCTTCCAGTGCAGCTTAAGGAGGTAAAGCTTGTTCTTGTGGAAAGTTTGCATAAAAAGATAGCGGAATGCAATCAGGTTGCAGATACCGAGGGTTCAGAAGCTGATCGCCTATTGGAGGGGGGACCAGGTCCAAGTAAATCCGGTCCTCAATTATTGTCATGTTCTCTAATACTCTCTCTCTTGCAAAAGTATTGTTCATGCTAAGTTAATTAGGTACTATGTTTATGTTGCTGTCATCAATTAAGTTCACCCTCTATGTTTTCAAAGTAATCTTACAAAAATGCTCACTCTAATTCTCTTAATTCTGCTGTTCTCAAAGTTCATAGGCCATTTCCATTACAAGCCATGAAAATTTGCAGGGGTTAAGAATGGACCTTACTACCTAGCCCCTGCAAAGTTTCACTGCCATCGCTCACTATCTCGAGGATTAGGGATGACACAGATGCCAATTTCTTATCATTGGCTCAACGAGCCCTATGGAAAACAATTAGCCATTGTGCGACACCACACCTACGAGATGACAATGGATGCCATGAAACTTTGCAAGCACAAGTAATGCACCCTAGTTCCTGTCCCTACAAATTTTCACAGCCATTGCTCACTATCTCTTTCACGCCCATTGCTCATCGTCTCGATGGTCGGGGGAGACACAAACACCAATTTCTTGCAATTGGGCACCCAACGAGTCCTATGGAAAAAAATTGGTGATTGTGTAGCACCACACCGACGAGATGACAATGAATAGCCACAAAACTTTGCAAGGTGGGGAATGCACCCTAATCCCCAACCCTACAATTTTCATGGATATCGCTCATTGTCTCGATGGTTGGGGGCATCACAAACTCCAATTTTTTGCCATTTGACTCCCATCAAGCCCCATAGCAAAAAATTGACCGGCTATGTAATGCCACACCAATGAGATGACAATGGATGCCTACCAGACTTTGCAAGGGTGGGTAATGCACACTACTACCTACCCCTATAAATATTTAGCACCATCACTCACCATCTTGATGGTGAGGGGTGGTGCAAATGCCAAATTTTTGCCATTTGTAGGCCCTATGGAAAAAAGTTGGTGATTGTATAGGACCACACTTATGAGACAACAACCGATGGCCACAAAAACTTTACAGGGGTAGGGAATGCACCTTGCTCCCCATCCTTGCAAAGTTTTGCAGCTATCACTCACCATCTCGACGGTCAGGGTCTTCCTGGACACCAATTTCTGCCATTGGTCTCCCAGAAAGCCCTATGGAAAAAAATTGGCGGATTCTATAGCGTATGGTCATGAAACCTTGCAAGAGGTAACAATGTGGTTTCTAATTCCTCCCTCATGCAAGCTATGGCTCAAACAACAAATGTTGAGAATATGGATGCAGAGGAGTTGAAGGAATGGGATCGACGCTTCAAGAACATTGTTATTTGTGTTATTCCGAAAGAGAAGTTAGAGACACCTCCTTCTCTTGCCATTGAAATTGAAGATTTCTTTATAGCCCAGTTTGGCATGCTAGGAGTTATAACCCAGTTTGGCATGCCAGGAGTTATGGTTTACGAAGCACATAGAGTGGGTAAGCAAGGAGCTCCTCACTCAGGAGAATGGCCAATTGTATGCACCATGCAGGATGAGATCAAACAAAAGATTATCCTTGATAATAGTTGGATCTATTTGAGGGATACAAAATGTTCTATAAGTGAAGATTGTACTATTAAGGAAAAAAATATGCACCACAAGGCATATGAGAAGAGAAATAACAAAAATAAGGAGATCTCTCATTTTAAGAAAATGTGCCTGAGGAGGAGGCAAGTCCATCAAGTAAATAGGAATTTGCAACCTATAAGGCCAAGTTATAATTGAAAGTATACTTTTGGAATTGCAATGGATGGCATAGATGAGCTAACGAGCAAAGCCAATGTTGTACTTCTTGTTGAAACTTGAGAGCATGATACACAAAGGATTCATGGTTGGAGGATTACAATGTACATTCATTAATGTGGTAAAAAATTTCAAGCAATGACGAGGACAAGGAGGGGTAGCATATATGGTTAAGAAAGGATTGGAAGATTTTGTATCAATTGTCAAAGATGACAAGCACAAATGTTATGTATGGCTAAAATTATGACACCAAAAAGAGTACTCATTTTTGTAGCCAAGTGCTATATTCTTCATCATGATTTTCCCTTTTATGCTTGCATGAATAGAGATTAACCATTTTTTGATTTAGAGGAAGACATTGCTTTAAAAAAAAAAGGTGATTTTATTGTCTTTGAAGATATGAATGCTCGCACAAAAACATTGCAACATGATGCTCAACAATTTGATATGCCATACATTTCAAGGGAGTTGGAGGAAGTTCACTTGTATGATTGTACTTCAATGGATGAGAAAAAACTGGATCATGGTGGAAAGTTACTTTTACACATGTGCAATAGCACGGGTATGCTCATTGCGAATGGAGTATCTTTGTGGAGTGAAACCTATGGATTTACATGTAAAAAACATAATGTGGATAGTATGATTGACTATATGCTACTCTCCGAAGCCATCATGTATTGCATAAAGAGTTTTAAGCTTGGCCAATGGATTCCAGAATCAGACCATCAAAATGTATTGAACTTGAGAAGTATCTAAGCATGATAATCTTAGCCAAAAGGAAGAGAAGTTATCACTATGTATTGATTTAACATGGGAACCAATGTACATTGGAATGGTTGAGCAAAAGTTATTGATGAAAAAGCTTTAACATGAGGCACCATTGGAAACTAAGTGGGAAGCTTTCAAGAAATTTATTTGTTCTTGTGCCAAAGAATGCTTTGCCATAATGCATGTCCATGGTATAAAAAAAGATAGATCACGCAAAAGGTGGTTTGATAAAGAATGTCACATGCTCAAAAGTCCTTGATAAAGCTCGATGCAACTATGGACAAAGACAACTATCAAAGTCATTTGCGTACATACAAGGCATTGATTCAAAAGAAGAGAAGAAGATGGGAAGTAAAGCATAAATTTTTTCAAGTCCAAGAAACGGCACGTGCATGTGGAAGGTTTTGGAGAAACTTAAGGGGCAAGCGGGTTGAGAGTTTTGGGAACTTATGGATATGTACACATATTGTAGGCAACTATATGAGAAATGAAATGCTGGAAAATTACCATTTTATGGTTCACTCCCATGTATGCCCTCTTTTTTTACTATTGAGGATTGTGCAGTGGGATTGAAAAGTTGGCCACTTACAAAGCGGGAGATATTCAAGGTATCAAGCTAGAGATTCTACACATGAGTGGATGTGTGACACATTCAACCTTGCACTTCAACATGGTATGCCTTGTGATTGGAGTACTCATTGGGTCAAGCCTTTACATAAAGAAGGGGATGTAAAGAATGTAAACTACAATAATCATTGGCTCTCTTATGGCAAAGTTGTTTGGGTGCATAATGGAGATAAAATTGAGTGATTGGACTGAAGAGAATGGCAAGTGTGCAAAAGGACAAGCGGGTTTTTGTCAACGCCATAGCACCATTGATCATCTTGTTACTCTTCATGTTCTCATGGAGGAAAGTTGATTGAAAGGCAATCGATTGTATTGTTTCTTTTTGGACTTTAAGAAAGCCTTTGATATGATTCCATGTAAGAACTTGTGGAGAAGGATGGAAAAACTCCAAGTGCCAAGTGAGTTTATGCTTGCAGTTTCTCGAATCTATGAGAAAGTGATGTGTCAATTGCACATGGGAAGAGGAATTTCAAAAATTTTGCAAGCAAAGGATGTCCGTCTCTCTTTGGTCTATGCATCAATCAATTGGAACAAATGGAACTTGAATTTATGCAAGAAGAAGGCATTGAAGAGATCACAGAAGGCATTGAAGAGATCACTATTTACAATGCAGTAATCATGCTTTTGTTGTATGCGGATGATGTAGTGCTTCTAGCACACACTTTAGAAGATGCACAAAAGCTTATGGCTGTCCTTGAGAAATTTTTCTTGCATAGTGGGCTGATTGTGGCTGAATCCAAAACAAAGGTTATGCTTGTGAAAACCAACCTTAAGGAGAAGCCATGCATTGTGTACAACAATAAGACACTTGAAATTGTTGAGAGATTTAAGTACCTTGACCTTGATATTCCAGCCAATCGCCAGTGGCACGAATGTGCTACTCGTCATTTGGAAGCCGGGAAGAGAGCATATTATGCATGTAAGATCATGTGTAATGTGGGAAACATCAAGTGTTGGGTTCTCAAGAAGTAAATTTTTGACACATTGGTGAGACAAGCTTTTCTTTATGGAGTTCAAGTGTGAGATAGCAACATCTATTAGTCTACTTGGAAAGAGTTTGAGAATGTCCAAAAGCATTTCCTTACAATCTTTCTTCAAGGTAAGACACAAATACCATATATGCTCGTACTTCTTGAGTCAAGATATCCTCTAATTGAGGTTATGGGCATGGAAAGGTTTGTGAAGTACATGATAAAGATGCATCAAAACCCCTCACATTGGCTTCCTACAATTGCATGGGAAGCAAGCAAAAAAGTTCAAAAGATGCATAAAAGCAAGATCTTTAGCACGAGATGGATGCAAGATATAAAGAAGTGGTTTGGAAGATGGGATGGATTACACTTGCTACAAGATGCCTCAATAGACTCGCAAGTGAATGAAGATTTTCTACAACACTAATGTATTACGGCTTGGGAGAAATCCCGAGGGCCACGCTTCATACATTACACCACCCATATTGCCCCTAACTAAAAAACCATGTTCTTTGATGAAAGAGGACACCGTACTCACCCTTACATGCTTGAGCCTATCCCCTTGTCAACAATACACACTATCGCACCCATTCAGCTTAGCTCCCAATCCTTTCAATGCAAGATAGGGTACTGGGGTAATGAAGAAGAGTCAAATCAAGTGTGCACATTATGCTCATTGCAATTGTGAGAGTTTGAGTACCACACACTACTAGAATGCTCAGCTTTTGGTCACAACCGAACTTGCTTTCCTCACATTTTCAGCCATGACTTAGACCTACACACTTTCCTCTCCTAGCCACAGTGTGGGCTCTCCATTGCGATTCTCATCACCACAATTTTGGAGCATCAAGAATCACTCATTAGCCACACACATACTACATCACATGTAGCTTTGGTTCCATAGGTCATATTTGACCTTCGAGGAAAATAATAAAATCTATCTATCTATCTATCTATCTATATATATATATATATATATCTCTTTTGCTCAAGGCTATTGGACGCTAAGCGACCTGACATCATGAGAGAGAGAGAGAGAGAGAGAGAGAGAGAGAGAGAGAGAGAGAGAGAGAGAGAGAGAGAGAGAGATTTACACTTGAGCATGTAGGGCTAAGGGAATTGTGTTAGTGTGCCATTCATGGCATAAGCATGTGTGGAGAGGTTAGTGTAGAGCTTGACAAAGAAACTATTGCACAATACAATTTAGGGTATAATTGCAAATGATAAAGCTTACAAACATTCAGCAGAATGTGTCTCTATATAGGCCTTTACAAATAGACAACCTTTTTACACATGAGCACAAGAGGTGACTGCCTATGCAAGTGGTGGTGCTTTACACAAAGGTTGTAAGAGGTTCTTCACATCGCTTGACACATAAGGCTTTTGTAGGTGGAAGAGATTGTTCACACAAGAGATGTAACAAAACCTCGCATCCCAACAATCCTCCCCTATGTGGGTTTTGGTCGCATATCACTTACAAAATCCTCCCCTCAAAACACACTAGGGTGAGGCACACAATTCACAAGCCTCCCCTTGAACACAAATCTGCCTCCCCTCGACACAAAGGATGTAGGCACACAAAACATCAGGGTGTAGGCTCACACACAAGCTTCCCGTGGCACAAATAGAGGGTAAGGTACAATTGAGAGAATGCTCAACACATGTTGTTTGTTGGAGGATTTTCTCCCCCACACAAATTTGCAAAAGTTGTTGTACTTTGTTCTTTTCGCCAGTTGTGGTTGTAGCCAATATGTCATTGTTGTTTTGCCACATTGTGATGCTGTTGTTGTTGATATTTTGATCCA
Source organism: Adiantum capillus-veneris (assembly GCF_014529385.1). Classification (NCBI taxonomy): domain Eukaryota; kingdom Viridiplantae; phylum Streptophyta; class Polypodiopsida; order Polypodiales; family Pteridaceae; genus Adiantum; species Adiantum capillus-veneris. The sequence goes on along the minus strand of NC_140949.1, from coordinate 105,260,413 downwards.
ATACAAAACGCAAAGGAAGATACAATGCACAATATATGTACAATGGAGGGAAAAAACGCGTGGGAAAAAGCCCTCAAATTTATTATGATGTGCACATGGATTTTAAATTATTTTGGAATATGTTGGAGAATGTATCCCAATATATGTTCCTTCATCTTGATGTGTGAGCTTCGTCGTGTGTCGATACTTTCTTCATCATTTGCATGTTGAAGTTGATCTTCTTTATTCAGGTTGTTGGTCCGTTTGGACAAAGATGCAATCTCCATGGCGAGTGGGGTACAATGTAGTGCATCACAAGTGATTGATGTGTGTGTAGGCATAAGATACATATCATGGGTGCACACACTCATAGCCCATGAGGAAGGTCTTACCGTCATTATGAAAGCAGTGTCTAATCATCTCACAAAGATGGGCATACATGCAAAAGCATAAATGTAATCATACATATCATATGTGATGTCACAATGGTGCAGAAGGATATCATACATAGCTCGTTTTATGGTGTGGTGCTTAAAAGAAAAATATAAAATTACACTCAAGAGTTGCCACACACTCAAATCTAGTGCTAAGGAACACTTAAGGTTAGAGATTTGCACACTGCAACACTAGTTCAAATGGTGTGAAAAGTCTCTGACAAATAGTACTAAACGAGGGCGCTTGTTTTTAGGTAAGAATGGGCCGTTGACCGAAAAAAAAATTCTTAATGCTAAAAGGTAAGTGTCGTATAAAACTAACTGCAGATGTCGACTCGGATGATGCCGACACGGTGACGGGCCTTGGTTGGCTGCAACTACGATGGTGACGTGACTCGTGAACGTAGTTCAAGGTGGGTGCAGGACTTAGGTGGGGCCATGTTGCTACAGGTGGGTTGCAGGCTGCAATGGAGATTGGCACAGCACTTCCAAAGGTCGTGCTTGGCCGCTACGACACTACACCCTCAGCAAGGTGCTCTCCATATCGAGTTATGTCTTGCCTTCACCATAGAAAAGCCTTATGCGTCAAGCCATGTTAAGAACGTCTTACAACCTTTGTGTAAAGCACCACCACTTGTATTTATGCATAGGCAACCACCTCTTGTGTTCATGTGTCAAAAGGCTGTCTATTTGTAAAAGCCTATATAGCGGCACATTTTGTTGAATATTTGTAAGCTTTATCATTTGCAATTATACCCTATATTGTATTGTGCAATAATTTCCCTATCAAACTCTACACTAACCTCTCCAAGCATGCTTATGCCATGAATGGCACACTAACACATCCCCCTTAACTCTACAACTGGTAGCACTGGTAGAGAGAGAGAGAGAGAGAGAGAGAGAGAGAGGTAGGGAAATTAAGATACAATATTTTCTAAAAACATAAACGCTCATACAAGAAAATATTTAAGTTTTATCTCTCTCTCTCTCTCTCTCTCTCTCTCTCTCTCTCGCACTCATGATGGCTGCGTGCTAAGTCATTCCCTCTCTCTCTCACAATCTTGATGGCGGCGTGCTAAGTCCTTTCCTCTCTCTCTCTCTCGCACAATCCTGATGGCTGGGTGCTGAGAGAGAGAGAGAGAGAGAGAGAGAGAGAGAGATTTACCATAGAAACACACACTTTCAATGCTTACTCTTTCTCTCTCCGTAAAACATACACTCAATAAAGCTTAACTCTCTCTCTCTCTCTCTCTCTCTCTCTCTCTCTCTCTCTCTCTCTCAGCATAAGTTGGCTCTAAGCACCCACTAACGCTGAGAGAAGGAGAGAGAGAGGGCAAGGAGGGAGGGTGAGAAGGAGAGCATCAGAGAGAGGGTGTAACATTTAACGGCCTAGTAACTTGTGTGTAGCAAAAAATAGCATGAACATAGTGAGCATTTCATTAGAATAGATTCCTAATGAGAATAACAAGAGTGCTTGGGTGGAGAGAGCAACAAAAAGCATAACACCTAGTTAGATAGCATGAACAATACTTCAAAAAGAGAGAGAAATTAAGCTATTGACAATAGTTGAGGACCGGATTTACATGGACCCGGTCCCCCCTCCAAAAGGCTTTGTATTATGGTTTGTCCCATGAAGAGAGACATTTTACAATACAATTCTTTGTGTTCCTTCAATACTAGTTAGTGCAATGAAGATGGAAGCTTCAAGCACTAAGCAAAACACTTATACAAATACAACATCAATTCCCTCACGGTCTCAGACCCAAGACCTCACACACCTTCAAAGATGGTGAGAGCTAGCGGGGTATGAGAGTAGATTGAGAGGAAGAAGGAGTATTCTTACGAGAAAGATGTACATCTCCTCACATAATCATTCATATTAGCATAGCTTAGCTTAGTAATTAGCATGGTAGAGGAGATGAGCATGCATTGAAGCTTGGCTCTTAGTTGGATTTGCATCACAAAGCCAAGAGTTGATGGTGTAGGCCTCCCTTCTCACAAGCTTGGAGTAGGTGATAAGCTTTCCATTCAAGCTTGAACACAGAGAGAGAGTCTTCCTACTCCACACATGAGCTTGTGTGAGTGTGTGTGTGTGTGTGTGTGTGTGTGTGTGTGTGTGTGTGTGTGGATAATTGCCTTGGAAAATCAGCCCCCTCTCTCTCTTGGTCGACCCCTCTTGCTATTTGCTCATGCTGCAACCCTATTGGACCTCCCGAGGCCTAGCCAATGGAATTTCATGAGCATAAGTGATAGCCTTCTGACATGTGTCCCCCTTTACCCTTTTGTGAGAGCTTTAGTTAATTAATAAATGCAATTAAAGTGTCATTGGACCCCTTTGCCTCCTGGCCAATAGGAATCACACAAGCCATTGGGCTGCTGAATGCTCATGGGACCCCTTGGGAGACTGTCCAATAGTCTTCTAGAGAGATTAATTATTATTGGTTATTTTATTAAGTGTTTTTAAATCAATTAAACTAGATTTACTCTAGCCTAATTCTCATTGGTCCACCTCCATGGTCATCCAATAGGATTTGAGTATACCTTGTGGGCATCTGGGCTAGGGAGTTGACATGTGTCCCTCTTTCCCCTTGTGTAAAGGGAGCTTGTGTGTGTGTGTGTGTGTGTGTGTGTGTGTGTGTGTGTGTGAGTTTCTCTCTCATCCCCTACTTCTTGGGCTCGCCCCCTCCTTCGTAGGACTTGGGAAGACTTTTTGGAACACACACAAACCATTGGACACAACCTTTGAATTTTGGAACCTTAGCATTTTGGAAGTCTTAATGGGCTAAACCCTAAGGTGTTTGGAGCCCGTTGTTGCACATGGCTCTTTTGCCCCCCTTTGGATCCCTATTTTCCCTCCTTTGGATCCCTAGTGTGGCCGGTCAGCCAGCTTAACCAATATTCTAGCTTTATCTCCCCTGGCACTTCTCCATATTAAATGATCAGTTTAACATGAGAAAATCATTTAGGATAATTAGATAGTTATTATGACACACACACACACACACACACACACACACACACACACACACACACACACACAGAGAGAGAGAGAGAGAGAGAGAGAGAGAGAGAGAGAGAGAGAGAGAGGGCAAGGAGGGAGGGTGAGAAGGAGAGGATTAGAGAGAGGGAGGAGTTACTTGATTAGCAAATAAACTAGATAAGGAGACAAACTAATAAATTTTTCTTGCATTAATAGGTTGTTTATATAGAGAAAATTAAAAGCAAGTCACTTATGGTTTTTTTGTAAAATTGAAAATTAAAAGTCTACTTGTCCTCTCTCTACCTCTCTCTGTCTCCTCCCCCTCATCCTCTGTTTCGTCCCCCCCCTCTCTCTAGAAATTAATCCACATGAATATATTCTTAAAAATTTCACGCTGTTCTCTTCTCTCTCTACTCTCTCTCTTCCAGAGAGAGAGAGAGAGAGAGAGAGAGAGAGAGAGAGAGAGAGAGAGAGAGAGAGAGAGAGAACTATGATTTTTAAACTGTTATAGAGTTCTCTATGTCTATATGTAGTTTCTCTATGTATATAAATTCTAAAACATTGAACATTTTTAAAGCAAATTTACACATGTTTTAGAGTAACTGCCGCCAAATGATTCAAAAATTGACCATATAAAATTATTTTAGATAAAATTGTACTCTCTCTCTATCCCTCCCCATATCTCTCTCTCTTTCTCTTCCAAGTTGTGCATTGATTGGGCGCTATCCCTCCCCATCTCTCTCTCTCTCTCTCTCTCTCTCTCTCTCTCTCTCTCTCTCTCTCTGTCTCTGTGTGTGTGTGTGTGTGTTTCTCTCCCGGGGAGTTTATTAAAGTATATGTAACATAGCACATGCATTCAACAGAAGGGATTTTAATTTCTTGTAAATTTATAGATTCATGTGTAAAAAAGGGGTATAAGGGGTAATTAAAGAAAATTTTGCTTAGTGAATGCCCCAAGATTTCTCTCCCTCATGTGTTGAGTGGGCACTTAGCGCCCACTCAACGCTAAGTGCCCAAGCAACGCACAAGGGAGAGAAAGAGAAGGAGAGATTTGGGGAGGAATAGAGAGAGAGTATTAAAAAAAAAGATTTTTTAGGTTTTAAAATTATATATTTTTAGTTCTAAAAATTCTCTCTCTCTCTCTCTCTCTCTCTCTCTCTCTCATCCAAGAAATTTACACAAGTTTTAGAGTAATTGGCCCTCAAAAATTTCAAAATACCCCTCAAATTCACAAAATCCAAGAATAACAACAATATATTATGAAAAATCACTTGATTCCCATCATATTTCCCAAAAGTCCCAAAATACCACGGCTTGCGAGGTTAAATTTCTCCAAAGATGAAAAAATTTGTAATTGCTTAAATCATTCATTGCTACAATGTCTGCAATGTCACGTGCATTCAGACGCTTGTGCTTATAATGTCATCCACCTCATGTATCTCAAATCCTTTCAAGCATGACATTCCCGATGAATTTTTGTGTCGTGAACCACCAAGCAAGAGTTCTCATACACATGGTCATCTGCTTCTTAATTATATAGAGTATTCAAATTAATAGTGAGTTCTTTCATTTACATATCTTCAATTTCATGTTTGTTTAATCATTCATTGCTACAACATTGTATAGCAAGGCCCACCAATCAAGACTAGTTGAAATGAGTATGCACGATGCTCCATGTAGCTAGATCTCAGTCGTGGAGCATGTACCTGAATTGCACGCGCTGCACAATGCTTTTGACACCTCCCTCAACATAGCCAACTTTGTTTCACGTACGTTTTTCACAACCTATTCAAATTACCTCATTGTCGAATCCGTAGTGCCTTCCAAAACCTAATCACCATAGCCTAAATTTTGTGTTCTCCTACCTGCCCTTTGTAGTCAGCTGTCTGCCTCTGATTTTCGACAATCTCTACATAGGATACAAACTACGGCCTCGATCTACCACCTGCCATCTGCCAACTACATTCGACTCTTCGACCAACCTATAGACTGTGCCCCCATCTAGCACGTATCATCTATGTGCAACTCTCGACCTATATTGTGCAATCTCAATTTGCGTTCTGAAAACTACAATCTGCAATATTGTGCTTTTGAATGTGCATTGGCTGGTTGTGATGGATGCAAACTAAGGGCATCTCTCCAGGTGCAATTGCTACGCTTAAGTATTGAAGGCATATGGCATTATGCAAGGTGCTGATATGGGCAAAAGAATCTAGATGATATTGTTAGTCAGGGCTATTGAAAAACAATGTTGTGCTTGGCATTGACTTGGCCAAGCTATATGCCAAATTTGGTCTACTTCAGAAAGTGTAAAGAGTGGATGAGGAGCTTCTCGTGTGGGCCATCATCGCTTGGAGCACGCTGATTGTAGATTTTTCCCAACAAGTGCAAGGTGGGGAAGCATTGGGTTGTGTTCAATAAATACAAATTGTTGAGAGTGTCTATGTAGATGCAATCACCTACACTTGCATCTTGAAAACATGTGGAATTATGCAAGATGCTAATATGGGCAAAAAAATTCAGGATGACATTACCAGTCAATGGTACCTGTTGAAAATCAACGTTGTGCTTGCACTACCTTTCAACATGTATGCCAAATCTAGTGTCCTTTAGAAAGCACCAAAAGTGCCTCATGACCTTGTTTGGTATGCCATCTTTTGGAGGTCATTGTTTGTGGGATGTGCCCAAAAGGGGCAAGGCTAGGGAAGCCATGGGATAATTTTGGCAAATGCAGATTGAGGGTGTCTCTCTAAATGTGATCATCTACTACCTTGGAAGCACTCAACTATTTTCATTGGATGCAAACTGAGGGCATTGATTCATATGCAATCACCTACGCTTGCATCTATAGGGGCAAGGCAAAGAACTTAAGGATCAACGGAGGGGAATCCAATGGGAGAAAGAGAGGTTATATCATAAGCAACACTGTAGGGCTGAGAGGCAATGATACTGCTCCATACAAGAGTCGAGGTGGAGATAGTTAGTCAAGGATACAACAACAATGAACGTTTCGGAGATGCAAGCAAGCTTCAAGGTTTCTAATCTTCTTCTAGACCTCCATGTCTATCCATTTGCTTGGTCAACACTACCAATATATAGGGCAAGGCATGGCTTTTGTTCCTTATTATTTTTGGGGAGACATAGTACTGACTCTCCACCATAATTTTGGATGGCACTTTTGTGTGATATTTGATCTACAATGTTTCTCTTTTGCTTATTGCATGACACATAAGTTTAACTACTCATGTTGTTCTATTGTAGCTCACCAACAATGGAGTACTCTGCATTCCAAAGTTGGATGATACCACTGGTGTATGCAATTCTTCAATGAGTAAAACACGGAATGGTTTTATGATACACAATTTGTATTTTTGAAGTAAATAAAAATTTCTTGTATAGTGTATTCAAGAAATGTGTGCACTAAGTTTTCAAGAACATGCAACCATGTGGTTTTAAAATCATCATCTTGTCTATAAGTATCATACATACAATCAAATGAAGTACCCATGATAATTGATAGATGATTAAGAAAGAGTCTTTGACTCAAAGCATCGGCCACAACGTTTTCATACCAGGCTGGTACTAAATGTTGGGATGAAATGAAAACCTTGAGTAAAAGCAGTCCACTTAATATGCCTATCATCTTTTAGGAGTTGAGATAATAAGTACTTGATACTTTGTTGAGATCAATTTTAATTATTAAGTCAACATCCATTAAATAATGTTTCAAGTTTTTTAATTCTTTGTCATATGTAGTGAACTTAGATTTAGAGGGTTTAAATTTATGACTTTCAAAAGCAAGTGGATGGTTATCTTGCATAAGGACAACACCAATACCTTTTCCACTTGCACCAGTGACTACAACATAGAATGGTCAATCAAAGTTAGGAAATTGTAGCATAGGTGCATTAGTCAAAGCATTCTTGAGTGTAGTGAATCAAATTTTTTAATAAGTGAGTCCATACATATGGGGTATTTCTCTTTAATAGGAGAGTCAAATAATGCGGTTTATACTCAAAATGACGAACAAACTTCCTGTAATAACTACATAGACCAATGAAAGAATTTGTCTCATATAGGCTTTTGGGTCTAGGCCATGATTGAGTAACTTTAATTTCTTGGGGTCTACATGTATTCCCTTTCCCAATACAATGTGAAAAAAATATTCAATTTTAGATTAAAAAAATGAACTCTTTTTGGGATTCAGGTAAAGGTGGTTTTGTGAAAGAAGGTCAAAGACACGTGTTAAATGCTCCTTATATTTTTGCTCAGATTTATTGAGCACAAGAATTAGTATCATTAAAAAATACAATAACAAAGTCTTGATGGTCAATGAAAATTCGAATCATCATATGAGTGAAAGTAGCAGGTGCATTTGAAAAAATGGCAAGACAAGAAATTCATAATACCTTGTTCGTGTTTCAGATGCAATTTTGTAAACATCTTTCTCAAACATTTTGGCTTGTTGGTATCTCCATTTAAGGTCAGTTTTGCTCAAAATTTTTGCCCCTTTCAACTTGTCCAGTAGATCATCCACTCTAAGAATAGGAAACCTATTTGATGGTGATCTTATTTAGAGCCTTGTAGTCAATCCACATACAAAAGGTTTCATTTTTCTTCTTTAGCAAGAAGTCTTGGAGCTCCTATGGTGAACCAATAGGTCTTCTAAGTTCTCAGTCAAGTAAATTTGTGATTGATTTTGAATCTTGTTGTGTGTGATTTGGTGTACACAATAGGGTGCTCCATAAGGTGGTTCACTACCTGAGATAATATTAATTTTATGGTCTTCAGGACGTGATGCTGGTATTCTAGGAGGCAAATCATGTATGAAAAAATGTTTAAAATGTGAGAGAAATTCATCGTCATGTAAAGAGTCTTGAGGAGTTTTAGCTAAGTAGAGAGTTGGTTTACAAGCTCTAGATATGTTTTTCCTTGCTTTCAAATTGCTCGTTTAGCTTGAGTATGAGAAAATAGTGAAAATTTTTGATGTTCTAGGATTGCTTGGATGGAGTAGGTTTTATTTTTATGGGTGAGAGTCAAAGTGCATGTTTTGTAATTGATTGGTGGGTTAAATTCATGCTGAAAAAGCATCCCCAAAATCATATCAATACCATGCAGTGCTGTGGCTATAAATGTACATGTATGGGAAAATTCACCAATGCAAATGTCAACAGTGACTTGAGTTTTACAGTTGAATGTTGATTATTATTAAAGACAATCCTTACTTTGTGAGGTGAAGAGAGTTGAGAGAGAGAAAGTTGTTATGTCAATCGTGTAGAGATGAAATCATGGCTACTACCATCATCTAAAAGAACTGGGATATCTTCACATTAAACTGTGCCTTTCATTTTGAGTAGAGTGTGTGGAGATATAGGAATACCTCGAGAAGGATTTTCATTGGCATCATACTCGGATCATAGCTCTCATAGTAATTGACTTCAACTTCATTGTCATCAAGAATAGCATCTTCAATGAGGTGAAATTTATGCACCCTTTGGGCGGTTGTTGTTGAATGGTCTTTTTTGTGATTGCGTGCAACTCCATTAGATTGGACATTGGGATGATTGTTGCCCTTTGCAGGGCTGTTTGTGCACTTATCTACATAATGCCCAAACCAAAAACATTTAAAATATTTCACCTTTTTATTATTGTTGGAAGATTGATTAGGTCGTTGACTATTGGAAGGATTTTGGTTGCTCCTCTGGTGCATGTGGTTGTTGTTTCCATGAGGTTGAGAGGATGTAGCAAAGTTGTCAAATCTGCATCTCTTGAAGAAAGCACTACTTTCGTTTTTGTTCCTATCAAAGTTAGGAGAGGAAGGAACTCTCTTGTTACAGTTAGCGTTAGTAGACTAGTCAATGTGAAGTGGATGTCTAGATTTTTTTTTCTCCCCATTGAGTGCCAAATTGATGGATTTTGATAGTGAATTTGACTCAAATATGTCTACTTCAGCACCAATTTGCAGTGCTAACCCATATATATACCTACGCTTTAGTTTCCTACAATTGACATGTTCAATGGCTTGAATTTGAATGGGACAATTTCAAAACTGATTAGTGTAAGCATGTATATCTTCAGTTTCAATGGCTTGAAGCTGACCGAGACAATTCCAAAAAGATTAGTGTAAGTCTGTACATCTTCATTTCTACCTTGGTGAATTAAATCCCACTGGCGGCGTTCTTTAGCTTTGTATTATGTAGGTAAAAAATGGGGTAGAAACAAATTTTTGAATGCATGCCCCGTGTGAGGTCTTCTACCGTGCTGTTTAGTAGCATTCTACCATAGTACAACACTACTAATGATGTGATTGGTGATTTTAACCCATACTAGTATCGTGCTGACATCTTTAGTACCATCAAAATCATTGAATGTGAAAGATTTTTTTTTTTTTTTTTTTGCTTGCTTTGGAGTAGGTGCAATTTTGGTGCGTACAACATTTAATAGCTCATCTTCTAAATCTTGCCTTCGCATGCGCTCATATGCAAGTGATTGTTGTAAATTTAAGAGCTGCCTGGTAGAAGAGGGTGGTTGTAGAAGGTGGGCCATAAGGTGACGGGTTATTCTTCATTTTTTTCTTTAAAAATTATTTTTAAAAGTTTTAAATGGCTATATATATGTATATGATTAGTATGTAAGATAATGAGAAATTAAAAGAAATAAATGAAATAATCCTTACTTAGCTCTATGGTTGATGATGACATCCCACCTAGAAGTGTCGTACCAACACTCAAGTACACATACCTAGATTAGGGGACACACACACACACACACACACACACACACACACACACACACACAGAATAGACTTGATAGTGAAAGATTGTAAGAGAAGGAGATGTAGACATGATTTGAGAATACACAGCATAGTATAAGAGTGGAGAGAGAGGAATCTTGCATATGAATGGCCTAAAGATTGTAGCCCCAAACTCCATGACACCTCTTGTGAAGTTTTGTATTTTAATTTTTATTATTGCTTATTGGTGCCAAAAATTGGAGGCCCCTTTTTACACTTAGTTCCACTTTAATCCATGAGTAGAGGCTATCACTTATCGTATGACTCTCTATAGGGTGAGTTCTCAAATTATTTACAAGGGATCCATAGTGGCTTATTGAAAAAATAGATTATAACACTAAGAAAATGAAAATGACCAAGATAATTATTCATTCCCAACCCCTGCTCCTCAACTCCTACAGTTCAAATCTACATATCATCAACTCACTATTAGTAAAAATAAAAGACAATACAATTATTACATGCCAGCTATCCAATTGTAGTTAACCACATACAATAGGAGGGTGCCCAATCTTGTAATACTTTAGTTCTATCTCAAATATTTATTTATACTATGAATTTGTTTCCTGTACTGATAGTAACGCCAACCAAGCAAGAGTAGTTGCTCATTATTATGCCATTGTATTCTTGCAGGCATTATATATATGCCCATCATTCTATGGCTATATAGCTTATCTTTCTACTTAAGATTTTTTCGTTACAATACTCACTCAATATAGTGAGTTGAGGATAAAGTCAAACCATAAGATCATACATGTCCCTACTCATACAGAGCTAAGAAGTCAAAAAAATTACGTTAGTATATAAAGGTTCTACTCAAACAACCACTTGACCACAAAAAACCTTGAGGTTTCCATGAAAAACCTTAAGACTGATGCCCCCAAAGGACATACCACTCAACGAAGACCATAATAAAAAAAGTTGACTCTGCATCAAGGGCTTTACATTGGCACTTTACCTGGTACAGACTCAAAGGACGTCCATATCAACAATAAACATAACATCGAGAAAAGACTTATGTGTGTGGAAGGGAAGTGTTTGAAAACTCCATCACCTGCATGTTCAAAGAAGCATTGGCATAGGGTATCCCATGACCGATCCTTGTTTCTTCCACCAAGATCCGACCCTACAACTAAGGGGGCCATTCGAACAAGACCATAAACAAAGTAGTAGAGACAACACGTTGAAAAAGCGCAGAGAGCACCCGAACCAAGAATCACAACTACACCACAAGAGACCCTCCAATGGTTCTACATACTATTGATTGAGATTCAAAAGCCCTAGATAAATGGTCCACATTTCCATACGGCTCCATGTGGACTGCCACCCAGATGGAATCCACAAGGGAAAAATGTAAGCAAACTTGCCTCCTTTGCTGCCCATGAAGAGCTGGGAGGGAAGGCCTCTCCCACATCCAAAAAATAAGGGGCTTGGAGCTGTGAAAGCACTACAAGGTGAGGATAGCCAGGTGCCCCCTCTCGAGACAAGACTCCACCCTCCAAGGCCATGCCACCATGCATACCCAAAATCCCCAAGGCACCAACCTCCTTCTTGCCCCGCAGGCGACTCCTATGAGCCTTCCCTTCTCCAAGGCCCTTGCAAGAAAAGGAAATTGAATGCCATGGCTACTTCTATGGTAAAGAAAACATGCCTTTTCTTGAAGCTGTACACCTGGTGTCTGGATGCTCCAGCCATGCAACACATACTATTGCTTCTCCCCTTCCTTGCATGCACACACACACATGCATCCATGTATCACACACTCTTTCACATGGTATCGGAGCTACATTGGTTGATGATGCTCCTTTGGTGTTGAAAAATATTGGTAGTGTTAGATTGGAGCAGTTCGACATGGATCTTGTAAGCACAGGGGCATATTTGGAGTTCAAAGCTCCTCACGTGTGCATCCCTCCCAAGATCAAGCATGGAAGATTGAAGGATATGCAAGGATTCACTACAGGAGTCAGGGTAAAGCTTGGAAGTTTGAGCACTATCGAGCAACAAAGAAACTTGGGTAGTAGGAATTTTGAGAGCATTGGAATCAAAACAAGCAAGTATACTGTGAGTTGCTACAAGCTGCAAAGGAGAGCTTGCAGTAGAGTTGAACTGAAAACAACAAAAATCGAGTTGAAGCAAAGTGGGCAGTTGAAATTGGAATCAATTGTGGATTGTTTTTTGAAGCTCTGCAACCTCAAGTACTTGCTTGCAATCGAGCAAGGCAAGCAAATAAGGCAAGCGCAATGGAAATTGGCCAAGGCAAATTAGCAAATTAAGATAATTTTTTAACATTAACAGCACTAGACTTTTTTGAAGCATAGCATTGCTAATAGTTTTGCATGTAGTGTGGAGAGTTGAGCCTTCTTAATTGCTAAACCAAGGCTAAAAAGAAATAGGGGAAGAGCAAGGGAGTGTGTGTGATGCGTGTGCACACACACACACGCACGCACGCACGCACGCACGCACGCACGCACGCACGCACACACACACACACACACACACACACACACACACACACACACACACACACACACACACACACACACACACACACTCACACACACACTTTGTCACAGCAGATGACCAAGGTAAACCTACTCATAGCCTAAAGATTTCCACCAGGGAAAAAAACTCAAAAATGGTACTGCTAACCTACTATTAGCATGCCTGAGTAAAATGGTACCATATGGGTATCACCCCCTACCCCAACTCCTACCAATTTCACTTAAACCCCTTTTCTTAGGCCCCTTACCCGGGCGAGTGTGGTGATTTTAGTTTTGATCGATGCATCTCTGTATCACTATGCCACGGCGCGCATTACACCATCTATGTTAACTGCGCTGGAGGTTAGGGTTTCTTGGCTCGAGTTCTCTGCCTACCTCACCTGGTGTGCGCGTATGTCGCACGTGTCAATGCAAGGAACTTGCCGATACACTGTGTGCGAGCCACAAATGGCTCCAAGCACACAACAAGCCTAAACTAGTAAGCTCAAAGATGGCGTTGGTGTGTCACTCACTGCTCTACGCTTCTTGTCGTGGAGGATTCCTCGTCAAGAAGAAGAGGGAGACGCCGCTACGCCGTGCTCAACCGCCTCGCCGCCGCCGTGCTGTCGTCGGAATGATCGATTGTTGGACGGATACGCCGCGACGGACGTCAGCACAGCGAGAACTCACCTAACATGTAATGTCAGCTAAGGACGAAGCTCGACCCGCAGGCGCGTGGAAGCAAGCATAAGGAGTCAACCTACACTCGACCAACTCCTAACCAATTCCTATAGAGGTCTCTACCAATTGTCTAAGTAACAGCCTTCAAGAGTGCAAGAGAGGAAACTTCCTACAACGCTTTCTAGAGCCTAACACCCATCAAACAATCTCGAAACACCATAGAACTTGAAGGAGACCATACTAATACCAATAGGTCACTCTCCCTAAGGTCTATGAACCAAAATCCCGACCCAAAACACACGGTGTAGAAACACGTAGGATGTCTGGCCGAAATCTGCAGGTCTTTGTTTCCAAAATCTAAAGTGCCTAATGTGTAGTTCTACTCAATGTGAACACGTGGATATGCTGCAATGCAAAATCGGACAACGTATGCTCACCCAAACAACCGATGAAGCTTGTAGAAGGAGCTCACAAAGCCGGACCGTACGCGCGCAATGTTGGTATCGGCACGTAGCTCTTGTCGGGGGCAACACGCTGCACTTCTCCGCACTCGATTCCGACCACCGGAGCACATGTAGCGTCAAGATGAAGCTCACTCTCTCTCTCTCGTACACAGTACGTTCACTCACAGACTTCAAAACTGTTTTAAAATGACAGAAGGTTTTTCATTAAGGTCAAAAAGTGGTATATATACTTTACAATGTCTCAAACCCTAAAGTTCCAAAATCAACCATCTACTCAATCTAACTATCAAAACTAAGTCCCAATAATTACAAGGTGAAGAATTGGGTTTTCCTTAATGAATGAATAATGACAAAAATAATAGTCCTCCGAGTAGTTAGATGCCGTGGGGTGTGTCCAGCTTCTAACACTCCCCCCCTCCTTGCTCATGTCGTCCCCGACATGGCCTTGATCTGTTGCTTCATCTGATCGTTTCCCGGATCTTTAGCAGTGATTCGTACCTGGCATGTAGGTTCAGCATTGTTGGGCCAAAGATATCTGTATTCATGGTGAAGAACCCCGTATAGAATGCTTCTTCAAAAGCCTGGAGGTGATAGGATGGTAGAAACATGATTCTTTGATACAACGCATGTATCACTTCCTTGGAAGGCTGACCTGATAGATCATAAGCACATCTGTATGTATCTTGGAAGAAGAATATGCTGTCGGTCACCTGGCCTGGCTTGAAGGTCTCGAACACTGCTAAGATGGTTCTGCAAATCTTCCTCATCATTATGCATGTAAGGTCAGGTGAGCCAGTGAACAACTTTATGGTGCCCGTTAGGGTTTTCACCATGTATTGGACACTTATTCTCTCACCTGCCTTTACGCCTGGCAGCTTTGGATAGTTCAGCCAAGTGGGTTGGCTTCTTTGCAAAATTTGCTGTGCCTTCCACGTCCTAACCCTTGGTAGGGGACAGAAGCTGAGATTGTCTCTGATATCTTTAGGTGCCTCTACCAGGTGGATTAGGTATCGTGGGTACTTTGTAAGCCAAGCCTTCCTCCACTTTGGCTGAGAATCCACTATAAGCTTAACTCCTTCTGGCTTCGAGGTGTCTGCATTGTAGAGAGGCACCGTTGGCTCTTCTCTAATCTGCTTGTTTATTGTAGCTGCCTCATATTTCAACAATGGATATGGGAGAGAGGGTTGAAGCCACTCGCGCCTGAGAGTGCTGGCGTCGATCTTCTGGATTGTCATAGATTTGAAGACCCTCTGCTCCCATTCCAAGGCTTTCTTCGTGCTTTCTCTTAGCTCTTCCTCTATTGCCTTACGTAATTTTTCCTCCTCTTCTTGTGTTAGATCCTGTGGCTCTTGAGAGGATCCTGCTATGCTTTCCTCTTGCATGTGTGTGTCCACAGGATCTGCCACATTTTCGAGGTCAATGCCCTCATTGGCGGCTGGCCCTGAGCTTTCTGCTTCTCCTCCTTGCTGGCCTTTCAACTCCTCAATTTGCCTGAGGAGTGTTTGCTTTTCCGCTTCAGCTTCTCCGTCCATATTCACGAGGAGGTCATTAAGTTCAGAGTTTACTCTTTCCGCCTCCTCGAGCTTTTTCTTTATGTTTTCCACTTCTTCTTGCATGGCTTTTTGGCCCTCCTCCATTTTTGTTGCATTACGATAGAACCTTTAGCCATCATTAACCTCTGCTTTTTCTCGAGAGTCAGCTCCTTCTGAAGTTCCTGCATTTGCTCTTCATATAGTTGACTCTCGAAAATGATTTGAGTCGAGCTCGTAGCTCTGACTCTAGCAGGTGATGCTCGCAGCCTCTGGATGGTTTGATCTTTGACTTTTAGTTGGTCCTTGAGCTCAAGGACCTCATCTAGGCTTGCTTCTTGTTCTATCTCTGCTTTTTCTTTGGCATTTCTCATGGCCTCTACTTCTTTCGATTCTTCGGCCAGCTGTAGTGTCAGATCATCTCTTTCTCTTTCGACATCTCGCAATGACTTGCTGAGCTGCAGACACTCTTCTTCAGTTGCTTGTATTCTTTTTGCTGCTGCCACATATGCTTCTTCCATTGCTTGGCAGTTTTGTAGAGTCGTTGCCAAGCAGGTCATCTTCTCTCTCTTTTTGCCTTTGGCTTTGTGTTTGCAGAGAATCTACTTCCTTTTTGATCTGTTCTTCAGTGGCCTTGAGTGTTGTCATTTCTTTCTCTGAAGCCATGGATTGTGCTCGCAATCTAGCTAGCTTTGTCATCACCACGTCCCAGTCATTGGAGGGCGGGTGCAGGTCTACTGTGTCGGTAGCAATTTCTTTTAGCTCCACTAGCTGGATGCCTTGCATCTGTTCTTTATGCCCTGTCCTCGCCAAGTCGAATGCGACTGTGGCGGCTTCTTCCTTTGTATAGCCTGCAACTAGCAGGTCCAAAAATGCATAATAGGCCTCATCTAATCCTTTTTGTTGAGATTCAGGCTTGGCCTCTTCTTTTGGCTCAGGTTCCTGCCTTTGCTCTTGCTCCTCTGCTTGCCTTTCGTCTTGTTTGTCCTCAACTGCATTACCTTCTTGTGGAGGGCTGCTGGGAGGTGGTGAGGGCAGTGGAGATGGCTGTGGGCTGGGTTTAGGGCTATCTGGTAAAGCTATCGGTTTTTCCTTTAAGTCCATGTCTGCTTTTGTTTTTCTTTCTCTTTCTTGGCTTTCTTGTTCATCTAGCAGTGTCTGCCTTATCTGCTCCACTTCCTCCTCGGTGAAAGGGACATGGGGAATGCTTTCTGCTGTAGCATCAAGAATCTCGAAATTCTTGATATAATCTTCAAAACGGTCCCTTTGCACTCTTCTGGATGATCCGGACATAGACTCGAGAGATGGCTTCCAGAGTTCGTTTAAATCACCCTTGAGGGCTCTTTCTGCTCGGAAACTCTCCATCAGCCTCTCGAGTCTTGCCGCTTTCTGAGACCTGGTTTCTTTGGCCGGCACTTGAGAAAACTCTTTCTTTCCTTTTTTCTGCTCGGGTTGCTCCTCTTCAACTGGCTCTAGCCGTCTTTTCAACCTCGTAGCCACCCTTGGTGCCCTTTGCGGCTCATCTTCCTTGTCTTCTTTTACTCTTAGCCAATCATTCTGAGATGGGGGGTCAGGCCACCTTCCTTTAGCGTGTAGTGCCCCATAAACCACCTTGGTGATCAGCTCTCCTGGCACTATGTATGTTGGCTTTTTGTTGCCCATCTTTACTAAGCTGTCATGTATGTATGCCGCATAGTTGATTATCTTTGGGGTGCCTTTTGTCATTGCCCAAGTGAATGTCGTGGCAATTGCACCTGGCGACATCTTGTACTTCTGCGGCCTCTTAGTGCACATGTGGAAGTACTGGTTGTACAACTAGCTCATAATTGCCAACTTTGTGTTGGCAATGTCTTCAAAGGTGTAATTTGCCTTTTTCTCTTTGTACACTTTGACTTTATCCCTTCTTTTTGTCACACTGTCTCCCTCATTGGAGAGGTTTAGTGCATGGGCTACCACCCGCTCCGTGATTATGATCTCTGTATCTGGTCTGCCTTGTAAATCTATTACCTTGGCCACTCCATCCTCTTTGATGCTTGTTACAAACTCCCAGACTCTTTTGATGTCCACCCCCGCCGGTATTGCTTCGAAGTAGTTGTGGAGGTCAATTTTCTCCAAGTAGCCGGCCATTTTTCTTTGTACAAATTCATTGAGCTCTCTCGGCAGCATTGGTAGCTCTATGACATTGCCTTCATTGTCTTT
Organism: Adiantum capillus-veneris; assembly: GCF_014529385.1. Lineage (NCBI taxonomy): Eukaryota > Viridiplantae > Streptophyta > Polypodiopsida > Polypodiales > Pteridaceae > Adiantum > Adiantum capillus-veneris. The sequence continues at coordinate 105,242,874 of NC_140949.1, read as the reverse complement.
GAACACTCCTTGGTAGATTTTTAGGTCATTGGACTCTAACAGATCCTCTTGTATCCAGGTGCTGGTGGGCTTTAGTGTTCCCTCTGGAATGACAAAGGGTTCCACTTCGTCCAGATAATCCTTTATGGTCATTCTTTTCTTTTTTGCCGGTGACTTCGAGGCCGCCATAGATCCTGTTGCACTCAGTAGTCGGAAGTTAGCATTTTTTTCCACATTAGCTGCGAAACTGAGTTTTACTTATCCAAATGACTTGAAAATTGAAAATAAAGCTTAAAAGGAACTTGTGAAGCTGTGCATGTGCTCACTTTGGAAATCTGGCCAAAAATTTCCATCTAGACATCCTACGCGTAGGATGTCTTTTTCATCAGAATTGGTTCATACTTGACATGCAGGTAGTGTAAGGCTCATGGAACATGGCTATATGCTTGGATTTGAATTTGGATATCAAAAAGTGGATTTTTGGGGCTTATTAAGGCTTTAGGTCACAATTTGGGTAGAATGTCCATCATGGGTAGTAATTGATGTCCAAATGGGTTAAAAATTGGTATATGGGCTCAATGCACCATGGTATTGGCTCCCATGATGTCATTCTTTGCAAAGAAGGCTAAATTTATGTTGAAGACATCCTACGCGTAGGATGTCTTTTTTATCAGAATGACATGAAACTTGTTCTGTGGGTTGTCCTTAGCCTATGGAACATGACCATGTTCTTGGATTTGAATTTGGACAAGATTTGATGCTTGTAAGGCTCTGTGAGGTGTTTTTGGGCTCAAAAAGTGTATCTTGAAGGTGTTGGGGGTCAAAAGTGATTAGAATGGCTTCAAACTTGACATATGGGCTCTTGATGATGAGGTAATTGGATCTGGAATGATTAAACATCCCTTGCATGCCAAAAAGGTCAATTAGACATCTTACGCGTAGGATGTCTATTTCATCATTTTTTCTCCCTGACCACACAGATTGTTTGCTGATGTGTTGGTGAATGTGTTGTGCAAGTTTCATGGGATTTGGACAAGATTTGGTAGGTCTTTGGCCCATTATTGCCTCTATGCCGTAACTTTGTGTTTTTCCATGCATATGAGGTCAAACTTGGTCCAAATGTGATGAAACTTGGTGTATGGCTTGTAAATGTCATTCAGAACATGTGCATGATAAAAAATGTTGGGGTCTGTGCCAAAAAAGTGCCCTTGAGACATCCTACGCGTAGGATGTCTCCTGGTGATTTTTTCAGTGCTAGTGCTCCCAGTGCTTGCCCTTTGCTCCCCTAAGTCCCTTTTGAGCCTAATTTCAACAAAAAAGTCAAATGGATAGAGTATAACTCCCTGTGTGGACTTCAGAGCCTCCGAGCCGTTTTCTAACTTTTGAAGTGCTTTTTGGCGATGAAATTTCTTGATGTTGATCTCCATAGCTTCCCGATCCCTTGGGGATCCTTGCCGTATGGTTTCCGTCGACTTTGGCTTTACTAGAGCTCCATTTGGCAATTTGTCGCTCTAGAAGCACCCGTGGTTGCGTTTACATACCTTTGATGATTTGTGGTGGTCTACCACCATAGGATTTGGTTGTTGATGGTTTAGGAAAGCCGCTCGTGAAGTTTGGTGGCAAACGAACTTGCGGTTTGGCCGCAACTGCAATTTGACGCTTTGTGTGTCTGATGCCGTTTCTGAAGTTTAGTGCCGCTTCGGGTCACTTTTTGGTCATGCGGGTCATATAGACTTGTCGAGCATGTCGAGATGCTCCTACCCATGAATTTTGATAGCATTTGGTCATCGTTTCGCCGATTTCCCATTTGGTGGCCTCTTGCGGGTTTTTGGGAATTAGGATTTTTCCTGATGGTTTCCTACTGCTTTTGGACATCCAGGACTGGTCTCCTAGACTAGGGTAAGGTGCCGATGAAGTCTTGTTGCTTTCGGGGTTAGCCGTTAGGCCGCCGTCTCTACTTGTAGGTTGCACCCCCACTGTACCATAGGTTGTCCTATAGTCACTGATCATCACCATATTTTTTGTTTTTCATTACGACTGTTTTTCACCTGCTTTTTGTATTTTTGAAGTTTTTCTGCCGAAAATTAGCAAAATTAAAAGGAAAATAGTAAATCAAACCCCAAAAATCCCCAAAAATCATAATAAATCACAAACATCACCGCAACACATTATATACACTCGCATGCAATTTTTATGGCCGGATTTCTCCGTTTTACCAATATTTTACCTGAAAAATGGCTATTTCTACTTATATACACACACCTAGGGGCTTGATTTGGCGTTTGGCCCCATATACGTGTAGATTCATGCTGTATAAGGGCATATGTACTTGGGTTACTCCAGAAAATTTCACAATCAAACAACAACCCTTAAAATAGTCGAAAATCATGCCCTTTTTTGCTGTTTCTGTCATTGGTTCCGCATTTGAGAGTGCCCCTAGAATGCCTCCCCCCCTCCTAGCCGGAGTCCTCCCGGACGACAAGGTTTTGCCTCGGAGTATGTACCGTGCATAGGTTAAAAAAGTTGTGGTAATGCATGGCTGATTAATGTGGCCCTACTTTATGCATACTCTGTCAATGCATGGAAAAATTAATGCTGTGCAAGAGAAGGTAATAAGCAAGATGCTTATTGGCATTCATCGTCGAGGTTTCCTGCTTTCTTTGCAAGTAACAGCTGTAACTCTGCTGCTCTCTGTTTAATTGTCTTTTTTGCAAAAGGCAATTGCTTTGCTGACACTTTTGATGGAGTACACGCTGCACTTCTCCGCACTCGATTCCGACCACCGGAGCACACGTAGAGTCAAGATGAAGCTCACACACTCTCTCTCTCTCTCTCTCTCTCTCTCTCTCTCTCTCTCTCTCTCTCGTACACAGTACGCTCACTCACAGACTTCAAAACTGTTTTAAAATGACAAAAGGTTTTTCATTAAGGTAAAAAAGTGGTATATATACCTTACAATGTCTCAAACCCTAAAGTTCCAAAATCAACCATCTACTCAATCTAACTATCAAAACTGGGATACAATCTGGAAACTTCTGTAAGTCCCAATAATTACAAGGTGAAAAATCGGGTTTTCCTTAATGAATGAATAATTACAAAAATAATAGTCCTCCGGGTAGTTAGATGCTGTGGGGTGTGTCCAGCTTCTAACATCGATCGCTCTCTCTCTCTCTCTCTCTCTCTCTCGTGCATACACACACACATACACACACACAAGGAGATGCAGAAGAAGAAGATGGAGATGGAGCAAGAGCACTTTTCAATTGCACAAATGAGAGAATGAGTGAATTTTAGGTTTAGTTGACTTTTATATGACCTCGCCCCATTCACACTTGGGCACCCATGCTTAGCCAACTAATCCCTTGAGTGTTCCAGTTAGAGTGCGCCTCTCATCGGCGATCACTCTTACCCTTTTCCTATTGGACCGACAAGCCCGGTACCTGACTCTACCAAATAAATAATAGAGCGTCCATCGTAGGTGATAGGAATGTGCGTGAGGGTTAACATGCCCCCCTTCCTAATGTAGATTCCGTCCTTGGAAGCTATTGAGTTGAAGCTCGTTCATCGAGGTGGAAGAGTATCTGAGATGAATGTCCTTAGCCTTCTTCAATCAAACTGCAAAATCAAACAACATTGGCACAGTAATTGCATTCTCATAAACAATTAAAAAGCATATGCAGTTGTAGGCAGACAATTTGATTGGTAGCAAAATTTTAAACCATTTGTCAACAATAAACATAAAATTGCAATATAATCAAACGCATAAATAGTTGTAAAGGTAAAAAAATTAAACAAGTATGGGGTCGCTAATTTAACGATCGAAAGGCACTAAAGATCGACTATTAATACCATGGGTAAGCTTCTTAATTTTCTCTGGTCAATTAAGTTGTTTAATCGCGAGAGCCAAGTATTTCATGTTCGAGGGCTGACTAGAGGCTATACCTAGAAGACCTTGTAGTTAAGCTACGATAAAAGGAATTTCTTATGAAATCATCGCCTGACTGATTACCTTTTCTTTGACCCCCCAAAGTCTTTTCACAGTGATTCAATTTTGATGCGTGTGCTTATTTTGTACGCCTTGGGTTTTTTGCTTTTCAAGGAAAAGCGCCCACACTGGGAACCTCTAGGGCTCTAGTACCATAGGCGATACATGTGAGTGAAGTACCCAATCAAGCTGAGATTTCTCTTCTAGCTTAAGATTTTACATTGTGGCACTTTGATTTTTTTATTTATTTTTGTTTGTTTTCAACATTTTAATTTTGTAACTTTGGGGTGTCATATAACACTGTTACACCTCCCCAAGCTCATCAGACTAGTAAACTCTCTTTATAATACTTAAGCTAAAGGTCAATAGGGACTAAGCCCACTAGAAAGCCCTAGTACATTTCACACAATGCTGCCCAAATTGGATTAAGAACCTAAGTAACCATTGATTATTAGGAAGGCATTCCACATGGTATTAAGAGAAGATCTCTAACACTTAGCTTGGTCAAACTAGCTTAGTCGGATTGCTTGATTTTTAAACCTAGACAAGTGATTATGACAAAAAATTACATTGAATTAAACGTTTGATACTAAGAAAATGTGCTGGATATTAGGCTATCAATCACAATTAAAGCAGACAAACATGGATGCAAAAAGATAAGGGGCAATGCTAATGGACAAGAAACACCTGTTTGTGTTGATGGTCGCTCTTGATTTGAAGTGTGAATGAGAGAAAGATCCCATGAAGGTCCAAATCCTAACAACAGCAACACGTTCCTGTACACACGAGGAAACACAAAGAATACCTCTAGGAGGCACATCAGTGGGAAGAAAGAACTTTGCTAATCACTAAACTCTAAAACAGTAACACTCCTATCGTACTAATCCTACCTACCCTCCATCACTCGAGTGATGAGGATCAAAGGTGTTTTATGACATAGGTTTCTGTTTCAGTGTACCGGATGTGAATGTGTAGGTCTGGGTCAATGTTTTGACTTTTATTGTGCATACTCGTTTGCTAATTGCTCTTGCTCTTTATTATTTTTGTTTTTTGTGAGTATAAGGCTATATATATACATTCCCTAAGATTAGGAGATTGAGAGGTCAGAGAGGAAGGTTGAGAGGGGAATAAATCAATAGGATGAAGTGAATGAAGACTTCTCCCCTTCTTTGGGTAGGTCATACTAGTTGAAATGTGCTCGTCACCCTTTGAAACCAATTGTTCCAGTTGGTAATAGGTGATGATTTTTTCCAGTAGTTTTCTACTACCTTAGGTGCCTCATCAAGTTGCAAGGGTGGTAAGGTACTCTCCCAGGATCGAACTTGAAGTGGTTCATCAGGTGATTCTTGAACACTGGGAGGTGTGGATTCCTTTGTAGCTTCATGGAGGTCCACTATTGTAGGTGGAGGCTGTGGAGAACCTTTTACCTCTATGGATGCATTACATGAGGAGCTAGAAGCTTCATGGGACTCCCCCCTTCCTGAGCTAGATGGAACAAATTGTTCTTTCTTTGGTACCCAAACTAGCTCTGGAGCGGGTGTGTAGCATTCTGTGATTTTTTTCTTTCCGCGATTGTCAATTCGTTTTGAAGCTACAGGATTGGGCACACATGGGTCAGGTGACCGGTAAGAACACAATCTACGTTTTGGCACCCAGATTTGATCATTTCCTTCATAGTAGCCTTGGGCTTCCAATAGTTTTTTAGGAATCCATTGCAACATTTTCTTACTTTTCTTGGAGCGAATGGTACGTTTCTTACAAGGCTTCTATTTTTTAGCACTAGTTATGGTCGCTAAAGAAGCTTTAGGGACCCACTTGTATGTTTTCTTCATTATATTAGGATGAGTCTTGTTAGAAGCTGTATGCATTGCTTGTAGCATATTTACGGGTACGAGTGGTGGCATTTCATCCCCCTCAGGTGTTACCCAGGTCGTCCCCCTGTTTCCCCAAGTGTCTATGGTTGCTGCTAGGATGACCCAATCCACATTGTCCAACTCAGTCATCCCAGGTAGTACATCCATGTAAGGAGAATCTTCCTCAACATCAGTGTCCACTTTACACGTGTAACAATACTGCAATGGGGCCGAGTGAATTGTGGTATTAGATCTATGATCAATTATAAACCTGTTTCCTAGAGGATGTGCTCGACCAATCACAAGATCCACTCGAATGACAGAATCTTGGAACTGCAAAGTAGACATGGTTTTTAGACCAATCATGCACCATTTTTGCTTCCCTCATGAAAGGACGTCCTAAGATCATCTCAGATGCCATAGTGTGCTTGGAGAAATCCATAACAATGAAGGTAACTCTTATTTTATGTCCAAAGACCTTGATCTTGAGATCTTCTAGCATCCCAATAGGTTTAACAATAGACCCATTGGCCATCTTCACTACTATGGTTGTGGTCGCAAGGTGAGTTCTTCCCATAGTTTCCTAGCAATTTTTAGTCACAATGCTAACCCCAACGCCACCATCAAGGATTCCCTTCACAGTTAATCCTTAGTAGTGATTGGTATGGTTGCATTGGATTCATCACCCTCAAAGTATTGTCCCAACTTGTTAACAGGTATTTCTATAACAAGGTTATCATCTCGGTTGGGTTGTGGATCTAAGTGTTCCTCCTCTATTGGCATCTCCCCAACTCCATCCATCTGTGAAAATTGTGGTAGCCCAAACTTCAGTTCTCCATTGAGGAAGGCTCGAAGAGCTGAGACTAGCTCAGGGTCTTTATATAGTTTGGACATGATGGTGGTTCTAACCTCTGAAGACATGAAATACATCAATTTGGCAATGTTTAACGACACCTTTTGGGCTTCAGTCCCTTGACGTGAGGAAGATGGGATCTCCATTTCTTCGATAGGATCAAGTAGTCCCTCTGTAAACATTCTTTCCATCAAGAAGTGAGTACGCCCACTTTCCCATGACTTTAAGTCATTTTCTTCTTGATGACACTAGGTATGGCTAATGGTCTATGGACTTGGTGAGGTTGTTGTTGCATAGGGAACACGGTGTTTGTAATCTGGATTTGCCTAGGTGCTTGTTCTAGATCCCTTTGGGTATCTTCTACCAAAATCCTTAATTGCTTGACTCACTCAATCTCCTCTGTAGGGTTTGGATAAGTTCCTATATTCTTCTTGGATCCTGGCCATTGTGGCTCATGAAGATCTTCCTTGCTGGTTTCTATCTTAGAGGTCGTGTTGGTCTCCATGGTTTCACCTGAATCAGAATCCTCTTCAGTGTCGTTCATATATACGGGGTCGTCACCAGTCCCTATGTTGGTCTTTGAACTGGGGTCTGACTTCGCTGCTTTTTGCGCTCTCTTCCTTCGTGTTTTCTTCTTTTTCTGAGATTGGGCAATTGATGCCGTGTCTCTTTCCTCAAGGATATAATTTTTTTTTTGGAGCATCGATCGTGTGTGTATGTTTACTGGTACCACAGGTGTACTTTGTGATGGCTCCTTGGTAACTTCAATCAAGTTTAATGGCATGATCTTCGGTGCATTTGGATTATTTGGACATTGGGCAATCAAATGATCTATGCCACATATATTACACATGAGTATCGGCATTGTAGACGTGCTCACTTGATTGGTTTGCATTAGTGTGATGTTATTTTGTAGCCTAATAGGACACTCGGCTACAGGATGTGGACCTCCACACTCATAGCATTGGAGAGGTGGTCTCTTAGCAGTGTAATTGATATTTTGGCCTCTTGCCGCAAGAGCAGCTACTTGATATACATGTTTGACTTGTCCCCAATAGTCCTCCATGTAGTATTGTGGACTTTCTTCAAGCACATCCATCCCATAGGCAATATTAGGATCTATGTCTACCTCAGAGCCTTCCAAACAAGCAATAGATGACTCACAACCCACTTGATTCACAGAAGTTATTCTCGGATGTGGTGGTTGCGGTCCCCGGGGGATTCACTCTATATACAAATGGGGACGCCGCCTACGAGCGAACAACTTTGATAATTAAACCCCTATATACAACTCATATTAGAGAATATGACCCCCCTTTTACGCTTATACGATAATCAATGCAAAAAACTATCATACCCCTATCTTACATATAAAACGTAGGTCTCACATGATCTAACTGAGTAAAACTAGTCAAAGAGCGTGTAGCATAGTGATTGTGAACGTACAAAGGAACCACTTCTATTGATAATTAGATGTACCCTCAATGTGTCTTAGTTTGACTTTCAAACTATGTGCCCGTTTAGCTTGCACTCTAGCTACTCCGCCAATTTGGACCCATCTAAATTACTCAAAAAATATGGTTATAAAGTTGTGTTAGGTTCTCTGTGTAAATTTGCATCTATACAAGCGCTTTATAGGTTTCATACCTCAACAAATGAACTATAATCACAAAACAAGCAATTGATACAAAGCAGTGCTAGTTCTTGCATGTATATTTGTAGCTATTGACTCACAAGTTTGAGGGAAGACTCTTTTGCGAAGCCATGATTTCGAAACACAAAAAATTCCTCTCATTTAACCCCACCCCCTAAATACGATACCCCTTTCCTTTTTTTTATGCTTGGGAGATAAATTATTCGGGGCCTGCCCCCTAACTTATATGCTTATGTAACTTGTAAAAAAAAACCCCTCCCCTGCACTTACGTGGTGCGGTACGTTTTCCATGGTGAATCCCCCGGGTTGCGGTCCTAGCACTAGAGGTGGTAAGGGTGTTGTTTGAACAACATTTTGGGCGCTAGGGACCATGTGTTGTGCTGTTTGTTCAAGAGGTGGGGCCGGCATCAATGCAGGCACTCGAGGTGTGTCTGTCCATGCTAAGGTTGGTCTATTGGCCATCGCGTGCTTAAACACTATGAAATCCAAAGCTTGATGACCATACCTTCCACATGCATTGCAGTTCCCATTGAATTTTACTCTAAAAGTAGGGCATTCATTGGTACTGTGCGGTCCATAGCATACTCCCTTCTTGGATACATATGATTGTTTTGCGAAGCATGATTGTCTCTAAGACTCTCTTGAATAGCCTTGGTGAGATCTGCTAAAGTCATCTCAGATATCTTTGGCTCCTTAGCAATAGGCTTTAGGGTCATTGGCTGATGCCCTGATGCTTGCGAGTTAATAGATTAGGCTCAACAGACACTCTTTCTCCTTGAATCATTACATTATCTTTCAATTAGATCGCATTGGTGGTGACTGCTTCCCAAGTGGTGATACCTCTAATGACTAGGCCATTGTAGATATCCTCATGTCGTAATCCCCTAATGAATCTATCAAGCAATTGATTATTATTGAAGCGCTCATTTGGATTACAATAAAATGCTTCAAGCGACTAATAAAGTCTCTCACCGACTCTCCTTCCTCTCATTGGGCTTTTTGGAGCTGAGAGGATACACCCCAAAGCACTCCCTCTCGTATGTATTCTTTCAAGAACAGTCTCCTAAGAGTAGGGTAAATCGTTTTTTCTTCCACCCTTAGGGTGTTATACCAATCCCTTGCCTTCCCACTTAAGGTTAGGCTTAAAGCATTACACTTATGCAGGTCATTGTGTTCTCCTAGAGAATCGCATATTTATTCAAACACTTCGATATGCTTTCTCACATCCCCGTCTCCACTAAATTTTTGTGTTAGCTTGGCTATTTGTACTGCCTTACTTCTAGGCTCTCTATCAGGCGTGTTACACATATTCTCAGCAATAGATCGACCATTAGGTTGAGCATGTTGCCAAGTCACCCAAGTGAGCAGGAACCGTGGGTGGAGGTGCTCCAGAGACTACATGTGGAGTAGGTATTGGCATTGGGCTTGGTGCATAGGAAGCCCTTGGGTTCCACGTTTGGTACAATGTTGTGCCATGTGGCGGTCCAAAGTTCATATGTGTGGCCCTAGGCATAGCAAATGTCGGATGTGACATGCTAATGCTAGCCGGTATAGTCCCATGGAAATAAGAACTTGGGTGTTGTGGTTGTGGAGCATAGGTTGTTGAAACAATGGGAGGAGTAGGGGCTACATGAGTACGAGGATCCATGGGTGTATACGATTGGTACACACTTGTAGGTACTGTTGCAGGCATTGAGCTACCATGTACCGGTGCTTTACTAACAAATGAGGTCCATGGCATGTCTCTTGGCATGCTCATCATTGGGGTAGGCATGGTAGCCGTGGTGTCATGAAGGGAAAGATGAGCTAGACTTGGAAAGGTAAAGCTATCACTTGTGGGCTCAGATTGCACTGAGACCCCTGGAGAAACAACATATGGAGGATCTATCGGACTTACCGAGGGAGTCTCCATTTGCGATAAGGTCGGTTGTTTAGCCTTCCCTGTATCCAATAATCTCATGAGACCTGTTGAAGGCATGTTGATCCCCTTGTTCTGTCTCTCTAACTCAATGACCCTATGGATAACCTCACAAACTCTTTGTTGTTGATCCTCCACACTAGTAGCACCCATTATGGATTGTAGGACATCTAAGCAACCCACGTGATAGGTGTGACCTGTGTATAGGTCGGTTAGAGTTTTCGTTTGTAGTTCGTACTCCCAATTCTCATTTAAGAACGCTCCATCTAGAATTGAGGTGCTAGGGGTGTCCCTGCTTTCTAGGGGTTGGCCCTTAGTGGTTGCTAAGTCAAGAGCACTCGTTGCTCTCTTAGCGAGGATGTTGACATAGGGGCTTTCACTTTTAACTCTCTTTGTTGCTCTGCCTTGCGTAAACTCTCGACTTCCTTTTCCCTTGTTGCAATGATATATCGCTCAACCTCTTGCACTTCAGCAAGGCTTCTACCATCAGGTAATATAGCCTCAGAGGAAAATAGTTCTGAAGAGTCAGGAGGTGCAGTTAATGAAGTATTCACGTGCACATTCTCTAAGGACATAGGGTCTATGTTGGTCATGAATGGGGAATTTACTTCCCCACCCCCCTCATTTACATCATTAGCTCCATGTTCGGAGCGAGTGGCTCTACTAAAGGTTTCCTTCAGGCGTCTAAGCACGCTCGGCCCGGACCGCGGGCCCATGGCATGCATGTCTTGGCTTGAGCTATCGGGATTAGGCATAGGGAAACCCTCCATGACGTCGTAGTCAGAGGAAGAGTCACTAGCTGCTATGTTCGGGTCTTGGTTTGTACTACCTTGGGTCTCCGCCGAGGGCCCGGAACCTAAGGTAGGTGGATATTGAGAACTCGCGTAAGTCGAAATTCTCTCTAGTTGCTCCGTCTCTAGCACACGACCAGAGCGCAGATGCATGTGCCTTTGGCACCCTACAAGCGTCGGCGAATAACCTCGAAGATTAACCGCTTACTTTTTTAGGCGTCCGTTTTCACTCGTTTTCTTATGTTTTTTAATATTTTGATGATCGGTTTTTTGATTAAAGTGTGTGATATCTTAAAATGAGCGTATCACTCCGAGGCTCGTTGCGTGCTTTACAACACAATTTTCGGTCATCTGAAGTTCCGTTGGTCCTCAAAAAAGTTGATTTTTAGCTACGTGTGAAGCTAAAATTCGTAATTTTAAAGGGCGACTGAGGCCTAAGCTTGAGCGTGAGCTTGGGCTTGGGTTTGGGAGATATTCCCGATCCTGGTCCTATCTTTAATTTTTATTTATTTAAGATTTATAAAAAAGGATAAGGTCACCGCTGCCTGCGCGAGAGCACACACACACTCTACCTACCTACTTACAACTATTACACCTACTGTTACACACTAACACACTTCATTAGCTCTGACAGATCTACTTCCTACTTACTGTACATTACATTACACAAAACTAACAACCTTAATACTAACACCTTATACAGAGAAAACACAGCAACCTTTCAAAACTTTACTAACAAAGAAATACACCTTCCTTCCCTACATTTCCTACAATTGAAATTGCACCACAAAAGAAGCACAGAGTGCCATTCAAGCTTAGTGTATGGCATTCCCCGGCAACGGCGTCAAAAATGTGCGCGTATGTCGCACGTGTCAATGCAAGGAACTTGCCGATACACTATGTGCGAGCCACAAATGGCTCCAAGCACACAACAAGCCTAAACTAGTAAGCTCAAAGATGGCGTTGGTGTGTCACTCACTGCTCTACGCTTCTTGTCGTGGAGGATTCCTCGCCGTGAAGAAGAGGGAGATGCCGCTACACCGCGCTCAACCGCCTCGCCGCCGCCGTGCCGTCGTCAGAATGCCCGATCGCAGTCACACACACTCTCTCTCTCTCTCGCATACACACACACACACACAAGGAGATGGAGAAGAAGAAGATGGATATGGAGCAAGAGCACTCTTCAATTGCACATATGAGAGAATGAGTGAATTTTAGGTTTAGTTGACTTTTATATGAGCTTGCCCCATTCACACTTGGGCGCCCAAGCTTAGCCAACTAATCCCTTGAATGTTCTAGTTAGAGTGCGCCTCTTATCGGCGATCACTCTTACCCTTTTCCTATTGGACCGACAAGCCCGGTACCTGACTCTACCAAATAAATAATACAACGTCCGTCATAAGTGATAGGAATGTGTGTGAGGGTTAACACCTGGAGGGATGTGTAGCTGTTATACCTCCTACATGCTTATTATGGATAATTGATTCTTGGTTGATGCAAAACCCCCGCAAATGAGTACTTTTGGCAATCCTCCCCACCTCCTCTACCATATAAGGTGAGGGGCTCTTCCCCTTACTTAGACGAGGTCTTGGTGTTTACTTTCTTGGTGTAGAGGATAGTGTGCAAGACAAGTTGATGATTGGCTCTGTAGTAACACCTTTTTTTCACTGCTACTGTGGTGACTGTTGCAGGGCTTCTACTTCAAGGTTTTCTAATCACTATCTTTAGGGTATACTTTGCATTTTTACCACATTGGCTTTTTACCACTATTCCATGGCATGAGCTTTTTCAGTTAATGTATAAAAGATGGTTTTGTTTTGAAATGCTAACAATTTGATATTGGAATATTAGGGGTAACTCACTCAAATGGTAAAACTACATGTTCTGGTTATAAATACTTACATGGCACATATGATACTATAATTATCTGTTGGCTTATTACTTCTATTGGGAGGGATTAGCTGCTGAACACTGGTTTTTTGTGTGGGCTTCTGTCCTGCTCATTTTTACTCTCTGAAGTAATGGCTTACCATGGAAACTTATGAAAAATTGGGGCTTTGTGCATTCACTTGATACTTATGGTAAGTATGATATGGAAAGCTTGTTACATAGTGCCCTGTGCAAAAAACTTGACATAGGCAAAATTGGTCATACTAATAATGGGAGAACAAGCTATCATTGGATTTATACCTGTCTTTTCCTTGGCTCGTGGGAGATTATTGTAAGTGTACTTCTGCTCACTAGTTCCATATTTCCTTCAATATTTCAGGGGGTCAAGAATTTTATTGCTCTATTGAGAATGATGACAGGTTTTTTTACTTTGGCATAGTGAAAGAAAATGATGATTTCTTTGCTGGCTTCCAGTTCTGCTCACTGAATTTAGTAATTTGTTAAATTCTATGCAATCTACCGCCCACTCTCTGGTAAATTCTATTGCCTGTTTACTGGCCACCAGCTGGTTTTTTGGTCTTGGATTTTTGGCATGATCCTGGTATTTCTCTAAACTAGATCTTACTCTCTTGATCTTGGGTATGGTTGGATTTAGCCGGATCTGGATCTGGTGTTGACTTACAAAAAAACTAATCTTGCTTGGATATCTGGCGTAAAACTGGTTTTTTACAATACATCTAGTGATGATACTACCATAATATATATTTTGATGTTTTACTATTTGCCTTGACTTACAATAAATAAAAAAAGCTTCTTCTTATTGCCTGGTTACCTGCATACTTACTTAATCCTCTGCTACTATGCTAGAATATGACATCAAATCTATCATGCATATGGTTACTATTGTGAATTTTTGATACTGATGGTGAGTATAAGGATGATTGCCTGGTGGTGGTGCTGGTTATGCATGGATATTTTGGTTACTGGAATATGGTATAGTGGTTATGCTGTCATATTCTGATAGTTGTAGTTTTTTATGTTACATTCAAAATTGCAAGGAAAAAAAGGGGAGCTAATACTTGATGTTCAGGCCTGGTCTAACTGGTTATACACAGACTTTATATCTTTGGCTTAATCTTGGGTGTGATTGGATATTAGCCGGATCTGGTTTTCCATTATACAGATCTGGTCTGAAATAACCGATCTTTACAAATGGATAATGATCTGGTTTTTTTTGCTTTGATACCTCAGTTTGTTATGGCATTTTGATTGGGAGAAGAATGTTGTGACTTACAAAACTTCTAAACTTCACCTATTGCTTGGTTATTTGGCATAGATCTGGTTCTTCACTTACATCTAGTGATGATGCTAACATAAAATAAAATTTGGTTTTTTACTGCTTGCTCTAACTTAATATAAATGGAACCTTCTGCTTGTTGCCTGGATGCCTGGCTTTGCTCTGGTCCACGTTTGATTAAACTACAAATACAAAAATCCCTATATTTAGCAGGAGGTACTGGTCCTTTTTTCACTACTCTTGGTCTTCTATACCTGCTCTCCACTCATGGATAATGATCTGGTGCTGTAAATACCTAAGTTTCTTATGCTTTGGGGAAACTGTTTTGACTTACACCTATTGCTTGGTTGTCGGGCTTAGATATGATTTTCCATTATAGCTTGTACATACTGACCTGGTCTGGTATAACTGGATAAATCCAGACTTTATACCTTGATACTTAGATAGTCGGCTTAAAACTAGTTCTTTTCTTCACTACTTTTGGTTGGAATCCTTCAGGCCAACTATAGCCTAAATCTGGATAAAGATACTTTGGACCTCCTCACTAAAACTTGAGTAAAAATCTATCTAAAATACTTTTGTACCTTATGCTTGGTTTGTTATAACACCAATTAAGGGATGACTTGAAAACATTTTTTACCAATGAGAATGTGTTCCATTTTTTAACTCTGGCTGACACTTTTTGGGCAGTCCAATCTAAGTGCTATTTGGATACCAATCTCTTAAAGGGTGCAGAGAGGTAAGCAAGCCTATTACAAAAGATTACTCGCATAACTAAGGTTTTTGCTGGCTGACCTAAACCGTGTTTTTTTCATACACTGCTTAAACTAAGGAAATTACATATGATGATATGGATTTGTCGACTTCCTCTCACAGTAAAAGGTTATTTTAAACATATGAAGTAATTCTGGTAGGATTACTTTGTATAGGATAGTAGCTAGTCTAAATACTTTTTAAGTTTGACATGGATAACAACTGATAGGTTCTTTGGAGCTTGCCATACGTAGCCAAGTCTAACATATCTGTTGTCTTGACTATATGGATGCAGGTGAGAATTCTGTCTTGGCTTAAAGAGGTTTAGCTTGCTGCAGGCCAACTTTGGAAATATCTAATGATGCAATTGGGATAGTTTTTACCTTTGTATAAATTACTTTGGAATGATACTTCATTCTTATTATGTTGTACAATTATGATTCAAAGACTGAATTATTTCTATACTTATCTTTGCCTTGACATCTTTAGCCAGTCGTCTTTTTGAACATCTTGTTCATTGGTGTGTTATTTATTTAACTTAAACAGCTACACACACACACACACACACACACACACACACACACACACACACACACACACACACACACACACGCACACACGCACACACGCACACACACACACACACACACACACACACACACACACAATCATAGGCATCTTCGAGATAGAGGAAGAATTGAACCTTTTTTGCATGTTTCTTCCCTTAGAGTGTGTACATACACACACTATCACTATAGAGTGTAGAGCAGAGAAAGAAATAAGCAATAGGGTAGGTAGTGATTGGGTGTAAGGGTGTGTTCACACACACACACACACATGCACGCGTGCGCGCACGCACACACACACACACACACACACACACACACACACACACACACACACACACACACACACACACACACACACACACACATTGATTTTGCTGATAAGCAAAGAGAGGGAGAGAGCGCTCGGAGTGTGCATACACACACATAGGTACTGTGCACGTGAGCATTGATGAGTAAGCAGCATCCCCGACATCGGCTTGACATCCTTCGATAGCTTTGGTAGAGAGCAAGGGAGGAAGAGAGATCATATCACCCCTCCTTCAATGTGCATACAACATCAATGTTGGTTTTTTGGCTTTCACTATTCTTCTCAGCATTGGTGGCGCGGCATCAACTTCAAGCATTGGTGGTTATGGCATCGACAAGCACTCCATCTGGCGGTGGAAGATTGCATCGACCATATTTTCTCAGCTTTGACATCGTGAGAGCAATTTTGGCTCTTGATGGGTGTAGCCTCACCATCGGCTACCCTCCCTCTAACATAGCTCCATTTGAGAGTGGTTTTTCTCCAATGGTTTCTCCTTGTCGGCATCCTAGCCTCGACATAGCATGAGACAAATTGAGAGAGAGTGCCATCGGCTGTTCTCTAGCCTACATTTGAAGTGGCTTTTCTTCAACGTAGTCTCCTTGGTGATCCACATTTGAAGTGGCTTTTCTTCAACGTAGTCTCCTTGGTGATCCACATGACATAAAATTATTTTTCCTCTTCAGCCACACATATCCAACAAATACGGCTCCAATGGACCATTTTGGAGTGATTTTCCCACAAGTGAGTTTGGTGCTTGGACAACGTTTACAACCACAAGTGGCTACATGTTTGATTTTTGATCAATGAGTTTTTTCGATCGACGAGGTAGTGTGCCAAATTCTAGGTGTTTTGCTCACAAGTTGCATCCTTTTCATTGAAACTATACGACACAGGTATTGTGCTCATGTATGACTATGTAATTCACTCCAAAGAGTTTGCCAACATCGTTTGTTGTGCGGTTTTTTCTTTGTATACATGCACATATACTAAGTGAGATAGTCACAGTTTGTAGGTGGCAGATTCATAGTTTTACATGGATTTTGGATAGGTGCAGTCATCCACAGAGTGACTTATTCAAGAGTGAGCTAGATGGCCAGGCTTTTGGTACTTTATGTATACCATGTGTGGTTTTTCTAGTGAGACAACAAGTGTTTGTTCATGGTTTATGTGATTTTGGTGATATTTTTTGTTATTTTTCTCAAAGTACAAGGGAAGCTCTACCGAATTTTTCTTAAATTCTTGCCATGCTTTGTGCATATTTGTAGTTTACTATCTGATGGTTTAGTGGTTGAGTGTGACTCCCACTTTGATGGTGATTGATTTTTTTACTCTCACTTTGATAGGTTTTGTTTTGGACATGGATTTAGTGTTCTTATATCCACTCTTGTAGATGTGAGAGTTGTCTATGCTCATATGGCCACAAACTATAGGTAGTCACATGCTTTACATGATACATGTTTTTTGGACCCTTGTCAGATATTTGCAGACGATTTTCTTATGGGATGCGTTTTGCACACTAGCAAACACTTGCATATATTGTTATGCACTTTACGCTTGGGTGAGTTGTAGATTGGGCTCACTTGGTTCAGTGCCAACACTGTTTATGCTTGCAAATTGTGGACTTTACATTGTATACTTATCATAGAGAAATCTTACGCATAAATGAGCATCAATTTTGATGCACTTGATCATGGTTATTATTGGTGTAGTGGTCAAAAGCTCTCCCACTTTGTTTCAGTTTTGGAATGGTTTATGGTTGATGTCATAAAATCTATTATCTAACCAACCCAAATTATTTTTTCATATTAAACTGATCATTTATTGTGGGAGAATAAACGGGAACAAGGATTAGAATATAGACATGTGCTTATGGATCTGTTTCAACACGGGGCCAAGGTTAAAAAGGGTCCAAATGAGAGATGGTCTACTAAAGAGCAATGCTACCTAATGGAGCTTAAAGAATGTAGGCTTAGCTTCATTAAAGACCTCCAAAAGTTAGTGTTCAAAAGTCCTTTGACCTTAGGCAAGCTAGGGCTGACCTTGAGGTGGACATCCTATCCAAGCATGAGGTGCTTGTTGGCTTGCTAAGTGTTAGTGGGAACCTTACCCAAAAGCTTGAGGTGTTTCTCACATGCTTAAATGACTAAGGTTCTTGAAGTATTCAATTCAAAGATAACTCTCAAGAGGCATCAAAGTTTCCATGCTTGTTTGACTAAGTCCTTGAAGTATTTAATTTAACCAAATGACTAAATAAGCATAAAAGACACACGTTCAAATGATCCTCCACATGTGGCCCTCATGATGTGTTTGAATGCTATTGGATAGGTTTTAAAGGGGTCCAATGAGAATTTAGATACATAAAAATAAATAATTAAGTTCCTTCTCTCAAAGAGGAAAAAGAGGACACATGTCCAAATGAAATCATAAAATAATACGCGAGAGAGAGAGAGAGAGAGAGAGAGAGAGAGAGAGAGAGAGAGAGAGAGAGAGAGAGGTGGACCAAGCATGAGAGGGGAGGGGGGGTATACTCTCCCACACACACATACACACACATTATCTCATTGTGTGGAGTGCAAAGTGTAAGAGCTCCATCTCCTTCTCCAAGCTTGTTGAAAAGTGGAGAGCCTACACCAACACTCTTGGCTATGGAGTGCAAATTTAACCAAGAGCCATGCTTCAATGCTTAAGCTTGCCATCTTCTTCATCTTCATTACTATGCTAAGCAAGAAGAGTGATGATAAGTGAGGAAATATTTCTTTCTCCTATGGATGATTCTTCTTCCTCTTCCCTACCCCCATTCCCCACTAGCTCTCTCCACCTTCAAAGGTGTTTGAGGCCTTGGGATTGAGGCTTGGGATAGTTAATGCTTTTTGCAAAGTTTATGCTAAGCTTGTGATGCATGAAGCTTTGAATATTCATAGCACACCAAGGTAACAATGAACACAAAGATTGTATTATAACAAGTCCCTGTTGATGGGAGAATCTATAATACAAACTCCTTTTGGAGGGGGGATTAGCTCCAAGTAAATCTGGTCCTCAACTATTGTCATAATCTCTAATACTCTCTCTCTTGCAAAAGTATTGTTCATGCCAAGTTAATTAAGTACTATGTTCATGTTGCTACCATTAATTAAGTTCACCCTCTATGTTCCCAAAGTAACCTCACAAAAATGCTCACGCTAATTCTCTTAATTCCGTTATTTTCAAAGTTGATAGGACATTTCCATTACAATTGAGATTTTGCTTGAGCTTTTGCTCGGCTTACAAATAAAGGGAGACTCTGTCAGATTTCTCCTAGTATCTCTTGCCATGATTGGTTTCTCGGCACCCATATAGCAAACATCTGTGATATTTCAGAGTCGATAGTTTTCATGAATCATGAAAGATGACAGTCTTGTAAATGTTGATATAGGCCATGTTGGCATTGTGATCACATAGAGCACATTAGGCATCACTGCTTTAAATGTATGAGGTAGCAACAAAGATGTATATGTGTGATGAATATGAGATTTTGACACATGGTAGAATGGTGGCTTCATATGCAAGTGTGATGATGATGCCATGTTCACCTTTAGCTTTCCTTCTCCTTGCATGCCTTCTAGAGGTGATACTTCTCCCAAATGAGAATGTAGTTTTCCACGTCACACCACATCGTGAGTGGTCTATCACTTTATCTAATGGGGGCTCTGGTTATGTCCACTTGGCCGATGGTTCGGCATTTGATATTGCAGGTGCAAGAAATGTTTTCTTTAATTTTCCAGTGGTACATCCTATACTCTACAACATGTGTGCTATGTTCCTTAGCCGAGATAGAGTTTGATCTTAGTGAGATAGCTAGTAGATTGTGTGTGTCAAATACTTTTGAGAGAGAGGTATTTCTAGATGTATTGCAGAGCACTAATGATTGCCAAGGGAGCCTGAAGTGGCTTGGTATATTCTATGCATGTATTTGAGGTACAACATGACCTAGTCTATTTTTTGTGTTGACATGCGTTGAGCGAGAGATGGATGTGCCTCGTTCGCTGATGAGATCCAATATGCTCAAGAGATAGAGCATGTAGTTATGCAAGACATGTCAGTAGACTTTGTAGAGACAGAGGTGGAGCGAGATTGCTCTAGTGAGACACAAAACATGTTGTCAAAGTTTGTGCAAACAGAGGTAGAGACACACATGGAGATACTGGACATGGAGTTCTTTGATATGCTCATACTAGATGTTGATGAGTTGATGCAAGGACAAATCGTTCCACCTATGGATGAGAGGGACGTAGTCATCCTAGTGTTAGCAATGAAACATCCATACATGATGAGTAGTCATAATGGTGTAGTGCATGGAGATAGCACTCAAGAGGCTAGTACAACAAGGATTGTGTAGATTTTGTCAGCGTTCAGGTGTCTCATGTATGACCGACTGGTGTTGAGACCCAACCTAGTAGCTATAGTTGGAGCACTTGCAGTAGGGATTGTCGATCGTATGGTGATTGACACTAGCATGATGCATTGTGTATCTATGAAGACCATACAAAGTTGTCTATGGGAGTTATGTGTAGGCATGTATACACATGCTTGCCTATCACTAGAGCCAATACGACTGCATGTTGCTCAAGTGAGCAAGCTACTGGGTATAGGTTGATAGATTTTCTCACTTATTTTCTTGTACAAAGTAGTAGTTTATCTAGTAGGACCCACTTATTGGCACATTCACCTTTAAGTGGGAGGTTGTTGGGGGGTAAAGGTGATGTGCCCTTGCTCGGGGCCGAAAATCCATTTTTCGGAAGCCCACTGGCCACTACCCCACTTATTAGTTGTACATATACACACTAATAAGGAGCTTCTCACTTGCTCCACCCACACATAATTGTAGTCTTGCTTCTTCCCTTCCCTGCATGCACACACACACACACATCCATGCACCACATACTCTTTTAGCTACTTGTTGTACTTCCTTGAGGTTTTACTTCTTCTCCAAGATTTGACATCTTTACATTCTGGGAGAATAAACGGGAACAAGGATTAGAATATAGACATGTGCTTATGGATCTGTCTCAACATGGGGCCAAGGTTAAAAAGGGTCCAAATGAGAGATGGTCTGCTATAAAGAGCAATGCTACCTAATGGAGCTTAAAGACTGTAGGATTAGCTTCATTAAAGACCTCCAAAAGTTAGTGTTCAAAAGTCCTTTGACCTAAGGCAAGCTAGGGCTGACCTTGAGGTGGAAATCCTATCCAAGCATGAGGTGCTTGTTGGCCAAAAGCTTGAGGTGTTTCTCACATGCATAAATGACTAAGGTTCTTGAGGTATTCAATTCAAAGATAACTCTCAAGAGGCATCAACGTTTCCATGCTTATTTGACTAAGTCCTTGAAGTATTTAATTCAACCAAATGACTTAATAAGCATAAAAGACACACGTTCAAATGATCCTCCACATGTGGCCCTCATGATGTGTTTGAATGCTATTGGATAGGTTTTAAAGGGATCCAATGAGAATTTAGATACATAAAAATAAATAATTAAGTTCCTTCTCTCAAAGAGGAAAAAGAGGACACATGTCCAAATGAAACGATAAAATAATACGAGAGAGAGAGAGAGAGAGAGAGAGAGAGAGAGAGAGAGAGAGAGAGAGAGAGAGAGAGGTGGACCAAGCATGAGAGGGGAGGGGGGGTATACTCTCCCACACACACACAAACACACACACATTCTCTCATTGTGTGGAGTGCAAAGTGTAAGAGCTCCATCTCCTTCTCTAAGGTTGTTGAAAAGTGGAGAGCCTACATCAACACTCTTGGCTATGGAGTGCAAATTTAACCAAGAGCCATGCTTCAATGCTTAAGCTTGCCATCTTCTTCATCTTCATTACTATGCTAAGCAAGAAGAGTGATGATAAGTGAGGAACTATTTCTTTCTCCTATGGATGATTCTTATTCCTCTTTCCTACCCTCATTCCCCGATAGCTCTCTCCACCTTCGAAGGTGTTTGAGGCCTTGGGATAGTTAATGCTTTTTGCAAAGTTTATGTTAAGCTCGTGATGAATGAATCTTTTCATCTTCATAGCATCACCAAGGTAATAAGGAACACAAAGATCGTGTTATTGTAACAAGTCTCTCTTGATGGGAGAATCTATAATACAAATTTGGAGGGGGGACTGGCTCCAGGTAAATTCGGTTCTCAACTATTGTCATGTTCTCTAATACTCTCTCTCTTGCAAAAGTATTGTTCATGCAAAGTTAATTAAGTACTATGTTCATGTTGCTACCATCAATTAAGTTCACCCTCTATGTTCTCAAAGTAATCTCACAAAAATGCTCACTCTATTTCTCTTAATTCCGCTATTCTCAAAGTTCATAGGCCATTTCCATTACATTGGTATCAGAGCATTCGGTTTCTTGTTTCTAGAGCGAGGTCCTTAAGTAGCCTATTAATAGTTGAATTTGTTAATTATATTAGGGTAAGTGGGACTAGGATCTATTATCGATTTTGTTGAGTCCACTATGTGGTATATGGTGCACACCTCAGGAGCTTTGGTCTTAATAATGGGATATTTTTAGACTTGCCTACGGATTTACCATTATTGAGCCATAAGAAGTTCGAAAGGAGCTATCCCTCGACAATTTTGCTATGTTAGACCCACCCCACTACTCTCTATAATTAACCAATTTGAGCCGCGGGTGTGGATACTTAAGTGCTTATTTTCAAAGGTTAAGAGGAGTAGAAACTAAGGTTTTAAGTTGCCAAGGAATACACTAAGTAAACACATAAGTATAATTAGCATGGCTGACAATAACCAAGAGAGTAGAATGAAGATTAATAACTTTGATTTTGCACATGAAGGTGCTAATGATGATGCCCCCATGTTTATCAATTATCTTGTTACTAGGTTGCATCAAGCTATGGGCAACCCTACTTTGCAAGCCGAAGTTACTCAACAACTTTGTGCTTATGGGATTTCCCTTACTCTCCAAGAGGAGATAGAGCTTAGGAGGCCTCTTGATGAGACCCCCAAAAGAAGACTCTCTCCCATACGAGAGGAGGAATCCAAAGAACAAGAAAATAATGAATCCCTAAGTTCCTCTGAAGATGTGGCTCCACAAAGACGGCGGTCTAGATGATCGCCAACTCCTCCCATGAGGAAACGGTCAACACACAGTCCTTATCCTTGTCACTCCAAATGGGAAGAGAGGAAACAAAGGAAGAAAAGGTCAAGAAAGAGGCCACCCTCCTCTCCTTCTTCTTCACCTTCCTCAATCTCCTGACGAAAGCTATGGCTATTCTCCTAGAGAATACAAGAGGGGGGGACATAGAAAATCATACCTTGCATGGCGAAGATCACAAAAGCTCAAGAAGTTCAAAGAGGGAGGAAAGACTATCTCTTTTCTCACATATGATGGCACCTTTTGTGCAACCAACAAAGTATTGAACTTCATCCAACAATTTGATGTGGCCTTTGGAGACGAGGGCTTCACGGAGTCCTCCAAGCTACGCCATGTAGCTATGCACTTCCAGATTTTGGCTCGTCAATGGTGGGCTAGCCTTCATGGCAATGGTGAAGCCCCAAAGGCATGG
Organism: Adiantum capillus-veneris; assembly: GCF_014529385.1. Classification (NCBI taxonomy): domain Eukaryota; kingdom Viridiplantae; phylum Streptophyta; class Polypodiopsida; order Polypodiales; family Pteridaceae; genus Adiantum; species Adiantum capillus-veneris. The sequence continues at coordinate 105,219,464 of NC_140949.1, read as the reverse complement.
AAAACTCTACGAGTTTCCATCATGAAGCAATTCCCTGCAAGCGATGCAAAGGACAAAGTACTTACTGAATGGTGTAGTTTGAAGCTTCTCTCACATGAGTCTATTCATAAATATGTGAACAAGTTTTGGGATTTACATCTCAAGGCTACTGTCTTCCAAAAGATAGACTTCGCCAAGTAAAAGCAACAATTTTGTGCAGGATTACCTAAAGAAATGGCTAAGTATGTCAACTCAAAATGGTCTGGTTCTATCACCAAAGTAATCCACCACACCATGGTTGCTTCCCGCATCAATTTCCAACAAGGGGCTAGACGGAATGTCAAACCCATGGAAAACAAATACAAAAATGATGCAAAAGGGGAAAACCAATACCCAAAATTCTTCCCAAGGTACTTCCTACAACAACAACAATAGGTCCAAGGAGAAGGGAGTTTACAAAGGTAAAAACAAACTTTCTCATGAAGAGCTTGAAGCTTTTCGCAAGGACCATAAGTTTTTTAAGTGTGGGGAGCAAGGACATGGCTATCGTTCTTGCCCCAAGAAAAATGCTTGTAATGAGACTCCTAGGGCTTCCACCATCGAAGCTCCAAAAGAGGATGCTCATTGCAAAGGATCATCTCTCTCCTATGCTTGGGGAAAGGTAAGGGAGCATGATGCCTTCATCTTGTTTGACCCTGGCTCTACTCACAACTTCACATCAACGGAGTTGGCCACCAAGTTGGGCATTCAAGCTTTCGAGATGGGAGATATTGTAACAGTTGACACAACTTTCAAGGGATAGAAAGTCTCTGTTTCTCCCTTGATTGGGAAGTTGAGGCTTCATGTCCAAAGCTATGTTGACAAAGAAGACTTTTTCATCTCTCCTCTCTAGTATGAGGATGCTATCCTAGGGGCGCCATGGTTTGATTGCATGGCTGCCAACATGAAGTTCTCTAAAAGGAGAATCTACTTCACCTACAGGGGAAAGAACATGTATATAGAAGCTAATGAGTCTGGTCGTACTATACCACTTGTAAATTCACCAGCTTTTGATAAGTCAATGAAAAGCTCGATTTTTGCGTACATGATTTTTTCAAAGAATCCTTTAATGACGCTAATGGTTTATCAAATGAAAATGGTAGGAATCAAGAATAGTTAGACTTGTCTACTTTTCTAAATGGATTCCAAGATGTTTTTATCAATGATATCCCTATGGACTTACCTCCAAAATGAGGGGATGATGACCATTGAATTGAGCTCCTACTAGAAAGCTCACCGCCTAACAAGCCTCCTTATCGAGTTTCCCAAGCTCAACAAGAGGAGATCATGAGGAAAGTACAAGAATTGGTATAGACAAAGGGATGGTGAAGCCTAGCTCCTCTCCCTTTTGTTCTCCATTACTTTTAGTGCAAAAGAAAGATGGTACATACCGCATGTGTGTGGACTATCGAGCACTAAACCATATCACTATCAAAAACAGATTTCCTGTGCCTCGGATAGAAGATCTGTTTAATAAGCTACAAGGCTCTCCTACTTTAGGAGGATTGACCTTAAAAGTGGCTATCATCAAGTAAGGATAGTTAGTGGATGAAGATATCCTAAAGACCGCATTTCATACAACATTTGGTCTTTATGAATATCTAGTCATGCCTTTTGGCTTGACCAATGTACCAGCCACATTCAATCGTTTGATGGAGAAAATATTTAGACCCTACTGCAAGTTCACTGGAGTGTTCTTTGATGATATCATCATCTACTCCAAGTCCTTGGAGGAACACAAGCAACATCTCCAAGTGATTTTTCAAGCATTGAGGGAGAACAAGATTTTTCTTAACCAAAAGATAAGTGAATTTTTCCTTCAAGAGATTCAATACTTAGGTCATATTATCTCTCAAGATGGTATCCGTATGGATGCATCAAAGTTAGAGGTAATAAAAGCATGGCCTAATCCAAGGAATCTACATGAGCTAAGAAGATTTATTGGTACGTGTGCATACTATAGACGCTTCATAGCAAAATTTTCTCAAATAGTAGGGCCATTACACGACTTAACAAAGAAGAACATTAAGTATTCATGGACTGCTAAGGAACAAAAAGCTTTTGACATGCTCAAAGAGAAGCTTACCTCTCAACCAGTCCTCATGCTTCTGGATCTCTCAAAGCCATTTGAGGTCCAATGCGATGCTTGTGGTGATTTCCTTGGAACAGTCTTGCTTCAGGAAGGGCGTGCCATAGCATATGAGAGCCGAAGGCTCAATACAGATGAACAGGTCTTGGGCATTTATGAGAAAGAGCTTTTAGCTGTTTTACATGTCCTAGACACATGGAAGCACTATTTATTGGGGACTCCATTCATTTTATGGACATATCACCAAAGTCTCAAGTACTTCATGACTCAAACCAAGCTTTTCGACAAACAAATGAGGTGGGCAAATTTTCTTTTGCAATTTTATTTTCATATTGCTCACATTACTGGTAAGCACAATCAAGTGGCTAATGCACTTTCACGATGACCAAAAGTCAATGCGGTGTCTATAGCAACTCACAATGATCTATCTTCCATGATAGATGAGTATGCTATTGACCTTGACTTCAAATATGTAATGCCAGCCCTTGCTTTGGGGAAGAAAGAGGAACCATTCACCTTGCAGGATGGTTATCTTCTCCATGCCAATAGGCTATGTGTTACCCACTCCCTTCGTGAGAAAGTCATGTATGAATCCCATGCTCCTCCCTATGCGGGGCATAAAGGCAATTAACCTACTCTTCGAGGAGTAGAGACATACTTCTATTGGCCTACCATGAAAGTAGACATACAAGAGTATGTTTCAAAATGTGGATTACTCAAGCCATTGCCAAGTCTATCCATGGGAATACATGAATATGGACAATAATCAATAGGTTTAGCAAGCAAGCACACTTTACTCGTGTCAAAAAGACTATTAAGGAACACCAAATGGCAACCATCTTCATATCTCAGATTTTCAAACACCATGGACTACCAACATCCATCGTGTCAGATAGAGATCCTAGAATGACCGGTAATTTTTAGAAAGGTCTCTTTTGAAAATCTAGGTACAAGATTTAAATTCTCTTTGACCTACCACCCACAAACCGATAGCCAAAGTGAGATAGCCAATCTTACGATACTCGATCTACTAAAGACTTATGTTACAGAAGTAGATCAACAATCACAATGGGAGAAGTACTTACCCCTTGTAGAGTATGCGTACAATAATACTATCCATACTACTACAAGAAAAACACCTTTTGAGATCCAAGAGGGAAGACCTAAAAGTCCCTTGCTACTTAAAGTGCATGGGAAGATCTTAGCTGTTGATGAGTATAGCCATGACCTACAAGAATCTTTTTAAAAGGTTAAGGAGGCTATATCCATCTCTCAACAAAGGCAAAAAGCTGCTAGTAACAAGCACAGAAGGGCCTTAATGTTCAAAGAAAATGATTGGGTCTTACTTAAGTTTCCAAAGGATTGATTGAGGCAAACGACGGGAAAAAATCCTGCGAGCCATCAAAAGTAAATTAGCAAAAAGATACCATGGTCCTTTTCAAATCTTGAAGCCAATAAATGACATGGCTTATCAACTCAAGTTGCCCAACCATTGGCTCATACACAATGCTTTCATGTGAGCCTACTTAAGCCCTACAAAGGAGAGCCACCAATAGAACCAATTATTGAAGACCCTCCAGAAATCGAAGACCAAGAAGAGGTGCTACAACCCGAAGCTATCCTTCGGCATGAAGACAAGGTACTACGGCATGGTAAGATTATCCAATGATATCTTATTAAGTTCAAAAATTATCCATTTGAAGATGCTAGATGGATGCAAGGAATACAGATTAAGGATAGTATGAACCTTGTCAATGCTTACAATGCTACACTAGAGTAAGCAAATGTAAATGCTTTCTAAATGAACAATGTTCTTGTCTTATAAGACTAATCCTCTTTGTCTCTTTTTCTTCCATACCATTTTTGTCTTCTCGGTTTCTGGTTTGGAAAGTAAAAAAACTTTTCCTCCCCTCCTTCCATGAGTAGTTTAGCTCTCACATGTTTTTTTTCAGACCCTGAATCATCTGAGGTAGCTGAATATTCTTCTAACTCATTTGTTGCATCATAGTAGAGGTCTGAAAAGACTTGTTGAGCTTTCATTAAGTCCTTGGATTCTTGAATTTCGTCTTCAATGTGAAGGGTTGAGATCATTTGTATGGTGTCAACAGAGTCAACATCAGTTAACAGAAGCTGCTAAAGACCGAAGATGTATGAATGCACATCGAGGATGAATGCAAAGAAGCAGTAAAGATTGGAGTTACACATTTTCCACGTTTTTCCAAAATGGTCATGTATTGTAAATTCCCGATTTATTTCAAGCCATTGTAATATTTTAATGTGTTTCGGGCTCAATGGGAGTTCCAAGTTGTAGAGAATAGGTCACTTACTGTGCCTAGGTTGTAGATTCAGTAAATGGTGAGCCCTGAAGGCCTGGGCGCCCGGATATTGCATATTTTTTAAACCTAGGTATATATGGCAGCGTGTAAAAGAAATTAGGGTTCTCAAGCTTATTTGTTGAGAGCACTCTTTGGTGAGAGCTCTTGAGGTGTGTGGCTATGGAGTCCTTGAGCTTCTCCTTGCTCATGAGACTTGATTAACACTAATCAATGATTCATTCTCTCTCACTATGCCTCTCTCTTACTTCTTATGATTGCCTATGATGCTTAGATTAACTAGATCTTAACTAATTAGTGGTTAATCCCTCTATAATCTTGTGTGATTGCCCTCTCTTGCTTGTGTGTGTATGTAGGTTTGGTTGGAGTGTGGTGCTCAATAGATCTATGTTATTGTGCTTGCGATTAGTGTGTTGCATGATAGGATAAGTATTGTGTGCGACTTGCAATCGTAGTGATTGTGATTGGGTTGATTGGAGGTGAAGAGAAGTGGATATGGAGATTGCCCTTCATTGTGGCTTAGCTCCTACATAGGCTGAGAAGCTCACCTCATAGAGTTAACCATTTGTGTTTCCACGATTAGCTCACTAACCGTGTGAGTGTTTTCATGCCCTAGCTGGATAGCTCATCCCTCCGGATTGATAATTTTGTTGGTCATTGGAGCTATTGCAACGATGAGACCCCAACATTTGGCGCCGTTGCCGGGGACGATGGCCTATGCTAGTGTAAGTGTGGCATAAACGAATGCGTTCCCTCACTAATTTCACTTGTGTGTTTATGTTTTTGTGGATTTTGAATGTGTGTGCATTCTAATTGAGTGTGTGTATGTCTAATTTTAGGTGTGTGTGCACTATTTTGCCCATGTTTGAGCACTTAGAAATCAATGTGTACATTATAATTTTTCAATTGTGATGATTGATTTGTGTTGTGCTCATGCCCAACTATTGATTTGTGAAGTCACATTACAAATCCGACAAGTTTAACCCTTCTGTGTGCGCACCTAAAGATTGGTAAAAACTGCCAATTTTTAGTGTGTGTGTGCCTAAAAAGTGTATAATTTGCATGGTTAATTCAACGTTTTGATTGCATAAATGATGTGTGTAATGATGAAATGCTGCATTTTTGTGCTCAGAACAGGGATTTACGCACTCTAATTGCGTCAATTTTTGACCTAATTTTGTCGATTTAAATGCCTATTCTTGATTTATTTGATAAAATTGTTGGCAATTTAATTGATGTGATTTTGGTGATTTTATTTGGCTGCACCAGAATTCGCCAATGTGTGGAGAATTTGTACAAATGTTTTGGATAATTTTTGTAAAATTTTGGCAAATTTTTTCTAATTTTTGCATTAATTTTTGGATAATTCCATTAAAATTTGATTTTGCGATCTTTATAAGCTATTTTGTGTGTGCGTATTTACGACATCATTTTGTTCGCATTCGTGCCTTCCATGGTTGAGTTTTGAGCGTTTTACTATTTTCGGGGGCTAGGTGGACAATTTTGTCGAAATTGGCGTTTTCGGTAAAATCTGCTATTTTCGGTGTGCTTTTGCGTATCAAAAATATTCGGTGGTGAATGTCGGTGATTTTCTAAGATTCCTAGAAATTTTCGAGAATTTTTGGGACTTTTCTGGCAAATTTTTGGGATTTTCTGGCGATTTTTTGGAGTTTTCGGCTGATTTTTGGCCTATTTTTGGAATTTTCGGAAATAAATAAAAAAATATAAAAAAGGAAATGCTGGGTTCGGCTCCCACTGTGCCTTGCGGCGCATAAAATATCTTCGAGTCGGATAGATCTTTACGGTCCCTGGGGATAATTTCCTGCGACGTTAAAACTTTCTTCTTCTTTTGCTCTTCGGGTGAACACACCCCACACTCACACATACACACACACACACACACAATCACTCTCTCTCTAACTACTTCCTTTTTCTCTCTCTTCCCCTCTATCTCTAACTTTCTCTCTCTCTCTCTCTCTCTCTCTCTCTCTCTCTCTCTCATATTCAACTAGACATAGAAAAGTCCCTTCTTGAATTTTCCGAGAGAAAATTAGGTTTAATTTTCGGGTTTTTTCTCTATTTTGGGAGGGAATTTCTCCTCTCCCCCTTGCCTTGAACCGACATTTTTGAAATTGAAAACGGCATGATATTAAGCTGAGACACATTTTCCCGAACACTGCCTCTTACTCTCCCTCTATTTCTCTTGCCTCGTGCCAGCCCGGGCCCTTGCCCTGTTTACACCCTCCCCCTACTCTCTCTCTCTCTCTCTCTCTCTCTCTCTCTCTCTCTCTCTCTCTCTCATCCCTTCCGGACCCGCCTGCTACATGCCAAGCTGCCTAGAGGGCGCTGACCCGTACCCTGCGGCTACCAGACTCTTCACTCGTGCTGCTACTCCCCGCAATCAGTGCAAACTCAGCGCCCGTTTCCGGCTTCTCGTTGTCCCCTGGCTTTATAAATTTGATTAAAAAAAATTAAAAATTAAAAAATCACAAAAAATCCAATAAAAATCAATAAAAAGAGGAAAATAAAAAGAGTTTTTAAAAATCACAAATATAATAAAAAAGAATAAAAAATCAACAAAAAAATAAAAAAACAAAAAACAAAAAATCAAATTAAAATCAATAAAAAGAATAAAAAATTCAATAAAAAGAAAAAAACAAAAAACAAAAAAGAAACTAAAAATTTCATAAAAAACACTAAAATTTCTAAAAAAATCAAAAAAATCAAAAAATCACAAAAAACATTAAAAACCATAAAAAAGTAAAAAACAAAGTAAAAATTTTAAGAAAGGGATTAAAAAATCATGTCAAAATTACCAAAAAAAGAAAAAAAAAACTCATAAAGAAATAAAAACTTCTTAGAAAATTCTAAAAAAATAAAAAAATTGACAGAATAAGTCACAAAATTAATAAAAATCTTAAAAAAAAAGGATCAGAAAAAATCCCAATAATTCAAGAAAATCTCAAAAAATAAAAAACATTTACAAATAAATTATAAAAAATAAAGAAGTCACAAAAAGTCATTATAAAAATCAACACTAATTGAAAAAAGCTCTATAAACCGTAAAAATCATAAAATCTTCAAAACATCACAAAAAATTTAGAAAATTACCAAAAAAATTATAAAAAATCAAAACTTTTTCAATAATCGTAAAAATACCAAAAAATTATGAAAATTTAAAATTTCACAAAAATTTTAGAAAAATAAAAAAGAAATTGCTGGAAATGCCATAAAAAGACAGAAAAAACCAAAAAGTGTCAGAAATAGTCAGAAAAAGCTAGAACGAGGCCGAAACGCAAAAAGCACACGCACCGTCGGAAAAAGTCACCCGTCGAGCAAACCGCACAAAAGTGAACAAATCGAAAAGGTAAAGCCGAAAAGAGTACCGCACAGTGAGGAAACACTGCAAAGCCAGAAGATTCATAAACCCCAAAAGCGAATCAGATTAAACGAGCCAAAAGACCAACTGAAGCCGTGAGCGGTAGAAATTTTTGAAATTTTCCAAAATCAAGCATTGCAAATTGAGCTTCCATGAACAGGGGCACATGCGATTGCAGATTAGGCTAGTACGAGCAGCATAAATTCTGCTAATCAATACTAGAATCTGCCAATCGACAGTTTTTGTGGATTAAGCCAACATGGACTTAAATTGAATCGAGAATTGAAGTACAGCAAAGCATGCTAGTAGTAGTGGCAACACATGCACAACTGCAACCGACCAGGTTTTACAGCTTTATGGCTACAATGGAGATAAAGTCTTGTACACAGATTCAGAAGGTCATAGGTATCTTATGAGCAGCAAAAGCAGCACAGGAGCCAAGATCCTATTGATCAGTGTAAAGCCAGATTCAGAAAACTCCTAGATGTTCACTGACTTCAGTGGAACCAGGTATTGTAAGCTCAAAGATGAGGTGCAGATAGAAGTTCAAAAAGTCAACCCAAGTGTTTATCCAGAGACATGCACAAGTCCGCAAAGCATCCATTTGGTGCATATGCAATCAGGATCATTGTATATGGATTACAGTGGTCAGATCTATGGTCAAGAACCAGAATTGCAAGATCCAACAGATCAACCCATAGGAGAAAATCTAATTGGAGAACCAAGCCAAAGACAGTACAAAGGTCAAGATGGAGCAATCCATAGCTTGATGCTGAGTGTTTTAAAAGAAGATTTCGACAATTTGGCAAGCGTAGAAGCAGAAGCTCCTCAGGTAGAGCTTGACATGACAGAGCCAATTGAAATACCACCAGTCATGGCATATTTCTCAGATTGTGGACAAAAAGGTGGACATTTTACTGAAGATTATCCAAGAAATCTAGACAACATGGATACATCAACTGCCAAGCAAGGTACAAAGCAAATTGGAAATGCAAATCTTGATGTAAGTGCATTTAACTCGTCACTTTTAATGCAATCAGATGATTCTGCATTACCAATAGAAGCATCAATAAAAACACTCCAAGTTCAAAATTAGCATAAAGATGCACAGGCACCTGAAAAGCTTAAAATTTATTCTTTGAACAACAAATTCTTGCATGAATTTAGTCAAGGTGTCAAGATATCACCGAAGGTTGAAAACACTATTAAATTTGCAAATGATTTTCCATCCATTTCCACAAGTGTGCAATCATTCACGAGTCTAAGGGACACATTAAAAAAAATGATGTTAGCATTGTATGGCACACATAATTCATATGCACACTATGTAGACCAAAAAGGAAAATTGTACAAAAAGGATCAACCTGTGTTTGAACGGCCCACGTATCAGCTCATAGAAGTGCGTCCAATGATATATCAGAAAGGATGGTTCATTTCAGAGGAAAGAATTTATTATAGCCCATCCTCTCTAGAGATGAAGGATATTACCCAAGTGAACCCAGAAATTTGTTCAGAGCCAAAATCTCCTCCATCAAAAATCAAGCTTCTACATTGTGACCAAACGAACATGTACTTTGACCAAAACAGTCGTAGATATAGACGAGAGTCTAGCATCTATGATGCCTTGGGACATGAAACCATAGAAGCTGATATCATAGGAGACCCATGGGATAGACAATATCAGGGCAAAGATAATGCTATTTACAGCTTGACTTGGGTAATATTTGTCATGTTTCACGAAGATAGATAGGAAACTATGTAGAAGGTTTACAGATACCAAACATCAACAGTGCTACCCAAAGTGTACCTTCACAGTCCCAAAAGGTGAGATTAAACCAGAGCCAAACAATTTTGAACTCTTACAATGAAGCAGGCTATAGTGATCACCCTAGGAAGGGGGGAGTTGTAAATCCATCAAGCTTAGCTCTAATACCAGGAAATGCTACAGCAGTTAGAAGCCCTAGAGCTTCTAGCCAACAGACTCCTTCAAAGCAAAAACCATTGAAAGATCATTTGGTTGTTGGAAGTTTCCAATTGATCGAGATTCCATCAGAATCTACAGACAAATGCTTCTATGAAGATCATCAAGGACAGAAGTTTTAGTTGATCTCCACAAATCAAAGTCAAAAGCCGACACATACAATAGTGTCAAACCAACAAAGAATGTTTAAATGTCCTATCTAAATGAAACAAGAAACCATGTATTAATTCTATAACAAAATGTGGGTATACCATAACATCAAAAAGAAGTATAACAAAATAACTAGCAGAGCACCGAACCTTGTGTAGGGATCGACTGGTCCACCCATCCGCTTCCTCTCTACTACGAATAGAAAGAATTTCACTTTGCCCGGGAGCGAGCCAGAACACCTCCAAACCTAACTGAGTCAGACATAAGCTGGGGCCGCTTCGCCAGCTCCCTCCATGAACTCAAGCTCTGAAAGGATCCCAAATACCAGTAGGTGGTAGGGTATTAACACCAACCATACCAGTTTAAGCGCCACATCTCATCGAGGCCCATCATTGGGTGTTTAGGTAAAGCCAAGGAAAAATCCCTGAATGTTAGTCATGTAGGTCATTAAACCCCTGACACACTAACCGTGTAGATGCATCTAACAAAAAAGAAGAAGACCTAGGTAACACCCCCGATCCAGCAAAGCCCCAGGTCAACGACCTTTTTATCTAAGGCTAAGCAATGTAGGTGATCCTAGTCTTGTAGCGACACTTCCATGAGAAACATAACACGTAAGTCTAGTCACACTACCATCTTCCATATGCACAAACAATCTTTTCCAAGCAGCTAGACTGTATAGGGTCTCTACCCTTACACGTCTACCATAAACCATTCAAATCACTTCATGATCCAATTACAAAGCGTAACCGATAACCCAATCACATCACACGGGTGAGCACTCTACCCAACTCAGGGTGAGCACAACAAATCTTGCATAACCATTTTTAGAACATAACATGGCTACAAAAATTTCGGCAGCATAACTGTTAGCAGCAAGCTAACACGGACACCACATATACCATTTTCTGGAGCTCTCATTGTAAAAACACTTATTAGTTTGATAAATTGGGAATATTGTAACTCCTATTTTTTAGATAAACCTTATAATTGATGAGCCGGGGCTACAAGCTTCCAGATTGTATCAACCTGTCATTGCCAGAGCTCCCATATTATTAGTTTTGACCACCAAAAACCTTGGCTAAGGTATAAAAGCCAAATTTTGTTAGTTATTTGTAAGTTTTGGATAATAAAATACACAACGTAAGCTAACAGTACTCACTTCTCTCTTTCTCGTACTTCCTACTCCCTCCACGGTTATCACATTGCAGTCGTGTTTGTTGCATTGCAACCGCAAGTAAGAGCTCTACGCATTGACGAAAACACATCAAAGTATTTCGTAGCTTTTGGCATCGCCGACCCGTGGCTTAATTTCATCATAAGTAGGAATTTACACTTCAAAATCAAAAATTAAGATAAGGCAGGGTATTGGGGCAGCATTGCTAAGCATTTAGATGCATTCTAGGTCAAAAACGACTAGATCAAAAATCCACTGCTGTTAATAATCGCGATTTTCGCACTTGACCTAAAGTGGGGTTTGAGACCATAAACATGTGTGCTTAGGTCTTACAAACATGACCTAGAAGTTTTGTTACATTTGGATATCATTTGATTCTGTAACGGATGTGATTTGTATGTCGATGAGTGATTGGCTTTTGTTATTTCAGTCACTTGAGTGTAGCTTGAGTTAGATGCGAGTTGTTAGTTTTTTTCTGAGAGATTGACAACCTCTTGTAGCCTCTATGCACTAGTCCAGTCAGCTTCGTCCCATGGATTGACAATTTAATCGTAGTTCTCACTAAAACTACAATAAGATAGGATAGTGAGGTTAGAAACGTGTCCCACATTTGGTGCCATTGTCGGGGATCGAAGAGATCTAAACTAGGAAAAAAAACGAGCATCTTGTGAAGTTATCCTTTAACTTCCTCTCAGATCTCCTAGAGTAAAAACTTTCTTTTAGAAATCGCATAGCTTAAGATTCTCATCTTTTGCTGTCTAGAGGTAGCTTGGAGGTAAGTTGTACTTGCTAAGTGCCTTTACGATTGTAGAACTAGATTAGGATTTTGAGGATGATTGATAGACGAGACAAGTTAAGATCAATGCTTAGGAAACCATAGAAAACAAGAAAACGAGTGTTTGTGGACACTTTCCACAACTCCATTGCTTAAGAACCTAGGAGTAGGTTAAGTAGGATCCGAGGTGGATTTCATAACAACTCTCTCCGAAAGAATCATTGTGAGTTGTATTTGAAGTGGCAGAATTTCAGGTCTAGGGCTAGAAATAGCACGAAAAGACTCCAAACCACTCAATCCGGCCGGAGAGTAAGCTTAAAAGTTGTATGAACCAGTGGGTAAGCTCAAGGACACTTTGAGGTAAAAAAAATTCAAGAGTTGGCCAAAACTCAGATTATTTACTTTTTCTTGACATTTTAGGCCAAATTAAGTTTTGATTTGATTCATAGGCTTAAAATAACTCATAAAAGGACTGTCCTTGAAAAAAGTGCAAAAATTGGTTCATTTCAAGCATGAAGGTAATAATCGTGATTATTAACTTTCAGCTCAGATTTGACCAAGGTTCATACCATTGACTCATTGCATATGTACAAACAACTTTTGTAAAGGCACAAAAGATTTGGATCACCAAACTGCCCAAAAATTGGATAAAAACTAAAGTTTGTACTGACTTTCTGAAACTTGAGTGTAAATTGGGATTTGTTTTTTCCAAACTTGATGAAATTTGATTCATAGGCTCATATTGATGTGATAAACATGTGTACATGCTCAGTTGACCAAAAAGATGCAAAAAATTATCAATTGTAAATAATCGCGATTATTTACATATGCCCCAATTTTAAACTTTTTTTGACCAAGTTGGCATACCACTAGCTTTACCATGTTGTAATAAGCCCACAAACCAAATTTGGATAATTGGATTGAAAATTGTGACCAAATTTACAGAGTTAGTCTGCGGACAGAAAATTGATGACTCATTTGATCAAAACTTGTTCAAACTTGATGAAACCTGGCTAGAGACCTTAAGTTAAAGTGCTTAATATATCTGTGTCAAAATTGGGACAAAAATTTGTAAAAATATAGCTGGAGTAAATAATCGCGTTTATTTATATCTGCTTCAAAATTGACAATTTTGCAAATTTGAGTATACCACAAGGTCAAGCATATCAAGTAGACCATACAAATCAATTTTGGTGAAATTTGGATCACAAAAGTAAGACTTAGGCCAGATTCTTGAAATCAGAGTCTGCGGACACAAAACAGTTTTGATAAACTTGAATATATTTTTGTCCAAATTTGTTGAAACTTGTCCAAGGACCTTAACAGGTTGTATACTTGGCAAACCAAGCCAAAAAGTGTTAAAAATTGACAAAAGTAAATAATCACGATTATTTACTACTTCTACACAGAGCCACCATTTTTGACTTTTGAACTTCTACAATGTCAGACCAACATAATACAAAGCCACCGGGAAATTTTGGGTTCAATCGGATCCAAATTGGTACATGTTCACTCAGTTTGTGAGTTGCACATCAATCGTTTAATTTTTGCCAAAGTCGAGTTAAAAATTCTTACTATTGGCTAAATTAGCTCAATTTGCAGTGATACACTGTTAGGAAATATGTCGTAGCTAAGTAGTAATTGAGTAGATTACTTAATGGAGAGAGATAATTTTCACACACAAGAGATTATAGAGTAGAGAGAGAGAGAGAGAGAGAGAGAGAGAGAGAGAGAGAGAGAGAGAGAGAGAGAGTACACACGATATACGTGGTTCACCCAATGTGGGCTACGTCCACGAGAAAGCAGCCACTCAATGGCTTTAGTACTTCAAAACAAGAAGTAGGTTACAAAGGGATTATACCCTTTTGGAGCTCCCGCCTTGCTTCACTCTCACCACCTCACACCCACCTTGTTGCATCAACTTCACACTATGAAATGTGTGTAGAAATGGCCTCCTTTTATAGGCCAAAAGAGCTGCCCTCTCTCATGAGAGGCAGCCATGTGTAGCCGCCCTTGTGTAGATAAGTCCAAATCGGACCCTTCAATCCGCCCATGTGTGGCCGCCCTTGAGAAGACAAGTTCGCTTTTGAATTCAGCCACCAGCCACCGATCATTGACTTCCGACCACAGGTCACCGGCCATTGACTATCGGCCATTGGCCAACCGACCGATCGTTTTCCGACCACTTTCTGGCCATCGTTCAGGCCATCGTCCGGCCATAACATTCCGGCAAAAAGGAATATTTTGGTGAAGCCAATCTTGAGCTTAGGCTCAAGACTAGGCGCGAAAATTTTGGTTTTTGGTGAGTGATTTTTCCTCACGCACGATGGCTTCTCCTCATAATGGGGGCCTTACAAATGTGTGTTTTTACCACAAAAAATTACAAGGATTAAATCAGGTTCCACTTGGAGACTGATCTCCAAACCAAACCTGTGACTGCTTTCCATCCTGGCTTTCTATCCTTGAATGCCGATTGAAGATGAGCAAAAGCTCAACTTCTCCTTGTTGACCACCTTTGTAAACATGTCTGCAGGAGTTTCGCATGTATGCACCTTTCCTAGCTTTAGTTGTCCCTCTTCCAAAAGAGTGCGTATGAAGTGATATCTCACCTCAATGTGCGTTGTCCTTGAATGAAAGGCTGAGTTCTTCACAAGATGGATAGCACTTTGGCTATCACTGTACAAGACACAATTGTCTTGTTTGAATCCAAGCTATTCTAAAAATATGTGAAGCCACAAAATTTCTTTGCTTGCCTCTGTCATTGCTACATACTCTGCTTCCGTGGTAGAAAGTGAGACCACTTTCTGCAGCTTTGAAGCCCAGCTTACTGCTGTGCCTCCAACCGTGAAACATAGCCAGCAGTGCTCCTTTGAGTATCTTTGTCACGTGCCATATCTGCATTAGCATACCCTTCTAGAAAAATATCCGTTCCTCCAAAATACAAAGCATTTGTTGTTGTCCCTTTTAGATACCTAAGTATCCACTTCACAGCTTGCCAATGCTCTTTACCTGGATTGTCCATGAACCTACTTACAACTCCCACTGCATGTGCAATGTCTGGCCTTGTCCAGACCATAGCATACATAAGAGAACCCACCGCTGCAGCATATGGAACTTTAGACATATAGGCTATCTCCTCTTGTGCCTTTGGACACATATCCTTGGTTAGTTTAAAGTGACTAGCTAAAGGTGTAGAAACCATTTTTGCATTTTGCATTGCAAACCTTTCTAGTACCTTCTTGATGTAATTCTCTTGAGATAGATTTATTGTCTTCTTCCTCCTGTCCTTGATATCCTCATACCAAGTATCCTCTTTGCAACACCTAAATATTTCATTGAAAAAGATTTAGACAACTCCTCTTTTAGGTCTTTGATGTCTTGCATGTTAGCACTTGCAATCAGCGTGTCATCAACATACAACATTAGGATAATGAACTTCCCATCTCCCAAATTCTTTGTGTAGACACAGTGATCCGAGTTGCATCTTGTGAATCCATGATTCAACATCCATCGATCGAACTTCAAGTACCATTGTTTTGATGCTTGCTTCAAACCATACAAGCTCTTCTTTAATCTACAAACCATTTTCTCCTTACCTTTTACTTCATACCCCTTTGGTTGAAGCATGTAAATCCCCTCCTCTAAGTCACCGTGAGGAAATGCCGTATTTACATCCACTTGCTCAAGATTTAGATCATGAGCAGACACAAGGCTTAAGACAAGCCTAATTGAGTTCATTTTTACAACAGGAGAAAATATTTCATTGAAGTCAATATCTTTCTTTTGAAAAAACCCTTTTACCACAAGCCTAGACTTGTACCTTTTCTTCCCACCTTCTTCTTCCTTCAGCTTGTATACCCATTTGTTTTGAAGTGCCCGCTTACCTTTAGCCAACTCAACCGACTCCCATGTTTGGTTGCGATGTAGTGAGTCCATCTCCACTTGCATGTTCTTCGTCCATTCTTCTTTGGATTCGTGTTGCATAGCTTCTTTGTATGATTCTGGCTCTCCAGAATCTTAGATCAAGAGATGGTTGAAGGAAGGAACAAACCTTTTTGGAGGTCTACTCGCTCTTGTAGATCTTCGGGGAATAGGTTGAGGCTCCTCATTTTGTTGACGTTGTTGCACATTGTTACCGTTTGCAGTCCTTGAGACTTCACCGTCCTCAAGCTCCATGTACTCATCACTTGTTTCTTTTGTTTGTTTTCTCCAAGTAATCTTTGTACATATTTAGTTCGTTAAAAATTACATCCCTACTTCTAAAGATTTTACCATCTTCAGGATTCCATAGACAATACCCAAAGTCACCTTCTCCATAGCCAATGAAGAAACACTTTTTGGACTTTGCATCTAGCTTTGATCTTAGGCTTCTATCTATGTGCATGAAATCATCACACCCAAACACTTTGAGAAATGCATTTCACCGGTTTACCTGTCTATGCCTCTTCTGGAACTCCCCCATCCAATTCCGTTGAGGGGGGTGACCAGTTGATTAAGTACACAGACGTACTTACAGCTTCCGCCCAAAGCTCAAGCGGTAGGCCTGCATGTAGCCGTATGCTTCGTGCTCGCTCCATGATTGTTCAGTTCATCCTTCCGAAAATGCCATTTTGTTGAGGTGTCCTTGGGGTTGTTCTTTGCCTCCAAATGCCATTGCTAGCACAAAAGCTTTCAAAAAATTGGCTGCAATATTCGCCTCCATTGTCAGATCTGAGGCATTTAACCTTAGTACCTATTTCATTCTCCACAAAGGCTTTCCACCTTTGAAATATGGAAAACACATCGGATTTATTCTTCATTACATAAACCCTTGTTTTCCTAGTCGCATCGTCTATGAATGTTACATAGTACAATGAGCCACCAAGTGATGGTGTACTTGCAGGAACCCAAACGTCAGAATGAACCAACTCAAGTTTTTTATTTTTTCTTTCATTTCTAGACTTTTGAAATTTTACCCTCTTTTGTTTACCATAAACAAAATCTTCACAGAACTCTAAGTCCACTTCTTTCAAACTTGATAGAAACTTCTTTGTTTGAAGGATTTGCATTCCTTTGGCACTCATATGCCCAAGCCGGTAGTGCCACACCGCACTGTCGACTTCTGTAGTTGTTGGTGGACAAGTTGAAGGTTGCGTGCTAACAGTACACAAGTAAAGTGTACCAACCTTTTCTTCCATGGAAACCACCAAAGATCCCTTTGAGATCTTCCACCGTTTGCTTCCGAATGCAATGTTGTGACCTTCATCGTCCAATTATCCTGTAGAGATCAAATTTTTGCGAAGAGAAGGAACATGCCTAACATCTTTAAGCTTCCATTCATTTCTGTTAGCAGTTTTGACACAAACTGTACCTTTGCCGACTATTTCACAAGCTTCATCATCTCCCAAGTATACATACCCAAAATTACCTTTGGTGTAATCTTGGAAATGTTGCTTGTGTGGTGTCGCATGGAATGAAGCACCAGAATCTACTATCCACAAACTAGACACATTGTCTAATGAGAGAATTAGAGCATCTTTCTCTACTTTACCTGTCACATTGGCTCCGATGTTGGCTTGATGTCTTGAGACTCAGTCCTTTCTTCTTCTTGGACCATCCTTCTTGACGTGGCCCTTCTTGCCACAGTTCCAACATTCAAGAACTAACTTTGTGCGTGACTTGCTCCGTCTTGAGCGATCACGACCCTTTTGGTTTTTGAACCTCTCCTTAGGCCTTCCTCTTGTTTCCACTGACAGTACAACACTTAATGATTCTCCTGTGCTTCTCCTTTGTATTTCCTCGCTTAGGAGAACACCCACAACATCATCAAACTTAAGAGTATTTGTGCCAGAAATAGAATTACTTACAACCATCACAAGGCTGTCCCAACTATCCGGTAGAGATGATAGTATAAGGAGAGCTCAAACTTCATCATCTAAATTGATTTTCACCGATCGAAGTTGACTTATGTTTGTGGTAAAGTCATTTAGGTGTTCTGCAACTGAACCATTCTCTACCATCTTTAGATTGAACAAGTGCTTCATGAGAAATATCTTATTGGATGCCGATGGTTTCTTGTAGATGTCGTCAAGTGACTTCATCAAGTCCTCCATGGTCTTCATATCCAAAAAATTGAAAGCCACCATTGACACCAAGCTTAACCGGATTTTTCCCAGTGCCTTTCAATCAAGGACAATCCATGTTTCATTTGCCATCATTGCGGGCTTCTTTGCAAGACCGCCTAGTGGCAAATAGAGGTCTTTCTGGTAGAGATAGTCTTCAATCTGCATCTTCCAATGTTGGTAGTTTTTTCCGTTTGAACTTCTCAATATTGAGCTTCCCTTCCTCCGCCATTACTCCCACTCAATTCAAGGAATCCTTTCCTTAGATAATTTAGCTACGAGCAAACCTTGCTCTGATACCATTTGTTAGGAAATATGTCGTAGCTAAGTAGATAATTGAGTAGATTACTTAATGGAGAGAGATAATTTTCACACTCAAGAGATTATAGAGTAGAGAGAGAGAGAGTACACACGATATACGTGGTTCACCCAATGTGGGCTACGTCCATGGAAAAGCAGCCACTCAATGGCTTTAGTACTTTAAAACAAAAAGTAGGTTACATAGTAATTATACCCTTTTGGAGCTCCCACCTTGTTTCACTCTCACCACCTCACACCCACCTTGTTGCATCAACTTCACACTATGAAATGTGTGTAGAAATGGCCTCCTTTTATAGGCCAAAAGGGCTGTCCTCTCTCATGAGAGGCAGCCATGTGTAGCCGCCCTTGTGTAGATAAGTCCAAATCGGAACCTTCAATCCGCCCATAAGTGGCCGCCCTTGAGAAGACAAGTCCACTTTTGAATTCGACCACCGGTCATTGAATTCGGCCATCGGCCATTGACTTCTGACCATCGGCCACCGGCCATTGACTACCGGCCACCGGCCAACCGGCCAACCGATCGGTCATTTTTCGACCAGTTTTCGGCAAGTGATTTTTCTTCATGCACGATGGCTTCTCCTCATAATGGGGGCCTTACAAATGTGCGTTTTTACCATAGAAAATTACAAGGGTTAAATCAGGCTCCATACTTAACATACACATATACCAATCACAACAGCTAGCAAAAATTATACCGTCTTTGTGAAAGAATAGCTAACTTTATCAAATTGATACAGGAATCAGGCTGCAAAGAAGGAATTGGTAGCTTGACAGAAAGTGAAATCCAGTCAAGTGAAAATTGACAAAAAGTCAATCCAAAGGTAACTACTCTATGCAGGGCTACCCAAGTCTTTATGAACCTTAGATCGGGTCGTGTACTAGAAATCAGGGCATATTTGGAGAAACCTCCAGTAGAGTATCCACCAAAGAAAGCGTGAATCAAGTCAATTCCTTGCACACTATCCCTGAAAAAGTCTTAGACACTTTTTCAGATTCAACCTTTGAAATGTCTTCCTATTCGACTCACTCAGAGACCGGAACGACAATGTGCTATAAGCATATACTCTCATTTTATAAGACTAATTGCCATGGAGCTCAGATTTACCTGGATCCTAACAAAGAGTATGCTATTCGCATTGATGACCATGGTATTGAGTTCGAAGAAGAAATCAGGGCAAACAAACAAGGAAAAATGTACATGGACAGAAACGGAACTCAATATTTACAAGTTGAAAACCCTGACATGATAGACAAATGGGGGTTAGAAGTAAACATCATAATCCCAGATATATCAGCAAAAGAAGGACCACCAACCTTAGAATTCGAGGGATACGAGCAAGTAGATTTGAAGCCTTTGAAACAGCTTAGTACTGATAATCCTAGGATTGGACTCTATTGTTGGGAGGATAGAAATATAAAAGATCTTTTGTGGACTTCGCATGCCAAATCAGGACAACTGACGGCCATGAAGATCATCTATATCTTCAAGATCAAGGATAAGGGATCAACAGACCTACCAACCTACCTGTTTAGGGATTGTTATAACAACAACTTTGTTATGATGACTACTGAGGAGGTAGAACAAACCAAATACCAAGGGTATTCCATAAGGAATTGGATATTGGGACAAGGACTAGAAACAATTCAAAGAGATGAACACCGTGAGAGATCATCTGAGAGTAATGTTAAAAAACCAAAAACCACCTCATCACGTAGAAAACCGGGTGACACTAAGGCCAGTCCAAGGCTACATGAGTCACTATTTCCAACAGATTGGTTTGAAGGACTCGAAACAGGACCAACTGCCAGGAGATCGGGAGTTGAACCAAACAGATGCGTCAGACCAGCTGATTTTAAAAAATGGGTTAAAAAATACAGTGGATCAAGGGATCCATATAGCCACTTAGCAAGCTTTAAGTAAGTGCTAAGAGCAAAACGCATATTCGATTTCCATACTCAATTCGAGGGGTTTGGAATGACATTAGAAGGGAAAGCATTAACATGGTTCCAAAACATTCCACCAAGGTCAATCATGGACTTAAACACATTAGCTCAAGGATTTGTAGTTGCTTGTTCCAAAACGGGGATCAGACAATACGGTAGCTCAAATCTACAGCTTTAAACAGAAACATGGTGAGTCTGTTAGGAATTGTGAAACTCGAATGAAACAATACATTGCCAGATGCCCAGAGCTAGAGATACCTGCAGAAGAACGACTAGTATCATTGTTTCTAGAGGGACTGCTAAACAAGGAACTTCATGCTATACTGAATAGCAAGAAGCATACAACCCTAGAAGAGTGTGTGTCAGATGCTATTGACTTAGGAGACAATTGTGATATTTTCAACAAAGAAGATGTCCCTAAGGATAATCAAAGTGAGAAAACAACATCCACTAAACTAGCACAAGTGGGAACGTCTGCTGCAGCACCACTTTCAACCATAGAAGACATGATCAAAAGGATGAATGACATGATGAACAACATGCAAAAAGCACCTATGAGGGGACCAGGGCAAGGGATACCTCAACAAGGACAACCAATTAGGCCACAAAAATGGTGTGAATCGAGGGTAAATGGACCAACCATGAGACCAACGAGTGCTACTTCTAACCAAAGTATGATGGGATTATTTAGTACGTGCCCATGAGGCCACAAGGACAACCCATGCATAGATACCATCCCAACATGGAACTAGCTCAAAGACCACACTGATGGGTATGGAAAGACCTCAACCTGTGTTGGGTCAACAACCTCCGTATCCAGGACATAATGCACTGCCTGTAAAGTACATGCATTTAGAAGGAGTCATAGATGAACAAGCACTAGTGCCTGTTACACCCTATGCTGAGCCTAGTCCATCTACAGTAATGGTAGAAGGAGATTGGTATAATTCACATCCACCAGCTATGGAAGAATCTCTAAATTTTGCTCCACTAGAGCTTGCACCAATGTATTATGTAGCTAATCAAGGTGTTAGACCTCCTATGGGAAGACCCATGATTAAGCCAAGAACAAAAATCTGTCACAACTGTGGTGGAGATGATCATTGGAAAAATGAATCCCAGAGCCTGACAAGAACCTCAAGCCAATTGAAGCTTATTGCATACAATGTTTCAAAAAAGGAGGACACTTCCCCATAAGATTATCCTAAAAATCCTTTAAACAAGGGAAAAATAGTAGTAAATGTAGCCCACGTGATACCTAGTAGCTCATCTGAGAGTGAACCGATTGTTCCAATCAAGGTAATCATTAGAGCCCAGGCTAAGAAAAAGAAACACAACTCCTTTGATGATTCGGAGAACACAAAAGCTGCCTCTTACCCAAAAGAAGCAAAAGCAAAAGATATGAGATGAGAAAACAAAAACAATGGGCTGAAATCGAGGAGAAAGCAAAAAAGCTATTCCAGAAGAAGGTGAAAGAAACTGGAAGCAAAATCAAAGAAACAACCATGAAATCTGGGGGATCAATTTTGGTTGTTGATAAAATTTTTGAGCCTATTAATGTAGCCTTGGAAGCTTACCAAACAGGACTTAAAGTAGGCCAAAACATGAAAAACAAATGGAAAAACTATCCTTCTCTAGACATGGAAGCAGCTAAGCTTGAAGCTTATCAAAATTTGGTAAGAATTACGCAAGAGATGCTGGAAAAACAAATACCCAAGCTCGAAAGTATTGCAAAGCCTGAGGAGCTTGTGATAAGAGACACTAAAGAAAAATCCGAAGTGGTGGTAGAACCCACATTGAACCAAAAGAACCAGAACTTATAGTGCCGGACAACGAAGATGCCTTAGACAGCATTCCATTTGTAGAGGAAGACTGGCCAGGACACTTATGGGAAAAATTTTGAGAGATCAATGATGGGGGCCTAACTCTAAAGTCAGCTCCTATAGAGGAAGTTTGGTTGGAAAACCTACCTTGTGATATGGACATGGATGTACAATCATTGTACGGGGATTACGGATCTGAAGCTTCAGGAATGTCTAAACCATTGACCTTGAAAAAATTACCCTCTTACTTGGGAGATAACAAAGATGAATCCATAGTGTGTAAGACCACTCAAGTAAAAAGAGTGGAATAGACCCTAGAAGTAGAGAACATTCATTCAATCATGTCTACACCCATCCAATGCACTCTTACTTTCGGAGAACTGTTAAAAATTGGACCATATTTATGGAATGACCTACAGAAAACCCTAGAGAAGGTGGGGATAACGGTGCTCATCGTAAAAAAATTGGAAAGATTGAAACACGAAATGGATGACAAAGAGATTTGATCAATTCCAATGAACAAAGTCGGAGGATACTATGAAGGGGAAGAAGGAAACACCACCCTTCCAGTGAAATATAATGACATTGAAACCATGGCAATACTGGATAGTGGAGCAGGCATAGCCATAGCCACAAAAATAGTATGGGAATCCCGGGGACAACCAACCATTAGACAAACTCGAATGAAATTGCAATTGGCTGACAGACATATTGAAAGACCCTTAGGACTGCTAGAAAAGGTGATAGTTAATTCTTGTGGGATTGAATATCAACACACTTTTGCCATAGTAGACTTTGGGAAGAAACTCAATTACGAAATCATATTGGGAAGACCTTTCATGCGACAGGTACAACTTATCCAAGCTTGGGGAAACAACTATCTGTACTTGAAGCAAGTGGGATCTATAACAAGGGTTAATTTAAAAGATCACACTTATAGAGATGTCTTGAAAACACCCATACAAGAGTTTAATTCAGTCTCTTCGGATGAAACTAAGCTTCCTTCTTGGTTAAACAAAGACACTCCTATTTGGATGTGAGGAGCTTCAGAAAATGGGAGCTTAAAAAGAGAAGAATATATCTTAGAAATGGATTGCAAAGACCTAGCCTATGTACCTGAACCCTTTCCAGAGCATTTGTTTGAGCCATTTGAGTGGAATCAAATTTTAGCGACAATGAATGTATGTGTGAATACGTTTATGCCTACTCAATTTTGCGATGAGGATGGCTACGGCATAATTCCCATCCAAATGATTTCAATCCTTCACATTGAAGATGAAATTGAGGAACCCAAGGACTAGATGAAACATCAACAAGTCTTTTCAGACCTCTACTACGATGCAACAGATGAGTTAGATGAACACTCAGCTACCTCAGAATATTTGGGGTCAGAAAAAGAACATGTGAGAGCTAAGCTACTCTTGAAAGGAGGAGAGGAAAAGTTTTTTGACTTTCCTAACCAAAAATCGAGAAGACAAAAATGGTATAAACAAAAAAGAGACACTAGAACGTGAGAACAAGACCTATGCCACCAATCTCCAGTAGAACACAATTCCTTATGCAGATAGATGCACATGATTGTGTCAAGGACAAAAACAAAAGAAGAAGAAGAGCTTTTGTTAAGCTTGCTGAAAGAATACCGCGATATTTTTTCTTGGTCTTATAAGGATCTCAACGGTGTTGATCCAGAAATATATCAACATACCATACCCATGAGAGATGATGCAAAACCAAGCAGACAAAGGCCATACACGTACAATGAAACATTTTCTAGGAAGATCAAGAAACTAAAGGAAGCTGAATTTATTTACGAAATTGAAAACACAGATTGGGAGTCTCCAATTGTGGTAGTAGCCAAGAAGAATGGAAAATTACGAGTGTGTGTCAACCTCAAAAAAGTGAATGCAGCTACCATTAGAGACAACTTATCACTCAGAATGTGTTAGAACGAGTTGCAGGAAAAGAAGCTTACAGCTTCTTAGATGGCCTCTTAGGATACAATCAACTTTTGGTTGACCCAAAAGATCAGCATAAAACTGCTTTTGCAACGGAATGGGGTATTTTTGCCTATCGGGTTATGCCCTTTGGGTTAACTAATGCTCCTGCCACCTTTCAAAGATTGATGAGCCATGATTTTAAAGAATATCTTAGGAAATTCTTGGAAGTGTATATGGATGATCTATGCGTACATTCATCGATCTGTGTAGATGACGGAGGCAGTCTCACTAGGTGGGAACCGGATCCTGAAAGGCGAGCAATGGAACATCCAGTAATTACCATGGTGGTTACCACAGTAACTTCAAGGGGCTATAAATAGGACCCATTACATTGTAATCGGGTTGGCTGTTGTTCCTGAGCTACATTATCCTCACTTGTAATCTTACTCTATGATCCCTAATATAGTAGTCGGGTGTACTTCAGTTAGATATACTTTGTATCCATTCTTTTTGAACTCTGAATCTGAATCTGTACACTAATTCCAGTTATTCGGTCTCTCTCTCTCCTCAGCAAATGTATTTCAGTTCATGTAAGTGTTCCAGTTCAGTTTCTATCTTCTCCTCCAGTTCTACTGATTGAACTAATGAATCACCAGTAGCTGTAAATTCTAACACTGGAATCAGTTATCTAAAGAGATCACCTCCAATTCCATTTTGGCAATCACGGTGGCTAGAGCTGTTGCTCGTTGACCAAAAAACTCTTCTCCCAGTTTGAGTTTCAGTTGCAGTGATGGCACCCAAACCTAGCCATGGCCTAAGTTGCATTATTCATTATTCGGGAGACGGATAATACGTGAATAATGGGCGTATTATTCGTTTATTTAAATTATACGGCCGTATTGTACGATGCCACATCAGCATACACGGCCAAACGTATAGCTTCTTAGTTTTTTGATTGAAAAACTTTTCGAACGAAATTATTTTCGATCTAAAATAATAACGATCGAATATGTTAGTATATAAAGCAACACGCTGAGGCTGTCCGGGGCGGGCAACAAGAAGAGTGGCCTCTAAGCACCCTTGTAGGCTCCCGTGCTGCTCAATTGGGTTGGGGTTGGAAAAAACAACAAACACACACACAAACCCGCAACCTAACCCTCCACAAATTTGGGGCACCACCTAGTTTTGGATGCAAACTAGGACGCGTAAAGAGAGAGAGAGAGAGAGAGAGAGAGAGAGAGAGAGAGAGAGAGAGAGAGAGAGAGAGAGAGAGAGAGATAGTGCTCGGGCTGCTTTGAAATGTATCGGCAATGATCAAGCAAACACAATTATATATGTAAGAAAGAGAGAGAAGACGGAGGGGGTGCTTGTTGCATTAATACCTTCTTACAAATCTGTCATGACCGATAAAAGTGAGATTAGTATTTGTTCAACATAGCTTGAGTAAATTTCACCACGACACATCACAAGAAAAGCCACCCCAATCACTGTCTTAAGGCCAGGGGAGTCCTCTCCACCCTGTCGCTCTCTTACAATATGTGGGATTTATTGCTAAATTGATGACAACACCCAGACACAAGCTATCAAGAACTAAAAATATCACCAAGACACTTACACATCATTGTTGTCCATTACTTCACGTTGAAAGAGAGACAAAGTATCCAAGCTTAGTCCAAATCCACCCTCCTTGATTCAGCAAATGTTGGGCTTACACTAGTAGGAGGAATGATAGATTTTCCACTCTCAATTGAATGATTGCTCTCTCTCTTACAATGGCATAGAGTTCCCGTGCTAATCACCCCTATTACAACACATGCACAAGCATACGACAATGAGCTTCCACTCAAGAGATCCTTCTAGAGAGGTTGAGCTTGGCTTCTCAAGCTATAGCATAGTGCTCTTGCTTATGGATCTCCCTTTGTGCTAGCTACCCCCTCCTTTTATAGCAATTTTGAAGGCTAGGGTTACTCCTCTAACCATGGTTGGGTTAGATTTTCAGCACTTATCTAATTTCATTTTCTTGGAATTATCAAGAAGTTGGTGTGGATAGATGAAGAAGAGAGAGAGGAGAGAAGTGGAGGTGATAGGACTTTTCATAGTAGGTTAGTGTTAGTAAATTAGTAGAGTTAGTTATTTTATTGATTTACAAATGGAATTGGATATTTACAATGGGAGTATCCAAGTAGGATACAAATAAAGAAGAAAAAACTCTTAATAGGTAAGAAAACATGGATTTCTTACAATGTTGATGCTCCAAGTGTCTTGAGTAGGGTCAATTTTGACGCTTGTTGACGGTCCACTAGCTTTGACGGTACGTTTTTTTCACTCTTGACCTTCCTTTGGGAGCCAAGGTAATTGAATATGAGTAATCAATCACCATGATGCTGTCTTTCAAGAGAAGAGGCTGAATTTTATGGTTTTTTGATAGATATGGGTAATATGGATAAGGAAAAATGAGACTAGGTGGTCAATTTTGGGATGGAAGTGTGTGTAGGAAACATGAGTTCACCATGGTTTCTCTTATTTTCAAGGTTTAGAAGAAGGTGAGTAGGGTGCAGAGAGGAGTGGTGAGAGAGGTGGAGATGATGAGTGGAGAGGTGTGTGTGAAAGAGGAAAATGATAAAGTGGAAGAGGGAGTTGTGGCTGCATAGCATGGGCAAACTGGGGTCCACAAATAAAATCCTAGCTCACAGCTCGTAGCTCAAAAAAATATGAAAAAATTTGAGGTGAAATTTCAGCTCACGAGCTACAACTTTTGTTTGTATCACCTTTTCAATTTCGGGGAGCATGTGATCTTTAAAAATTCAGCAAAACCGACTGTTTTTTCCACTGCACAAGGTCCTTGTGAGGTCCTTCTTTGGATGATTCTTTTGAATACCTCCAAGAGTAAGCTCCCCATGGTGCATGCATGCATTCCACATACCCTTGACCTTATTTGGTAGGTCTATAATTGAAGATATTGTTGAGATCATGATATAAGTGAATAGTACAACTAAGAAAATCAAATATTGAGGGGTCTAAAAAAATATGTACATGTCAAATATAAATAATATAGGTGGAAAAAATATAAAGGGGTCAAATTAAATATCTCTCATTATAAGTCTACCA
The DNA here is from genome assembly GCF_014529385.1 of Adiantum capillus-veneris. Classification (NCBI taxonomy): domain Eukaryota; kingdom Viridiplantae; phylum Streptophyta; class Polypodiopsida; order Polypodiales; family Pteridaceae; genus Adiantum; species Adiantum capillus-veneris. The sequence goes on along the minus strand of NC_140949.1, from coordinate 105,192,328 downwards.
TAAAAAGATGAATATTTTTGGTGTTCTAATTTATGAGAGTAAAAGAGAATAGATGTAGGAAGGAAAAATCACAATAGTGAAAAAATATACACATAAATAAAACTAATTTTTTTGGATTTTTGTTGGGATGGAGTTACACAAAAAATAAGAGAAGCTTGCATGAAATTATTTTTATATGGAATAAAGAGTATGCAAAATGGTAAGAAAAAATATGGTAATGGTGAGTAAATGTACATAGCATAAATAACACACCATAGGTAGAAATACCAAAATAATTATGAAAAATCCTTTTATTTAGGCCCTATATACAATGAAATATTTACACACAAATGGACCATAATATACTTATATTTTTTTATTTTTTTTGGCTCAACTAGCCCAGTGACTAGCTAGCTGAGGGTTTTTAAGAAGATATGGGAAAAGTCCCCTAACTCACACACACCTATATACAGTGAAATGGTAGGGATAGCCACAATGTTTGGATGATTTTGGTAGGGTGGGTTAACTCACTATGGCAATTACGGAGAGCCGAAAAACGGCTATCAACGCGACAACCAATTTTCACACCATCATTCATAGTCAGTGTTTTCCATGTGAGTATTCTCACCAAACAATTAAAAGAGTAATATGTAAAAAAATAAAACAATTTGAATTAGATAAAAATTAAAATTCAATGGATTTTAAGTTTTGTGTTTCAACTTTATAAATTTGTTTTGAATAAATTAGTAAATAGTTGAAAGTTTGTATTCTGTGAAGAGTTTAATCTCTCACCTGATACAAAATGTAATTATAAGAATCACTTGTCAATGTGTTCAATTAATTGACACTTGAAAGTGACTAATTAAAAAAATTAGGATATTATCGTTGTGTGTAGAGTGTACTCTCACATGAGATAATTAGTTTAAAAATATAATTACATAAAAATTCAATTTATGTAATTTAAAGTTCGATTTTGGTGTGTAGAGATTTTCTCTGACTTCAAAATGAATATAATGAAGCAAAATTATATTTTTACGTTTTGTGTAGAGCTATTCACATTGCTATGCTCTCACTAGAGTAAAAATTTAGGAAAAACATGTCCAAAAATATTGATATTCTCTTATCTTTATTTGAACTGTAAAATCTATCGTACTGTGTGAGAGCATACACATGCTCGCATTGTAGATAGATAATTGCTTAAAAATCTATGGTAAAGTGTAAGAACTTTTTGTTCGCACTTTACATAGATACGATAATTATCAAGTATTTTAAGTGATTATCGTTTTGACATTTAAAAATGTCACTTATAGCTCTTGTAGGTATAACAATTTATAATGATAATCATTTTAATACTTGATTTAATTGTAATTATTGATTATCGTAATGTGTTAAATCTACAAGATTGCACTTTAGATAAATCGATGTAATTTATATGTAATCCAATGGTATTGTTTTTTATTATTGTATTTTTGTTCAATCATTGTTTTTAATTATTTTAATTTTGTTCAATCATTGTTAGTTAAATTAATTTAATGTTTAAATTGATTTTGATTATGAAAATGATCATTGAGTTTGTTTTCACTAGCAAATTACTTTTGTGCATCATGGTGAAAGGACAAGAGTGGAGTTATGTGCATGAGTTGAAAGCTAGGAGAAATACATCTGGACTTAAATGTAAATCTTGTGGCCACCAGTTCAGTGGTAATGCAACTAAAATTAAAGAGCATTTATTTAAAGTCCCTGGCAATGTTGAAAAGTGAGGGGCACCGCCAAAAGATATTCATGAAAAATTTCCCATGTATTCTCGCAAAGTAAAGTTGATTCTTGTAGCTAAACATAAAGGTGATATTTCTAAAGATATTCATGCAAATATTGAACCATCTGTATGCAATGAGGCAACAGAAGAGGTGTGTACCACTCAAGTAAATGATCAGAGTTCTCAATTGAACCCTCTTCATGGACATGCTTCTACATCGGGAGGAGTTACTAGCACAAGCAAATCCGGCAGAGCGTCATCCAATGGACAGACAATGCGTGAAGCATTAGGTAAACAATGGTTGCTTGAGTTGCACTTAAAATGGACACAAGCATTTGTTGCGTGTGGCATATCGTTCAATGCTATGCGCAATCCAATATTTCAAGATGCTTTGATTAGTGCAACCAAAAAAGGATTTGTGCTTCCTGACTATAACAAGATGCGAACTGAATATCTTGATAAAGTCAAAGACAGTACTGAAGCCATTCTCAAACGCACATTGCTAGAGTTTGTTCTAGCATATGGATGCACCATAGCATTGGATGGATGGACTAACTATCAGAAAAAACCTTTAATCAATGTAATTCTTATTAACCCTAGAGGGGCTATGTTCGTGGAAGCAATTGACTGCTCATTGAAAGAGAAGACTATCACCTACCTAGCAGGGGTGTATGAGCGTGCAATTGCAAAGGCAGGTGGACCAAAGAATGTGACTGCTATTGTCACAGATAATGCGGCCAACTACAAAGGAGCAGGAAGAGCTATTCAAGTCAAGTATTCGGAGATTTCTTGGGTACCATGTGCAGCTCACACTTTAAATTTGCTTTTAAAAGATATTGGTAAAATGGCATGTGTGAAGCAAACTTTATTGGATGCAAATCATGTGGTGAAATTCATTAGAGAGCATCAATTTTTGTATGCTCTTTTTCGAACCAAGTCACCAAATAAAGCTTTGCAAATATTTTGCGCGACAAGGTTTGCTACGGCATACTATGTTCTTGCTACTTTGCAAGAGTTGAAGCCTGCATTGATGGAAACCTTAGCAGACAAAAGATGGGATGGATGGCTCAGCAAGTATCCAAGTTATCAGGAAGCAGCTAGTCGATGTGCGCAAATAGTAAACTCGCCAGTCTTTTGGCATAATGTAGAAAGAATAGTAACTGTGTCAAAGCCATTTGTAGATCTTTTGAGAGTAGTTGACACAGATTCTTTTATTTTTGGTCGGGTCTACTGGTATATGTCAGAGGCTATACGCAAGCTAAGAGAAAATGTCAGTTTTGGTGCAAAGGATAAAGCTACCATGATTACAATTGTTAACAAGCGTTGGGAGTTGCATATGCCATTGCATGGTGCGGCTTTTGTATTGGATCCTAAGTTTCAAATGCATCAGCAATCTACCAACAAAGAAGTTATGTCCGACTTCAAAACAGTGTGCTCCCAATTCTTAGGGCACGGAGATGGAAAAGTAGCTTTTTATCAGCGAGTAGATTATTCCAACAGAACTGGTATGTTTCAGGATCCGTGGCATAGAGATGCCATTGGAAAAACAAGTGCACCTTTATGGTGGAAGGAGTACGGTGGAGAGAAAGTGGACTTGCAACACATTGCAGTTAGAGTTTTATCAGTAGCTACATCAAGTGGAAGTTGTGAGCGAAACTGGTTAGCATTCGACTTTGTGCGCACTAAAAAGCGAAACAGACTTCATACTAAACGGTCTCCTGATTTGGTGTATGTTTTTTGCAATATGAGACTTATTTATAAGCCTCAAAACATTGCAACTAGAGCCGCTCAAAAGCAATATTGAGTCTTCCAAACACATGAAGCTATTTCTGCAGAAGTTGTTGATGATGATGATATGGAATGGGAGATAGTTTCAGAATGCTCATATATGGATGAAGTAGATGATATGGTTGCATTTTTTGAAGATGGAGATGATTTGTGAGAGTACCATTGTAATACTTACTCAACAAGTTTTTGTATATGATGAAAGAAAGTGTTATCTTGTTGTCGTTCACATCAAAACCTCTCTCTCTCTCTCTCTCTCTCTCTCTCTCTCTCTCTCTCTCTCTCTCTCTCCCTCTCAGACACACATATTCACTCACACTCAAATATATACACAATTAAGAGATGTGGTCTCTTCAATTGAAAATAATAAACTACCGATAATATCTTGTCGAATAAAAATTACATAAAGTCGATGTAGGTTTGAAATTATGACAAGGTTCTGGGAAATTACTCAATCGAAAAGAGTTTGATATAATTTTGAGATTACAAAAAGCTTCTGAGTGACTTATGAGTTTGATAGATTTGTTATAAGTTCGTCTATGGTAAAATCTGTAATTCCTAGCTCAGGGGATGGTTCAACAACATCTTTATGTGAAGTGGTAGTATCATCTGGCAAAGGTCCATAGAATGATTCATATCGTTGAAGCTTTGCTTGTGCATCACTTAACTCTATTTTTGTCCTACCGCGTTGACCCTATCCCTAAGGAGTCAGAAAGAGATTCTGATTCCAACGATGAAAAAGTAACTGACACTGAGGCTCAGGAGGAGCACAGTCATGTTGATGAGGCAAAGGACTCCAGAAAAAGAAGGGCTAAAAAGGAAGAATGCAAGGCCAAGAGTTCTTGGACCACACAGGGAGACGAAGGAGCCAAAGGTAGTAAAGGAAGTCGCCATAGTTTCATTAGAAAAGCCAGGGAGGAAACAACAACTAAGATGGAGGCGGAAATTAATTGGGATGCAGACACAGAACATTATATGAAAGCTTCAAAAAGGAGCCAGGATCCCAAGGTGAGAAGAGGAAGAAATGATGCTGATAGACATGATTATACATCTTCATTGAAAATTTCTTTTCCCATGTTCAAAGGGGGAAGAAGGATGACACGGATGTTCATATCCAATCCTTTGAGCAGTATGCTGAGTTAAAAAATATTGATGAAGATGACTAGGGTGAATACTTTCCGCAAACATTAAAGGAGGTAGCAAGAAAATGGTACTACTATTACCCGGCTTGTCAACTCAGATCATATAATAAACTGCTTAAAGATTTTTGACTAGAATATTCAGACAACAGAGGAGATGAGGATATACTCTGTGAGCTGGATAACATAAAGTAGAGAAAATTGTCAGTCAGAAGTTATATTGAGAAAATCAAGGAACTGACTAGAAAACTGCAAGAACCACCATCTGAAAAGCGGCTGCAGGCATGGTTTTTGAATGGTTTTTGCAGTAAGAATCTTAGGGAACAGGAGGTGCCAACACCAACAAAGAAATTCAATGATTTGGTGCAGCGAGCCCTGAAGCTAGAACAACAAGCTAAGAAGGAAAAGAGTCATAAGAAGAGGAGGTCCAGTAGTAGAAGTACTTTTGAAGATTATAGTAGAGCCTCCAGTAGTTCTGAAAGTAGCTCATATGAAAGGACCAAAGACAAGATTAAGAAGGGATCTTGGTCTAGGAAGATTGAAGAGATGGCCTGGCAAATTGCTGAAATTAGCCAGACGAGAAAATCGGTAAGAAGAATGGAAACCTGGTGTTCAAAGTGTAAATCTAAAGACCATGTTTCAAATGAATGCCCATGTGTACTTATTGCAAAGCCTATGGCCATCTATGGAACAACTGTGGTATTCGAATTCATCATTTCAAGAAGGGAAAAGATTTGTCAGTGGTGGCATTTACCAATGCTGAACCAGTAAGAGTGAAAACTACCAGTGATTCTCAAGAAGAGAAACTAGGTATCACTGGTACTGGTACATGGTGTTGTAGATACCAAGCGGGTACTAGCGGGTGCCGAGGTTGTGGTAATTTTCAAAATTGAAGCCTGAATTGATATACTTGTGGTAAGTATGGGCATTTCGCGGCTCAGTGTCCCGAAACACCGATTGCGGATACTGAGGTGAAGGTTCCAGAACCAGTTCCTGTACGAGCAATTACACGAAGTAAAGGGGTGGTGATTGACGAAATTCCCAGAAATCCAGCAAAACCAGTCACTTCTGAAAGTAGCAAATGGGCTCACCAGAGAGAGGTATGGAAGGCTGTTTGGCGGATGAAGCTGCGGTTTCCAGAGAAAGGAGTCACATTTTAGTGGGAAACCCTTGTAAAATTCTTTTGTAAGAGAGCATCTCTAAGCCGAGAAATTGTAAAAGAATTTATGATTATTTTTCTGGGAGCAATTGTATAGTGGAGATCCAGTTAGAAGTTTAGCACTTTTTGGCCGGACAAGCCATTTGTAAAGACCTAAACTATAAAGGTCAGTTTTGTAAGTTTGAACATTATCTTCTTTATCACAAGTTTGAAGAAACGGTGTACGTACTGAGAGCTCTATCTTGCTCCAATTTGTAATCTTCGCTACTGTGGCTACGGTAATCCGAATTCAAATTCGTTTATTGCATTGTGTTCCTCTTGCTTTGCTCTTCCATTCAAGTGTAATCATTCAAGATTCGGTGTAGGTTTTCAACTACGTGTTTGGAGCTTTAAATCGCTGTTTTGCGTGCTTATATGCGTATTTTATGTTGTTTTGACCCTAGAAGAGGCTTTAGGGACCCTAAAACGACCCTTTAGGATCACCTGTTCACTGTTTTTGCTGACTTTGGGATGAACGATCGCGATCTTTGTACCTCTCTAGAATGCTGTGACAGTGATAGGATATGCTCTTGATAGTCCCCTGTAGCTTCCCTTCAAGTTTCGTGCGAATCTGATATGATTTGCATAGTAAACGTGCGTGATGACTGTAGAGCTGTGTAGAAGGACATAGGCAGATTACTTGGCTTTAGTGCGTTTGATTTGCTTGTAGAGTTAGTAGTTGCATCTCTTCGAGTTCACTTCATTAGGATTGACACCCTAGTGAGTTTGCATGCCTCATCCTGGTCGCTTCCCTTGTATTGATATTTTATGTTGATGTGTGAGAGCTATGCTATGGAAGTCCATTGCCGCGACCCGCAAACATTGGTGCCGCTGCCGGGGAATGCACCTTAGGTGATGAGTGGCCGAGTGTGCAGTTAGCTTCCTTAAAAGAAGATCAATCCACAAATCCCTTTTACACCTCAATTAGGCTGCTAGACAGGGGTTTAGAGTTTAGTGGAGTCTAGAGTCTGTGGATCGGCTAGATCCTCTCTTAGGAGATTTAGAGAGCGGGAGCTGTGAGTGAGAGTGTTCAAAGCATTTTTGCTCTTCAATTTCTCTAATTTGATTGAGTACTGAAATCTCACCCGAAATCTGTCTTGTTTGATTCATTCTTTATGTTCTTTCATTTCTGTACGTAGGAGTAGGATAAGTAATTTGCATTCTAGTCAAATTTGGGGCAAAAGTTAGAGTCAAGAAACCAGGAAACCATAACTTTGGCAAAAAGGCCATAAGACTCTGAAATTTAGAAAATCTGACCAAACAGGGTTGATATTGATTCAAATCACCAAGTGGTAGCACAAAACACTGTAAAACACTTGTTAGAGGGAGCATACTAAATTTCATCAGATTTGGCCCAAGTACTACGATCGAAATCGGTGTACCTCAGTGTCAGAATTGTACAAGATTTGACATGTGCCTTTCTGATAAGATTTAAAACAAGTTTGTCTAAACCAACCATACCCAAAAACATCAAAAATCAAGGGAATCAGGCGACTTGGGTATAACTAGCTTGACAGACCCAGAAATTGTAAAATCTTGATTTTTGGTGATCCAAATGCATAAAGACTTGGGGGATAGCCTTAAAACATCAGTGTCTACAAGCATGCCAAATTTGGTTGAATTTGGGCTCAAAACTACGATCGCGATCGGTGTACCTAAGTGCCAGATTTTGACCAGATTTCATCTGTGAGATCCTTAGGTGTATATAAACATAAAAGTATACAGGACCAAGAGCCAAAAACCTTAAAATATCTGTCAAATCATCTGAATTCAGATCCAAGTCAAAAACTGCTAAACTGGCATAGGAATTGACTTTCGGTAGACCGAAACACATCAAAACTGGGAAGAAACCATGCAGAGGGATAGCTTGTGCATAGGACAAGCCTAGGTATCTCTCAAATCCCAAAACAAACACCAAAATCAAGTCAAACTAATAGATTCAGGAAAACAGACACTTCCAACCAAGAACTGGTAAAAGCTTGACTTTTTGGGGTTTGAATACCAAAGTATTTGGTGGGTAGCCTTAAAATAGCCTAGTGAACAAGCTGGTGAAGTTTCATCAAATTTGGGCACCGTACTACGATCGCGATCGGTGTACCCAAGTGCCAGATTTGACTCATGTTTGACCTATTCATAAACCTAGACTATTTAAGATATCAGGAGTTGTCAAAACCCAAATTGGACATACTGTCAATAATCTACAAGCAAAATTGTGTTGAAGTCATTGTGAAATTGTTGAATCTGCTGACAGTTGGAATGATACAGTGATCTCATAGCCATCAAGTGTGTTCATTTGCAGAGACCGATCAAGTAACAATCACTCCATCTTGAGGTAAGAGGTTTGGATTCAATCGGTAAATTCCACTTTCTTCATGTTTTTGAGATCGGGAAAACAAATCAACAACCAACACCAAAATTTAGCGGATCAAGCAAGTGTTTTATCAACTCAAGAGAGTGTAAATCAAGGTGTAGTATGACCATTAGAGACGATCCCTGAAGAAAGTATTTCTGATACTTCTTCAGAGAGATCTTACGATGAGAAAACATGGCAGCAGGACCATCAAACCCTGAGGGGGTTCACTATGTGTAAAACTAGCATATCACGTGCGTTCAAGACATGTTTGTAAAACCCCTTATCTGTAAATTTTGTTAAGAATGTAATGTACCCTTTTCTTTAAAAATCTGTAAGTTTTTTTTCAAATTTGAAAAAGTAACGTCTTTCTGTATATATATTTCTGTAAGTTTCAAGAACTTTAAATACCCTTCTGTTGAACTCACGTGATAGGTTACATTTTTATTAGGCGACCTCCCCGGGATCAAACCCTTCGGCCACAATGAAGCTATTGTTCATCAAGTATCACTATGACAACAAGCAAGGTGCCAAGATCTACAAAGATGGTATGGACCGCTACTGTGTGAAAAGAGAAGATAGACCAAGTAAGCTCAAGGACTTAGATGACAAAGGTATCATGTACTTGGTAGTCCTGAATCCTAACATTGTGGACAAGTGGGGATTGATGGGCACGAAAGCCAAAGTAGATGAGGAACCTGAGGAGAAAGCACCAACAATGAGCTTCCCTAATGCGAAGTTAAGGCGAGAAAACGAAACTTTGAGAGTCAACACAGACAACGTCTACGTGGGGTTATACAAGTATAATAATGGAGAGGAAGATCTCTATTATAGATGCGAGGAACCCTACATTGGAGAGTTGACAGAGAGGAAAAGACTTTATGTCTTCACCTACACAGAGGGATCAGAAATGAAAATCGTCGCATATGACAAATATGGAAGATGATACGCAGCAATCGATAAAAAGGAGTTGGAAGGATATATGTACTTTGGGGGACTACTCCACCAGTATTATGTCACTCCAAGCCCACAGAGACCAGCACCTACAAATGTCGTGCCATACCCGATGGCAACAGGTGGAGAGAGGACTCATGTAGCTGATTCTTTGAGTCGACCCCAGTAATCTATGCCAAGCCCCATGGGAACATTACATTCCAGAGAATCAATGTCTACGAATCAAGGTAGTGCGGTTCCTATCTCTACACATACCGCAATAGGTCCGACATTTGTAGCCACACCATCACATTTACCTCCTAGTAGTAGATTCGTGGCAGGGGAGCCAATGAGAGAAACCCACGACATCCATGATGTACGAGAACGATTAAGTCGAGACACGGGAGCATTGAGATTGATCGCAGACCATAGATGGATGAGGCCATCCCAGGTAGCGAAGTGCATGCCAAAGAAGTATAGTGGATCAGGGGATCCATATGCCCATGTGTCGCTCTTCAAGCAAGTCTTAAGCGCAGAGGAGATCACTGATTTTCATACTCAATATGAGGGATTCGGACTGACCTTGGAAGGGACGGACTTAACGTGGTTTCAACCTTTGAACCCTGAAACTTGTCCGAATATTGAACATGTATTGTGGGAGTTCGCGGAAGAATTCTCAAAACGGGGTATAAAGCATAATACTATATCACAGATATATGCTTTTAAACAAAAGGAGAACGAAAAAGTGAAGGAAGCATCCTTGAGATTCAAGCAATACATTGAGAGGTGCCCAAGGAGAGAGTTACCGCAGGATGAGAGATTGTCTGTGCTCTTCATTGAAGGACTTAGAAACGAAACCTTGAAAAAGGACCTTCACTTGAAATCCTGTAGCACATTTAAACAGGTTACAAGGGAAGCGTTATATCTTGTTGATAACTGCAAAGCATATGGGGAAGTGTCAGAGGATACTGATTCAGTAAGCAGTGGCTCTTCATCTGTTAAGAGTGAACCCTCTACCAAGAAAGATGCTCAGGCTTCTTTGATGCCGACAGCTGACCAAATGATAGAGGAAGTAACGAAGAGAATACAGCAATATATGAGATCAAATCCGATGATAAGACGGTCTCAGATGAGGAAATGTGACATATGTGGGGGGGATCACCCGACGCCGTGGTGCACACAACAGCCAAAAGTACCAGTTGCGAATGGACGAGTACTGAAATGGTGAGCCATTGAGCAAAAATGGACGAACCATGGCACGGATGAGTGTTTTTACAACAAAAACTATGTGAGGAAAAGGCCGTATGGACCTCCAGCAGGACCACCCCAGCCACCTCCTCCAAGATATCAAGTTGGGCCAAATGTGAATATGGTAGCAGGAGCAGACAGACCTCAACCTGTGTTGGGTCAACAACCTCCATTACCACAGAAAAATAGGGCCATGATTAGGTATGCTCAACCTTATGAAGCATCACCAGGAACAAATAATACACATCAAATTTCTTATTATACAAGGAACCGAATGAGCCTTACGTAACTGAACCTGAACCACAGATGTACGCAGACGAAGCCTATTAACCGTGGGGGAATAACGAGGGTATGACTCCACCAACGTATGTAGCACAACCTTTGAGGGATCAATATTTGGTGGACGAAATAACGCTAATGTTCATTGCGAACCAGAACTAAAAACCAAGAGGATATCCTAATAGGGCAGGACAACCTATGGGACCACCTCCTCAAAATCAACCGCCAATTGGACCGTGCTATAACTGTGGAAGTATAGATCATTGGGAGCGTAGTTGTCCTTTCAAAGGCGAAAGAGTGAAATTTTTTGGGTTTTGTAACGGTTGTGGTGTGAATCACATACTGCCAGATTGCCCAAGGAATCTGGACAACAAGGGAAAAGCAACTATGAATAATGTGGCGGTGTTACCGAGTGTAAGCAATGGATCGGAAACCGAACCCATGATCCAAATCAATGCGGTAGCCAGAGCTCAAGCCAAGGACTTAGAGAAAAGCAAGCCATTGGAAGAAAAGGTCGAGTTGCCAATTCCCACAGAAAACGAGAGTTTATCTGTGAGAACACAACGGAAATCCTGGAAGGTGAAATGAGACTAAATGAAAGCAAGAAGGATGAAAACCCAAATTTCCATGCAAAATGAATCACATGAAATGAAAGAAAATGAAACAAGAGACAGATAGTAAAACTGCTGAGGACAACAACAAGCCGAGGAAAGCATCCTTAGGGGGATCAGTCTTGGTCGAGAAAGTGCTAGACCCTTTAAATGCTCTATTACAAGCGTATGAAGCAAGGCTAAAAACAAACCAAACCTTAGAGCAGAGATGGTTGACTTATCCTCAACCAGAAGTGAAAACGAAGCGTTTGGAAATGTGTAAACACCTTATTGAAATAGCCCAGGCATTGATGGAACCTAATGCGATTAGAACCCCAGAACAAGAAGTGCTGATTCACAAAGAGTGAGAAAAACTGAAGATCGATGAATTAGAACATGTAAACGGACGCAGGCCTGAAACTATATCATCATTGGATCACCGAGTGGTGCCGAACACCACTGATGATGCTAAGTCAATGACTATAATGCGAGTTCCAGAAGTGGAAGAACCATGGCCACAACACTTATGGGAAACCATTAGAAACAGAAAGAACGGAAGCGCGACGTTACAGTCTGCACCAATTTCTGAGGTTAACATGGACAACGAATTTTATCCAGGATATATACAATCACTGTATGGAGACGCAGGAACGGAGGCTTCGATGGAAAGCAAAGCTCAATCCTTGAAAACCTTGCCTTCATTTATAGGTGAACACGAGGCACAATCGGAGATAAGATTAGTTCCATCCCAAATGAGAGCTATTCCATAAATGATTGACTCAAAAAGTCTTCAAGAGATGTTGTCGACACCTATAACATGCACAATCACACTGTCAGAACTCTTGAGAGTCAAACCACACTTATGGGAAGACATGGGAAAACATTTGGAGAACAAAGGAATAAAGATTCCTCTTCAGACAAACCCTACGGTAGAAGAAAACAAACGGGAAGGTCAACCAAAAGCCCAACCTGTGCCCATAAACAAGGTTGGAGATTACTGTGAAGGTGAGGAAGGTAATACAACCTTACCTGTTGAATATCAGGATATAAAGACAATAGCTATCCTAGACAGTGGAGCGGTAGTTGCGATTGCGACAAAGCAAATTTGGGAGAAATGGGGCCGTCCAGCTCTCAGAAAGACGAGAATGAAACTGCAACTCGCAGATGGGTATATAGAGAGACCATTGGGAGTCTTGGACCAAATAGTTGTAACTTTGTGTGGAATTAACTATGAGCACACCTTTGCCGTGGTAGATTTCGGGAAAACGAACAACTTTGACGTTATTTTGGGGCGACCTTTTATGCATCAACTCAAAATGATACAAGATTGGGGGTACGACCAAATTTACCTAAGGCATGAGGAGTTAATAACGAAAATCAACATGAAAGATCACAGCTATAGAGACGTTGCAAAAACACCAGTGCAAGAATTTGATTCAACCACAGTGAACGGAAAAGAAATACCTACGTGGTTACAAACGAAAGCACATGTCTGGATGTGTGGAGCATCTGATTGTGGAGACTTAATCAAAGAGGAATGTGTGTTGGAAAGGTTCGTAGAAGACGAGGCTTATCTCCCAAACCTTTCCCTGAACATTTATTTGAGCCATTTGGGTGGACTCAAATATTGTCAACCTTGGATGTATGTGTTAACGAATGCACGCCTACAAAATTTTGTGACGATGAAGGATATGACCTAGTAACGTTGCAAATGGCTAGCGTCATCCTTGAGTTAGGATCAGAGAGCAAAGAACAAGAAGAACCACTATGTGAGACTGAGTGTAAAAGAATAGTTGATGAGATATCTATATTGGACGATAGGAATCAAACAGAGGAGGAATTCACAGACTCACTAAGCGATGACCTTTCATCATTGGGTGATGAAATACAAATGATAGATGCTGATGACGAAAGATCAAGTGGATCAGAGACGAATAGGAAGTATATGTTGAGACCGGACAGGTTTTATGAGTTTCCTAACCAAAAACCTAGTCGACAAGAGCGGTATAGATCAAAGAGAACAAGGAAATCAAGAGCGAATAAGCATAAACCCATGCCTCTTGTCAATGAAAAAACGGGATATCTAAGGCTTGTAAAAGCTGATGATTGTGTCAAAGACAAGGTCACTGCCTGGTTTATCAAAACTAAACCATGGAAAAACAACAAGAAGAACAAGCGCGAAAAGCAAACGACTGAGACACATAAGGAGGGGGAAACAGGGTCTAGAATGACCAAAACAGAGAGGAAAACAGAGTACAATAAGCTCAAACAGACCCTCAAAGACATATGGACAACTAAAATGGAAACAGATGAGGACACAAATTCTGACAAGATGGATGTGCCGTCCCATTATAAGAAGTATACCATACAAGATAGAAAAATCATAGTGCAACAACCGATGAGGGAATTGAAGAAACCTGGTACATCATACGACGGTCCTGAAAACGCCAAATGAATAGATCTAGCGGAGCCAAGAGAAGATCCAAAACGTGCATATATTGCCACGGATCTTACTGAAGAAGAGGAAAAGCTTTTGATAGCTACTCTTAAACAGTATAGAGATGTGTTTGCATGGTTATACAAAGATCTTAAGGGGGTGGATCCAAGTATCTGTCAACACACAATACCCCTTAAGAATGACGCCAAACCAAGCAGACAACATCCTTATACTTACAATGAGACGTTTGCAAGGAAGATCAAGGAGGAGATAGATAAGCTGAAAGAGGCAGAGTTTATTTACGAAATTGAGCACACTGACTGGGTTTCACCGATTGTGGTGGTCCCGAAGAAAAATGGAAAGTTGAGAGTATGTGTCAATCTCAAGAAGATAAACGTTGCTACAATTCGGGACAACTATCCCCTACCCATTACTGATCATGTAATAGAAAGAGTGGCAGGAAAAGAAGCTTACAGTTTCTTAGATGGCTTTTCAGGCTACAACCAACTCGCAATAAGCCAGAGAATCAGCACAAGACGGCTTTTGCAAATGAATGGGGCATTTTTGCATTCAGGGTAATGGCTTTTGGCTTAACGAATGCACCAGCCACATTTCAGAGGCTGATGGGTCATGCTTTTAAAGAATATCTAAGACGGTTCTTAGAAATTTACATGGATGACTTACGTCCTCCAAGGAATCCCTTGGTTCCCCCAAGAGCAATCTCATGGTTGAAGATAGGGCAAGGACGGACATCTTGAAAAATGAGAAGGGCAAGGAGACTGTACTTGATGTAAAACTAAAAGGCGAGTCCATCCCACTTGAGGAAATCCAATCTTTTTTTTAATTTGATTTTCTTGAAAGAAATGAATGATGATTAAAGGTCAAGTATATCAGCCCTCGACAAAAGAACGACAAGATTTTCTTCAAGCTCAAGCTGACTGTTTCTTTGAGGGCTTACTAGGAAAGTTGCCTCCTTCATGTCCTGAAGATCACACGATTGATTTGATTCCTGGTAGTACATCACCAAACTACCCACCTTACAGACATTGTCGAGCCCAAAATAAAGAAACAATGAACCAGAACAGATTCCCCATTCTGAGGATAGATGATAAACTCAACAGACTTCAAGGTTCTACTTGCCGAATTGATCTGAAGAGTGGTTTTCCGTGTGTAATATCCACAATGCCCCATGAAGGCTTGAACCCCCTTGACTGTTGTTTTAGGCAAATCAAAAAAATAACATGAATTTTATCCATATCAATAGCTATGCCATTTTTAGACACTATATGTCCAAGAATTTTTCCTTATCTACCTATGAATGTGCACTTTTCAAGATTTAAGCAAATCCTATAAAGTCTACATTTTTTGAATACCTTTTTGAGGTGTTCAAAATGATCAGCCCGGATTGGAATTGGAGTTGATCTCTTTAGATAGCTGATTCCAGTGTTAGAATCTACAGCTACTGGTGACTCATTAATTCAATAAGTAGCACTGGAGGAGAAGATAGAAATTGAACTGGAACAGTTACATGAACTGAAATACATTTGCTGAGGAGAGAGACACACTGAATGACTGGAATTAGTGTTCAAATTCAAATTTAGATTCAGAGTTCAGAAAGAATGGATACAAAGTATATGTGACTGAAGTATACTCGACTACTGTATTAGGGATTACAAAGTAAGATTACAACTGAGGATAATGTAGCTCGAGAACAGCTTCAGAACTACAACCACACAACTAGGAGTAAGAAGTCAAAAGATAAACAAACCGAAAGTACAACCAATCCGATTACAATGTAATGGGTCCTATTTATAGCCCCTTGAAGTTACTGTGGTAACCACCATGGTAATTAATGACTGGTCTGCTGCTCGACTTTCAGGAGCCGGTTCCCACCTAGTGAGACTGCCTCCGCCAGTGAGACTGCCTCCGCCATCTATATCCTTCCCTCCTTTCTTGAATTTTGATAAGATTCCAAAATTTCTGGAAAAATCCACCGTCTCATCCTTCTGAAAACATATCTTTATACCATATTTCATGGTTGTTGAGTGCTTGACACCCCTATAATTGTAATTCCAAGGGTGTCCAACCAAAGAGATACCCACACCTGACTGAGAAAATCCACCGTTTGATTCTTAAAATTCTTGGAAAAATCCACTGTCTGATTCTGAGAATGGTTGGAAAATTCCTCCATTGAATTTTGAGATGGAACTACCCAGTATCCTTTCATTGAACCCGCTTTCTTTTTCCCTTAGGTCTTGATGGTGTCTCAGAAATCCCAGTGCCAGCATTGTCCTTCTGAATGAGTCTGTAAATGGCCTCTTGCTCAAGCTGATCCCGCCTCTTTGTGGTCATTTTGACTTCATAGGCATGAGGGGATGATAAGTTTTGGTGTCAGGATCATAGAGCGTGTGTCTGCCTTTTGTTAGACGAGTCCTGGCCAATTTGTGACAATGCGAACCTGTATAGATCCATCCTTCTGGAAGAGGCTGATTTGTTTTGATCCTAGCTTCAAAGAGAATCTTAGCCATCTCTCTATACCGTGGTCCTAGGCCTGGTTTAGCCATAATGTTCTTTTCACGAACTTTAGCGGACTCATTAGTGAGTTGCAGCAGCTGGTTTGTGATCTTAGTGAGACCTCTAATCAGTATTTTCCATTGTCCCATACATAGCTTGATCCTCTGCACCTCATCTCTTAATTCTCGGAAATCATTTAATTGAAGAGCATCATTGAATAGCGTTTGCCAGGTTTTCCATTCCATAGTTGATCGCTCATACCAATCCGGAAGATCATCAGTAATCTTATAGTATGTGAGCCAATCCACTTGTTCTGTATGTTGAGGATATAGTGCTGGAAAAAACCTCGGCAGCTCCGCTTCTCTTGTTGGTAAAGCATACAGGAGCACTGGGAATAAGGTACAAACTCTAGAAAATTAAGGACAGCCTGGATCTCTTACTGCATCATCTTTCTGGTAACTTTAACCAGCTGAAATAATCTCCAGAGAGTAGTTGCCTGTTCTCCTACTGTCATTTGAGTTTGAGGTCCCTTGCTGGTGGTAGTTTGATCTTCAAGAATAGCTCGCACCCTCTGATCCACAACTCCCCTAGCAATCTGCATTTACACCAAGACCTCTTTTAATTGACTTCTGACATATTTCATCCATTTATATGTCGGCTTATTTCCCAGCAGGAGCTCTAATTCCACGGCTAGGGAATGACAATCTGCAGTAGAATGCCATTTCCAATGTGGATTAGCTACTTTCTCATCAGCAGTTAGTATCCATGCAGGCACTCCCTCTAGTAGTTGTATTGTACTAGGATGCTCAGGCAATTGGCATACCTCCTGATCATGGAAAGCAGCTGATTTTCAATGTTGAACCATTTCCCTAGCGTTGACATATAGTCGCTGAAATCGCTCCAGATCAGTGATAAGATCATCATCCTCCAGATACATCCTGGTTATAGGAGCCTGCTGATGTCGTAATCTCTTGTTCAGTGTGATGAGATGTAATGAATTTTTCTCATCACTTGTTAGAATCTTAGTCACAGCTTTGTCTTTCCCTTTATCATCCATATTGTGGTGTGACTGGTGTACTGGTGAATTTCCAGTGTTGCTGGGTTGTTGATCTCCCACCTACTGGTCACCCGATTACTGACCTTCATGCTGGTCTAATTGGTCTGTCTTGGACTAATTCCCTCCGGTAGCCCCCGCTCCACCAGTACCAGTTCCTCATGGTGGAGATGGAGGAGAGTCATCATCATCATGCCCTTCTTCTGATTCCTCCTCCTTCTCTTCTTCTTCAGCTTCTGCCTTATCATCATCTTCCTCAAGGTTGTTTTGTTGTTCAATATAATCAAGGATAGCTTGATTTGCCAGAGCACTGTTATATTCAGAGGGTTTGTCTTGCAAATCACTCTGCATTGTCTCCATGAGAGTCCTCAAATTATCCATATTAAAAACAACATTTTCTTTTGGATTTAATATCTCAGCCAGATTATTATAGATGTATCTTTTCGTTAATGTGGCTTTCAGAGCAGTGTGTGGGGTAGTAGCAATGAGTTGAACTCAACTCGCTTCATTCTCAACAGAGTTTCGAATCTATCCGCAGCCCTTTCAGCTTCTGCCTTTTCTTCCCTCAAGGTCCGGATCTCAGACTCCACCTTGAATAACTTATTTTCTAATTGTTGAATGGTCCTGGCTGACTGAGTTTCAAGGATACTATGGCATAGGGTCTGGGCTTAGTTAAGTTTTTACCTTAGTTAATTCATCATCTGACAGTGAAGCCCGGGGAGGTCACCTAAAAAAAATGTAACCTATTACGTGAGTTCAACAGAAGGGTATTTAAAGTTCTTGAAACTTACAGAATTATATATACAGAAGGGCATTGTTTTTTAAAATTTGAAAAAAACTTACAGATTTTAAAAGAAAAGGGTACATTATATTCTTAACATAATTCACAGATAAGGCGTTTTACAAACATGTCTTGAACGCATGTGATATGGTAGTTTTACACATTGTGAACCCCCCGAGCATTGAAGCATCCGGCATTTGTCCTATGGAATTCACAATAGTGTTCCAAGATGATTGAATTACTACAGAACAGCTATCCTTCATTGTGGCTGGGTCACAGGCAGTTGCCTCATAAACCACGACAGGAGCCATATATGGTAATGTAGAATAATCAGATTTATGCAGAAGTAGACGTCCTTTGAGAGGATAAGTCTGTAGATGCTGTAACTTATCTTTCTTTGTTAAACGCACGGCCGCTTTACTATAAGGGATGGAAAATTTTCCAAGTGGACTTGAAGGTGCTGATCTTTTTCCCTTATCAGTCTGATCCGCTGGCTGCTCAGCACTGGCTCTATCTAACTGGTCTTGTTTTGTACTGGTGGTTGCTGAAATCTGCCCTGTTGGTTTGCTGACTCCACCAGTGGTCTAGTCGAGAGGTTGTTCAATCTGGCTAGCTGGAGTCTTTTCAGTAGACACTATTTGGATTTGGCTTTCTAACTGCTTAAGAAGACCACCACTTTTAGTCAATGTCGTCCTTGGTCTTTTAGAACTGCTAGCCTCCTCTCGTGTGGACTTTCTCTTTTGTCTAGTGAGAGCTAAAAGGTTTTCTGGGGATTCTTCATCTAATGATAATTCCACATTGTTGGGAATTGGAATTGGCTTCTGGTACCAAGCCATTCTTACCTGGGCATGGGCTTCTAGAGCAAATGCCTAGTAAAGAAACTGCCAAACATACCAAGCTTTAAATACATTTTGAGACTTCAACTTGGCGGTTTGCTGAAGCACATTGTGTGACAATATCTGACAGAGATTGATAGAAACAGTAGAGTCCAATCTTTTTGCTAGGAGCATAGCAAATAGCTTTTCTGACACATAAGTCGGATTATTTTTAAGACTCACAACTTCAACTACAAAGTGGTAGGCAGCAGGAATGTTGAGACCTACTACCGATACTCCTTGCACACTGGCTTTTCGTTTCTTTTTGGCAACATCATCTTCTTTCAAGGCTGCACTGATTTGCTCTATTGTTGCCGCAGATGGATTTGGGCCATTTGGCATTCGGAATGCAAAAGCAATATTTTCTAGAGTGATTGACACTTTCCTACCATAGACCATAGCACTTCTGTCTTTGGCATTGAAGGAATCCAGAACTTGCCTTATAACAGCTGTGTCAAACTCTATCCTTGTGGCTTGCACAACCACATGCAAATCCGACAGTCTAAGTAAGACCCCTGCTTGCTCAGTAAACAGATATCTCTAAATTTTGCTGCGAGGAATAAGCGGAAGAGTCGCTTTTGCAACAACAATAAGGGCTTGGGTTTCTTCTATAGTTTCCTGCATCTTCTCTGACATTTTCTTCCTACCCATACACCGTGAAGACGATGAATCAGTATACGAAGAAGAAGATGACTTACTTGATTCATCAAACCTGTATCCTTGTGTGGTTGGCAAGGATAAGTGGTAGTCCACAGTCTCCTAAAATAAAGAAGTTTGCAGCTGTAGCCAGGAAACTTCAGAGCTTGGTGATGGCGAATGAACGGTAGTCCGCAAGCGTCACGTAGGAGACTTGCAAGGAAAAACGCTTACTCGCCTCACTGTTATACGTGTTCGCACCATAAAGCTCCACCACTTACCCTTCCTAGAGTTATGTGCACAGCAAGTGACGTGGCAGACATGCATTGGACAAGACTCTCTCTTGTCTTTGATATGATTACAGCTGATAGTCCTTCTGACCGTTGTTTCCATAAAAACTGATATTGGTTTCCATACTTTTTTGTTTCTAGTATGGACATGGTTTGGTCGTACTGGTACTGTTCTGTCTTTTTGACTGGCTCTGGAACTCGTTGTACATAAAAAAGGCCTAAAATAGCTGATTCTGGAATTTCTTGGTCTTCAGTTCCCAGACCATCAATACCCCTTTCCCAAAAAGCTTCCCCGGTTTCTGAATAATAGAGCTTGATTTTAGCTCCATTATATACCCCTGGTAACAATAATCCAGACAAATCTTTCAGCCTTACCATGCCATTGGAGAACACCCAATCAACTTCAAATGATCATACCTAGGCTATCTTTAAGTTTGGTTTCTTAGGGCCTAATTTTGATTTATATAGGAGAACCAGATCGCCTTTCCAAAACTCCCTGACCTTAATTCTTCTGTCATGCCAGTGTTTTCTTCTTTGTTGAACAATTTCTTGTTCCATCATAGCCCTCTCTCTCAGCTCATCTAGCTGTGTTAGCTCCTCCAATCTCTTTTTTAGATTGCGATTAAAATCCAAGCCATGCTCTACTGCCATCTTGAGACTGGGTATAACAAATTCCATAGGTATAACAACTTCAGTGCCATACACCATTTTAAATGGTGTTAACCCCGTAGTGACCTTATAAGCTGTCCTATATGCCCATAGAGCAGTTTGAAGTTTCAAGTCCCACTACTCTGGCTTTTTTTGCACAATCTTGGTAAGGATAGTCTTGTTACTACTTTCAACTTGCCTATTGCATCTAGGATAATATGGTGTTGATTTCAGATGCTTGACTGAAAGCATATCCATGAGAATATCCATAGTGTCATTTATAAAGTGTGTCCGTATCGGTAGACAATATTCTCAAATAGGAACCTAGCCGTGGATTTTGCTCTGTTGTCAGGAAGAACCTTAGCTTTGACCCACTTGGTCACATAACAGGTATCCATTAATATAAATCTATTCTTCCTTGGAGTAATCTTTTTGAATGGAACCATAAAATCCAGACCCCATTTCATGAAAACACCCAGTGGGCTGGGCTGGTGTTAAAGGAGTCATATCTACTGTTGTGGGTTTGCCCATTCTTTGGCATATATCACATGTTTTACAAAAGCTTCTGACATCAAATATTAAAGTCTGCCACCACAAACCAGCCTGCAGAATCTTCTTGAAAGTAATATCAGTAGAAAAATGTCCACCAGATTCCCCATTATGTGCCTCTGCAATAACTTGCATTCTACCTTCCATAGGCACACATCGGCCAAGAATCCCATCGACACCCAATTTGTAGAGTGAACCGCCAATGATAGTGAACTTTAGACTTTTAATAACCAGAGCCTTAATCTGATTCTAAGTCCAATCATCTAGGAACCCACCTTTAGACAAGAATTGATATACTTCATACAATTCTCAATCAATTGATTCTGCCACTTCTAGCTGAATATTTCTGCATCTACTGGCTCGTCTCTTAAAGACTCCTTAGAGTAGCCCTCCGTAATCCTAGACAAGAAATTAGCACCACAATGGTTTTTTCCAGGTTTATCGAAAATACAAAATTCAAATTCCATAAGGAACATCATCCACCGTATTAGCCTGCCTTGAATAATGACTTTATTACTCAGAAATAAGAAGGATTGATGATCCACATAGAAATGAAACAGCTTGCCTAGAAAATAATCTCTGAATTTGGTAGCACTGAAAACCATCCCTAAGGATTCTCTTTCAATAGTTTTATATCCTTGTTCAGCTTGACTGAAGCTGCGACCTGCAAAGTATAATGGATAATCAGTTCTTCCTTCTAGCTGATCTAGTATTGCTCCCATCACCAGTCTCGAAGCATCCACATGTACATGAAAATGACATCCCAATTCGGGGTCGAAGAACTCGTTTACTGATGATGGCATTCTTTAATTTCTAAAAAACTTTCTTCACATTCAGCAGTCCAACTAAACTTGCCGGTTTTCTTTGTAAGTTCATACAATGGTAATTCTTGGGAAGCAAACTTGTGCACAAATCTTCTGTAAAAATTAATATATCCCCGGGAAGGAACTTAATTTAGATGCATTTCTAGGCGCCTTGGCTTGTTGGACGCACTAGATCTTGTCATTGGTCATTTTTATTCCATTTTTTGACACCACATGTCCCAGTAGCTGTCCTTTCTAGACTAAGGAAACAGATTTGAATGGATTCAAACAAATCTGCTTTTCCTGATAGAGCTTAAAAAACATATCCAATTATAGTAAATGTTTTTCCTCCGTTGAATATACAATGAAGTCATACATCGTTGAAAAGTGGCCGGTGCATTGCAAAGGCCAAATAGCATTACTAGATACATTAATGCTCCCCACTCCGTTGGAGAGGGGGAATGGGGAAACACACCCGACACAAACACAAAGGCCTCTCTATAGCTCAGGGTATTCACAACACCCCTATCCTCTCGGAAAACACCTTCAAACGCACAACTCACACTAGCACACCACCGCCTGCTCAATTGCCACTGCTCACACAGTCTACAAACCACCACACAAGGTACACCTAGTACCACTACTTGTCTCAACCCTTTTCCACACACACAGACACTCAATCTCACTCTCTCACTCAAAACACCATCGGTCCGGGGGGGCACACACTTCCACACAACCGGCACCGAGGAGAACCATGAAAGCAGGAGAAAGAGAAGGGGGGAAGGGGAAACAATAGCACGGGAGGCAACTGTGGCTTGATTGCACTTTAGAAAACATATACACAGGCTTGCAATGCCATCACCATGGTCATTTTCAAGCAAAAGTTACAGAGGGGCTAGCTTGCTAGAGAACCCCACTTTGCTGGCTTCAAACGGCACCTCAAAAGGCCAAGGGAAAAGCCCTTGATTTGATCCATTTTTTACTTTTATAGGGGGTTCCTTTAATTTGGGAATTTACAATTTAATGGGTCCACCCGTCACCTTGAATTGGAATTTTTGGGAAAGAGGGCACCGCTTTGCTCTATCTCCCTCTTCTTCACTCCTTGCACTTGGGGGGGGCATTAGCGATGTCGCTATTGCCCCCTAGGCTCTTCATTTTTTATTTTTTTATTTTTCATCTTTTACCCTTCACCTTATGGTGGTCAATTTTGACTTTGACCTTCTCTCTCTCTCTCTCTCTCTCTCTCTCTCTCCAACCGATTCCTCCTTCTTCCTTTTTGGCTTTGGTTTTATTTGATCTTGCCTTTGCCCGGACATCCCTTGGTTTGGGCCCATTTGACCTTGCTCGGCTTTGCCCACCTGGCGGCCTCCTGGCTCACCCCTCTCCTTCCTCTTTGCCTTGCCCCTCGCGTGGGACCCCCTTTGCTTCTAACCCTATGGCCAACTCGGCCCTTGCTTTACCTTGATTCACCCCTGTGGGACACTCCTCTTATACAAGGGGGAGGGGGCAATAGCGATGTCGCTATTGCCTCTTCTCTCCCTCTCCAAAAATTGGCCCGCAGGAACGCGCCCCCTGTTGGGTACTACCACCTCATCAAACTGCCGCCAGCACGCCACCGGTGCATGGTATCTCTGCCAGGCTCCTCTCCCAAAACCACCGTGGGCGCGCCCGACAGGGCCGCCTTGCACCGCACACAGAACCACCACCACCATCGCCATAGTAGGAGCTCTAAGCTCCCCACGCTTTCTTGTGTGCTGGTGAGGCCTCACGGCGCAGCCCATATAGACGCGAGTTGCAGCCTCCTTTCACCGCATGTGGTGCTAACCTTATGCCACATGGCGCACTCTCCTTTGACTGCCGCCCCTTGGGGGTTGAAGCTTTTACACAACAATGGTCTAACCTATTCCTTTTGTGACCCACTTTAGCAGCACCCCTCACATTGCTTGGTCGGCCGATTGCTCCCCTTCACAAAACCCCGCCAAAGGTACATGTTGCTGGCTTGGACCTATACGATCCTCTTTGCCTCTAAAATTTCCCAGGCCCACGATCCGAGGCAACCACAATCTGAAAAATCATCTGCAAACACTTCATACTCAACTGCCCTAGGTTTTCCCAAGCCGTAACTTTGTGCTCGAGGCTCGGAATCACGTGCCGTGACTTCGTGCTAACTCCACATGATGCACACTATTATCGAGAACTTTGGTGAGGCTCAAAAGACGCCAGATGGCACATCTTACAATGCGGTCAAATGAGCACAGACCTGGCCCCTGGAAAATCTTCTAACGGCTCTAACTTGCTATCCAGAGCTCCGATTCGCAATCTGAGAAGACAGGCATGCTCCACAACTCGAGCACTACACATGTATACACTGACACCAACCCGCGCCACCTGTCCCCAGCTGCCCTATCCATCGGGGATCTGCTACACACTTCAACTTTAAACCGCAATATCTTGAGCATCGGGGCTCTATTTGACGAGCCGTCTAGACCTGCTTCTAGAGCACACTGAGCACTACATTTTAAGACACTGATTTGGCATTTCTGACACCTTGACGTGCCATCCCATCTGGACTATCTAGCAGCACGTTTTGTCCTTAAAAACCGCTTTAAGCATACATTCCCACTATCGTTTGGCTGCCTAGGGCTTTGGTACCTGCCCTAGCCTTCTGCACTGCACTCGACTGCACCCTTCGTTTGGCATAGACCACTTGCTAGCCTCGACCAACTTTGGTTGCACCATCATTGCCCAGCCCCCTCGTCGAAAATTTATGTTCGACCAAAAGTATATGTACATAACTTTAAAATTGGCACACCAAACTGATGATTAAAAGCACTCACAAAACCATAACTGTATGTACAGGCTATGTACAAAAGCTTCATCTCCTTTCTTTCACACACTGCATGCTCTAGGTGGGTTGCCCACCCCCCTTGACTATAATTTGCTGCACTTTAGGCATTAGATTCCTCTCGAACTACAGTTTAAGGCGCACACCATTTACCCTGTTCCTAAGAAGCTTTCCATTTGCTCTTACCAGTTGGTAGGTCCCATTCGAAAAGGCCTTCCGCACTTTATATGGACCCGTCCACTTCTTCTTGAACTTCTTCTGGAATGTGAAATCCAGGTAGCTTTCGTACTTCATGAACATGTCTTCTTCCTCTATCTTCTTGTCCGGTAGGTTTTGATTGAATTTGGCAATCCGCTTCTCTCTTTGCTTCACATAGTAGTCTGTTGCTGCCTCTCTGTCCATCTGCAAAGCCTCCAAGCTGACTATCCGATCCTGTAGAACTCCTTCTGATGGCAATGACACGCCACATACCCTTTAAAGCACCTAGCTGTGCATGCACTGGCAACACCGCTTCCTTACCATAGACAAGCTCGAATGGAGTGAAGTTTGTAGCCACTTTATAGGACGTCCTATACGCCCACAGACACTTCTCTAGATTTGCTTCCCACTCAGCTTCCTGCTTGTACACATACTTCGTTAACATCTTGACAATTTTAACCATTAGCACTCCCAACTAGACCATTGCATTGGGGGTGACAGGGTGAGGAAAACCTGTGTTGAATCTTTAACTTTTCCACTAATACGCTCATAAGCTTGCTTTTAAACCCCTGACCCCTATTAGAAACTAACACCCATGGGACACCAAAACGGCAACATATATTATCAAACACAAACTGAGCCACCACATTGGCATTTACTTCCTTTACTGCTTTGGCCTCAACCCACCTTGTAAGGTAGTCAATGGCTACCACCACGTATTTCTTACCACTAGTAGACTTTGGGGGAGGGCCTATGGCATCCATACCCCACTTCTCAAAGGCGCTTTGTGCGATGATGGCGCCCTGTGACTCCGCTACCAATCGTCTTTCACCTATAGTCTGACACTCGTGGCACGCTTTGCACCAGTAATGTATGTCCTTCACAATGGAAGGCCACCAAAAGCCTGCTCTAAGTACTTGAAATAGAACCTTATCTTTTCCCTGATGTCTGCTCTCTTCATGACATTGCTCGAGCACCATTCCTATCTCCTCTTTGTACAACACCCTTCTAAGCACTCCGTCACGCCCATAGTTCATGAGATCCTCACCTACCTATGTGAATTTGCGGGCCTTTTTCACCACTCTTCTTTTTTGCAGCTTGGACTGTACCCAAAAAGCCTTCAATCTCTTTAAGAGTCTCCCTACTTGCATAAGTGGTTGGGGCCACATATAGACCTGCAACATGCACCTGTACTTTGCTGCTAGCTAGCTGATCCACCTCTTGATTCTACTCTCTCCTCACATGCTTGAATTGTACTTCTTCAAAAGACTTCAACATCTTCTTGATGGAAAAGAACCAATGCTTCAAAGAATCGCGCTTTACCTGCCATTGGCCTAACAATTGCTTGATGACTAGCAGCGCATCTCCCTTCACCACCAGCCTTGAAATGCCGAACTCTATGTACTGCTTTAAACCCAAATGCAGAGTGAGATACTCCGCCTCATTATTGGTGTGGACATCCTCTAGATCATATGCCTTCGAGAATATAGTTTTGCGGTGTGAGTCGTGTATCACCACACCTCCTCCTACTTTCTGCACTACCCTTCAATAGACTCCATCAAACCACATACTAAAAGCGTCGTCCAAGTCGCGTTCCTCCTTAGCTTCATTTCGTACCACTCTTGGATAGGCCGGACTCTCATTGTGTGCTATGCAAGGTGCAAGAGCTCTATCTCCTTCTCCAAGCTCCTTGAGAAGTTGAGAGCCTACACCAACACTCTTGGCTATGGAATGCAAATCCAACCAAGAGCTATGCTTCAATGCTTAAGCTTTCCATCTTCTCCATCTTCATTACTAATGATATTATGTATGCTAAGCAAGAAGAGTGATGATAAGTGAGGAATTATTTCTTTCTCCTATGGAATACTTCTTCTTCCTCTTCCCTACCCTCATTCCCTGCTAGCTCTCTCCACCTTCGAAGGTGTTTGAGGTCTTGGGACTGAGGCTTGGGATACTTAATGATTTCTACAAAGTGCATGTTATGCTTATTGCAAGAAGGCTAATGGTTTATTGCAAGTAGATTAGTTACTTAATGCAAGTAGATTAATTGTATTGCAAGGTAGATTAATTGCTGCTTTAGGCACAAGTTGATGCATAAAAGTATACATCCTCATGCACTCAAATGATTTAGGGAACACAAAGACTAATGATGTTCATGAGTTCTTGATTTTTTTCAAGCTAAGATTGATTGTTGATATTATGCAAAAGCTTGGTGTATGAAGCTTCCATCTCCATACTGCCAAAGAGGTCTCAAGGAACACAAAGATTGTATTGTATCAAGTCTCTCTTAATGAGAGAATCTATAATACAAATGCCTTTTGGAGGGGGGACCTGATCCACATAAATCCGGTCCTCAACTGTTTTCATATTCTCTGAAATCTCTCTCTCTCTCTCTCTCTTGCAAAGGTATTGCTCATGCCTAGTTAATTAAGTGTTATGATTAAGTTGCTACTACCAACTAAGTTCACCCTCTTTGCTCTCAAAGTTGCTCACTTTAATTCTCTTAATTCCGCTATTCTCTAAGTTCATAGGCCATTTCCATTACATTGGTATCAGAGCATTTGGTTTCTCTTTTCTTGCTTAAGAAGAGAGGTCCTTAAGTAGCCTATAAATGGTTGATGTTGTTAATTATATTAGGGTAAGTGGAATTGGGATCTATTATCGGTTTTATTGAGCCCACTATGTGGGGGATGGTGCACACCTCGGGAGCTTTGGACTTTAATAATGGAGTCTTTTTAGACTTGCCTACGGATTTACCATTATTGAGCCATAAGAAGTCCGAAAGGAGCTAGCCCTCGGCAACTCTGCTATGTTAGACCTACTCCTCTACTCTCTATAATTAACCACTTTGAGTCGTGGGTGTAGATACTTTAGAGCCGATTTTCAAAGGCTAAGAGGAGTGGCAACTAAGGTTTTGAATTGCCAAAGCATACACTAAGTACATACATAAATTTTGTTAACATTGTTGACAATAATCAAGAGAGTAGAATGAACATTGATAACTTTGATTTTGCACATGAAGGTGCTAATGATGATGCTCCCATGTTTATCAAGTGTCTTGTTTCTAAGCTGCAACAAACTATGGGAAACCCAACCCTACAAGGTGAAGTTTTCCAACAAATTCATAGTTATGGGGTTCTCCAAACTCCCCCAAAAGAGAGAGCACCTAATAAGTCTCTTCAAGAGAATTCCAAGAGAGGGCTCTCTACGGTGAGAGAAGAGGAGAACCCATATGAAGCACTTAAATGTTTACTAGCGGGCTTACCTCCATCCAAGAAGAGAGGTGAAGTCTCTACTATAGAGCCTTCACCAAGGGAAGGAGAAAGAAGTGAGTCTCCCAATACTTCCGAAGTTGTGGCTCCAAGAAGACGGCAGCCTCAACGATCTCCAACTCCCCCCAAGAGGGAAAGATTGCCACAAAGTCCTCCTTCTCGTTTATCACAAAAAGGAAGAGAGGTATCAAAAGAAGGAAAAGGAGAGAAAGAGGTCACCCTCTTCTCCATCTTCATCACCTTCCTCATATTCCAATGAAGGCAGTGGCTCTTCTCTCAAAGAGCCCAAAAGGAAAGGCCATCGCAAGTCCTATCCGGTATGGAGAAGGTCCAAGAAGCTGAAGAAGTTCAAGGAGGGAGGAAAGGACACAACTTTTCTTACCTATGATGTCACCTTTGGTGCTACGGACAAGATCTTGGCCTTCATCCAACAGTTTGATGTGGCCTTTGGTGATGAGGACTTCATGGAGTCCTCTAAAGTGCGTCAGGTATCTATGCATTTTCAGAGCTCCACTTGTCAATGGTGGGCTAGTCTACGAGCTCAAAGGAAACCTCCAAGGACATGGAAGGCTTTAAGAGCCTCCATCATGAAACAATTTCTGGCATGCAACACTAAAGACAATGTCCTCACAGAATGGCAAAGCTTGAAACTCTCTCCCTACGAGTCTATCCAGAAGTATGTAGATAAGTTTAGGGATTTAATTCTCAAAGCCCACTGTCTACAAAAAGATAGGATTTGAGGAGAAAAAGCAACAATTTTGTGCGAGTCTTTCTGAAGAGATGGCCGAGTATATTAACTCACAAAGGCCTAACACCATATCGGCGGTCATACACCATACTATGGTCGCCTCTCAAATGAATTTCCAACAAGCGGTTAAGAGAAACTCTAAGCCCATGGAAGTGAAGGATCAAAATGAGCCTAGAGGGAGTAATAATGCTCAAACTTCCTCCAAAGGCAACTCTAGCAACATCGATAACAAAGCTAAGAAGAAAGGAGTCTACAAAGGTAAGAATAGACTCTCTTCAACAGAGCTAGAGTGTTATCGTAAGGATAACAAATGCTACAAGTGTGGACAACAAGGGCATGTCTATCGTGCTTGTCCCCAAAGAAATGCATGCAACAAGCCGCCTTGAGTTTCTTTGTTGGAAACTCCCAAAAGAGGATGCTCATAGCAAAAGGCTTTTGTTTTTCCTAAGCGAGGAGATGTGTACATACATGTTTATGAGTTGGGTAGTATCCTATCCCTTGTAAATATGCATGCTTTTCACAAGTTAATGAAAATCTATATATTCATATACATGATTTTTGTTAGAAAGTCTGTAAATGAATTTAATGTTTTAACCAGTAACAATAAAAAAGATGGGAATCAAGAGGAATTAGAGTTGTCTAAATTCCTAAATGGATTCCAAAATGTTTTTATTGGTGATACCCCTATGAGCTATCTCCACAATGAGGGGACAATGACCATGCAATGGAACTTTCACCACGAAGCTCACTGCCTAATAAGCCTCCTTATTGAGCTTTATAAGCTCCACAAGAGGAGTTCAAAAGGCAATAGCATGAATTGATAAGTTTCAAGAGAGATTAGGCTTAATTGCTTCTTTCAAAAGGGCTTCTGCTTGTTCCGTAAACACCTTTGTAGAACGAATAATTTCCCCAAAACTAGGTTTACTCGTTGCTACATATTCTCGTAGTTGAACCAGGAACCGTTTTACTTGTTCAACATCTAAAACATCTAAATATCCGTTAACTCCGGTGTAAACGGTAGCTACTTGTTCTTCCACCGCTAATGGGGCTGACTGAGATTGTTTGAGAAGCTCGCGCAAGCGTTGTCCTCTAGCTAATTGATTTTGAGTAGTTTTATCGAGATCGGAAGCAAATTGCGTGAAAGCCTCCAATTCTGTAGATTGTGCCAATTCCAATTTCAATTTACTGGCTACTTGTTTCATTGCTTTAATTTGAGCTACAGAGCCTACCCTAGATACAGAGATACCCACATTAATTGCCGGTCGAATCCCGGCGTTAAATAAATCTGCTGATAGAAATGTTTATCCATCGGTAATAGAAATAACATTGGTAGGAATGTAAGCCAAGACATCTCCTGCCTGTGTCTCAACGATGGGTAAAGCTATCATACTGCTCTCCCCTAATTGGGTACTCAATTTAGCGGCCCTCTCCAAGAGGCGGGAATGTAAGTGAAAAACATCTCCCAGATACGCTTCTCGCCCGGGCGGGCGTTTCAATAATAAAGACATGTGTCAATAAGCTTGAGCTTGTTTAGAGAGATCGTCGTAGATAATCAAAGTATGTTGTTTGCGATACATGAAGTATTCGGCTAGATCTGCCCTTGTGTAAGGCGCGAGGTATTGCAAAGTGGTTGGAGAGTTTACAGTTTCCGAGACTACGATGGTGTATTCCAAGGCGCCACGTTCCCGAAAGGTGTCAACTACTTGAGCCACAGATGAAGCCTTTTGGCCAATAGCTACGTAAACACATATGACATTTTGACCTAAAAGAAAAGTGAAATTTTCAAGAGATTCAATAATTAGGTCACATTATCTGTAAAGGTGGTATTTGTATGGATCCACAAAAAGTAGAGGTAATAAAAAGATGGCCTAATCCAAGGAGTCTACATGAGTTGTGAAGCTCTAAAGGTATGAGTGCATACTAGAGATGCTTTATAGGAAAAATTCATGCTTATAGCAGGTCCAATACATGACTTAACAAAAAAAGAACGTTAAGTATACATGGACTGCAAAGAGAAAAAAATACTTTTGAAAAGTTCAAAGAGAAACTTATCTCTCAACTTATGCTTACACTACGGGATCTCTCAAAGCTATTTGAGGTCCAATGTAATGCCTGGATGCATGCCTTCAAGCAAACATTTGCTTCAAGAAGGGAATACCATAGAATACAAGATTCAAAGACTCAAATCCAATGTGCGAATGTTGGACATATACAAAAGGAACTACGAGCTGTTTTACATGCCGTTGACACATGGAAGTACTTCTTGCGGACTCCATCCATGATACGAACCAAGCTCTTCGACAATCAAATGAGGTGGGAAAATTTCTTTTTGCAATGTAAATTTTACATTGCTCACATTGCTGGCAAGCACAAACATGTAGCCGATGCACTTTCCCGATGGCCAAGGGTAGATAGGGTATCAATAGCAACTTACAATGAACTATGTTTTATGATAGTTAAATATGATTCTAACCCAGGCTTTAGGGATATAATAATAGCCTTTACAAATGGAAGAAAAAGAACCACTCACGTTAGAGGATGGTTATCTTCCATACCTCAATAGGCTGTATCTTCCTCACTTCCCATTCTCCTCCCATATGCGGGGCAAAGAGGAATTCGAATTTATTCTTTTAGGAATAAAAGCATACTTGTATTGGCTTACCAAGAAACAAGAACATACAAGAGCATGTTTCAAAATGTATGGTATACCAAAAGATGAAGTATGATAGAAGGACCATGGCTTGCCAACATCTAATTGTGTCGGATAGAAATCCTACCATGACCACTAATTTTTGATAGAGTCTCTATCACTAGAGTAACCCTCTTATGTTGGCCTACTATTCGAACGGATGGCCAAAAGGAAAATCACAAAACTAATGATCCTTGATCTACTAAAAGCTTGTGATTCGAGGTAGATCAATGCTCAAAATGGGAGAAGTACTTACCCTAACAATAGTATGTCTCTAATAACATGAACATACTTCTAAGGGGAAAGTACCTTTCGAAGCTAAAGACGGCAGATCCAAACGTCCCTTGTAGCTTAAGGTACCTGGGAACATCTTCATTGAAAAGGAGTATAGCCGAGATCAAAACGAATCTTTTTAGAAGATTAAACAGGCTATATCCATCTATTAGCTAGGCAAAAGAGGCTCTTGCCATTAGGCATAAAAGAGCCTTATCCTTTCAAGAAAAAGAAATCTTTCTTTGGGTCTTACTAAACAATTAAAGTTGCCCAACTATTGGCTCATATATATCATTTTTCATGAGAGCCTATTCGAGCCTTATTAAGGAGAGCCACCAATAGAGGCTATAGATGTAGACCCATTAGAGATCGAGGATGAAGAAAACGAGCTCCAACCCAAGTTCATCCTTCGACAGGAACACAAGGTATTAAGAAATGCTAAGATTACTGACAGTATCTTATTTAAGTTAAGAATTATCCTTTCAAAGATGCTAAATGCATGCAAAGAACATAGCTTAAGGATAATATGAACCTTGTTAATGATGCTTACAATGACACAAAAGAGTAAGCAAATGTAAAAGAAATGCATTTTAAATGATCCATGTTTTTGTCTTATAAGACTCTCTTTTTATGTTTCGTGCACAAATTTTAAGAAGTATGCATACTTAGGATCATGTTTGTGGTGACTACGTCTCCCAAACACCAAGTAGAACTTGTCACTCTACTTTGGAAGTATGATATGGACTAAAAAGAGCAGACATGCTTGCGGAAGACAATGTTTCTCAAGCACCAAGTGGATTAGTCATCCACTCTGGAATGATGTCGTAGGGTAAAAATGGATCCTCTACCCGCTAAGACCAATGGAATAATGGGTGAGACTTTACCATATCTACCTCATAGTCAAGGACGACTATGATTTCAAGAGAGAGTTAATGTCATAAAAACTAATATCTAACCAACCTAAATGATTTTCTTATATTAAACTGATCACTTAATGTGGGAGAATAAACGGGAACAAGGGTTAAGATATAGACATGTGCTTATAGATCTATCTCAACACGGGGCCAATGGTGAAGGATCCCAAATGAGAGATGGTCTATCAAAGAGCAAGGCTAACCAATGGAGCATAAGACCTTAGGGTTAGCTTCATTGAAGACCTCCAATAATGTGTGTAAAAGTCCTTTGACCTTAGGTAAGGTAGGGCTGAGCTTGAGGCGCGGGAACCCAACCCAGCTGGAGGTGCTTGTCATGCTTGATGACTAAGGTGCTTGAGGTGCTTGATGATTGAGGTGCTTGAGATGCTTGAGGTGCTTGACATGCTTGAGATGTTAGGGTTGCACTTGAGGTGAGAACCCAGCCCAAGCTTAAAGTGCTTAAGGGCCAAGCTTGTGGTGGGAACTAGGCCTATGCATGAGGGGTTGAGGTGTCAAAAAGTCAAAGATTCAACCCCTACAACGAGGGGGCAAGCCCTACATGAGGGGGGATGAGAGAGAACACCCACACACTCACACAAGGCATGCATGGTGCAAAGAAACCAAAAGGGACACTTGTCAAGTTCCTCCTCATGTTGCCCTCATGGTGTGTCTAAAGCCTATTGGTTGGCCACCCAAGGGGTCCAATGATAATTTAGAGGATTTAATTAATTGATTTTGCATTTATCAAGTCCTTTCTCTCGAAGGGGAAAGGGGGACACTTGTCTCAAGGCTACCCTTGCTGCTTGTAATGCCTCCTGCTTATGATTGGCTAGGCCTGGAGGGGTCCAATGAGATTCAAGCATGAGCTACAAGGGGGGGTCGACCCAAGAAAGCTAGGGGGTTGCTTAGGGGGTATACTCACCCACACACACTCAAAAACACTCTCATTGTGTGCTATGCAAGGTGCAAGAGCTCCATCTCCTTCTCCAAGCTCCTTGAGAAGTTGAGAGCCTACACCAACACTCTTGGCTATGGAATGAAAATCCAACCAAGAGCTATGCTTCAATGCTTAAGCTTTCCATCTTCTCCATCTTCATTACTAATGATATTATGTATGCTAAGCAATAAGAGTGATGATAAGTGAGAAATTATTTCTTTCTCCTATGGAATACTTCTTCTTCCTCTTCCCTACCCTCATTCCCTGCTAGCTCTCTCCACCTTCGAAGGTGTTTGAGGTCTTGGGACTGAGGCTTGGGATACTTAATGCTTTCTACAAAGTGCATGTTATGCTTATTGCAAGAAGGCTAATTGTTTATTGCAAGTAGATTAGTTACTTAATGCAAGTAGATTAATTGTATTGCAAGGTAGATTAATTGCTGCTTTAGGCACAAGTTGATGCATAAAAGTATACATCTTCATGCACTCAAATGATTTAGGGAACACAAAGACTAATGATGTTCACGAGTTCTTGATTTTTTTCAAGCTAAGATTGATTGTTGATATTATGCAAAAGCTTGGTGTATGAAGCTTCCATCTCCATACTGCCAAAGAGGTCTCAAGGAACACAAAGATTGTATTGTATCAAGTCTCTCTTAATGAGAGAATCTATAATACAAATGCCTTTTGGAGGGGGGACCGGCTCCACATAAATTCGGTGTTGTCATATTCTCTGAAATCTCTCTCTCTCTCTCTCTCTCTCTCTCTTGCAAAGGTATTGCTCATGCCTAGTTAATTAAGTGTTATGATTAAGTTGCTACTACCAACTAAGTTCACCCTCTTTGCTCTCAAAGTTGCTCACTTTAATTCTCTTAATTCCGCTATTCTCTAAGTTCATAGGCCATTTCCATTACAATCAAAGGCCTCCTGAGCTTCCCCATCCCACTCATAACCATGCACTTGCTGAGCCCTCTTTTGAAGAGGATGCACATTTTGTGACAATATCCAAAAGAAACGTGACAAATACTTCAACTTATGGAAAAATGAAGCCAAAGCTTGAGCATCTGATGGCGGCTCCATCAACACCAATGCTTTCACCTTCTCAGGATCCGCCTCTATACCGTTTTGCGACACCACATGACCTAACTACTGTGCTCGAGGCTGCGCTAGCTTGCACTTTTTGGGGTTCAACTGACCTCCTTCTTCCTCAAGCCTTTGAAAGCATAATTGGAGCTTCGATAGGTGCTCCGAACTTGAACTGTAGAAGCTGATATCATCCATGAAGACCCTAATAAAACGGCCCAAGTATGGACCAAATACCCAGTTCATCCAATCTTGGAAGGTGGCGTATGCATTCACCAATCCGAATGGCATCTTGCGCGGTAAGCAAAACAACCCCATGGAGATATGAATGTGGTGTTCAACTGGTCTTCAAGCGCAATCCCTATCTGAAAGTACCCTGAAAAGCCATCCATAATAGAGTATCTCTCATGCCCCGCCATCTGGTTTAGGATTTCATCTTGAAACGGCAAGGGGTAGTGATTCCTCTTAGTCGCGGCATTCAATGGCTTGTAGTCGACACACACTCTCCATTTCCCATTCTTCTTAGGGGTTATGACAACTTGCGAGACCCACTCTGACTCCTTCACAGTATATATGATGCCTGCCTCCAGTAGCTTATTGATCTCCTGCCAAAGGGCTTCTTTTTGAATTTCTCCTAGTCTTCTTAGATTTTGTGCTTTAGGCTTATGTCCCTCCTTAAGAACAATCTTGTGCTCCACCCCCTTTGCACCTTGCAAATGCTTGTACTCCGTCACAAACAAATTTGGATAGGATTCACACAGTTGAACATAGCCTTCCTTTTCACCCTTGGTTAAGTCTTCACTCAACATGCTTGAAACCTCCTCTATGCTTAAACCATGAGCTTGAGGCTACATAACTTCTTCTTTAGGTGGAGAGTCGTCTATGGTGACCCCGAATAAGTCTGCATCTATCTTCAACATGTCATCTTCGCTCTCCTCTTCCTCTGTACTAGTATAGCCTTCATCATAGCCCGTCTCGGTCTCGTACTCATAGCTCATCGTATCTCCCTCATCTTTAACTGCCATAGGACGAGAACTGCTCTCCTTGGTCTTGAAGTCAAGCACAATTTGTCTACCTTTCTCTTTGTCAGGAAAAGTGAACACTTTGCTCTCCCAATCTTGCTTTGCACCTATTGCCAAAAGCCATGGCCTACCCAAAATGATTGGATAAGCATTATCCCCTGCCTTCATCACAAAAAAGTCTATCAGGCACTCTATGCCCATCACTTTGACCTTCACATCTTGCGCTACACCCAAACATCTAGCTTTGGTATGATTGGCCATCCTCATGCGCACATTTGACCTGACTACTGCCTTGACTCCCATCTCTTTCATGGCTGCTTCCGTCATGACACAAACCTGTGCTCCACCGTCTATGTAGGCTTGCACCTGCATCCTCTTCTCTATAATTGCATCTACCAACGGAAAAACATCAGTGGGGCTACCTACCCTCAAAGCCATGTTTTGCACCGCTTGCACATTTCCCTTAGCTCTTGGCAATCTGGTACTAACACTTGTGGACCACTATATCCTCAATTTTGGATTTAAAGCTAACAACTGACCAAACGTAATATTTGCCTTTTGATTTTGAACATCACTCACCAAATTGTACTTGGGATAGCCACATCCTAGTTGGAAATCCGCTTGTTTGATCTTGCGATGCCTCCTCCTTTTGCTAGGCTCAGGCTGCTCTCTACCTTTGTACACCTTCTCTTTACCCTTGTGAGCTCTAGTTTCCTGCTCTGTCTATGTCTCCCTCTCAGATCTTGCCCTCTTATTGACATCCTGCTTATCCACCCCTATGATGTTTACTCTTGGAACTTCACCTCCGTTTTGCGGAGCTGGTTGCACAGGATTCTCCACCGCTTTCTCTCTTGGACCATTGTATTGTCCTTGACCTCGACCTCTACCAAAACGTGGGTACATACCTCCTCTTTCTCTCTGCGGTTGAGGAAAATCGGGTGCATAGTGCCCTTCTTCTCCACAATTATAACACCTACCAGGAAGTGGCCTTGCCCTGCCCCTTGCTCCTCTTGGCTGTCCTCTATCCATAACACTGAGCCGCAACTCCTGCATTTGCTCGGACAAATCTTGCACCGTGCGCACCCAATTTTGTGGCACAACAACTACACCTCGATTTCCATGATTATCTTCATGTACAGCTTCTCTCGGACTTTGCGGTTGAACATGGGCCATCATCTCGTAGCCTGACATGCCCTGCTCTATCTTCTTCTTTATCTTTCTACTCTTCTACCGTGCAATGGCTACCGCACCATTGTAGTTCTCTGGGCTCTCAAAATCGACTTTTTCTCTCACTTCGGGGTGCAGGCACGCCATGAATTTGTCCAGCTTGAAGTAGTCTCCATTAGCCAATTGCATGGCTGCCGCTAACTCTGCCCAACACTCTTCAAAATGACCCAAAAACAGATTGAATTCTTCACTTACATCTTGCTTAAGCGCCTTCAGCGTTGCATCTATCTTGACTGGGGAAGTCTCCTTGCGAAAGTTGTGAAGAAACCTTGCCCATAGAGCCGGCCATGCTTGCTTCGGATCACCTTCCAATGCGTCGTACCATGCTTTAGCTCTACCACGCATCACCAAAGGAAAAGTCTGCATTTTGCTATCCTCGTTCGGCATATGCAACGATAGCATGTACAGCTCAAAATCTGACATCCACTCGTCAGGGCTTTCTTCTACTGTGAAAATCGGCCCGTAGCTTCTAGCTGCCATGACTTCCAACGCGAAAAAACGCTTCTTTTTTATTAACTGGGAACAATCAGTGTGCTCCTCCGTGGGGGCACCAGAATATGGAGAGGGGGAATGGGGGAACACACCCGGCACAAACACAAAGGTCTCTCTATAGCTCAGGGTATTCACAACACCCTATCCTCTCGGAAAACACCTTCAAACACACAACTCACACTAGCAGACCACCGCCTGCTCAATTTCCACTGCTCACACAGTCTACAAACCACCACACAAGATACACCTACTAGCATTGCCTGTCTCCACCCTTACACACACACACAGACACTCAATCTCACTCTCTCACTCAAAACACCATCGGTCCGGGGGGGCACACACTTCCACACAGTCGGCACCGAGGAGAACCATGAAAGCAGGAGAAAGAGAAGGGGGGAAGGGGAAACAACATCTTGGGAGAAAAATGTGGCTTGATTGCACTTCAGAAAACATATACACAAGCTTGCAATGCCATCACCATGGTCATTTTCAAGCAAAAGTTAAAAAGGGGCTAGCTTGCTAGGACCCCACTTTGCTGGCTTCAAACAGCACCTCAAAAGGCCAAGGGAAAAGCCCTTGATTTGATCCATTTTTGACTTTTATAGGGGGGGCCTTTAATTTGGGAATTTACAATTTAATTGGTCCACCTGGCACCTTGAATTGGCATTTTTGGGAAAGAGGGCACCGCTTTGCTCTTTCTCCCTCTTCTTCACTCCTTGCACTTGGGGGGGGGCATTAGCGATGTCGCTATTGCCCCCTAGGCTCTTCATTTTTTATTTTTTATTTTTTCACCTTTTACCCTTCACCTTATGGTGCTCAATTTTGACTTTGACCTTCTCTCTCTCTCTCTCTCTCTCTCTCTCTCTCTCTCTCTCTCTCCAACCGACTCCTCCTTCTTCCTTTTTGGCCTTTGGTTTTATTTGATCTTAACTTTTCCCGGACATCCCTTGCTTTGGGCCCATTTGACCTTGCTCAACTTTGACCACCTGGCGGCTCCTGGCTCACCCCTCTGCTTCTTCTTTGCCTTGCTCGTGGCGTGGGAACCCCTTTGCTTCTAATCCTACGGCCAACTCGGACCTTGCTTTACCTTGCTTCATCCTTGTGGGACACTCCTTATATACAAGGGGGAGGGGGCAATAGCGATGTCGCTATTGCCTCTTCTCTCCCTCTCCAAAAATTGGCCCGTTGGAACGCGCCCCATGTCGGGTATTGCCACCTCATCAAACTTCCGCCAGCGTGCCACCAGCGCATGGCGCCTCCGCCAGGATCCTCCCCCAAAACCACCGCGGGCGCGCCCGACAGGGCTGCCTTGCGCCGCACGCAAAACCACCACCACCATCGCCATAGCCGGAGCTCTAAGCTCCCCACGCTTTCTTGTGTGCTAGTGAGGCCTCACGGCGTAGCCCATATAGATGTGAGTTGCAGCCTCCCTCAGCGCATGTGGTGCTAACCTTATGCCACGTGGTGCACTCTCCTTTGACTGCCGCCCCTTGGGGGTTGAAGCTTTTACACAAAAATGGTCTAACCTGTTCCTTTTGTGACCCACTTTAGCAGCACCCCTCGCATTGCTTGGTTGGCCGATTGCCCCCCTTCACAAAACCCCGCCAAAGGTACATGTTTCGGGCTTGGACCTATGCGACCCTCGTTGCCTCTAAACTTTCCCAGGCTCGCGATCCGAGGCAACCACAATCTGAAAAATCATCTGCAAACACTTCATACTCAATTTCCCTAGGTTTTCCCAAGCCGTAACTTGGTGCTCGAAGCTCGGAATCACGTGCTGTGACTTCGTGCTAACTCCACATGATGCCCACTATTACCGAGAACTTTGGCGAGGCTCAGAAGACGCCAGATGGCACATCCTCCAATGCGGTCAAATGAGCACAGACCCGGCCCCCGAAAAATCTTCTAATGGCCATAACTTGCTATCCAGAGCTCCGATTCGCAATCTGAGAAGACAGGCATGCTCCACAACTCGAGCACTACACATGTATACACTGACACCAACCCGGGCCACCTGTCCCCAGCTGCCCTATCCGTCGGGTATCTGCTACACACTTCAACTTTAAACCGCAATATCTTGAGCACCGGGGATCTATTTGACGAGCCGTTTGGACCTGCTTCTAGAGCACACTGAGCACTACATTTTAAGACACTGATTTGGCATTTCGGACACCTTGACTTGCCATCCCATCTGGACTATCTCGCAGCACTTTTTGTCCTAGAAAACCACTTTAAGCATACATTCCCGCTATCATTTGGCTGCCTAGGGCTTTGGTACCTGCCCTAGCCTTCTACACTGCACTCGACTGCACCCTTTGCCTGGCATAGACCACTTGCTAGCCTCGACCAACTTTGGTTGCACCACCGTAATAAAAAGTGGTGTTATGCTGATCCTCAGGAGCAATCTGTAACTGGTTATAGCCACTATAACCATCCATAAAGCTATACATCTCATATCCCCGTGATCGCCAAAATGGAATTGGAGCTGATCTCTTTAGATAGTTGTTTCGAGTGTTAGAATTTACAGCTACGGGTGATTCATTAGTTCAATCAGTAGAACTAGAGGAGAAGATAGAAACTAAACTGGAACAGTTACATGAACGGAAATACATCTGCTGAGGAGAGAGGCAGACTGAATGACTGGAATTAGTGTTCAGATTCATATTCAGATCCAGAGTTCAGAAAGAATGGATACAAAGTATATCTGACTGAAATACACTCGACTAATGTATTAGGGATTATAGAGTAAGATTACAAGTGAGGATAATGTAGCTCGGGAACAGCTTCAGGACTACAACCACACCTGCTGCGTGAGAAAATCCACCGTCTGATTCTTGAAAATTATTGGAAAAAACCACCATCTGATTCTAAGAACGGCTAGAAAATTCCTCAATCAAATTCTGCGATGGAACTACCCAGTATCCTTCCACTGAACCCGCTTCCTTTTGCCCTTCGGTCTTGATGGTGTCTCAGAAGTCCCACTGCCAGTATTGTCCTTCTGAATGAGTCTATAAATGGCCTCTTGCTCAAGCTGATCCCGCCTCTCAGTCATTTTGACTTCATAAGGCGTGAGGGGATGATACGTTTTGGTGTCACGATCATAGAGCATGTGCCTGCCTTTTGTTAGACGAGTCTTGGCCAATTTGTGACAATGCAAAGCTGTTGAAGCGGTCCGGGGCGGGCAACAAGAAGAGCAACCTCTAGACACCCTTCAAGGCTCCCGTGCTTCTCAATGGGGCTGGGGCACAACACAACACAAACCAAAACAACAAACCCCCAGCCAAATCCCAACTACACAAGGGGCACCACTTAGTTTAAGAGCGAACTAGGACACAAAAGATGAGAATCGTTAGAGCAACCCACAACAAGCAAGGAATTTACACTAACCCTAACACCAATGGAACACTCTCACACACTAAAACACGAGAGAGAGAGAGAGAGAGAGAGAGAGAGAGAGAGAGAGAGAGAGAGAGAGAGAGAGAGAGAGAGAGAGAGAGAGAGAGAGAGAGAGAGAGATGGTGCTCGGGCTGCTTTGAAGTGTATCGTTAATGATCAAGCAAACATAAATATATATATATGTAAGAAAGAGAGAGAAGGGGGAAGGGGGTGCTTGTTGCACTAATGCCTTCTTACAAATCTGTCATGACCAATCAAAGTGAGATTAGTATTTGTTCAACATAGCCTGAGTAAATTACACCACAACACATCACAAGAAAAAAGCCACCCCAATCACTGTCTTAAGGCCAGGGGAGTCCTCTCCACCCTGTCGCCCTCTTACAGCATGTGGGATTTATGGCTAAATTGATAACAATACCCGGAGACAAGCTATCAAGAACTTAAATAAAACACCAAGACACTTACACATCATTATTGTCCATGACTTCATGTTGGAAGGGAGACAAGGTATCCATGCTTAGTCCAAATTCACCCTCCTTGATTCAGCAAATGTTGGGCTTACACTAGTAGGAGAAATGATAGATTTCCTACTCAAAATTTAATGATCACTCTCTCTTACAATGGCATAGAGTTCCCTTGCTAATCACCCCTAATACAACACATACATATGCCTAATGCCAATGAGATTCCACTCAAGAGCTCCTTCTCAAGAGGTTGAGAAGGAGCTCTTGATTCAGCAAATGTTGGGCTTACACTAGTAGGAGAAATGATAGATTTCCTACTCTCAATTTAATGATCACTCTCTCTTACAATGGCATAGAGTTCCCTTGCTAATCACCCCTAATACAACACATACATATGCCTAATGCCAATGAGATTCCACTCAAGAGCTCCTTCTCAAGAGGTTGAGCTTGGCTTCTCAAGCTATAACATAGTGGTCTTTCTTCTCCTCCCTTTTTGTGCTAGCTACACCCTCCTTTTATAGCAATTTTGAAGGCTAGGGTTAATCCTCTAACCATGGTTGGGTTAGATTTTCAGCAATTTATCTAATTCTTTTTGCTTGGAATTATCAAGAAGTTGGTGGGGAAAGAGAGAGGAGAGAAATGGAGGTGATAGGACTTTTCATAGTGGGTTAGTGTTAGTAGAGTTAGTATTAATTTACAAATGGAATTGGATATTTACAATGGGAGTATCCATGTAGGATACAAATAAGGAAGAAAAACTCTTAAGAGGTAAGAAAAGGTGGATTTCTTACAAGGTTGATGCTCC
This sequence comes from Adiantum capillus-veneris, assembly GCF_014529385.1. Taxonomy (NCBI): domain Eukaryota; kingdom Viridiplantae; phylum Streptophyta; class Polypodiopsida; order Polypodiales; family Pteridaceae; genus Adiantum; species Adiantum capillus-veneris. Next base: position 105,150,120 of record NC_140949.1, on the reverse strand, counting down.
AAGTGTCTTGAGTAGGGCCAATTTTGACGCTTGTTGACGGTCCACTAGCTTTGACGGTACATTTTTTCTCCACTCTTGACCTTTCTTGAGAGACAAGGTAATTGAAGCTGAGTAATCAACCACCATGATGCTGTCTTTTAAGAGAAGAGGCTGAATTTTGTGGTTTTTTTGATAGATATGGGTAATTTGGAGGAGGAAAAATGAGACTAGGTGGTCAATGTTGGAATGGAATTGTGTGTGGGAGGTATGAGTTCACCATGGTTTCTCTTATTCTTCAATGTTGAGGAGAAGGTGAGTAGGGTGCAGAGAGGAGTGGTGAGAGAGGTGGGGATGATGAGTGGAGAAGTGTGTGTGAAAGAGGAAAATGATAAAGTGGAAGAGAGAGTGTGGCTGCATAGCATGGGAAAACTGGGGTCCACTAAAAAAATCATAGCTCACAGCTCGTAGCTCTAAAAAATATGAGGCAAAAGTTGAGCCCACGAGCTACAACTTTTGTTTGTATCACCTTTTCAAATTTGGAGAGCAAGTGAACTTTAAAAATTTAGCAAAACCGATCGTTTTTTTCCACTGCACAAGGTCCTTGTGGGGTCCTTCTTTGGATGATTCTTTTGAATACCTCCAAGAGTGAGCCCTCCATAGTGCATGTATGCATGCCACCTACCCTTGACCTTATTTGGTAGGTCTATAATTGAAGATATTGTTGAGATCATGATATAAGTGAATAGTACAACTAAGAAAATCAAATATTGAGGGGTCTAAAAAATATGTACATGTCAAATATAAATAATATAAGTGGAAAAAATATAAAGGGGTCAAAAGAAATCTCTCTCATTATGAGGCTACCATAAAAAGATAAATATTTTTGGTGTTCTAATTTTTTAGAAAAAAAAACAAAATAGATGTAGGAAGGGAAAAATCACAATAGTAAAAAAATATACACATAAATAAAACTAGTTTTTTTGGATTTTTGTTGGGGTGGAGTTACACCAAATATAAGAGAAGCTTACATGAAAATATTTCTATATGGAATAAAGAGTATGAAAAATGGTAAGAAAAATTGTGGTAATGGTGAGGCAATGTACAGAGGATAAATAACACACACCTAGGTAGAAATATTTAAATAAATACCAAAATAATTATGAAAAAATCTTTTATTTAGGCCCTATATACAAAGAAATATTTACATACGCATGGGCCATAATATACTTATATTTTTTATATTTTTTATTGTTTTGGCTCAACTAGCCCAATGACTAGCTAATTGAGGGTTTTTTATTTCAGTAAGGAGATATGGGAAAAGTCCCCTAACTCACACGCACCTATATACAGTGAAAGGGTGAGGGTAACCACAGTGTTTGAGTGATTTGATAGGGTGAGATAACTCACTATGGCAATTACAGAGAGCCAAAAAAACGGCTATCATTAGCCCTCCCCCAGGATGATGGTATATTCATGTACCATCATAAAGAATCTTTTCCAAAGAGAGTGCTTCAGAGTCCTTGACAAGATCTTCATTGTTTGGCCCCTTGGAATTTTGGTTTGTGTTACACTCATGCTTCATAGAACAATACTTACATGGGATAGTTGCCTTTTGCTCTGGTAGATCCTTTGGTAGAAGGCGACTCAAGTAAGGCTTCAAGCGATAGCCGTTTACCTTCCTGGAGTGCTCTTTCCCATTCAAGTCCATAAGTTGATAGTAACTTGAATTGAAAGCCTTCTTGACTATGTATGGCCCCTACCATCTTGTTTCAAATTTGGCATCAAAACGATTATCGAGTCGATTGTCATACCTTAGCACAAGATCTCCTTCATTGATGCCTTTGTCCTTCAATTTCTTGTCAAGCTTCTCCTTTGTCTGTGTGGCTTTCCTCTTATAGCACTCGTATGCTGCTTCTCTTTTCCACTCAAGCTCAGCTAAGGTAAGAAGTCGATCCATCCATGCTTCTTGATCATCTTGTGCTGATTTGCCATGAAGTCGCATTCTTGGAATGTTTAGTTCAATTGGCTGTAAAGCCTCTTGACCATAGACCAAGTGAAATGGTGTGAACTCCGTGGCTTCCCTATATGTGGTTCGATACGCCCACAAGGAACCATCCAAGAAGTCATCCCACAACTTTGTCTTGTTTTTCACCATCTTTCTAATGATGCCTGCAATGACACCATTAGTTTTTTCTACCAAACCATTTGACTGTGGGTAGTATGGTGTGCTATGACGATGTAGAATGTGAAGCTCTTCACAAACTTCTGTGAGCAAGCCCTTCCTAAACCCTGGACCATTATCAAAAACAATCTCCAAAGGTATGCCAAATCTGCAACAAATGTGATTGTACACAAACTTGCTAACTGTCCTCTCATTCACTCTTGCCACACTTTGAGCTTCCACCCACCTAGTCATATAGTCTACAGCCACTAGAATGTAGAGTTTACCATTTTTTGGCCTAGGCAGAGGACCCATAGCATCCATGCCCCACTTTTCAAAGGGTCCATTTGCAAGCACTATTTGCCTCGAGCCATGCACCAACCTTCTATTTCCATTTATCTGACAATTGTGACAGCTTTTACACCAATGTTGAACATCCACATGCAAGCTTGGCCAAACATACCTCGCAAGCAAAATCTTCTTCACAGTTGATTCTTGGGCAAAATGACCACCACATGCCTCTTCATGAAAACCTTTTAGAATGGCTGGAATTTCCTCGATAGTTGGTACTCTTCTGCACACTTGATCCTTCCCTCTTTGATAGAGGGAGCCTTCTAGGAAGAGATAGAAACTTGCCTTCTTCATGAGTCTCCTCTTCTGAGCCTTCGTGAAGTCTTGTGGAAACTCACCCTCCAAAATGTAGCCAATAATGGGAGCCAATGACTCCAATCCCTGGTATCTCGGTTGCTTGACAGCTGCTGCCACCATGATGACCTGCACTTCTCTCTCAACGCATGTAACTGCTTGTTGTGCAAGTAAATCGGCATCTTCATTTTGTTCCTCGAAATATGATATAGTTGCACTTCTTCAAACTGATTAAACATCCTACGGATGGCATGAACTTTTGTCCTTAAGATTTCATTCTTGCATGCCCAAATGCCTAAAATCTGTTTAACAATGAGAAGTGCATCTCCCTTTACCATGAGACGTTTTATCCCTTGGCCAATGCACATCTTCAAACCATGAAGTAGTGTGTCGTACTCTGCTTCATTGTTGCTAGTTGAACCTGGTAGATTGACCTTCTCTTTCATGACCACCTCTCCACTTGGGTTGAGCAACACTAGCCCTCCCCCTGCTTTCCCTGTGGCTCATCGAAAAGCTCCATCAAAGAACAAGGTAAAAGCATTGGGAATACTTTTTGGTGGTGGCAATGGTAGGGTCTTTACTTGAGGCACCTTAATATCCTTCTCATGTACCCTATAAGTGAGAATCCCTGCCAATTGTGCACGCACACTATCTTCTACCTTGAAAGAGTATTGGAACTCTTGCAACTCCATAATCCACTTTGAGATCCTAGTACTAAGATTCATTTGAGATGATACCCAAGGGAACAAATTTTCTGCAGTGAGGATTACAAAAGGTTTTGGTAGCAGGTAGGATCTAAACTTTCTCACCGCAAACATGAGAGAAAGCATCATGAGTTCTGCTTCTGTGTAGTCTCTCTCCAAAGCATTCATGACCCTACTAGCAAAGTAGATGGGTCGCATCCTTATACTGTGGGGATCTTGTTGTAGCAACACAACACCAATTGTTTCCCTTCCAACACTAGAGCTAACAAAGAATGTGTACTCCCAACAAGGAGGCATGAGTGTTGGTAGCTCTGACAAAATGACTTTAATGTTACAAAAATACTCTTCAAGCTCATGAGACCATGAAAATTCTACTTGTTGTGTCAACTTTTGCAAAGGATGAAGCAACTCCGAGGCTAAGTGAATGAAGCGTGACATATACTTCACCTTCTGAATGAAAGAGATGACCTCCTTAAGACTCTTCGGTGATGGGAGCTCAATAAGAGCCTTTGCCTTTGAAGGATCCACCTCAATGCCTTTATAGGAAACCTTGTGACCGAGCAAGATCACTTCATCCTCACCTATGTGGCACTTGTCGGGGTTGAGTTGACCTCCCATGTCGTAGAGCTTCTTTAAACCTTCTTCTACCCTTTGTAGATGCAATGATTTTGAGCTATAAATGCTGAAATCATCAATGAACACCCTAATTGACTTTCCAAAGAATGCTTGAAACACCATATTCATGAAACGTTGGAATGTTGCAGGAGCATTTGTCAGACCAAATGGCATGACTCTAAAAGCATAACAACTCAAAGGAGTGATAAAGGTTGTTTTCAATTGATCTTCCAATGCGATACCTATTTGAAAGTAGCCTGAGTAGCCATCACACACAGTGTACTTCTCATGGCCAGCTACCTCATTAGTATCTTATCCTGAAATGGCAGGGGAAAGTGATCTCTTTTTATTGCCTCATTGAGTGGACGGTAATCCACACACACCCTCCACTTTCCGTTTTTCTTAGGAGTGACAACAATGGGAGAGACCCACTCTGAATTCTCCACTGGATAAATGAAACCTGCTGCTAGAAGCTTTCTTACCTCCTTGAGTAAAGCCTTCTCCTTGATGACTCCTAGCCTTCGTAGCTTCTGAGCCTTAGGTGTGGCCTCTGGCTTCAACTCAATTTTGTGTTGAACAACATCTACTCCATGCACATCGGTGTAGTCTTTAGCAATGTTGAGCCAGCAGAGGAAGTGTTGAGCCAGCAGAGGATCACACCCACATTTTTGCTCACACCCATCATTTTGTAACCATTGATTGTAATAAATGTCTTTCCGACATTAATTTTGATTTGAGCCATTCATTAAGTAACGGGACTCAATTGAGTTTCCAGCTTGTAATCCCGAAGTAATTTCACCTGTTGATGTAAATAATTAGAGATGTTCTCACCTCCAAGGCTGAGGTATATAAGCCAAAGTTTTGTAACCTAAGGAGGATTCAATTAATCAAAGTGAGTTTTTGAGCGCCGTGACTGTGTCTGAGAGAGAGAGAGAGAGAGAGAGAGAGAGAGAGAGAGAGAGAGAGAGAGAGAGAGAGAGAGAGAGATCTTCTTGCTACGTGAGCTACGGGGCCGCCATTGGAGAAGCGACACCGCCATTGTGTTAGCAACGGTGAGAGCTACGCACAGATACCAAGAGTGCGCGCTATCGGCTTCTACGTGTGGTAAGTTCCTACGAGCTTCGGTGTGAGTTTTCTTCCAACTCGTGTGTCGGAATAGAGCATGCAGCATATCTATAGAACCACAACGAATAGAGCTACACATTAGTACCATCGGGGTCAAGTTTTGGTCACCTGTATTTTTCGGCCTGTCTTCATACGCGTTTACCGCACGGAGTGGTTATAGGTTGATTTTGCAGTTCAAGTCTTTAGGGTGTTGTTCTTACCTAGTGTATAGACTTCCCCTTGAGTTTGAGATCGATTCAATGATTCTAGATCCTGTTTCGTATAGCATTCGTTCGTAGTACGGATTTCAGTCACTTGCGTATTTTAGAACTTAGATTTGATTTCCTTAGTAGTGATTGTCATTAGAAGGTCGAGTAGGTGATTTGACACCCACCTAGTTGTTTCCATGCGCCTGCGGGTCAAGCTTCGTCCTCGTCTGACAAATTCTGTTGTTGATTGAGTTCTCGCTATTTAGCTTCCGCTAGCGGCGTAGCCGCCTTAACATTTGGCGCCGCTGCCGGGGACGAGAGCCCTAAGTAGGTGACCTTAGACTAATCCTACGAGGTGAGTCGTATAAACTACTTTGTATACTTTAGTTAGAAAAGATCTAGGAGTGGTGGACTCCGAAGGTCTCGAGAGATACTAGGAAGTGGGGTATTCCTGGGTCTTCCGTGTTGACAGTATTTTTAGTTTAGCTTAGATTATATTGTTTTTTATGGTGTTTAAGTGGTTGTTGACATAAAAAGCATTTGCTACTCCTTGTGTGGTAGTAAATCTCTTTATATTTTCAATTGCAAAAAAATACATTTTATGATTAGAAGTAGCTTAGGTAGGGCCTGATTTGATCCTGATCTAGAGCTATCAATTGGTGTTCTATTTGCTTGATGTGTTTGATTGCATGTTAGATCACTGAAAAAGTCGCTTTGGTAGTGAAATATGCAATAAACAAAGTTCAGAAAAATTTTCTGTGTAACTGATTGTTGCTGAGCACTTAAAAGAGCTATTGGAAGAGTTCTGTGCTGAAAAACTGGAAATCTGCAACTTTAGACATCATACGCGTATGATGTCTTAGGACCTAAACAGAGACTAAAATTGAAAATTTGACATTGCCAGAGTGTTTAGAAGGGGGGTTTTACCCTAAGATCAACTTGAAACAAGGGCTTTAACACTCTCCGAAACCCAAAAGACCAAGTCAGAGAGCAAAAAAAACGCAAAGAACAAGAAATTTTGATTCAGATCTTGTTTTTACATTCAAACCTGACAAAAACACTTGAAACTCAATTATAAACATTGGAGAAGGCTTAAAACCAAAAATAGTCAAAATCTGGGACAAAAGACATCATACGCGTATAATGTCTTTTGGCACTTCCACTGCTTATTTTTGAAATCTGACCTGATAAGATTGTTACAAACACTGTAGAAAGCATAAATATCAAGTTTGGACCCAAATTGATGAAAAAGACGTCATACGCGTATTATGTCTTTGACCTAATTTTGGACATATTTTGATACTTTGCCAACACAGATCCATTGTAATAGCTATCTAGAGGCTATATTTCAAGTTTCATCCCATTTGGATAACAATTGACCCAAAAACAAGTCAAAAGCAGAAAAGTGCCAAGAAAAGCCTGAACTAGCCATAACTTGCTCAAACAGAGTTCAAACTGAATTTTGTGAGTGAACAGAGCATAAAGGGGCCACTGAGAGTGAGCATAACCAAAATAGTCAAAATCTGTGAAAAAAGACATCATACGCGTATAATGTTTTTTTCAGCATAACTGCGACAAAATTCTCACTTGATGAAACAGAAGTTGTCCAACTGACAAGATTAAACAGTTGACCAAGTATCAATCAGTTTGGATCAATTCTGACCACAAAAACTTGAGGAAAACAAATTGCCGAGACGGAAAAGTTAAAGTCCTTTAGGGGAATTGATGAATTTGAGATCGGGCAGGAATCTCCGGAATAATCAACCAAAACAAGGGGAACCAGCAAGTGTCATATCAACCGAGGGAAGTGTAAACCAAAGTTGGGTGCAACCATTAGAGCCGATCTTTGAAGGAAGTGTTTCTGATACTTCTTCGGAGAGGTCTTACGAGATTTTCACCGAACACTCGAACAGGAACAACAGAGAAAATATGGCAGCAGGATCATCAAACCCTTCCGCCACAATGAAGCTATTGTTCATAAAATATCAGTACGACAATGAGCAAGGTGCAAAGATCTACAAAGATGGAATGGACCGCTATTGTGTAAAGATAGAAGAAAGACCTAGTGAGTTCAAGGACTTAGTGCCTGTGAGCTATAGCGGAGATAGATATCTAGATGACGAGGGTACCATGTACTTGGTAGTCCTAAACCCTAACATTGTGGACAAGTGGGGATTGATGGGCACCAAAGCCAAAATAGATGAAGAACTCGAGGAGAAAGCACCAATAATGAACTTCCCTAATGCGAGGTTAAGAAGAGAGAATGAAACTACAAGGATCAACACTGATAACATCTATGTGGGGATATACAAATATAATAATGGGGAGCAAGATCTCTATTATAGATGTGAAGAACCCTACATCGGAGAGTTGTCAGACAAAAAAAGACTCTATGTCTTTACCTACACAGAGGGATCGGAAGTGAAAATTGCCGCTTACGATAAGTATGGCAGGCAATACTCAACAATGGGCAAGAAAGAATTAGAAGGATATACATACTTTGGGGGACCACTACATCAGTATTATGTTACTTCTAGCTCACATAGACCAGCACCAACAACTGGAGTGCAAAACTCAATGACAACAGGAGGACAAAGAACTCAGGTTGCTGACTCTTTCAGTCAACCTTGGGACTCGAAGCTCGGACCAATGGGATCATGACATTCCAGAGAGTCAATGGAGACGAATCGAGGTAGTGCAGTTCCAATCCCCACCTATACCACTCCAGGTCCAAGGTTGGAAGCGGAACCATCACATTTACCTCCCAGTAGTAGATTCAGGGCAGAGGAACCAACAAGGGTAACCCATGAAGTCCATGATGCTAGAGAAAGCTTTAGCCGAGACACAGGAGCAATGAGATTGGTAGCAGATCATAGACGTATGAGACCATCTCAAGTAGCCAAGTGTATGCCAAAGAAGTATGGTGGTTCAGGAGATCCGTATGCACATGTGTCACTCTTTAAGCAAGTCTTAAGAGCTGAGCAGATAACAGATTTCCATACACAATACGAGGGATTTGGTCTTACTCTAGAAGGTACTGCATTGACATGGTTTCAACCAATGAACATAGGGGGATTCCATGACATTGACCATTTGCTAAGAGAGTTTGCTGAGGAATTCTCAAAACGAGGGATTAAGCACAATACGGTCTCACAAATATATGCTTTTAAACAGAGAGAACACGAAAAAGTGAAGGAAGCTTCACTTCGCTTCAAACAATACATTGAGAGATGTCCAGTACGTGAACGACCACAAGATGACAAACTATCTGTTCTCTTTATTGAGGGACTGAGGAACGACACTCTCAAGAAGGACTTGCACTTGAAAGCTTGTACAAGTTTCGAGCAAGTAACGAGAGAGGCATTGTACTTAGTGGATAACTGTACGGTTTATGGAGAAGTGTCAGCTGATACAGATTTTGCATCCAGTAGCTCCTCCTCCGTAGCGAGCGAGACTACCACTAAGAAGAATGTTCAAACAACAACCATGCCAAATGTAGAGAAAATGATAGAAGATGCTCTAAAAAGGATGGCACCATACCAAAAACCCTTGCCAAAAACACTGAAATGGTGTGCTATTGAACAAAAATGGACAAATCATCCAACTGCGGAGTGTTATTACAACAAAGGGTATGTAAGGGAGCGCCAGTATGCACCTCCTGCTCAATTAGCACCACCTCAGATACATCCAGTACCTCGATACCCAACGGGAAATGTACCAGGACCTATGGGGATAGAAAGACCGCAACCGGTATTGGGACAACAACCACCTTTACCAGGAGCAAGACCAGTGGGCATTAGATATGCACCAACCTTAGAGAATCAAGAAGAACAAGCCCTAGTGCCTGTTCAAGCCTATTATGAAGAATCTGGTGCACACATGTCTCCAACTGTGTATTACCCACCAGAAGAACCCAAACAACCAGAACCATGGGGCATGATTGGGAATGTTGGAACACCAACAGTTACAAGTGCTTCTGATGAAGAGAGATACAATTTGGATGCAAGAACATTGATGTTCATAGCTCATGGAGGGTTAACAGGACAAAGACCATCCTATCCACAAAGGACGAATCAAATGGGACCAAGACCAGCACTAGGACCATGTTACAATGTGGAGGTGACCATCTGATGAATGTTTGTCCACATACGGAAATCATTAGAATTAACGCTTATTGCACTGAGTGTGGGGTTACTCACTTCATTGAGGATTGTTCAAAGAATCCAAACAAAGTGCAAAAGACGACATTGAATATGCTAGAAACTATTCCTACCAGCAGTGGGTCCGAAAATGAAACTTTGATACCAACGCAAGTTGTTACTAGAGCTCAAGCTAAGAAAACCACTAGAGAACCTGAGAATGGAAAGTTAGCGACTGAAGTGGTTAGTCAAGGACCGCGGAGTCAGAGAAACACATGGAAAGCTAGAAAAGCACGCATGAAGTTGAGAAAAGAACGTGAAGACGGTATTCTAGCTGAGGAACTAAAGCGAACTAAAGATAGATTAGAAAAACTTGAGAGTCAAAATGGGAAACGAGAGATGAGCCCAGAAAGAACGAAACAAAAGAGTATCAAAGAAACAACGAGCTTAAGCTCAGGGGGATCAGTGCTAGTCGACAAAGTACACGAACCATTGGATGCACTGATGAGAGCTTACGAAGCTAGGTTAAAGAACAACCAAACACAAGAACAGAGGTGGATGACATACCCAAACGCGGAATTGGAAAAGCAGAGACTTGAAATGTGCCAGAGAATGATCGAGACTGCACAAGCCTTATTAGAACCACCAAAAGAAACAATGAATTGTGGAAAGGAAAACCCAATTCAGCAAGAGACTATCGTTTCACGGGTAGCTGAAAAGACTCCCAGTGCACAAAAGCCTGAAAATACACACAAGGATGACCGCATAGTGTTGAACACAACCGATCAGGAGATAGAGAGTTTTCATCCAGTCATACAGAGGATTTACGGAAAAGATGAGGATTACAATGAATTTTGGAAACAAGTGAGAGAGGCAAACTTTGCAAACGAGCTAAGTTGCCAAGCTAATCAGACAAATTGGGAAAAGGACATCAGGAATCCTCCCATAGTGGAATTTGAGGCAGGATCTCAAGTGGACTTGGATCTGCAATCTTACTGGGGAGATGGGGGCTCTGTTAGAACAATGGAAAGCAAACCTCATTCACTGAATACCTTACCTTCATACTTAGGAGAGTATGAAGCAAAATCCGAGATTAGAGCACTTCCCTCACGAAGAATCTCATCAGAAAAATTCATGGACTCGCAAGGATTGATAGAGATCTTGTCAACACCAGTGACATGCACTATCACTTTAGCCGAGCTTTTGAGGCTAAGACCACATATGTGGACCACTGTAGGAAAATGCTTGGAGAAATTCGGGATAAAAGATCCAACATCGAGATTGCAAGAGAGCATAGAGGAGCTGAGCAAGCCACAAAAGAACGCTAAGCCTGTACCCTTAAACAAGGTCGGAGAGTATTGCGAAGGTGAAGAGGGGAATACAACCTTACCAGTTGAATTCCAAGGAGTGAAGACGATGGCAATACTAGACAGCGGAGCAGGGGTAGCCATTGCTACAAAAGAAATCTGGAAAAAATGGGGGAAACCAGCAATAAGGAAGACTAGGTTGAAACTCCAATTAGCAGATGGACACATGGAGAAACCTATGGGGTTATTAGAGAAAGTTGTAGTGACTTCTTGCGGCATTGAATACGAACATACTTTTGCTATTGTCGATTTTGCCAAGGAGAATAACTATGATATCATATTGGGAAGACCATTCATGAGACAGTTGAAAATGGTCCAAGATTGGGGCTACGATCATATATACCTGAGAAATATGGAAACCACTACACGTGTGAGCCTGAAAGACCATAGCTACAAAGATGTGAACCGAACACCGGTAGAGGAGTTTGATTCAGCTACTTTGGCGGGATCCGAATTTCCAGCTTGGTTAGGTAAGCCCAAGGAGTTATGGATGTGTGGGCTTCGAAATGTGGAAGTCTAACGAGAGAAGAAGATGTTTTAGAGAAGGGCTATCGAAGACAAAACTTATATAAGAGAACCCTTTCCAGAGGACACGTTTGAACCATTAGAATGGACACACATTCTAGCAACCCTAGATGTTTGTGCAATTCCGGATGGTCCCACAACGCAATTTTGCGATAAGGACGGGTACGACGTGGTTCCGTACTTCATGTTGAGAACTGTATTCGAAAAAGAAACTGAAAAGAACGATACACTGGAAAAGGAAGATGAAGAGGAGGTGTTTCACGACATTCCCGATCATCCTGAGTGGGGAAATGAAGCAGACAACGAGTCAACGGACAATTCAAGCGGAAATGAAGAAACTATAACGGATGTCCGATTTTATGATTTTCCGAACCAAACTAAACAACGCCAGAAACACTATAGAGCAAAGAAAAAAACAAAAGGGGTTAGAACCAATCCGATGACTAGAATAAGAGGAAAAAATCAATTCCTAATGCTAGTAAAGGCTGAAGATTGTGTTAAGGATAAGATTTCTGGAAGAATGAGAGGCAGTGATCAAAAGAGCTTACGAAAAGACAAAAGAGGCTCAAGAAATCAAGTTCAAAAGAATGGAACGAAAACTGAAACAGAAAAATCAGAAAAGAACAAGCGCAACAGAAAATACACGGAGTCCAAGTTAGAACGTAGAAACAAGTACAGAGAGCTCAAGAAAACTCTGAAGGAAGTTTGGACGACAGAAATTGAGAGTGGAGAGGACGAAAACGTCAAAATCAAGGAAAACATGGATGTTCCCTCTCACTATAGGAAATTCACAATAGAGGATAGGAAGGTGATATTAACCCCACCTATTCGAGAGAGGAAGGAGAACGAATCTTATGACGGACCGGAGGATGCAAAAAAAGTTGATTTAGCAGCTCCAGGTGAGACGCCTAGACCGGTGTACATAGCCACAGATTTGTCTCCAAGCGAGGAAGAGAGACTTTTGAGTCTTCTCAGAGAGTACAGGGATGTGTTTGCATGGTCTTATAAGGACTTAAAGGGAGTTGACCCATCGATATGCCAACACTCAATCCCACTGAAACAAGACGCAAAGCCTAGCAGACAGAGACCATACACATATAATGATACTTTTGCTAAGCGAATCAAGGAAGAGATAGATAAGCTAATGGAAGCTGAATTCATATACGAGATTGAACACACTGATTGGGTATCTCCGATTGTGGTAGTACCTAAGAAGAACGGAAAACTCCGAGTGTGTGTCAACTTAAAGAAAGTGAATGCTGCAACAATCAGGGACAATTATCCCCTGCCGATAACTGATCATGTTCTAGAGCGTGTATCAGGGAAAACAGCATACTCCTTTCTTGATGGTTTTTCAGGATATAACCAGCTAGCCATAGCACCAGAAGATCAACATAAAACAGCTTTTGCAACGGAGTGGGGAATTTATGCTTATCGAGTTATGCCTTTTGGTCTAACCAATGCTCCCGCAACCTTCCAGAGGCTGATGACGCATGCTTTCAAAGCATACTTAAGGCTGTTTCTAGAAATCTACATGGATGACTTATGTGTACATTCTCTACTGAGAGATGAGCATCTAGAACACCTAAGAAAAGTATTTGAGAAATGTAGGACATATCGCATTTGTCTCAATCCTGAGAAATGTGTGTTTATGGTCCGACAGGGCAGAATTCTGGGACATATTGTCTCACAAAACGGAATATCCACGGATTTAGAGAAGATAAAAGTTATAGTGGATATGCCTAGACCAACCAATGCGAAACAAGTACAGAGCTTTATGGGACATTGTGGATATTATAGACGATTCATTTACATGTACGCTATAATAGGCCAACCACTTTACAGGCTAATAGTGAACTTTGAATGGACAGAGGAGTGTGAGGAATCGTTCAAGAAATTGAAAGAGGCACTCATTACTGCTCCAGTCTTGAAATCACCAGATTGGGAGAAGATATTCCATGTGCATATAGATGCTTCGGCATATGCAATAGGATGTATTCTGGCTCAGCCAGAAGAAGGAAACATGGATTTTCCTATCTGTTACGCCAGTCGACAGCTCAACCATGCAGAGAAGAATTACACCACAACAGAGCGAGAAGGATTAGGAATGATCTATGCTGTGAAGAAATTTCGGCATTATCTTCTAGCCAACAAGTTTGTGTTTTTTACGGATCACCAAGCCTTGCTCTACCTAGTGAATAAACCATGCAATACCGGGAGAATAGTGAGATGGTTCATTATCTTACTGGAATTCGACTTCACGGTAGTAGTAAAGAAAGGAAAAACACATCTTAGAGCTGATCATCTTTCGCGATTGACGAATGGAGAAGACCCTATAGGAGTAGATGACGACATGCCAGACGCGTACTTGTTCAACATAGAAATGATACCGAAGTGGTCTCAAAATGTCGTTAACCTATTAACCTATGGAGGAGAGTTCGATAGAAGAGAATACAACCTGAAACATATTGCTATTCAGCAATCCAAGAATCTTCAATTGGTTGCAGGAAGGTTGTATCAATTGGGAAATGATCATGTTTTACGACTATGCATCAATCCTGAGGAATATAGTATATATGTGCGCGAAGCACATGTTCAGGAATGTGCATTTCATTGTTCAAGAAGGAACACATATAGGAATTTGTTACAATTGGAGTCTATTGGCCAGGAATGAAAGAAAGCGTACATGAATATGTCACTGTATGTATTGTATGTTCATCAAAACCGCCAGCCGAGTATTCGACATTATATCAGATAATGATCGCTCCAGAATGGAGTCAGTATATTGTTGAATATCTCACAAATAGAACTTTCCCAGAAGGAACGTCAAAAGCTCGTCAGAAATCTGTAGAGACAGAAGCTAGAGATTACGCTTTAATAGGAGATCAACTCTATAAGAGAGGTAAAGACAACCAGCTTAGGATTTGCGCATCAGAGTCTGAGTATGTGATAATCCTGGAGCAAGCTCATGGAGGAGTAGGTGGAGGCCATTTCTCAGGTGATAAGACAGCAAAACTTGTCTTAGCCGCAGGAATATGGTGGCCAACATTACATATGGACGCTGAGGAATACGTTAAACGGTGTGATGACTGTCAGCGGACCAAAGTACCACTTAAAAGAGATGATATGCCGCTTAGACCAATGATGGGGGCAAGAGCTTTTGCAAAATGGGGGATTGATTATGTTGGACCCATTTCACCTCCTGCATATAAGACTCATGCACAATACATCGTTGTGGCTACAGACTATCTAACAAAGTGGGTCGAAGCAAAGGCAACTCAAAAAGCAGATGCCAGGACCACGGCACAATTTCTGTATGAATACGTCTTTGTACGATATGGATTGCCAATAGAAATTGTGAGTGATCGAGGCACACATTTCATAAATGAAGTGATAAAGATCCTTCTAGATGAATTCATGGTAATCCATAGGAAATCAGCCCCGTATCATCCACAAGCAAACGGACAAGCTGAAGCAACAAACAAAACCATATGCACGGTCCTCACGAAGATTGTATCTGAGTCGAGAACTGACTGGGACCAAAAGTTACATTCAACATTATGGGCATATAGGGTGGCATATAAAACATCAATAGGAACGACCCCATATAACATGGTTTTTGGGCTAAATGCTATCTTGCCAATAGAATTCTTGATTTCAACCTTAAGGGTGGCTAAGGATCTAGAGTGGACAGGGCACGAGCTCTCTGATAGAATAGATGACCTGGAAAAGCTAGATGAGCTTCGCCTAAAAGCAGTAGCTTCCATCTACGCTCAAAAAAGGCGACAAAAGGAATTTTTTGATAAGCATGTGCGGACTAAAGAGTTTAAAGTTGGGGACTATGTCCTAGTTTACACTCTGAAACAGCATGCTAAGAAGCTTAAAAAGCGAGGGATGGGTCCTCTGGTGATTAAAGATCTATCACCAAGTGGAGCCGTCAAGCTTGCTACATTAGACGGAGAAGAAATGCCCAATTGGATTAGTGGATGCAGAGTGAAAAAGTATCTGTTGCCGCTAACACAAGACATGCTTCTCAAAATACATCAAGAAAAGCTGCGTGTCCAGAAAAAGAAAAAGATTGTGGAGGAAGCGCAAGCTGAGGCGAAGGAAAGAATGGAAAAAAGAAGACTACTGCGTCAGAAACAGCGCAATGAAGGAGCAATACGAATAAACGCAGTTAGTATAACAGAAATGGGGAATGACAAAGAAGAACCCATCATTGAATGCAAAGTAGGGACCAACCAAATCAAAGCCAGAGCACTATTGGATTCAGGAGCTCAAGCTAACCTACTTTCACTCAGTTTGTATAGACAATTGACAAATGACACGAAATTACAAACTGCCAAGCAAGAGTTAAAAAGTTACTCTGAGAACTTCAATAAAACTGTCGGATGCACAGTTTTACATATACAGATTAACCAATATGTGTATCCTCATATGTTTTACGTGGTTGAAGACCAAGCTACACAACATCCATTATTGCTAGGACAACCATGGCAGAAGCAATACAATGCAATGATTGACTGGAGTTCTAAATCAGTGCTTATCAAATACGAAGGTGAAAGTCAATCAGTTAAGTTCACCAAAGGATCAGAGCCAACTCCAAAGGAAGAATCCAAAGACAAAGGTAAACAACAACCAGAGAAAAAGAAGAAGCAATGGCAACCAAAAGTTTCTATACAACCGGATTACTCTTCGACGAGGAATTCTCAACAGTGGATAAGGAAGACAAGCAATAATATAACAGCTCAACCTTGGGAAAAAACGAAGTCAACGTTGGTATGGAGACCAAAAAAGGTGTGCCAGAAAACACAAACAGAGTCTTCAATACCAGACAACAGAGTGATCCTCGACAATCAAGGACAGTGAAACAGATCTGGATTCCAAAGAAGTTCATGACGGCACAAAGCTACAGCAAGCAAATTTGGATCCCAAAGATTTGTAAACAGGAACTCCCTTCAGTACAATCCACGAAACTCCTAGGTATTTCAAGCCAGGAAATCAACACACAGAACAAAGCAGGTTTGGGTCGCAAAGAGTTTGTGGCAAGCACAAGCAAAGCGGAAGCAGATTTGGATTGTGAAAAAAGACAACAAGGTAACGAAGAATCCATCTACTGATTCTACTACTAAATGCCAAAACCAACCCAAAACCCGACCACCAATCCATCAATCAAACAAAGAGCAGCTTTATTGGAAAGAATGTTGTATCGTCGCTCTACAATTGCATTGGGAATTATGACCAAAACAACTACAATGCTTCGCCCACAGACACTTCATAGTCGTCCGGGAGGACTCAGACTAGGAGGGGGGGAGGTATACAGGAGCTACAAAGCAGCTACAAGCGGGAAAAACAAAGAAAAACAAAAATTATATTACAAGGGCAGTGTCTTACATGATTTTGCAATTTTTTATGTTTGATTGCGGATATTGATAATATTTATGCCCTTATATACCTTGTTTTGCAAAAGAAGAGATCAAATGATGAATTTGGGTCTCTAGATGTGTAAATATCACTAAATAAGAGTGTTTTTGGAGCTAAAAAGTGGAAAAAAGTGGTAATCCAAGTCCAGAAATCACAAAGAAGTGTATATTCATATACACAGGGTTACCAGCTATTTATCGTGTATGTTTGGAATTTTTTGGCTTCAATTTGCTATTTTCCTTTATTTTTTATGATTTTCTTAATAAAAGTAAAAGAAAAATAAAAAAGCAGGTGAAATGAGATCGGAAAAAAGAAAAGAATAGACGGTGATGGTCCTAATGACAAGGGCAACCCATGGTAAAAATTGGGTACAATTCTGAAAAAGTTGCGGAAAGCCCGAAATGACAATATTTTGGCAAAGTGGACAGATTTCTCAGAAACAGGTCAAAAGGAGTCCAAATTGAGAAATTTCAAATCCTAAAGTGCATTTCACGACGAGATAGGAGCACATGTCAAATTTGGTAACAAGTGATCCGGGAAGCCCGAAGTTAAGTATTTTTCACTTCACTATCAAGCTCATTTCCACTATTACCTTCTTGGAGAGAGCAAAGAGCACACAGGAGCATCCGACCTTCTACCGCCTTCTACGACTGCTACGAGAGCTCAGAGGACACCAGACATGAGAGGTAGACTCGTTGCCATAAGCTTTTGATGCTTATCGTTAACTTTTGTCGCGAAAACTCACCAAAACCAAGAAACAAGAGCAGACGGGGAATGGGGAAGAACGCTAGGTAGGGACACAACCGCCTAACCAAACCTTGCAAGAACTTAGAGGTGGGTTACCCTAGTATAGGAGATGAGTTTCTAACACTCAAAGCTCGAGAAAGAACGACTGAAAAAAACCCTAGGTCAACAGAGCCTGCAAGAGGCAAACAGAAAAAAGTTGTCGGAATGACACAAAACTTCTCAGGAAGCTTAACAACATCGAGGGCAATGCAACCATGGAGTATCTCCGGGTTTGGATCACCAAAAGTAGGTCGGAACAACCAATTCGGCTGCGGACACACAAAGCGTCATTTTGGCATAACGGCTAAAATTGACGACCAAATGACATGAAACTTCACAAGCAGCTTCAAATATACATGGATGACTTATGTTTGCAAGCAAAACCCAAAAGAAAGCTGATTTACTTACCGATGGTGAAAAAGACGCTTTCGGGCAACCAAATGGAGAAAGATGGAGAACGGGGAGCCAAAGTCAAGTTCAACCAAATAGGTGGCTTCACAACATATCCAATGAGCTGGAAATGCAACTCTCGAGAAGAAAAGTTGAAGAAATTCAACTCCAAGGCAAAAAGACGACTTCGGAGACTGAAATGCCTATAAGGGGGCTTTTTAGCTAAACTGATGACTTTTTAAGTTGAAAACTAGTTAGCAGGGCTTAGGGCACTAGCACAAAGCATTCTTTGCACAAAAAAACCAACATTTCAAGAAAAGACATCATACGCGTATGATGTCTCACAGCATGATTTTCACATCCATTTCAACATTTGAGTGCATAGCCTCATTCCACATGTTAATCACATCCTATGAACCAAGTATCATGAGAATTGGAGTTAGAAAACCCAAGGAAAACCAAAAAGACGCAAAGTAGGCCATAAAATTGATTTTTGGTCCTAATTTTGTCAAAATAACTCCAAACTCATTGAAACTTTGTAGGATTGTTGATTAACACATCTACAAGCTATCTGGAACCAAAAAGCACCATTTTGACACAAAAGACATCATACGCGTATGATGTCTATTTGCACTTACAGAGCAAAAAATGCTCATTTGTCATCATACATCCATTATATATATCTAATACATGCTACATATGAAGTTTGGAACCATTTGGTCAAGTGGATCACCCCATTAGCCCAATTAAGAGAAAATCCTTCATACAAAGCCTATTTTTGTCCCAAATCCAACATATTCAAGTCCAAACCAAGATTTGAGTATAAACAGTCCTTCACTAGCACATGGAGAGTCCACAGAACCAATCCCATGAAAAATTGATGAAAAAGACATCATACGCGTATGATGTCTCCAGAGCCATTTTTAGTCCAAATTCTATCCAAACTTGATAAATCCACTGAATAAGCCTATCTAAAGCCAAAACCAAGCTTATAGAGAAAATTGGTCCAAAAATGCACTAAAAGACATCATACGCGTATGATGTCTCACTATGTGATTTTGGCACCTCAGGGCTTCAACCACCAAACAGAAGTGATCTACATGCCATTTGAAGGTGAACCACCAAGTTTTATCCAATTTGGATCATAAAATCCATTTCCCTTTCAAAATTTTGCCAAGAGCCTGAACTGACCAAAACTTGACCAAATGGGATCCAAACTCAAATCCAAGCATATGATACTCATGTATACACTATCAGCTACAAGCACAACCAATATGAAGTCATTCTGACACAAAAGACATCATACGCGTATGATGTCTCAAGCATGTTTTTGAGCCCAGTTTGCATATTTTTTCACCTACATTGCATCCTTAGGCCCTGAATAGCTCATGTTTCAATTTTCAAGTCATTTGAATAGTTAAAAGCTTCATTTCGGCTTTCAGTACTAAAAAGACGCTAACTTCTGAAATTGGAGTTACAGGATCCATGGATTCCGCTAAGTCATCGGCAACTAAGAGAAAAAGACCAACCATCAAGATGCTCTTGCAGAAGCAGAACCTTTTGATATTCCAACAGAAACCCTCAAGCCAACCAAGACTTGGGTGGAGGAAGCAGTACTAGAAAAAGAGGGAATAAAGATCTACCAGGGGACTTTCAGAGATCCTCAAGGGCAATCGGTCGATGTACCTATGATCCCACGAGAATTAGTGGATTATAGCAGATCAGAGAACATCAGCAGATACCTGGAAAAGGCTGACTTACACAGGTTCTTCACCTCGAGACCATCAGGTGTAGACACAAGAAGAGTGTATGAGTTGGCAACATCCATTCAGAAGGATGGGAAAGCCACGTTGACAGCCATGGATGGAGAAACAGTTGAAGTACAGATCACTCCACAGCTCATTGCAGATGCATTGAAGCTGCACAACAAAGGGAGTTCTGTCAGAGAAAGAAGGGAGGCCATAGAGGTCTATGGATCAAAGAAACAAAATACAACCTACGGAGATATGGCAGATCAACGAGCGGCAACCCTTTGCCGATTATACAACCAGTTTCTCCATGTGTGCAGTAAAAGACCGCAGAAGTATACTACACCACCCCATGCCATTGCGACAACCATCACATGGGCACTGAAGAGCAACATGCCAAAAGAGGTGAATTATGCTCAATACATCCACGAGCAAGTAATCGCCATGCACAACCAGAAGCCAAAGTACATAGGAGGAGGAGAAATCCTAACAAGAATAGCTTATGAAGCTATTGGAGCGAGGGATCAAGGGCCACGGGTTCCCTCCCAGAATGAGTGGCTTAGAGAAGCCGATGAAGAGAAAGAACAGCAAGAAGTATCCAAGAGGGCGTCCACAAGAGCACGCCGAAAACTAGAAATAGTTTCAGAACCTGAAGAGGCTGTGGACGAGCCGCTCAAGAAGAAAGCGAAGAAGAAGGCTAATCCCAAGCAAACCAAAAGTCAAAAAGCCGCAAGAATGGAAAGGCTGGTGGAGCAGTTTAGAGCGGAAAGAGCTCTAAAGGGGGACTTTGAAGAAATGTGGGTGCCAGACCCCACTAAAGTCGGAACCAGCTCAGCCAGGCCACATGTTGATCAATATGATCAATATATTAGAGCTTATGAGGAGTCGGAGGCCATACTGGAGCAGCAACCTGTCGAGCCTTATACTGAAGAGGAAGTACAGCTTTTAAAAGCTGAGCTGAAAAAGGACGACAAGGATAAGAAGGAAGTAGATGAGTCTACTGAACTTCGAGAGAAAGACGGGCAAGCAAACAAAAGGAAACCAAGATGACTGAGGACAATCAGCCCTCCTTTACTGATGTACCAAGCCCGAAGAAGACGGAAATGATTGTGGAGGAGACCACAATAGAAATAGAAACAGAAGTTATGGAAAAGCCGGAGGCCGGGACCAAGGAAAAGGAGATAGATCCAGTTCAGCAAAAGAAAGATGATTATGAGGATCTGGTAGCGATCGGATACAGTGAAGAAGAGGCCCTGGAGGCAGTTTATGGGATATCCCTACGAAAACAAGATGATCGGGAAGGGACGAAGGAAAAGACAAAGGGTACAATGGAGAGTGAAGAGAAAATGGATGAACAGAACATACTAGAAGAGCCGAAGCCATTGGAGGTGGTGGCAGAAAGAGCTGTCAAGTTGACAGATGAAGATGAAAAAGACATGCACATGGTGCATGAACTGCTCAGCAAGATTAAAGAAAGATCCAGAGCAAAGGAAGTAGCAATTGAGACAGCAAAACAAAAGGAAGCAGAGTTGCAGAAGAAGTTAGAGAATGCTATGACTGAATCTGAAAGTCATAAAGCATCACTCTACGATGCAGAAAACGAGAGAGACGGCTTGATACTCCAACTAGACGAAGCTTCAAGAGAGGTAACAAGTTCACAGGAAGCAAAGGAGCGAATAAAAGATGAGCTGGAGGCAGCCAAGGATGAGCTCATTGAGCTAAGGGAAAGAGTCGAACTTCAAGAAAGGACAATCACGAGACTTAGGACCACCCCTAGAGCTAGCAGAGCAGGAACAGAACAAGAGGGAGCCCTCGTACCAGCTCTGGAAGATCAGGTCAGAAGTTTGCAAAGAGAGCTAAGGTTAGAGCAAGTGCAAAGATTGCACATGGCAGAGGGATCATTGGCTGCAGAGGAGAGGCTCACATCAGAAAACCAAACACTAAGGACAGAAAATGAGGCCCTCCGCAAACAGCTCCAAGACCTCCAAGAGCAACAAAGAAGAGAAACAGAGACACCACAAGAAGAAGCAGGGGGAGCAGCCATAGAGCTACCAGAAACTGGAGAGGCAACCACAATTGAAGATCCAGCCCCAGTTCAAGAAGTGGCCTCAACTTCAGGAATCTCTGAAGAAGAAGAACAAAGGCTCCAGGACCAAATAGAAAAGTCAACAGAGGAAAGTGCCAAGGCGGAAATGGAATGGGAAAGGAGACTCCTCATCTCCATTAGACTTCAAGGTTTAGACACAAAAGTGCTCCATGAAGAGTGGATGCAACCGAGCCTGCCTTTCCCTCTGATGAAATTTGAAGTGATAAAGACGAAAAAGAGAATAGAGGAGGAGCAGTCTGTCGCTCTTTACGAAGGCGACATCACAAAAGATGAACAATCAAAGAAGATTGTAGATTCTCAACCTAGATGGAGGAAAGGTTGGCTGAACAAATACCCAGCCTACCTCATCTACTTGGTAGAGGCTCCAAAGGAGATTCGGGAGGATGCAACCTTCTGCCCGGTGCCAAGAGTCAGAAGCTGGAAAGAGCATGGCAGGATTGCTGAAAAGAAGCCAAATTGGCTTAATTACCCAAGGATGCCAGGACCAAAGGCAGGAGAGAGAATAGGTAAAGCCTACATGGTGAAAACCCTAACGGGCACCATCAAACTCTTTACTGGATCTCCTGACCTTTCGTGTCAGATGCTAAAGAAAATCTGCAGGACTCTCTTAGCATGCATTGAAGTGTTCGCGCCAGATAAAGCCACGACCTCGAGTCTACTATCGACGGCCGACACAGTGACGGATATGATGTATGATCTTTCATTGCAGCCATCACCAAAGGTGTTACATCTCTTATATCAAAGAATTATGTTTTTGCCTAGCTTCCACATGCAAACATTCGAAGAAGCTTTCTACATCGGCTTTTTCACTCACGAAAGCAAAATATTCGGCCCAACCTTGACCATCGGCAACCTACGCTACGAATCACATTTGCAGATGCTCAAGGCGACATGACTCTATTGACCAAGCCTAAAAGTCATGTCAGGGACGACATGAACGCGGAGGGGGGGAGTGTTGAGCCAGCAGAGGAAGTGTTGAGCCAGCAGAGGATCACACCCACATTTTTGCTCACACCCATCATTTTGTAACCATTGATTGTAATAAATGTCTTTCCGACATTAATTTTGATTTGAGCCATTCATTAAGTAACGGGACTCAATTGAGTTTCCAGCTTGTAATCCCGAAGTAATTTCACCTGTTGATGTAAATAATTAGAGATGTTCTCACCTCCAAGGCTGAGGTATATAAGCCAAAGTTTTGTAACCTAAGGAGGATTCAATTAATCAAAGTGAGTTTTTGAGCGCCGTGACTGTGTCTGAGAGAGAGAGAGAGAGAGAGAGAGAGAGAGAGAGAGAGAGAGAGAGAGAGAGAGAGAGAGAGAGAGAGAGAGAGAGAGAGTCTTATCTTCTTGCTACGCGAGCTACGGGGCCGCCATTGGAGAAGCGACACCGCCATTGTGTTAGCAACGGTGAGAGCTACGCACAAATACCAAGAGTGCGCGCTATCGGCCTCTACGTGTGGTAAGTTCCTACGAGCTTCGGTGTGAGTTTTCTTCCAACTCGTGTGTCGGAATAGAGTGTGCAGCATATCTATAGAACCACAACGAATAGAGCTACACATTAGTACCATCGGGGTCAAGTTTCGGTCACCTGTATTTTTTGGCCTGTCTTCATACGCGTTTACCGCACGGAGTGGTTATAGGTTGATTTTGCAGTTCAAGTCTTTAGGGTGTTGTTCTTACCTAGTGTATAGACTTCCCCTTGAGTTTGAGATCGATTCAATGATTCTAGATCCTGTTTCGTATAGCATTCGTTCGTAGTACGGATTTCAGTCACTTGCGTATTTTAGAACTTAGATTTGATTTCCTTAGTAGTGATTGTCATTAGAAGGTCGAGTAGGTGATTTGACACCCACCTAGTTGTTTCCATGCGCATGCGGGTCAAGCTTCGTCCTCGTCTGACAAATTCTGTTGTTGGTTGAGTTCTCGCTATTTAGCTTCCGCTAGCGGCGTAACCGCCTTAACAAGCAAAAAGCCTAGGAAATTTCCGTAGCACACATTTGAACTCCTCTCTTTCATCCTTTGTAAGTGTTGTAGATATCATACCTTCTAGCATTCCTTCATCTTGAACACCTTCGTTCTCTTGAGGACCTACCTCCTCCAAGCCTTGACAAGAGGTCTCTTGGTTGCTTGGCTTAAACCTTACCCCCATGACTTCCATGGAAGACTCCTCTTCAGTAATGCTACCGCTACTTTCTTCTTCTGAAGTGCTATCGGTCCAACCTTCTTCCGTCTCACTTTGAGATGATTCTTCATGGAGCTCCTCTTGGCATTGCTCCTTCATGTCAAAGACAACCTTCTTATGATTGTCGTTCCTGCAAATTAGCTTTCCACTCTCCCAATCTTGCAAAGCTCGCATTTTCATTAGCCATGGTCTCCCTAGGATAAATGGGTAACCATTTCCTTTGGTAGACAAGACATAGAAATCCACTGCCTTCTTAATGCCAAAGGCCTCCACAAAAACATTTTTACAAATGCCTACGCACCTAGCTTTGCTATTGTTTGCCATCTTGACCTTAATTTCAGGTGTCTCATGGATGTGCATGCCTAGTTTTTGCATGAGTCCCTCTGTCATGATGCAAATTTGTGCACCCCCATCCACTAGACCTTTCCTAACCAATCTCCCTTTTATGTAACAATCTAGCACATGTGTAATGTCCTCATTCATTTCAGCTTGTGCAATTTTTACAACAGGCACACTCTCTTTTACCTTTCTCCCAGTGCTAACTGCCCTTGTTAAATCCCTCCTAACTTGTGGACATAATGCAAGAAATTGAGGCCATGAGATATCAGGACCCTTACCTCTCATGTCTTCCAACAGGTTGTATGGAACCATTCCATGTCCAAGAGGAAAGTCTTGGAGGTTGATACGACGTCGAGTCCTCTTAGCTTCCTTGGTCTCCTTTGCCTTCTTTTCTCGTTCATGGTCACTTTGTGATGTAACTCCTTCTTTCTCCTTACCTTTCCCTCGGCCACGCTTAATGCCATTTGCTTCCATGTCAACCTCTCTTGAATTTGTCACCTCTACCACATGCACGTTTGGGTCTAGCGAAGGTGGAACTCCTTCCACTCCTTGTGGAGGTGGTCTTGGTCCATTTGGCCTTTGTAGAAGCCTTGGTTGTTGACCAGCTCCTTCTCCTGCATTCATCACTGGGTAATTCAAGTTAGGTCTCCCTGGCTCTCCACGGGGCCAAGGACAATTATACATCACATGTCCAGAATCTCCGCAATTCCAACATTGCAAGACTCTCCTAGTTCGTGGCTCTCTCTCTTCTGACTTCTTTGCTTGTCCCTTTGGACCTACAGCTTGTGCAAGGTGAATTGACAGGCTGCTTAAAGATTCATTTAACTTCTCAATCACTTCAGCCGTTACCTCAGGAAGCTCCCTAGATGTTGATACTTGTGACTTACCTTTGGGTCTAAGACCTTCTATTGGAACCTCTCCCCTTAAGAACTTGAGTTTCCTATACTTCTCAGCAGCCCTAGTTTCAGCTGCATCAAAAGTAGCAGGTGCACCCGCCTCAACTTTTACCTTAAGGTCAGGAAAGAGTCCGGCTATGAACCTCTCCTTCTTTAAAAATTCTGCACCATCACCAGGGTTAGCAACATTTCGTATCCATAGAGCCCAAAGACGTAGAAACTCTTGCTTGTATAAGTAGTAGTCATCTAAGTCTTTTTGCTTATGAGAAACAATGTCTTGCCATAATTTTCGAGTGTTTTGGGGATCAACGAAGTATTTCTTGAAACGATTCAAAACTTCTGTGTAATTCCCCTTAACTTCCTCAGGCAAAGAGTCAAACCAAGTACTAGCATCTTTCCTAAGGACCACCTCAAACATTTCTACACGTTCTTGATCGGTTACTATCCTCTTGATACGGCAAGACTTCTTGAAATTTGCTAAAAATAATTTTGCATCCTCTCCAGGCTCTCCAAAGAAAAGAGGATATCCAGACATTTGACGTTGGCTCTCCATTATTATGAAAGATTACAACACGAGTTACAATAAGGGATACAATAGAGATTTAGAACCACTCGCCTGCAAATGAAGAAGTAAGAAAATACCACTCTAGGTTTTCTTCTTTAGCTATCCAAGCTTCAATGAGGTCTCGATTTGTTTGATCAAAACAAAAAGGTAGACTATTGATGAGCTCTAAGAAGGGTTGAAATTCTTCAAAGCTAAGGCGGTAAACAGAAATCTCTAGAACTTCATTTTCTGGATCCAAAAGAGCAACCACGTCCCAAGTGATAAATTGCACTTGCACTACAATTCCCAATGCACAAGCGGTTTGTATAAAAACTAGATCTTCATGCTCGTCGAAGGCCGTGAGAAAGTAGCAATTGACTAGGAGCTCCTTTCCTTCGAGTTCCACACAGTTGCAGTGAGGCAACCTTCTCACAATTTCATAAAGAACATCCTCATCAAGTCCAATCAAGTTTGCAAGATTTAAAGACTCCACTTGTGCTACAAAATTCCTGGACAAAAACTCCTTAGGATTATGGTTAAATCATTCAAAAGCATAAAGAGATTTACAATGTCTCTATGAACAAATTGTCATAGAAAGTAGAGAAGGATGAGAATTTATACAAATTTGCAATCTTCTCTATGCTCTCTTTATTAAGACAAGCTCTGAATAGCTCCCTATCTCCTTTGTTGAAAGCGAAAGGAAGACTATTAATAAGACGCAAATGAGGGAAAAATTCACCAAATGTGAGTCTATGAAGCATGAACTCTGGCCGCAAGTTTCCTGAAGAGTCTTCCTCAATGGTGAAATGCAGCCAAATTTCACTCTATTTACCAATCTTAGGGCACTGGCACTAGTTGGATGAATGCGCGGTCTTCCTTAGTGTCCAACAACAAGAGGAAAATGGAATCCACGCGTAGGACCTTTCGTCTTAACTTCACCACCCTCTTGTTATGAGGGAGACGCCTTACTACTTGCTCCTGCAACTCAATTGGTAATAGAGCTAGATCTCTAAGGATTGAACTTTCACTGCACACACATTCCCTGTTAGAACAAATGATCGTTTTTTGTTTCTTGTAACAACTTGGACAAAGAAAAAACAAACATACACACTATTTTGCCGGGCTGCACTTCATTTTAAAATAAAATGAACACATGTACATCAAAAGAAGTGTGGTAGTTGATGAAAGTTAGAATGACAGGGTTTGGTGATGCAAGAATTTCTCCTACTCTTTGGGCACCAAACATGAACACCATTCGTTGTTGAAAATGGATATTTCTACTAATTGCAACATTTATTCTAATGCGTGGAGTAAAATGAAAGGGGAAAACCTCTATTTCTGGGCCATTATCCATGGCCTATGCATATCCTAATGCTTAAAATAACACAAAAATATAAACGTCCAAGCTAATATCGTACCTAATGAGAGGCAAAATAAAAGGATTTACCGAAGTGTTTATCTCGGCTAACCTAAGAGGACCTAAAATCCTACGAATTACCCGTTGAAATTGCAACTTAGTACTAACAATTATGTGTATCTTTTGCCTTGCAATGGGAATGAAAGGATCATACAAACTCTCGTGATTCATGCAAACTACCATACTATGCTAAAAGTTGATCCTACACAAAAACATACACGAGTTGTTTTCCTCCGTGGGGGCACCAATTTGAAGCGGTCCGGGGCGGGCAACAAGAAGAGCAACCTCTAGACACCCTTCAAGGCTCCCGTGCTGCTCAATGGGGATGGGGCACAACACAACACAAACCAAAACAACAAACCCCCAGCCAAATCCCAACTACACAAGGGGCACCACCTAGTTTAAGAGCGAAATAGAACGCAAAAGAGGAGAATCGTTAGAGCAACCCACAACAAGCAAGGAATTTACACTAACCCTAACACCAATGGAACACTCTCACACACTAAAACACAACAGAGAGAGAGAGAGAGAGAGAGAGAGAGAGAGAGAGAGAGAGAGAGAGAGAGAGAGAGAGAGAGATGGTGCTCGGGATGATTTGAAGTGTATCGTTAATGATCAAGCAAACATAAATATATATATGTAAGAAAGAGAGAGAAGGGGGAAGGGGGTGCTTGTTGCACTAATGCCTTCTTACAAATCTGTCATGACCAATCAAAGTGAGATTAGTATTTGTTCAACATAGCCTAAGTAAATTACACCACAACACATCACAAGAAAAAAGCCACCCCAATCACTGTCTTAAGGCCATGGGAGTCCTCTCCACCCTGTCGCCCTCTTACAGCACGTGGGATTTATGGCTAAATTGTTAACAATACCCGGAGACAAGCTATCAAGAACTTAAATAAAACACCAAGACACTTACACATCATTATTGTCCATGACTTCACGTTGGAAGGGAGACAATGTATCCATGCTTAGTCCAAATTCACCCTCCTTGATCAGCAAATGTTGGGCTTACACTAGTAGGAGAAATGATAGATTTCCTACTCTCAATTTAATGATTACTCTCTCTTACAATGGCATAGAGTTCCCTTGCTAATCACCCCTAATACAACACATACATATGCCTAATGCCAATGAGATTCCACTCAAGAGCTCCTTCTCAAGAGGTTGAGCTTGGCTTCTCAAGCTATAGCATAGTGCTCTTTCTTCTCCCCCCTTTTTTGTGCTAGCTACACCCTCCTTTAATAGCAATTTTGAAGGCTAGGGTTACTCCTCTAACCATGGTTGGGTTAGATTTTCAGCAATTTATCTAATTTCTTTTGCTTGGAATTATCAAGAAGTTGGTGGGGAAAGAGAGAGGAGAGAAATGGAGGTGATAGGACTTTTCATGGTGGGTTAGTGTTAGTAGAGTTAGTTATTAATTTACAAATGGAATTGGATATTTACAATGGGAGTATCCATGTAGGATACTAATCAGGAAGAAAAACTCTTAAGAGGTAAGAAAAGGTGGATTTCTTACAAGGTAGATGCTCCAAGTGTCTTGAGTAGGGCCAATTTTGACGCTTGTTGACGGTCCACTAGCTTTGACGGTACATTTTTTCTCCACTCTTGACCTTCCTTGAGAGACAAGGTAATTGAAGCTGAGTAATCAACCACCATGATGCTGTCTTTTAAGAGAAGAGGCTGAATTTTGTGGTTTTTTTGATAGATATGGGTAATTTGGAGGAGGAAAAATGAGACTAGGTGGTCAATTTTGGAATGGAACTGTGTGTGGGAGGTATGAGTTCACCATGGTTTCTCTTATTCTTCAAGGTTGAGGAGAAGGTGAGTAGGGTGCAGAGAGGAGTGGTGAGAGAGGTGGGGATGATGAGTGGAGAAGTGTGTGTGAAAGAGGAAAATGATAAAGTGGAAGAGAGAGTGTGGCTGCATAGCATGGAAAAACTGGGGTCCACTAATAAAATCATAGCTCACAGCTCGTAGCTCAAAAAAATATGAAAAAATTTGAGGCAAAATTTCAGCCCACAAGCTACAACTTTTGTTTGTATCACCTTTTCAAATTCTGAGAGCAAGTGAACTTTAAAAATTCAGCAAAACCGACCGTTTTTTTCCACTGCACAAGGTCCTTGTGGGGTCCTTCTTTGGATGATTCTTTTGAATACCTCCAAGAGAGAGCCCTCCATAGTGCATGTATGCATGCCACCTACCCTTGACCTTATTTGGTAGGTCTATAATTGAAGATATTGTTGAGATCATGATGTAAGTGAATAGTAGAACTAAGAAAATCAAATATTGAGGGGTCTAAAAAATATGTACATGTCAAATATAAATAATATAAGTGGAAAAAATATAAAGGGGTCAAAAGAAATCTCTCTCATTATGAGGCTACCATAAAAAGATAAATATTTTTGGTGTTCTAATTTTTTAGAAAAAAAAAACAAAATAGATGTAGGAAGGGAAAAATGACAATAGTGAAAAAATATACACATAAATAAAACTAGTTTTTTTGGATTTTTGTTGGGGTGGAGTTACACCAAATATAAGAGAAGCTTACATGAAAATATTTCTATATGGAATAAAGAGTATGAAAAATGGTAAGAAAAATTGTGGTAATGGTGAGGCAATGTACAGAGCATAAATAACACACACCTAGGTAGAAATATTTAAATAAATACCAAAATAATTATGAAAAAATCTTTTATTTAGGCCCTATATACAAAGAAATATTTACATACGCATGGGCCATAACATACTTATATTTTTTATATTTTTTATTTTTTTGGCTCAACTAGCCCAATGATTAGCTAATTGAGGGTTTTTTATTTCAGTAAGGAGATATGGGAAAAGGCCCCTAACTCACACGCACCTATATACAGTGAAAGGGTGAGGGTAACCACAGTGTTTGAGTGATTTGATAGGGTGAGATAACTCACTATGGCAATTACAGAGAGCCAAAAAAACGGCTATCACTGTATGGATCCATCCTTCTGGAAGAGGCTGATTTGTTTTGATCCTAGCTTCAAAGAGAATCTCAGCCATCTCGCCATGGTCGACTATCGGGCGAGAAAAGCGACTTTGACCACAGAGAAGGGTAGAACCATTGTACTTGATGTAAAACTTAATGGCGAGTCTGTCTATATTGTATCTAGTCTGTTTGTCTGTCTTAATGGCCATTTCAAAATTAATGAAATCCAGTCTCTTTGTTTACTCGATCTTTTTGAGAGAGATGAGTGATGAGAATAGGTGATAAAGAACGCCAAGATTTTCTCCACACTCATGCCGATTGCTTCTCAAAGGGTCTGCCAGGCAAGTTACCACCTGCTCGTCCTGAGGATCATACCGGCAACCTTACCGTGTGAGCTGAGCCCAGAACGAAGAAATTATGAACCAAGTGAAAGACCTCTTGAAAAAGGGTCTTGTCCAGCCTAGTACTTCACCGTACTGCTCTCCTATGTTGTTGGTCCGCGATACATCATAGGAGCTTTGAGGATATGGTCGATCTGTATGCCACAGATACAGATTTTGCAGACATTTTCACACAGATACGGGATGGGGAGACAGTAGCGGGATCTTCCATTGGGGATGGCTACTTGATTCGGGAAACCATGTTGTGCGTTACACAGTCATTGAGGGAAAAGGTTTTGACCGAATGCCGTTGTCCACCTTTCACGGGTCGCCGCGGCATTGCTACCACCTTGAAAGGGGTAGACTGATATTTCCTTTGGCTGAGACTCAAGAAGGATGTGGACGAGTTTGTGCGCAGTTGCTTCGTATGCCAGAAGGTCAAGTTTGACAGGCATAAAGCACAGGGACTGTTACAGCCTTTGCCCATACCCACCCGTTGCAATGGATTTCATTTTTGATGTCCCAAGAACACAGAGTGGTCACAATGGTATCTGGATTGTTATTGACAGATTTAGCAAGCAAGCTCATTTCATTCCAGTGAAAAAAACAGTCAATATGGATTACTTAGCGAGAGTATTTGTGGCCCAAATCTTCAGATTACATGGCATGCCCGAGATGATTGTCTCCGACAGGGACTCCAAATTCATGAGTTTGTTTTGGAAGGCTATTTGGGAGAACATTGGCACGCTGTTGCAGTTCTTGTCATCTTTCCACCCGGAGACAGATGGGCAATCGAAGATTGCAAATTCAGTCGTACTGGATTTATTGAAGTCTTACATTTCAGATCAGAAGACTCAATGGGAAAATTATTTGCACTTGGTGGAATTTGCCTACAATAACACGATTCACTCTTCGGTGGGGAAGGCGCCATTTGAGATTATTGAAGGTGCTACGAAGGTTCCACAACACGAAAGATAAGAGTTTTGAAGATCACCATCGACGCAATTTGATATTGAAGGAGAATGATTGGGTGCTCTTACGTTTTGAGAAGGAATTCTTGAGAAAGAAGAAGGGAAAGGAGAGACTTTTTCCAAAGCTCAGTATGCGATACTACGGACCTTTCCAGATCTCCAAAAAGATAAATGATGTCTCCTTTCGACTGAAGCTGCCCGACACTTGGAGGATTTACAATGATTTTCATGTGAGTCTCCTGAAGCCCTTTAATGGTGATGTGCCTGATGATGGGGAGCCTGATGAGCAACCCGAAGTGGAAGAAAATGAGGGGATCCTTGTTCCAGAACAGATATTGGCACGTAAGGATAGAAAGATTAAGGGTAAAGTGAGAAGGCGGTTCGTGGTTAAATTCAATAACTATCCTGCGTTGGATGCAAAGTGGATGGAGGAGGAGGACCTAGCAGATACTACTCACACTGTGAAACTTTACCTTGAACCTTTTGGTTAGTTAACATAGTCTATTCCAAATGGAACCCTGAATTTAGCTTGGCCGAATATCTGCTGCAGTGGGTATGCACAAGAGGGGAGTTACTCCGCTCCTTTGTCAACAGATGCCTCGATTTTTTTTTATACTAGAGTCACTCATGTCTCTTTGAGCTTCAGGGATACTGAGAGCTGACATTATTCTGCTGTATGACTTTATGAACTAGAATTCCCGATAATATGATACTGATTTGTTCTTGACTTTTTTAAGTCAAGGAACTGATAGACTAAATGATTGAAACATTTTGGTCTGAATGATCTCGATAGACATGGTTGCAATAGGGATTAGTCAATCCGGCATCTCTCAGGTCCTCAGTAGATCTAGATGCGATTGCTAATTACATTGCCGATAAACCATGGTCTGAGATCCGAATGAATGTTCAATGTGATTTTTCATGTGATGTCCTCTGATGTCCTATGGTGTCGTGTGATGTGACTGTCAATTGGTACATGTGCTAGATGTGTGTTCCTAGTGGTTCGGTACTAACAGTCAGTGTCTGTTAAGACAGTTTATGGCTTCTTCCTATTTTGCAAGCGTAATCGAGGGCGATTTCAATGCTTTCAAGAGGGGCGTATGTCACAACCCAGTGATGTGGCAGCTTTTGTACACACACACATCTACCCCTAGGCACGGATAGTCCATGGGGGAAACCCTACAAAAATGTTGACGTGGTAGGCCTGTACGGATTGATCCAGAAATCACGGTGGAATTTGCGATGCATTTTGCGGGATGCTGACATGGCAGCAACGTACGAAAAAATCCCTGCTTTTTCTCTACGCAAGGACTGAGGACTTTCTACGCTAGGGTTATTTGGGATTTGCTTCATTTCCACTAAGCTTGTGAGAGAGAAAACCTACTTTTGATTTTGAAGCTTTTGGGCTCTACTTTTAACATCCCTTGTAACTTTTAAATAAGTGGGCAGGCCTCCCACTTCTCAGAGCATCTGGATGCAGAGTTTGAGAATGAGAGCCTCCGACTCACTTGTACTTTGAGTTGCAGATTAATACAAAAAGAAATACCGAAAGGGGCGCCAGTATTTGGGGCCAATATCTCTAGGCACGGAACTCCGCTGAGCCAGTGTCGAATCAATTGTGAACTGTGAACTGTTTTGAAGTGAATTCTTGTGGTGTTGCGGTAGAATCTTGGCTTGGAGTGTCCAAGTTTGTTACATTCTTCCTGGTCGACCACTAAAGGTTCAAAAGAAGATGGCTAAGAAGTAATAGTATGACTCTGGAAATTGTTTTGTGTCTGCATCAGATCCAAGCAAGTGTGAATCGATGCAAGGCTTGTTGAAATTGCTGCCATCTACTTTTTGAGAACTGTTATCACGTCCTCGGGTGGAATAGAGGTGTTGCCATCTTGTGATTCAGCCATGCTGATGCTGATTGCTTAGATAAAGTAACTGTTTCTTGGAATAAGCTCATGAATTGACACTTCGGGAGAACTGCCTTTGGAACTGTCTCCGGCTTTAGTCAAGTTGGAAATATTCTGATATCCGGCTTTGGAGAATCCAAAATAAGAATTTCCTTGTGTGCAATAGGATTTTCCCGCAAAACTCCTACTTGCATTTCGTCTACGTATAAGAAACATTGAATAGGTAGCTAGGTGTGATCGTTTGTGGTTCGAACTGTGTGCAATAGAGGAACAAGAGCTAGCAAAGTGGGTGGGAGAGAGAACGCTAAGAGGCCTGTATTTTT
The DNA here is from genome assembly GCF_014529385.1 of Adiantum capillus-veneris. Taxonomy (NCBI): domain Eukaryota; kingdom Viridiplantae; phylum Streptophyta; class Polypodiopsida; order Polypodiales; family Pteridaceae; genus Adiantum; species Adiantum capillus-veneris. The sequence continues at coordinate 105,116,297 of NC_140949.1, read as the reverse complement.
TTTGTTTTTTTTTAATGTTTTTGCTTATTGGACAATTGAAAGGGTGTGTTCACACACGGTTTAAGTTTGGGGTTAATTTGGGGGAGGCCAGACACTTGAGTATAAGAGTCCACTTAGTGTATCAAAAGGCAGCGCAAAAGAAATACCCAGCACCATAATGAATCGGCGAAAGAAAAATATACAATTAGCAAAAGGGCATGAGGCTGACGCTTGGGGGCTTCTTGTGCGTGCCACTTGAAGGCGACTACTGCCGTAAAGAGGCACCACCTTGTCTAAGCAAGTGAAGAGACACTTCAACATCCAGCTTTGGAGAAGGGGCAATGCCAATCTGCATGTACGTTGGGGAAGGGTGCTACCAAGGTATAAGAAAATTGAACTTGACTCAGAGACAAGACTTAGAAGACTGTGTTTGATTCATTCACTGAAATGTGTTAAAAGGGCGTTCTTATATAGAAAGTAAAGAGACACGATGAAAAGACATGACCATATGTAAGGTGTTGCGGAAGTGAATGCTGACTTTGCTCAAGATGAGTGCTCCGAATTGTGCTCAAGGGTTCCTTTTACTTACGGAAGGGAGAGCCTTCCGTTCCTTTAGTGAGAGAATGTAATGATCACAAACAAAGTGGTTGACACTGTGAATGAAGGTGCTCTGAGAGCGAGAGAGAGAGAGAGAGAGAGAGAGAGAGAGAGAGAGAGAGAGAGAGAGAGAGAGAGAGAGAGAGAAGAGAAGAGAAGATTACGACACCAGATGGTTCTCGAACCCTCATGCACATATGACTTCAAAACATCAAAAGCCAACTGATTGTAAATTTTTGTTTTTGACGATCTGACTGTGGATGAAAAGCCGATGAAAAATTCAACTTAGTGCCAAAATTTTCAAAGAGTGCGCGCCAAAAATTAGACGTGAACTTAATATCCCTATCTGAAACAATTGACTTTGGAAAACCATGGGGGGGGTACCAATGCTTTATGAACAACCGTGCATCATCTTAGCGGTGACTGTGGCCTTACAAGGAACCAACATGCAAAACTTGCTGAAACGGTCAACAATTGTCAAACATTGAGTGTTCCTTGAATGCAAACTAGGTAGAAGGGTAGTCACAAAATCCATAGAAATATCCTGAAAAGGTCCATCAGGAATAGGCAGTGGAAGCAAGAGGCCTTGCTGCTCGAGGAGCTTTTACCTTTTGACAAATGGTGCAGTGTGTGACATAACAAAACACAACCCTTTGCATTTTAGGCCAATAAAAGAATCTTTCTATTTTTTTCCAAAGTTGTGTTCATTCCCTTGTGCCCACCCGAGAGAGAGTCATGAGCATCGTGCAATATGGTTGTCCTGAGAGAGGGAAACACACATAGACGGTGATGAAAATACAACAATACTTCATGAATGAGATAGTTACTAGGCCCTTGGGAAGTAAGAGCCTGCAACCATTGCTTACCAAACTCGGAATCTGCATACGGGTTCTTGATGCTGTCAAAAGACACACCCTGAAGAGAAATTGTGCATCTTGACTCACGATCCAGGATCTATCCTTTGTGACTTAAAGCATCTGCAAAACAGGATTAGCCTTACCAGGCACATATTCAATCAAACCTCCAAATTGCTCAAAACATTGTGGCCACCTTGCTTGGCGATTACTACAATGTGCTCTAGGAATAGACTGAAGCCACTTGAGGGCTTGGTGATCTGTGTGAACTGTGAACTTTCTACCATACAGAAAATGCTTCCAATGCTTAAGAGAGTGAATGACAGACATAAGTTCTTTGTCATAAACTGAATAGTTCTTTTCTACACTATTTAGCTTTCAACTAAGGAATGCAACTGGACGGCCATGCTGCTGAAGCACAGTGCCTATGGCGACATTGCTCGCATTCGTCCATACCTCAAAGGGGTCATCCGAACAGGCAAGGATAAGACACAGCGCTTCTGTCATCGCAAACTTGAGAGCTGCGAAAGCCTCAATGGCTGCCTCGAGTAAATCCATGCGCTGTCTGCGAGTCTTTACTCATTTCAGAACATTTGTCATGGGTGCGGCAGTGTGTGCAAAATTCTTTATGTGCGAACTATATGCTTGACATAAACCAAGAAAAGAACGCACATCATATGCAGTTTTGGGCAAATCCCAATTACATACCTGTTCCACCTTCGTGGGATCTAGCTTGACGCCTTCTGCAGAAATGATATAACCCAGATAAGTAGCTTCAGTGAGAAAAAAACTCAGATTTCTTTGCTGCAATGTACAACTGACACTCATCCAAATGATTTAAAACCCTTTCTACATCCTTTTCATGTTGTTCCCACGATGCAAAAAAAATGAGAATATCATCGAGAAAGATGAAAACACACACACCAACCATATCGCCAAAACGGCCTACCATGAGACGTGTAATATCCACGACACCTGTCAATCCAAAAGGCATGACCACATATTCCCATTGCCCTCACTCTGTGCAAAAAGCGGTCTGTACATGTCGCCTTTGAATACCCTTGCCTGATGGTATCCACTTTTGAGATCGACCTTACTGAAAACCTTTGCCTCACATTGAGCCTATCGAGGATATACTCAATGCGAGGCATTGGAAACTTGTTCTTGACGATCATCTTGTTCAATGCCCTATAATCAACACACAAATGAGACGAACCATTCTTCTTGCGAACAAATAAGATAGGAGCAGCGAAAGGACTTACACTAGGATGTATGCATCCTCTGGTCAAAAACTCCGTGAGTTGCCGCTCTAACTCTTCTTCCCGAGTCTTGTTCAAACGGTAGGGAGCCTTACTGACTAGATGTGCCCCTTCCGTGAGTTCAATGTGATGGTCCTCCGGCCGTTGCTAGGGAGGGAGACGGGGTGGAAGATCATCCTACAAAAAGAGGTGCTTATACTTGGTAAACAAAGCTGAATACCTGTCTGGAGCGTGAATGCTCTAGGTAATTGAAGAGGCATAGATAAATGCCGCTTGTGCTCCTCTTTGTAATTCACGCTTTGCCCGCACATGTGAAATGAGAGGTAAAAAATGCACACCCTCCTCACCACGAATGATCATGGGAGAGTAACTTTTGGCATTTGGAGTGAGAGTATTGTTTGCCCAATCAATCAAAGGGTTATGCTCACAAAACCATCTAATGCCAAAAATCATATCACATCCTGAGAGAGGAGACACGACAAATTTCTTGCGGAAGGCAACTTGTTGGACACTGAAGAACACATCAAGGCACTCTTGTGTGATGAGAGAGTCCATACTAGCAGTAAAGCCCGACACCTCAAGAGGAGTTGTCTGGCTAACCTCTAGGCGGGCTCTCTCTAGAAGAGAGGCACCAATCACATCATGCATACTGCTTGAATCAAACAATATGACAAAACACTGACCCTTTGTTACAAACTGGTGACGTGTCATGGCCCTAGAAACTATAGACAGTAGATACACACACACCTCGGCTGGGCAGAAAAACAGGCTGGAAAAATCTACAGCAATGCTGATGTGGCAGTGTACGGTATGTCACAAAGTGATGACGTGTCTGAAAACCCTAAGTTTGCAAACCCTAACCCTAAAATTTGCAAATCCTAAAATCTGCCAAAAACCCTAACCCTAACCCTAATCCTAAAACCTGTCCTAAACCCTAACCGTAACCCTAACCCTAGCAGCAGAGCTGAATTTCTGTGAAATGCGTTGGCATGATGATGTGGCATCGTACGGAATCCTCCAAAAATTGCGGTGCTGATTTTCAGCTTTTGGCAACGCAATTTGTGTGTGTGTGAGAGAGAAAAAGGATTGCTTTTATTATTAAAAGCCCTGCAGAGAGGAGCTTGTGAGAAAAAAGAGTATTGCTTTATTTTTAAGCTTTTGGGGCTCTGCTTTTGGCATCCCTTGCTTTAAATAAGCAGTTTGGGCACACACTCTGTAGAGCATCTGGACGTAGAGTCTGAGAGTGAAACCCTAACCACTCTCTTGTACTTTGAACATTGATTAATACATAAAGAAATACTGAAAGGGGCGCCAGTCTTTGGGGCCAATATCTCTAGGCACGGAACTCCGCCACGCCAGTGCAAATCTATTCTGAACTGTGAATTGTTTTGAAGTGGTTATTTGGTGCTGTTGTGTTTGATTCTTGACTTGGGAGTGTCCAAGTCTATTACAGTGGTATCAGAGCACGGTCGATTTCTCTTCTACGAGAAATCCGATCCCCAATTTTGTTTTTTCACGGCACCTATGGCTTCACGCAAGGATCAATCGACTCACTCTGCATCCTGAGATGCGGGCAGGGATCACAACAAAGATTCCGGTAGTGAGTATGGCCGGCCTACTCAGCGGAGCAAAGAGAGATAAAGCGTCGTCAATTGATCGGCAATGCAGCAAAGATGATGCTCAGTTTGGCAAAATATATGAGCGAGACTTCTTTTTAGGAAGTGCATACGCAGTGGCAGAAAACCACAAGACCACACCCGAAACACGCTCTCAAGAAACCTTCTAATCCCAAGCAATATTTAGAGAAGGAATTAGAAGAGGTGGTTGATGCACGGATTGCTGAGCTTTTTGACGCGCAGAAGAAAGCCAAAAAGCACGACAAAAAGCAGAAGAAAGGCACCGACTTCCCGGGTTATTTGGGTTATCAGTCGACATTTGATAAAGCGAAGAAATAGAAGAAGCTTGTTCAATTTGAAGAAGTAACCAATTCTTCTTCTTCTCCTTCTGACAGTTCTTCTAGCTCTTCAGATTCAAGCAAAGAAGACAGAAAAGGCAAAAAGCGAAGCAAGAAACAATGCTTCGGAAAGGGCAAGAAAAAGGCAAAGAAGTCTAAATCTCACCCAGTGAGTGACAGTTCTACAGAGGACTCGTCTACAGACAGTTCAGACTCCGATGACGGAAAATTTTATGCGAACAAGAAGAATTTTTATAAAGCCAACTAGTATGAATAAAATCAAGAAAGTCCGAGAGTTTAAGGAAGGGGGACAATCGATCAAATTTGACACTTTTTCAGGATACAAAGATGCTTCGAAGGCTTTGTCTTTTATACAATAGTTTGAAATCTATACAGCAGTTTGACATCACTTTCGTGGGAGGACGCTACTCAGAGCACTCCAAGATTCGGAGAGCTGCCTCTTACTTTAAGGGGAATGCTCGAACTTGGTAGTCCACGCTTCTTTTAAACAAGATTGCGCCAGTTAAATGGCTGAAATTGAAGAAGCTTTTTATTTCTTCTTGGTTGACTCAAGCGTATGAACGCGATATACGACCTGCATGGAACCATCTTCGGATGACCAAGAGAGATACAGTGGATGCTTATTGCGAGAGATTCTAGAGATCTTTTCTACCTGCCTCTTCATTCAAGAAGATCTCGTTCAAAGAACCGATTGAGCGGTTTACCTTGGGTTTACCTACAGAGATCCGAGATCACTACTTGGAACAGAAGTCAACTTCTATTCAAGAGTTGATGAGTCATGTGAAATGGGGATTTGCCATTCACTCTAGCAGTCTGACCTACCCCACCGATGAGGTCATGACACAACGAGCCGAACAGACTTCAGGGAATGAAAGTAGAAAGAGAAAGAGCAACCCAGAAAAGAAGGATGCACGACCCAAGCTTACTCCTGACGAGAGAGCTCACTTCATCAGGGAGGGGAAGTGCTTTGGATGCGGGGAACATGGACATATCTCCACGAAGTGCCCTAACAAGGCACCGAATGAACAAGATGAAGAAAGGCCAGAAAGTTCTAAAGCAGCTAAGAGACGTGGCAGAAAAGACTGATAAAAAGCAGAACTGGTACCACATGGCGTGGGAACTTAACCAAATCAAATGAATGAAAGTACAAAAGCTCTTTTGAAGGATCCAAGGCCGACTTATTTTCACTTGGAATTGGCGGATAAATTTGTAATTACGCCCGACAGGTTGACGCCACAGGCAGAGGTAGTTCAACTGGCACCCGGACGGGATGTTGCCACTACACCGAGCATTGGAAAACTTCATTTGTAATGACAGGGGTGTTCAGGGCACACAAGTGACATTCTACTCGGAATCCCTTGGTACCATAAGAACTACGCCGTGGTTGACTACCGGGCCGAGAAAGCGACTTTGACAAATGAAGAGCTCAGAGATTATACTTGATGAACTTCAGTTTATTTACTCATTCTTTTGGGAGAGAACTGAATGATGGATAAAGGTTGAATATGTTTTGAACTGAATAAAAGAATGCCAAGATTTTTCTCCACACTTATGCCGATTGCTTTTTAGAGGTCGTGAGGATCATACCATTGATCTGATACCTGGAAGCACACCACTGAACCGGCCACCTTACCATAGAGCCGAGCACTGAATGAAGAGATTATGAACCAAGTGAAAGACCTTTTGGTAAAGGGTCTTGTCCAGCCTAGTACTTTACCGTATTGCTCTCCAGTGTTGTTGGTTTTGAAGAAAGGCTGATCTTGGAGAATGTGCATCGATTATAGAGCTCTCAACAAAATCACCATCAAGAACAGATTTCCGATTCCTAGGATCGATGATATACTCGACATATTACAGGGATCCTCATGCTTTAGCAGGATTGATCTGAAGAGTGGATATCATCAAATCAGAATCGCGTCGAGAGACGTCTACAAGACAGCTTTTCGGACGACTTTTGGGTTATTTGAGTTTTTGGTGATGCCTTTTGGCTTAACCAATGCTCCTGCGACATTTAACCGGATGATGGACATGATTTTTCGAGAGTACAGGCTATTTGTTGCTACTTTCTTTAAAAATATCATTGTTTTCTCCAAGAATGAGGCATACCACATAGATCATCTGCTTCAGAGATACACTATTTGGGACACATTGTCTCAGCAGCAGGCAGGAGTGCAAAATGGATATGACAAAGATAGAGACTATCCGTGATTGGCCCGATTTGAATAATGTCCATGAAGTTAGAAGCTTCTTGGGATTGTGTTCGTACTACAGGCGGTTCATTCAAAAGTTTGCAGAGGTTGCTTCCCTTTTGCATATTTTGACACAAAAAGGAGTCCCTTTCTCGTGGGGATCCACATAGGTGACTGGGCCTTTCAAACATTGAAAGATAAATTGACTACGGGACTAGTTTTGACTTTGCCGAACTTGCAAAATTCATTTGAAGTATATTGTGATGCTTGTGGTCGTAGTCTGGGTGTGGTCTTAATGCAAGAAGGCCATGTCATTGCTTACGAGAGCCGATTGTTCTCAAGGCCGGAGATGATAGCACAGATTTATGAGAAAGAGATTTTGGTGGTTATCCATGCTCTTACTCAGTGGCGGCATTACCTACTCGGAGCGGATTTTACTGTCTTTACAGACCATTAGAGTTTGCGCTACTTCTTGTCAGAGAAGCAGCTTTTGAAAAAGCAGATGCGGTGGGCGAACATCTTGTTACAGTTTCACTTCCAGATTGTCTATGTTTAGGGATAGAAGAATGTGGTGGAAGATGCTTTGTCTCGGAAGCCGTTGGCTCTGGCTATCTCCGCAATACATCATAGGAGCTTCGAGGATATGGTTGACCAGTATACCACAGATACAGATTTTGCAGATGTTTTCACACGGATACGGGATAGGGAGACAATAGCGGGATATTCCATTTGGGAAGGCTACTTGATGAGAAAAACCATGTTGTGCGTTAGACAGTCGTTGAGGGAAAAGGTTCGCGAGACTTTGCAAAAATCTTAAGAACGACAGAAAAAGGCAACGGATCGCCATCGTCGCGACTTGAAATTGAAGGAGGATGATTGGGTGCTCTTACGTTTTGAGAAGTTACGCCTGATAAAGAAAAAGGGAAAGGACATGCTTTTTCCAAAGCTTAGTATGTGATACTACGAACCTTTCCAGATCACTGAAAAGACAAATGATGTCTCCTATCGACTGAAACTGCCTGATACTTGGAGGATTCACAATACATTTCATGTGAGTCTCTTGAAACCTTTTAGGTGATGTGCCTGATAACGGGGAGCCTGATGAGCAACCCAAAGTTGAAGAAAACGAGGAGATCCTTGTTCTTGAATAGATTTTGGCACATAAGGATACGAAGAATAAAGGTAAAGTCCGAAGGTGGTTCTTCGTTAAGTTCAAGAATTATCCTGCATTGGATGCAAAGTGGATGGAGAAGGAGGACATAGGAGATACTCCTCAGATTGTGAAACTTTACCTCAATGTTGTTGGTTTAGCATAGTCTACTCCAAATAGAAGCCAAAATTCAGCTTGGCCGGAGATCTGGTGGTGGGATGCACAAGAGGGGAGTCACACCGCTCCTTTGTCAACAGATGCCTTGATTTTGATACTAAAGTCACTGATGTCTCTTTGAGCTTCAGGGATATTGAGAGCTGACAGTATTCTGCTGGATGACTTTATGAAATGGAATTCTTGATTATGATACTGATTTGTTCTTGACTTCTTTTAAGTGCAGGAACTGATAGACGAAATGACTGCAGCATTTTGGTCTGATTGATCTCGGATAGACATGGTTGCAATAGGGGTTAGTCAATCGGACATCGATGAGGTCCCGATTGGATCTAGATGTGATTGCTAGCTACATTGCCGATAAATCATGGTCTAAGATCCGAATGAATGTTGAATGTCATGTGATGTCTAGTGATGTCCTGTGATGTGACTGTCGATTGGTACATGTGCTAGATGTGTGTGTTCCTAGTATGTAGGTACTAACAGTCAGTGTCTGTTAAGACGGTTTATGGCCTCTGTCTGTTTTGTAGGAGTTATCAAGGGCGATTACAATGCTTTCGAGAGGGGGGTATGTCACAAAGTGATGACGTGTTTGCCTGGGAGCCGAGCTGCTGAAAACCCTAATTCTGCAAACCCTAACCCTAAAACCTACAAACCCTAAAATCTAACAAAAACCCTAACCCTAAAACATGTCCTAAATCCTAACCCTAATCCTAGCAGCAGAGTTGAATTTCTGTGTAATGCGCTGGCATGATGACGTGGCATTGTACGAAATCCTCCGAAAATTGCGGCACTGATTTTCAGCTTTTGGCTACGCAATTTGTGTGTGTGTGAGAGAGAAAAAGGATTGCTTTTATTATTAAAAGCCCTATAGAGAGGAGCTTGTGAGAAAAAAGAGTATTGCTTTATTTTTAAGCTTTTGGGGCTCTGCTTTTGGCATCCCTTGTAAACTTTAAATAAGCGGTTTGGGCACACACTCTACAGAGCATCTGGACATAGAGTCTGAGAGTGAAACCCTAACCGCTCTCTTGTACTTTGAACATTGATTAATACATAAAGAAATACTAAAAGGGGTGCCAGTCTTTGGGGCCAATATCTCTAGGCACGGAATTCCACCGGGCTAGTGCAAATCTACTGTGAACTGTGAACTATTTTGAAGTGGTTATTTGGTGCTGTTGTCATTGATTCTTCACTTGGAGTGTCCAAGTCTGTTACACGGACCTCCATGTTTTGCGCCGGGAACTGCGGCAGCAGGCTGACGTGGCTGAGCATACGTAATCCTGTGATTTGTAGCAGCTGTACGAACTTTGCTTTTCCTACGCAAGGCTGAAAATTAGAAGCTTTTTGGGCATTGCTTTATTTTTGAAGAGCTTTTAAAAGAACAAGCTCTTGGGGCTTTGGTTTTGGGCATCCCTTGTAACCTTTAAATAAGTGGGATGGGCTCTCACAACTCAGAGCATCTAGACGCAGAGTCTGAGAGTGAGAACCCTTTCACTCCTTTGTACTTTGAACTCAGATTAATACAAAAAGAAATACTGAAAGGGGCGCCAGTCTTTGGGGCCAATAACTCTAGGCACGGAACTCCGCCGGGCCGTGTCAAATCAATTATGAACTGTGAACTGTTTTGAAGTGAATCTCTATTGTGTCGTGGTAGAATCTTGACTTGGAGTGTCCAAGTTTGCTACAATGGTATCAGAGCGTGACCGATTTCTCTTCTAATGGGAAATTCGATCCTTTTCTCGTGGCACTTATAGATTCCAACAACGACAGTCTACTTCCTCTGCATCTGGCGATGCGGGAAGAGATCACGAAGAAGATTCTCACAGAGAGTACGGCCCGCCTCGGCCTACTCAGACGGAGATTCAAGTGATGGAACGTCGACAAGTGGTTGACGATGTGACAAAGATGATGATCAACGTTGCAAAGGATCCGAAATTTGCAAATTTTTTGACTCAGACATCCTTCAACGGAGTGCACTCCCAGTGGTGGAAGGCCACAAAACCACCCCTCAAACCCGCACTCAAGAAACCTCCTACTCCGAGGATGTTTACAGCGCAAGAATTGAAAGAGGTGGTTGATACACGAATTACCCAACTTTTTAGCGTGAACAACAAAGCCAAAAAGCACGACAAAAAGCAGAAGAAAGGAACTGACTTCCCGGGTTATTTGGGTCGTCAATCTACTTTTGCCTCGGCAAGAAAGCTAAAGAAGCATGTCAGAGTTGAAGGAGCATCCAATTCTTCTTCTTCTTCTTCTTCTGACAGTTCTTCTAGCTCTTCTGACTCGAGCGAAGAAGACAGGAAACAGAAAAAGCGAAGCAAAAAGCAAAGCTTTGGAAAGGGCAAGAAAAAGGAAAAGAAGCCTAAGTTTCGCCCAGTTTCTGACAGTTCTATAGAAGACGTGTCTTCGGATAGTTCGGACTCCGATGATCACAAATTTTATGCAAAGAAGAAGGATTTCTATAAAGCTAACTAGTATGACTTTTTGGACGATAAAAGCAAGAAAGTTCGAGAATTTAAAGAACATGGACAATCAATTAAATTTGACACTTTTTTTAGATTTCGAGATGCTTCGAGGGCTTTCGCCTTCATACAGCAGTTTGATATAGCTTTCTCTGGAGGGCATTACTCAGAGCACTCCAAGATTCGGAGGGCTACCTCTTACTTCAAGGGAAATGCCCGAACATGGTGGTCCACACTTCTATTGAACAAGAAAGCGCCAGCTAAATGATTGAAATTTAAAAGGCTTTTTATTTCTTCTTGGTTGACTCGGGAGTAAGAACGCGACATACGAACTGCTTGGAATTATCTCCGGATGACCAAGAAAGATACTTTGGATGCATATTGCGAGAGATTTTGGAGCTCTTTTCTACCCGCTTCTTCATTTAAGAAGGTCCCATTTAAAGAACAGATTGAGTGGTTTAGTTGCAGACTTCCTACGAAGATCCGAGAGCACTGCTTAGAACAAAAGTCATATTCTATTCAAGAACTGATGAGTCATGCAAAATGGGGCTTTTCCATACATTCAGGCAGTTTGACTTACCCCACAGATGAGATCATGACGCAGAAAACTGAACAGAATTCTAAAAATGAAAGAAGAAAGAAGAAGAGCTGTCACAAGACGGGCACCACATGCCAATAGAAAAGAACAGACTGAACAGAGTTTTAGCACTTCAATAACAACTGAACAGAAAGAGAGAGACGACACGCGACACGGACTGATGGAATTCCACCCCTGAGAGTATTGGCCCAAACCTTGGCGCCCCTTTTGGTATTTCTTTATATTGCATCAACACAGTACAAGCCGGTACTCAAGACTCTGTACCTTCTCAAGGAAGCATGTCAGAGAATGAGTCCTAACCTCATATTTAAAGGCCATAGGCCCCAAAATCATTTTATTGTAAAAAGCCTTTAAACTCAAAAGCTTCTGGTCCCAAAGCAAAGCCAAAAAGCTGCCAGCGTAATTTATGAAAATTCGTACAGTTGCCACATCATCAGTCAATGCAAAACACAAAAATCCGTATAGCCTGCCACATCATCATGCCAACGCAATTTTTAGAAATCTACCACATCATCAGTTTTTCGTGTGTGTGTGGATCCTGCTTTATTTTAATTCTTTATGTCACTTGGGGCCCCATCGAACGGGGTCCCCGTAAGTTGGTAGGACTTCTTCTTCTGTTACTTGTTCTTCTTAGGGTTTAGGCCCCTTGGCCGGCATTTGCAAGTTGACTCCCTTCTTTAGGGCTTTGACACGTCAGCAGTTTGTTACAAGAGCCCCCAAGATCAGAAAGATAAGGATACATGACCCGGGCTCACTCTTCGAAAGAGAGCCAACTTCATCAAAGAGGGGAGTGTTTTGGATGCGGGGAACCTGGGCACATCTCCTCGAAGTGCCCAAAAAATCCACAAAAAGAACAAAATGAAGAAAGGCCGCAGAGTTCTAAAGCATCTTAGGAACGTGGACGAAAAATCAAGATGAAAGTAGGACTGGTTCTAGATTGCATGGGTACTTACCCAAGCACAATTGATGAGAGTACAGAACTTTGCCGAGCTTGGGGAGCTTGGGGCAAAGTGAAAGATCAAGAAGCCTGATTTTATTTGATGGAGGAGCCAAGGCCAACTTCATTTCACCTGAATTGGCGGCGCAGCTAGAGATTACACCCAATCGGATGGGACCATAAGTAGAGGCAGTTCTAGCGGCACCCGGCAAGGACATGGCCATTACACATGTCATTGGAAAACTTCAGCTGCATTGTGAAAGACATGTGAAAGACCTCTTGGAAAGGGTCTTATCCAGCCGACTACTTCACCTTACTGCTCTGTGGTGTTGAAGAAAGACAGATCTTGGAGAATGTGCATTGACTATCGAGCTCTCAACAAAATCACCATCAAGAACAGATTTATGATTCCTAGGATCGATGATATTCTAGACCGACTACAAGGATCCTCTTGTTTCAAGAGGATCAATTTAAAGAGCGGATATCATCATATCCGAATCACGCCAGGAGATGTCTACAAGAAAGCTTTTTGGACGACCTTCGGTTTATTCGAGTTTTTGGTGATGCCTTTTGGGCTTACCAATGCTCCAGCGACTTTTAACCGAATGATGGAAAGGATTTTCAGAGATTACAGATCTTTTGTGGGCACTTTCTTTGATGAAATTATTATCTTCTCCAAGGATGAGGCAGAACATAGAGACCATGCTACAGGTCTTTCACGCATTACGAGATCACAAGTTGGTGATTAATGCAAATAAAAGTGATTTTTTCCTACTTGAGATTCACTTTTTGGGACACACCGTCTCAGCAGCAGGAGTGCACATGGACCCGTCCAAGATAGAGACTATCCGTGATTGGTCGGATTTGAAGAATGTCCATGAAGTTAGAAGCTTCTTAGGCTTATCTTTGTACTACCGGCTTTTCATTAGAATAGAGGTTGCTTCCCCTTTGCATATTTAGACACCGAAAGGAGTCCCTTTCTCGTGGGGACCCACAGAGGTGGCTGCCTTTCAGACGTTGAAAGAGAAAATGACTACAGGACTAGTTTTGACTTTGCCAGATTTGCAGAAGTCATTCAAAGTATATTGTGATGCTTGTGGTCGTAGTCTGGGTGTGGTGTTAATGCAAGAAGGCCATGTCATTGCCTATGAGAGCCGATTGTTCTCAAGGCAGGAATTGATAGCACAGATATATGAGAAAGAGATTTTGGCGGTTATCCATGCTCTTACTCACTGGCGACATTACCTACTCGGAGCCGATTTTACAGTCTTCACAGATCATCAGAGTTTACGCTACTTGTCGTCACAGAAGCAACTATCAAAAAAGCAGATGCGGTGGGCGAACATCTTGTCACAGTTTCACTTCCAAATTGTCCATGTGTAGGGACATAAGAATTTGGTGGCAGATTCTTTGTCGCGAAAGCCGTTGGTTCTGGCTATTTCCGCGATTAATCATAGAAGCTTTGAGGATATGGTCGATTAGTACGCCACAAATACAGATTTTGCAGATATTTTCACACGGATACAGAATGGGGAGGTAGTAGGTGGATATTCCATTAGGGATGGGACATGTTGAAGAAAACGAGTTGTGTGTTACACAGCCGTTGAGAGAAAAGGTTCTAACAGAATGCCACTTTCCACCTTTTACAGGTCACCGCGACATTGCTACCACCTTGAAAGGTGTGGAGAGATACTTGTTTAGGCCGAGACTCAATAAGGACGTGGACGATTTTGTACGCAGTGGCTTGGAATGCTAGAAGGTCAAGTTTGACAGGCATAAAGCACAGGGATTGTAACAGCGTTTACCCATACCCACCCGCCCCTGGGAAAGTATTGCAATGGATTTCATTTTTGATCTCCCAAACATAGAGTGGGAACAATGGTATCTTGACTGTTATTGATAGATTTAGCAAGCAAGATCATTTCATTCCAATGAAAAACAATCAAGCCGGATCACTTAGCTAGACTGTTTATTGTCCAGATATTCAAATTACAGGGCATGCCTGAGACAATTGTCTTGTGACAGAGATCCCCGATTCACAAATTTGTTTTGGAAGGTGATTTGGGAGAAAATTGGCACACGGTTGCAGTTATCGTCATATTTCCACCCGCAAACAGATGGGCAATCGGAGATTGCAAATTCAGTCGTACTGGATTTATTGAAGTCTTACATTTCAGATCAGAAGACTCAATGGGAAAAGTATTTTCCCTTGGTGGAATTTTCCTACAATAACATGATTCACTCTTCGACGCGGAATGCGCCATTTGAGATTATTGAAGGTGCTACGAAGGTTCCACACTTACTAAGCATGAAAGATAATATTTGGTTCATCAAGAAGAACAATAGTTGGGAGTTGGTTCCTTGGCCTGCCAAGCGGAAGGTGATTGGTGTCAAATGGGTCTACAAGACGAAGTACAAATTTGATGGTTCTTTGAACAACCACAAGGCATGACTCGTTGCCAAGGTCTTTTCTTAGAAACTTGATGTGGACTATGACGAGACCTTTGCACTGATTGTGAGGATGACAACCATTGGGATAGTTTTTGCCCTTGTTGCCTTCTTCTACCTTCTTTGGGTGGCCAGTTTTCTAGATGAATGTTTTGCCGTTCCTCAATGGTGACTTAGAGGAGGAGGTGTATGTGGAGCAACCTCCAGCGTTCAAGGTATAGATTTCAAAGACATGGTTTGTAGGTTGCTCAAGGCTCTCTATGGCCTGAAACAAGCCCCTCGACCGTGGTACCAGAAGATAGACTCTTTTTTCCTATGAAACTCCTTTCGACGATCTTATGCAGAACCAGATTTATACATTTACCGTGAGGGAGGATTGGTGACACTTGTTATCCTCTATGTGGAAGATCTTGTGATTATAGGTTGCCATGTTGAGCACATCCGCAGTACTATGGAGACCTTGGCTAAGGAGGTTGATGTCATATCTTGGCTTGCTTCACTACTTTCTTGGATTCAAGATATGGCTGAGTGGGGCATTTTTCTCTCTCAGGAGCACTATATCCAAGATTTTTTGGAAGCATTTGGTATGACTGATTGTAAACCTATCTCCACTCCTATGAATCCCAATAAGAAGTTGTCAGAGTATGACCCCTCAATGTAGTAGATGCTACAAAGTAGCAGAAACTGGTTGGTTCGCTTGTTTGGGTTCTCAACACCTGATTTGATGTCAGTTTCCCGATGGGACTTCTCAATTCTTTCATGCAAAAACCCGCCAAGTCACATGTAGAGCAGGCTCTTCGAACTTTGTGGCATTTAAAGGTGACCAAGTCATTAGGCATTCATTATGCGGCTGGAGGTACAAACTCCCAGATCATTCTAAGAGGATGCATCGATTAAGATTGGGGTGGAGATCTAGATGGATGATGGTCGACTACAGGTTACACCTTTTCTTTTGGCTCAGGAGTAGTTTCATGGAGCAACAAGAAACAACCTACAATTGCCTCATCTTCCACAAAGGTAGAGTACAAGGCTGTTAGTGTGGTTACGGAGGCTACTTACGGAGATGGAATTTCCCTAGGAGACGACCATCATGTACTCTGACAACCAGAGTTGTATAGCCATCGCGAGGAATCCAGTTTTCCATGCCCAGACCAAGCATATATAGAGATATAGTACCATTTTGTTCGTGAGAAGACCGATGATAGCTCTATTCGACTAGAGTACCATTCCGACGTCAGATAACCTTGCTGATATCTTCACCAAACCTCTTCCACAAGCGGCAATATCGTCTCATGCCAGCACCCTTGGACTTGTTTCCCGTCCTGGAGCTGAGAGGGCCCAGGGGGTGTTAGAGATTAGATTGCTGTCTGGTGGTGGCTCTAGTATCTCCCAGGAGCAGATTAGGGAGTGGGGGACTGTTTTGTGGCTGTGTTTGGCAGTATCTCAGGTAGACATACCTTTCTCGGTGAAGCACTCAACACTATTACTCACCTGGTAGGCTAGCATGAGGTGAGACTCCCATTTCTATGATTTCTTGGGATCAGAGTCTCGAGTCTTTTGTAGTTTTGCTACTAAACATGTGTCAGGTCACTTTTGGTGAGTTTACATATTTACTAACATTTTAGCCTAGTTTTGGGATTGTGGGGTTTTCTAGGCAGGTTGAGCAATTTCCCAATTTCCCTATATGTGTAGAAACCCCCTCCCTCCCGTTGTACTTTTGGCATCTTGTTCAGTGTAGAGTTTCAACGTTTGGGCACACACTCTCTATAGCGTTTTCTCTCTCTGATAGGGTTTTACAATGTGCAGTATGTGTGTGTGTGTGTATGTGTTGTTAGGAAATAAGATGTAGATAAATAGATAATTGAGTAGATTACTTAATGGAGAGAGACAAATTTACATACACGAGATTATAGAGTAGAGAGAGAGAGAGAGAGAGTACACACGATATACGTGGTTCACCCAATGTGGCCTACGTCCATGGGAAAGCAGCCACTCAATGGCTTTAGTACTTCAAAACAAGAAGTAGTTTACAAAGGGATTATACCCTTAATGGAGCTCCCGCCTTGCTTCACTCTCACCACCTCACACTCACCTTGTTGCATCAACTTTACACTATGAAATGTGTGTAGAAATGGCGTCCTTTTATAGGCCAAAAGGGCTCCCCTCTCTTATGAGAGGCAGCCATGTGTAGCCGCCCTTGTGTGAATAAGTCCAACTCGGACCCTCCAATCCGCCCATGTGTGGCCGTCCTTGTGTAGACAAATCCGCTTTTGAATTCGGCCACCGGCCATTGACTTCTTCCGACCACCGGCCACCGGCCATTGACTACCGGCCAACCAACCGCTTTCCGGCCGCCGTCCGGCCATAATATTCCGGCGAAAAGGAATATTCCCCTAAAGTTGCCCGTGATTCTTGGCTGTGAAAATTTTGGTTTCCGGTGAGTGATTTTCCTTCACGCACGATGGATTCTCCTCATAATGGGGGGCTTACAAATGTGCACTTTTACCACAGAAAATTACAAGGGGTAAATCAGGCTCCATACTTATCAATCTCCCACTTGGAGACTGATCTCCCAACCAAACCTATGACTGCTTTCCATCCTGGCTTCTTATCCTTGAATGCCGATTGAAGATGATCAAAAGCTCAACTTCTCCTTGTTGACCACCTTTGTAAACATGACTGCAGGATTTTCACTTGTATGCACCTTTCCTAGCTTTAGCTGTCCCTCTTCCAAAAGAGTGCGTATGAAGCGATATCTCACCTCAATGTGCTTTGTCCTTGAATGAAAGGCTGAGTTCTTTGCAAGATGGATAGAACTTTGGCTATCACTGTACAAGACACAATTGTCATGTTTGAATCCAAGCTCTTCTAAGAATCTGTGAAGCCACATAATTTCTTTGCTTGCCTCCGCCATTGCTACATACTCTGCTTTCGTGGTAAAAAGTGAGACCACTTTCTGTAGCTTTGAAGCCCAGCTTACTGTTGTTCCTCCAACCGTGAACACATAGCCAGTAGTGCTCCTTCGAGTATCTTTGTCACCTGCCATATCTGCATCAGCATACCCTTCTAGAAAAATATCAGTTCCTCCAAAATACAAAGCATTTGTTGTTGTCCCTTTTAGATACCTAAGTATCCACTTCACAGCTTGCCAGTGTTCTTTACCTGGGTTGTCCATGAACCTACTTACAACTCCCACTGCATGTGCAATGTCTGGCCTTGTCCAGACCATAGCATATATAAGAGAACCTACCGCTGCAGATATGGAACTTTAGACATATACGCTATTTCCTCTTGTGTCTTTGGACACATATCCTTCGTTAATTTAAAGTGACCAGCCAAAGGTGTAGAAACTGGTTTTGCATTTTGCATTGAAAACCTTTCTAGTACCTTCTTAATGTAATCCTCTTGAGATAGCTTTATTGTCTTCTTCATCCTGTCCCTTGATATTTTCATACCAAGTATCCTCTTTGCAGCACCTAAATCTTTCATTGAAAAAGATTTAGACAACTCCTCTTTTAGGTCTTTGATGTCCTGCATGTTAGCACTTGCAATCAACATGTCATCAACATACAACATTAGGATGATGAATTTTCCATCTCCCAAATTCTTTGTGTAGACGTAGTGATCCGAGTTGCATCTTGTGAATCCATGATCCAACATCCATCGATCAAAATTCAAGTACCATTGTCTTGATGCTTGTTTTAAACCATACAAGCTCTTCTTTAATCTGCAAACCATCTTCTCCTTACCTTTTACTTCATACCCCTTTGGTTGAAGCATGTAGATTTCCTCCTCTAAGTCACCATGAGGGAATGCCGTATTTACATCCATTTGCTCGAGATTTAGATCATGAGCAGCCACAAGGCTTAAGAAAAGCCTGATTGAATTCATTTTTACAACAGGAGAAAATATTTCATTGAAGTCAATACCTTTATTTTGAGAAAACCCTTTTACCACAAGCTTAGACTTGTACCTTTTCTTCCCACCTTCTTCTTCCTTCACCTTGTACACCCATTTGTTTTGAAGTGCCCGCTTACCTTTAGGCAACTCAACCAACTCCCATGTTTGGTTGCGATGTAGTGAGTCCATCTCCACTTGCATGCTCTTCATCCATTCTTCTTTGGATTCATGTTGCATAGCTTCTTTGTATGATTCCAGCTCTCCAGAATGTGAGATCAAGAGATGGTTGATGAACTAGACCTTTTTCCAGAAGCTCGTTGACTTGCTTCAAATTTTCTCTTGATGGGCAAGACTTACCTTGTAAGGGGGTTGGTTAGGTGTAATGTGCAGTGGAAGTGATTGATGGTGAATGCTCGGGATGAGTGCTCGGTGTGTATTCAAGGTTTCTTTTAGTGAATGAGAGAGTTCCTTTTACTTCATGACATATGTGCAAAGACTAGAGAGAGAAGAGAATGATATTGTGAGTGAAGATTCTTTTAGTGAAGGGAGGGAGAGGACTTAAAACCAAGTGGGTCCCAAATCCCTTTCCAAGGGAACCCCTGTCTATCGCCAGAGAGCTTAAAGGCTGAAAATTGAAAACATTGGTGAAAATGATGGGATCTGCAAGTGTTGATGATGAGGCTATGGATTGAAAAGTAAAAAACGCTTGTCACGTGACACATCCAACCCTATGTGTCCGTGGACAAGCTACAACATAACAGGGTTCCCTTAGTCCAGTTAGTCTAGATTAGAAGTGATCTGGTACTTTTGTGAGTCTATTCCTAGACCGTGCGTGCCCAGTCACTTAGTGTAGATGCATATCCTCTGGTTGCACACAACATGATCATAAGCATTCCCATCAGAATCCATCAGAATCCTTCAGGGGAATTTTCCAGTGCATTTAGCCTATTTTACTTATTTTTGACATTTTTCACTTATTAATTTACGTGACTTTTGTTGGAAAGTAGGTAGGGCAAATTGGGTAAGATAATATATAAGCAAACCAAGCTTAGCACTAAATGGCAGATGAGCAAGAGAACAACAGGCTTTGGCGCGACAGGTTCCCTCTCTCTCATCAAGACTCCCCAAGCACTTGGGCGATTTTCATAAAGAAGAACACATCAGCGTTTTTCATCAGCAAGCAAGGCCAGCATTTTCCTCATCCATCGCCAAGGCTCTCTCCCCCTATCAGCCTTGCGTTTTCAGCATTAGCTTCATCACCGAAAAAGCTGCAACACATCAGTGTTTTCAGCCCTTGCCATTGCCACAGATTCCCCATGCCTAGCGTTTTTGGTCATAGCAAGAGAAGCTCCAGTTTTCAGCCTTTGGATAGTGTCAATAGGTGATTTTCAGCCTTTTTTTCATAGCCAATTCGACCCCGACACAGCATCAGATTTTCAGCCTTAAAAGACAACAAGATCAACGTTTTTCCTAGCGTTTTCAAGCAGGGCAGAATTCAGCCATCAGTGTTTTTGGACAGTAGATCAAAGATTGCAGATTTCAGCCCTTAGGTCGGTCTCGCCATCCCCATCGTCATCATCGACATAGCCTCGAGTTGCATCATTCACATGCATACACTTTGTACCAGTTTGTGTAATCAATCGTAGACCACTCTTGCCAATGAGAGTGGGGCCTTCGAAGAAGGGTTTTACAACGTCTCTGGCGTCGTATCTCTCTTCTCTCTCTGTCTCTCAGTCTCATACACTTGTACGCACAGTATCCACTCACTTTGTTCGTGATCATAGCATTCTCCATTATGAACGGAAGGCTCTCCCTTCCATAAGAACTAAAAGGAGCCTTGAGCAAAATATGGAACACTCATCTTGAGAAAGAACAACATTCATTCCGCTGCACCTTACAACGCTAGCTGATCAGACGGCTAAATTTGGAAACGTTGGGACTATGGCTAAAATCTGCAACCTTTGAAAATTCTAGGGTTGAGAACTAGCGGCGATGAAAATCTACTACTGTAGTCTAAAAACACTGCTGGGCTGAGTATACTGCCCGTAAAACACCATGGATGCTGATTGTGGTACCGTTACCTCTAGTAAAAACGCTAGAGGTGCTCGGGTATTGCGGGTACTTCAAACTGAAGGTACTAACTTATGCTTGATAAGTGACCCCTAGGATCACTTATATATGGGTTCAAAACTGGGTTGGGCAAGCCAATAAAATCCCATGGTTCTAAAATTGTCACCTTTTGCAGAGTTAATAAACTCACTTATAAGAGGCGATTCACATGCTATCACAAAGTGATGATGTGGCTTGACCAATTGGTAGAGAAGTGGCCGAGTGGACAAGAGAAAACTGAACGGACTAACTTGAAGAACTCATGAAGCACTAGCCACGGGGCACGGAATCCTAAAATGCAGAAGCTTAAACCCTGAAAGGGATTTTCGTAAAATGTGCTAACTTGCTAACGAGGTGGATCATATGGATGCTGATGTGGTGAGGTCGTACGAAATTTCTTTGTTTTGCGTTGGTGGTGCCATGTGGCAGGCTGTAGGGATTTCCACAAATTGTGCTGGCTGCTTTAACGAGTCCTCAACGCTAGCTTTTGGGAGCAGATGTTGTCACAAATTGCGGACGTGTCAGGCCACTAAAGAACGGAGTCAACTTGTAGATCCCAGCCGAGGGGCCTAAACCCTAAGACGAAGTAGAGGAAGAAGAAGAAGTCCTACCAACTTATTGGACCCTGTACTATGAGGGCCAGAGAACCTAAAGGCACTAAAAGTAAAGCGGGGCCAACACACACAAAGCATAGCAGATGATGACGTGGTTGTTGTACAAAACTTCTGCAAAACGTGTTGACATGCTGATGTGGCAGACTGTACGGATAGACCTGTTGAGATGTAGAGAGAAAGAGAGAGAGACGAGATAAGAGACACACCATATACGCTCCCAAAGACTGATTCATATTGAGGACAAGATACAAATATATAGGTGGGACCAAGTTGAGTAGAGTGAGCCATATATAGCTCCAACACCCCCACTCAAACAAAGGTCTCTAGCTTTGGATGAAAAAACCCTTGGGGAGTTCAAGGGAAAAACCCAAGCCCATATACAATGTGAATATGAACCAACGATGATGATGTGAAAGTGAATTGTGCATCTATGTACAAATATTCAAGTGACTCAGAGATCACAATGTGAAAATGTGGAGTGTGCATAGTGCATGGTACCTAAAAGATTACAATGCCATATGTACAAAGCTATTACAATAGCAAAGAAGCTAATCTAGAAAGAGTGAGGCCAAAGCAACTCCAAGCTCCGAGCACAAGAGGATGAAACGTGACTCGTTGAGGCCTTTGGTCAAAATGCCTGCAATCATCTGGTCACTTGGACAGTGTTCAACCATAATGGTTCCTTTGCGTACTTCATACCTGACATAATGATAATGGACAACAATGTGCTTTGACTTATTATGTTGAACATAGTCTTTTGCAAGACTAATAGCACTTTGGTTGTCACACAGCAAGGGTGTGCTAGAAAGAGGAGACTGACCAATATCAACTAGCATTTGTCGAAGCCAAATCAACTCACGAGCTGCAAGTGATGCCGCAACATATTCTGACTTAGTCGTAGAAACTGCAACACAACGTTGGTTCTTGCTGGTCCAAGAAACAAGACAACCATTTATAAAGAAGAAATTTCCACTAGTAGATTGCATAGATAAATGTGAGCTTGCCCAGTCTGCATCTGTGTAACCCAAAAGAGAAAGAGATTGCATAGAATCCGATGTGAGTTGTCGTCGATAGACAAAACCAAAATCTGTAGTGCCTTTCAAGTATTTCACTACACGCTTTGCAGCAGACCAATGCTTAAGAGAAGGACATGCAAGATGTTGTCCAAGATAATTAACAGCAAACAGAATATCAAGACGAGTGTTCGTGCCAACAAACTTAAGACATACAATCAAGTTAGCATAAGGTTGATTTGTGATAAGTTGACCGCCATTGTCAGAAGTGTTCTTCGTAGATCTCGCAAGATAAGGTGTATTGGCTGAATGTGCAGATTCCATACCAAATTTTTGAATAGTATCCGCAATAAACTTTGACTGTCGAAGGAATAAAATACCTTTTGTACGGTTCCGTTGGACTTGAATGCCAAGGCACGAGTGAATCTCTCCAAGATCCACCATATCAAATGCAGAAGACAATAACTTTTTCACTTGCTGAAGAAATCCCAAATCATTGGAAACAAGGATGGTATCATCCACATAAAGAGCAAGAATCACAAAACTGCTACCTTGGCGTTTTATGTATAAGTTGGGGTCTGAAGAGCAAAAGATGAATCCTTTAAAGGTGAGAAAAAGATCAAATTTTGTATACCAGGCTCACGAAGCTTGTTTGAGACCATATAGTGCCTTATGGAGTTGAGCAACAAGGTCTTCTTTACCTGGAATAACAAACCCTTCTGGTTGTTCCATATAAATTTCCTCTTCCAAGTCACCATTAAGAAAAGCAGTTCGCACATCCATTTGATGAGCTTCTAAATCAAATTGAACAGCAAATGCCAATAAAACTCGAACACTTGTAATGCGAACAACTGGTGTAAAAGTCTCTTGATAATCAACACCGGCTACTTGGGAGTAACCTTTTGTAACTAAATGTGCCTTGAATTTGTCAAAAGATCCATTTGCTTTTACTTTTGTCTTATACACCCACTTACATTTAATAGCTGTACGACCAGGAGGTAATTCAGTTAGTATCCATGTACCTTTAGAGATAAGAGAATCGTACTCTGCTTCCATAGCCTCTTTCCATTGATCCTTTTGTGGTGAAGAGATAGCTTCATCATAAGTGACCGGATCTTCAGAAGTAGAAAAAGCATTATCAGCAATATCGTCATCATAAACATGACATGAGCCATGTTTAAACTCAATAGGCAGATCAACAAAATATCAATATCATCATTGGCAACATTCGGAATGGATGGTTGTGAAGAGGAAAGTTGCTCTATAGGAAGAGTTTCATCATTTGAAGAAATGGAAAAGCCTGAAGCAATGATTTAGTATCATCAGAATCATCCATGGACCATGAGCCTCCCATAAGCTGTTCGTTAAAAGTAGCATCACGATTCACAACAATTACTTTCTTGGAGGAAGGGTCATAGAATTTGTAGCCTTTTGAAGTGTCAGAATATCCAATAAAAATAACTTTAAGACCAGGAGCATAAATCTTTGTTCGTGTTTCTTTGGGAACATAAATATAAGCAATACATCCAAAGGTTCGAAAATGAGATACAGAAGGAATGTCACCTGTCCATGCTGTGATGGGTATCTTACCAGAGGGTGCAGTACTAGGAAGATGATTCTGAATAAATACTGCTGTCAAAGTAGCTTCAGCCCAGAAAACACGAGATAAGCCAGAATGAATCAGCATACATCTTACAATATTGAGAATAGTGCGATTCTTTCATTCAGCAACGCCGTTCTGTTGAGGTGAATATGGAATAGTGTGTTCATGATGAATTTCACTATCAGCACAGTAACTCACAATCTCTCGAGATACATATTCGCCTCCATTGTCACTACGAAGCTTCTTAAGGCGATGACCAGTTTGAAGTTCCGCAGCCTTGTGGAATTGTTTGAAAACAGATAAGGCTTCAGATTTTTGTCTAAGTAGAAATACAGTCGTATACCTTGAGAAATCATCAATGAAAATAATGAAGTAGCGATATTGTGATCTCGAAGAAGATAGAGGTCCACATATATCAGTATGAACAAGATCCAATATGTCATGAGAATGAGTTGTATTTGAAAGAGGAAAGGGTTTACGATTGTGTTTCCCAAGAGAACAAAATTCACAAATCCCCATATGGGGATGGGCTTTAAGATCCATGCCATGAACAAGATCACGACGTTGAAGATCAAGGAGTTTTGAGAAATCAGCATGAACAAAACGGTGATGCCATACTTTGCAATCATGATCACTTGGAGCAGTGACAACATTTTCTACAGCATCGTTGAGAGAGAGTTCAAACAAATTACGGTTTCAAGGAGCAGTGGCTATAGTCTGTCCATCTTTCTCAATTCGGAATTTGGTATGATCAAATCCAACAAACAGACAAAGATCAACAAGTCTAGAAAAACTGAAAGAAGATTACGTTGAAGATATGGTACATGTAATACTCCTCGCAAAATTCGAGTGGAAGAAGATAAGGTACCAAGATATAAGTCTCCAATACCCTTTACTTGACAAGTAGTATCATCAGCAAGATAAACAACACGTTGAACTGGTAGTGGATGATAGTTATGGAGCCACTTAGACTGATATGTCATATTTCCTGTAGCACCAGAATCAACATAAAAAGTGATCCATCACGTACATGAAGTATTCTTTTTGGAGCAACCTAAGATAGGACGCAACTTGTTTCTGGTACAATGTTGTTTCGATGTTTAGTAGCATATGCTCTATTACGATTTGTGTCGAATTGACGCTTATATCACATATGAGTGGGATGATTAGATCGTCCACAATATTCACAAGAAGAAGAAGAAGAGTCTCTAGATAAACGTGGTTGTTTTGTGGTAATATTGTGTTCTTCATCATATTGACGTGCCCAACAATCATCTTCAGTATGGACATTTCTGCTCCAGTAAGAACATTGCTTATTAGGAAATTTGAGACGAGAGAAAATATTACCGCGACGGCCACCTCTGCGGTTTCCTCGTTGCAATGGACACCTTCGAGCATAAAAAGCACGTTCCATCTGTTGTGACTCAGTCTCCTCTTGTGAAATCATAGCTGTATCGTGACCAGCATTACGACGTTCTTGATGTTGAGAGTATTCAATTAAAGACATGCAGGGTTGGTCGAAATCAAGACCATCTTTATTAGAGAGAATAGTAACAATGTTATTATAAGAAGAGTCCTTCACCGTATCAAGGAGAAGTGTAATTAGTTGCTTTTGTGGAACAGGATCACCGGCAGTAGCAAGTTGATTAATAATAGATTTGAAAGATTCAATATGTCTCGTCATGGTAGTACCAACTTCAGATTGTAACTTATAAGCAACCCTCTCAAATAAAGTATTTCTGTATAACATATTTCTTCTAAAAGTTTGCAATAAGGTACTTCCATATGTCGTGGAAAGTAGGCAGTTCATACATATCCAGCAAAAGGGAATCAGTAAGAGCAAAAAGAATATACCGACGAGTTGCTTTATCATGTCGTTGCCAATCCGTATATGCAACATTCCAATCTTCAAATATAGGTCCTTCACTGATAAGCACGTTATCATTATCCGTATCAACAGGCTGAGGTGGACAAACACGATTTCCAAGAACAACATCAGAGAGTTCATCACCTTCAAGAATTGAAAACATCTTTGCTTTCCAGCCTGGAAATCCTTGGCCTTGGAAAGGAGGAACAGAACGCTGGCCAGAAGGAAAGCCGTTGACGAGAATAGTCATAGCCATATCTTGTTGCGAGAAGACGTATAAGATAAGATCGCAGAATCTGCACACCATATACGAATGAGAGAAATATGAGGACTGCGTTCTGTCAACGATAAACGCAAGAAGGATGCTCAAGGAACATCCAAAGATGTGAGAGACGTCACCCAAAAAGGTAGGGTAAAGGAGACGTTAATAATAAAAGAGTCCTCAAAATAGAGTGGCGTGAGACGCAAGATTGACAAAAAGCTAAATTTTCTCGAAAAAGTTAACGCCAAAATTAGAAAAATGATAGCGGATGCTTCACGAAGAAGTACGACGAAGAAAGCTGCGTCAAGCTCAATTGCAGTAAAAACAACATAACTTTCTGCTGCAAACTCCGATTGATGCAAACCTAGAACTCAAATCAAAGAGCTCGAGGAGACGAACAAGTTTTTCACTCTTTTCGTTTCTCCAAATTTTGAGCAGAAGACCCCCAAAAATTGAGATGAAGTTCAGGGTGTCATCAACAAGAAAATGTAATCAACGATTAGATTGATTAGCAATAAACACCACACAAAACACTAATCATATTCTTCTTAACACAAAACAACCACAGTTAACAAGAATCAACGCTCAAAAAATAAAATTTGTAGCAATTTTGAATCTTACGTGCGAATCGTATACACATACTGCTTTGTCACCATGAATTGAATCGGTGCGTGATCGTTACCGCTATGATACCACGTTGAGATGTAGAGAGAAAGAGAGAGAGGCGAGACAAGAGACACACCATATACGCTCCCAAAGACTGATTCATATTGAGGACAAGATACAAATATATAGGTGAGACCAAGTTGAGTAGAGTGAACCATATATAGCTCCAACAAGCCCCGCAATTCACATTAACATGCCACGTGGCACTGTATGGATTTTTGCAAAATGCGCTAGCAGATTTTGGCTACCCACTTTTGGACCATACGCTTTTGAGTTTATAGATTTTCATGTAAACTGCTTTTCATAGGCCAAGGGCCTTTAAATATGAGCCAAGGGCTCATACTCTGGCATGCTCCATGTGAGGTGTAGAGGATCGTGTCGACTCTCGTTTGTGACAAGGAAATGGTTGAGAGGACAAGTCGTTAAGAGTTTAAAAACTCTAGCCCAAAAGATGTGGCCAAGAGGCCTAAGGGGTTAGGGATTAAAAACAAAACCTCTTGCCAACTTGAAGAGCATTGGCCGTGGGGCCTCAACCCTAAAAGTAACAAAGTGTAAGGGCTAGATGAAACCTCCAAAAAATTTGGGCTGTTGCTCATGTGGCACTGTTGTGTGGATGTTTCGCAATTCAGAGGCAGAGTACTGATGTGGCATTCGCTCTGCTTTTTGAGGGCCATTGGCTTTTTCAACCAGTTTTTTTGAGCTTGTGTTTTTGGGGCTTTGCTTTTGGGTATCCCTTATATGTTTATAATTGCCTAGAGGGCCTCTTCTTAGAGCATCTGGACATAGAGTCTCAAAGAGCTGGACCCTTGTGGATTTATAGGTTTGTGAGTGTTAATAAAGAAATACCAAATGGACCACTAGTCTTTGAGCCAGTGCATCTAGACACAAAACTCTGCCATGCAATGTCGATTCGTATTGAAGCCGTCCGGGGCGGGCAACAAGAAGAGCAACCTCTAGACACCCTTCAAGGCTCCCGTGCTGCTCAATGGGGCTGGGGCACAACACAACACAAACCAAAACAACAAACCCCCAGCCAAATCCCAACTACACAAGGGGCACCACCTAGTTTAAGAGAGAACTAGGACGCAAAAGAGGAGAATCGTTAGAGCAACCCTCAAACAAGCAAGGAATTTACACTAACCCTAACACCAATGGAACACTCTCACACACTAAAACACGAGAGAGAGAGAGAGAGAGAGAGAGAGAGAGAGAGAGAGAGAGAGAGAGAGAGAGAGAGAGAGAGAGAGAGAGAGAGAGAGAGAGAGATAGTGCTCGGGCTGCTTTGAAGTGTATCGTTAATGATCAAGCAAACATAAATATATATATGTAAGAAAGAGAGAGAAGGGGGAAGGGGGTGCTTGTTGCTCTAATGCCTTCTTAAAAATCTGTCATGACCAATCAAAGTGAGATTAGTATTTGTTCAACATAGCCTGAGTAAATTACACCACAACACATCACAAGAAAAAAGCCACCCCAATCACTATCTTAAGGCCAGGGGAGTCCTCTCCACCCTGTCGCCCTCTTACAGCATGTGGGATTTATGGCTAAATTGTTAACAATACCCGGAGACAAGCTATCAAGAACTTAAATAAAACACCAAGACACTTACACATCATTATTGTCCATGACTTCACGTTGGAAGGGAGACAAGGTATCCATGCTTAGTCCAAATTCACCCTCCTTGATTCAGCAAATGTTGGGCTTACACTAGTAGGAGAAATGATAGATTTCCTACCCTCAATTTAATGATCACTCTCTCTTACAATGGCATAGAGTTCCCTTGCTAATCACCCCTAATACAACACATACATATGCCTAATGCCAATGAGATTCCACTCAAGAGCTCCTTCTCAAGAGGTTGAGCTTGGCTTCTCAAGCTATAGCATAGTGCTCTTTCTTCTCCCCCCTTTTTTGTGCTAGCTACACCCTCCTTTTATAGCAATTTTGAAGGCTAGGGTTACTCCTCTAACCATGGTTGGGTTAGATTTTCAGCAATTTATCTAATTTCTTTTGCTTGGAATTATCAAGAAGTTGGTGGGGAAAGAGAGAGGAGAGAAATGGAGGTGATAGGACTTTTCATAGTGGGTTAATGCTAGTAGAGTTAGTTATTAATTTACAAATGGAATTGGATATTTACAATGGGAGTATCCATGTAGGATACAAATAAGGAAGAAAAACTCTTAAGAGGTAAGAAAAGGTGGATTTCTTACAAGGTTGATGCTCCAAGTGTCTTGAGTAGGGCCAATTTTGACGCTTGTCGACGGTCCACTAGCTTTGACGGTACATTTTTTCTCCACTCTTGACATTCCTTGAGAGACAAGGTAATTGAAGCTGAGTAATCAACCACCATGATGCTGTCTTTTAAGAGAAGAGGCTGAATTTTGTGGTTTTTTTGATAGATATGGGTAATTTGGAGGAGGAAAAATGAGACTAGGTGGTCAATTTTGGAATGGAATTGTGTGTGGGAGGTATGAGTTCACCATGGTTTCTCTTATTCTTCAAGGTTGAGGAGAAGGTGAGTAGGGTGCAGAGAGGAGTGGTGAGAGAGGTGGGGATGATGAGTGGAGAAGTGTGTGTGAAAGAGGAAAATGATAAAGTGGAAGAGAGAGTGTGGCTGCATAGCATGGGAAAACTGGGGTCCACTAATAAAATCATAGCTCACAGCTCGTAGCTCAAAAAAATATGAAAACATTTGAGGCAAAAGTTCAGTCCACAAGCTACAACTTCTGTTTGTATCACCTTTTCAAATTCAGAGAGCAAATGAACTTTAAAAATTCAGCAAAACCGATCGTTTTTTTCCACTACACAAGGTCCTTGTGGGGTCCTTCTTTGGATGATTCTTTTGAATACCTCCAAGAGTGAGCCCTCCATAGTGCATGTATGCATGCCACCTACCCTTGACCTTATTTGGTAGGTCTATAATTGAAGATATTGTTGAGATCATGATATAAGTGAATAATATAACTAAGAAAATCAAATATTGAGGGGTCTAAAAAATATGTACATGTCAAATATAAATAATATAAGTGGAAAAAATATAAAGGGGTCAAAAGAAATCTCTCTCATTATGAGGCTACGATAAAAAGATAAATATTTTTGGTGTTCTAATTTTTTAGAAAAAAAAACAAAATAGATGTAGGAAGGGAAAAATCACAATAGTGAAAAAATATACACATAAATAAAACTAGTTTTTTTGGATTTTTGTTGGGGTGGAGTTACACCAAATATAAGAGAAGCTTACATGAAAATATTTCTATATGGAATAAAGAGTATGAAAAATGGTAAGAAAAATTGTGGTAATGGTGAGGCAATGTACAGAGCATAAATAACACACACCTAGGTAGAAATATTTAAATAAATACCAAAATAATTATGAAAAAATCTTTTATTTAGGCCCTATATACAAAGAAATATTTACATACGCATGGGCCATAATATACTTATATATATCTATATATATATATATATATATATATATATATATATATATATATATATATATATATATATATATATATATTGGCTCAACTAGCCCAATGACTAGCTAATTGAGGGTTTTTTATTTCAGTAAGGAGATATGGGAAAAGTCCCCTAACTCACACGCACCTATATACAGTGAAAGGGTGAGGGTAACCACAGTGTTTGAGTGATTTGATAGGGTGAGATAACTCACTATGGAAATTACAGAGAGCCGAAAAACGGCTCTCATTAACCCTCCCCCAGGATGATGGTATATTCATGTACCATCATAAAGAATCTTTTCCAAAGAGAGTGCTTCAGAGTCCTTGACAAGATATTCATTGTTTGGCCCCTTGGAATTTTGGTTTGTGTTACACTCATGCTTCATGGAACAATACTTACATGTGATAGTTGCCTTTTGCTCTGGTAGATCCTTTGGTAGAAGGCGACTCAAGTAAGGCTTCAAGCGATAGCCGTTTACCTTCCTGGAGTGCTCTTTCCCATTCAAGTCCATAAGTTGATAGTAACTTGAATTGAATGCCTTCTTGACTATGTATGGCCCTTGCCATCTAGTTTCAAACTTTGCATCAAAACGATTATCGAATCGATTGTCATACCTTAGCACAAGATCTCCTTCATTGATGCCTTTGTCCTTCAGTTTCTTGTCAAGCTTCTCCTTTGTCTGTGTGGCTTTCCTCTTATAGCACTCGTATGCTGCTTCTCTTTTCCACTCAAGCTCAGCTAAGGTAAGAAGTCGATCCATCCATGCTTCTTGATCATCTTGTGCTGATTTGCCATGAAGTCGCATTGTTGGAATGTTTAGTTCAATTGGCTGTAAAGCCTCTTGACCATAGACCAAGTGAAATGGTGTGAACTCCGTGGCTTCCCTATATGTGGTTTGATACGCCCACAAGGCACCATCCAAGAAGTCATCCCATAATTTTGTTTTGTTTTGCACCATCTTTCTAATGATTCCTGCAATGACACCATTAGCCTTCTCCACCAAACCATTTGACTGTGGGTAGTATGGTGTGCTATGACGATGTAGAATGTGAAGCTCTTCACAAACTTCTGTGAGCAAGCCCTTCCTAAACCCGGGACCATTATCAGAAACAATCTCCAAAGGTGTGCCAAATCTGCAACAAATGTGATTGTACACAAACTTGCTAACTGTCCTCTCATTCACTCTCGCCACACTTTGAGCTTCCACCCACCTAGTCATATAGTCTACAACCACTAGAATGTAGAGTTTACCATTTTTTGTCCTAGGCAGAGGACCCATAGCATCAATGCCCCACTTTTCAAAGGGTCCATTTGCAAGCACTATTTGCCTCGGGCCATGCACCACCGGGCCATGCACCAACCTTCTATTTCCATTTATCTGACAATTGTGACAGCTTTTACACCAATGTTGAACATCCACAGCAAGCTTGGCCAAACATACCCTGCAAGCAAGATCTTCTTCACAGTTGATTCTTGGGCAAAATGACCACCACATGCCTCTTCATGCAAACCTTTTAGAATGGTTGGAATTTCCTCGATAGTTGGTACTCTTCTGCACACTTGATCCTTCCCTCTTTGATAGAGGGAGCCTTCTAGGAAGAGATAGAAACTTGCCTTCTTCATGAGTCTCCTCTTCTGAGCCTTCGTGAAGTCTTGTGGAAACTCACCCTCCAAAATGTAGCCAATAATGGGAGCCAATGACTCCAATCCCTGGTATCTCGGTTGCTTGACAGCTGCTGCCACCATGATGACCTGCACTTCTCTCTCAACACATGTAACTGCTTGTGGTGCAAGTAAATCGGCATCTTCATTTTGTTTCCTCGGAATATGATATAATTGCACCTCCTCAAATTGATTAAATAGCCTACCGATGGTATGAACTTTGGCCCTTAGTCTTTCATTCTTGCATGCCCAAATGCCTAAAATCTGTTTAACAATGAGAAGTGCATCTCCCTTTACCATGAGACGTTTTATCCCTTGGCCAATGCACATCTTCAAACCATGAAGTAGTGTGTCGTATTCTGCTTCATTGTTGCTAGTTGAACTTGGTAGATTGAACTTCTCTTTCATGACCACCTCTCCACGTGGGTTGAGCAACACTAGCCCTCCCCCTGCTTTTCCTGTGGCTCGACGAAAAGCTCCATCAAAGAACAAGATAAAAGCATTAGGAATACTTTTTGGTGGTGGCAATGGTAGGGTCTTTACTTCAGGCACCTTAATCTCCTTTTCATGCACCCTATAAGTGAGAATCCCTGCCAATTGTGCACGCACACTATCTTCTACCTTGAAAGAGTATTGAAACTCTTGCAACTCCATAATCCACTTTGAAATCCTAGTACTAAGATTCATTTGAGATGACACCCAAGGGAACAAATTTTCTGCAGTGAGAATTACAAAAGGTTTTGGTAGCAGGTAGGATCTAAACTTTCTCACCGCAAACATGAGAGAAAGCATCATGAGTTCTACTTCTGTGTAGTCTCTCTCCAAAGCATTCATGACCCTACTAGCAAAGTAGATGGGTCGCATCCTTGTACTGTGGGGATCTTGTTGTAGCAACACAGCACCAATTGTTTCCCTTCCAACACTAGAGCTAACAAAGAATGTGTACTCCCAACAAGGAGGCATGAGTGTTGGTAGCTCTGACAAAATGACTTTAATGTTACAAAAATACACTTCAAGCTCATCAGACCATGCAAATTCTACTTGTTGTGTCAACTTTTGCAAAGGGTGAAGTAACTCCGAGGCTAAGTGAATGAAGCGTGACATATACTTCACCTTCTGAATGAAAGAGATGACCTCCTTAAGACTCTTCGGTGATGGGAGCTCAATAAGAGCCTTTGCCTTTGAAGGATCCACCTCAATGCCTTTATAGGAAACCTTGTGACCGAGCAAGATCACTTCATCCTCACCTATGTGGTACTTGTCGGGGTTGAGCTGACCTCCCATGTCGTAGAGCTTCTTTAAACCTTCTTCTACCCTTTGTAGATGCAATGATTTTGAGCTATAAATGCAGAAATCATCAATGAACACCCTAATTGACTTTCCAAAGAATGCTTGAAACACCATGTTCATGAAACGTTGGAATGTTGCAGGAGCATTTGTCAGACCAAATGGCATGACTCTAAAAGAATAACAACCCCAAGGAGTGATAAAGGTTGTTTTCAATTGATCCTCCAATGCAATCCCTATTTGAAAGTAACCTGAGTAACCATCGCACACAGTGTACTTCTCTTGACCAGCTACCTCATTTAGTATCTCATCCTGGAATGGGAGGGGAAAGTGATCTCTCTTTGTTGCCTCATTGAGGGGACGGTAATCCACACACACCCTCCACTTGCCATTTTTCTTAAGAGTGACAACAACAGGAGAGACCCGCTCTGAATTCTCCACTGGATAAATGAAACCTGCTGCTAAAAGCTTCCTTACCTCCTTGAGTAGAGCCTGTTCCTTTATAACTCCTAGCCTTCGTAGCTTCTGAGCTTTAGGTGTGGCCTCAGGCTTTAACTCAATCTTGTGTTGAACAACATCTACCCCACACACGTCGGTGTAGTCTTTAGCAAAAAGCCTAGGAAACTTCCTTAGCACACATTTGAACTCCTCTCTTTCATCCTTTGTAAGTGTTGTTGATAGCATACCTTCCAGCATCCCTTCATCTTGAACACCTTCGTTCTCTTGAGGACCTACCTCCTCCAAGCCTTGACAAGAGGTCTCTTGGTTGCTTGGCTTAAACCTTACCCCCATGACTTCGATGGAAGACTCCTCTTCAGTAATGTTGCCGCTACTTTCTTCTTCTGAAGTGCTATCGGTCCAACCTTCTTCCGTCTCACTTTGAGATGATTCTTCATGGAGCTCCTCTTGGCGTTGCTTCTTCATGTCAAAGACAACCTTCTTATGATTGTCATTCCTGCAAATTAATTTCCCACTCTCCCAATCCTGCAAAGCTCGCATTTTCATTAGCCATGGTCTTCCTAGGATAAATGGATAACCACTTCCCTTGGTCGACATAACATAAAAATCCACCGCTTTCTTAATGCCAAAGGCCTCTACAAAGACATTTTTACAAATGCCTACACACCTAGCCTTGCTATTGTTTGCCATGTTGACTTTGATTTCAGGTGTCTCATGGATGTGCATGCCTAGTCTTTGCATGAGTCCCTCTGCCATGATGCAAATTTGTGCACCCCCATCCACTAGACCTTTCCTAACCAATCTTCCTTTGATGTAACAGTCTAGCACCGGTGTAATGTCCTCATTCATTTCAGCTTGTGCAATTTTTACAACAGTCACACTCTCTTTTACCTTTCTCCTAGTGCTAACTGCCCTTGTTAAATCCCTCCTAACTTGTGGACATAATGCAAGAAATTGAGGCCATAAAATATCAGGACCCTTACCTCTCATGTCTTCCAACAAGTTGTACGGAGCCATACCATGTTCAAGAGGGAAATCTTGGAGGTTGATACGACGTCGAGTCCTCTTGGTTTTCTTGGTTTCCTTTGCCTTCTTGCCTTGTCCATGGTCACTCTGTGATGTGACTCCTTCTTTCTCTTTACCTTTTCCTCGGCCACGCTTAATGCCATTGGCTTCCATGTCAACCTCATTTGAATTTGTCACCTCTACCACATGCACATTTGGATCTGGCAAAGGTGGAACTGCTTCTACCCCTTGTGGAGGTGGTCTTGGTCCATTTGGCCTTTGTAGAAGCCTTGGTTGTTGACCAGCTCCTTCTCCTGCATTCATCACTGGGTAATTCAAGTTAGGTCTCCCTGGCTCTCCACGGGGCCAAGGACAATTATACATCCCATGTCCAGACTCTCCTCAATTCCAACATTGCAAGACTCTCCTAGTTCGTGGCTCTCTCTCTTCTGACTTCTTTGCTTGTCCCTTTGGACCTACGGCTTGTGCAAGGTGAATTGACAGGCTGCTTAAAGATTCATTTAACTTCTCAATCACTTCAGCCGTTACCTCAGGAAGCTCCCTAGATGTTGATGCTTGTGACTTACCTTTGGGTCTAAGACCTTCTATTGGAACCTCTCCCCTTAAACACTTGAGTTTCCTATACTTCTCAGCAGCCCTAGTTTCCGTTGCATCAAAAGTAACAGGTGCACCCGCCTCAACTTTTACCTTAAGGTCAGGAAAGAGTCCGGCTATGAACCTCTCCTTCTTTAAAAATTCTGCACCATCACCAGGGTTAGCAACATTTCGTATCCATAGAGCCCAAAGACGTAGAAACTCTTGCTTGTACAAGTAGTAGTCATCTAAGTCTTTTTGCTTATGAGAAACAATGTCTTGCCATAGTTTTTGAGTGTTTTGGGGATCAAAGAAGTATCTCTTAAAACGATTCAAAACTTGTGTGTAATTCCCCTTAACTTCCTCAAGCAAAGAGTCAAACCAAGTACTAGCATCTTTCCTAAGGACCACCTCAAACATTTCTACACGTTCTTGATCGGTTACTATCCTCTTGATACGGCAAGACTTCTTGAAATTTGCTAAAAATAATTCTGCATCCTCTCCAGGCTCTTCAAAGAAAAGAGGATATCCAGACATTTGGCGTTGGCTCTCCATTATTATGAAAGATTACAACACGAGTTACAATAAGAGATACAATAGAGATTTAGAACCACTCGCCTGCAAATGAAGAAGTAAGAAAATACCACTCTAGGTTTTCTTCTTCAGCTATCCAAGCTTCAATGAGGTCTCGATTTGTTTGATCAAAACAAAAAGGTAGACTATTGATGAGCTCTAAGAAGGGTTGAAATTCTTCAAAGCTAAGGCGATAAACAGAAATCTCTAGAACTTCATTTTCTGGATCCAAAAGAGCAACCACATCCCAAGTGATAAATTGCACTTGCTCTACAATTCCCAACGCACAAGCGGTTTGTATAAAAACTAGATCTTCATGCTCGTCGAAGGCCGTGAGAAAGTAGCAATTGACTAGGAGCTCCTTTCCTTCGAGTTCCACACAGTCGGAGTGAGGCAACCTTCTCACAATTTCATAAAGAACATCCTCATCAAGTCCAATCAAGTTTGCAAGATTTAAAGACTCCACTTGTGCTACGAAATTCCTGGACAAAAACTCCTTAGGATTATGGTTAAATCATTCAAAAGCATAAAGAGATTTACAATGTCTCTATGAACAAAGTGTCATAGAAAGTAGAGAAGGATGAGAATTTATACAAATTTGCAATCTTCTCTATGCTCTTTTTATTAAGACAAGCTCTGAATAGCTCCCTATTTCCTTTGTTGAAAGCGAAAGGAAGACTATTAATAAAACGCAAATGAGGGAAAAATTCACCAAATGTGAGTCTATGAAGCATGAACTCTGGCCGCAAGTTTCCTGCAGAGTCTTCCTCAATGGTGAAATGCACTCGCCAAACGCCAAATTTCACTCTATTTACCAATCTTAGGGCACACACTAGTTGGATGAATGCAAGGTCTTCCTTAGTTCCCAACAACAAGAGGAAAATGGAATCCACGCGTAAGACCTTCCGTCTTAACTTCACCACCCTCTTGTTATGAGGGAGACGCCTTACTACTTGCTCCTGCAACTCAATTGGTAATAGAGCTAGATCTCTAAGGATTGAACTTTCACTGCACACACATTCCCAGTTAGAACAAATGATCGTTTTTTTGTTTCTTGTAACAACTTGGAAAAAGAAAAAACAAACATACACACTATTTTGCCGGGCTGCACTTCATTTTAAAATAAAATGAACACATGTACATCAAAAGAAGTGTGGTAGTTGATGAGAGGTAGAATGACAGGGTTTGGTGATGCAAGAATTTCTCCTACTCTTTGGGCACCAAACATGAACACCATTCGTTGTTGAAAATGGATCTTTCTACTAATTGCAACGTTTATTCTAATGTGTGGAGTAAAATGAAAGGGAAAAACCTCTATTCTTGGGCCATTATCCATGGCCTATGCATGTCCTAATGCTTAAAATAACACAAAAATATAGACGTCCAAGCTAATATCGTACCTAATGAGAGGCAAAATAAAAGGATTTACCGAAGTGTTTATCTCGGCTAACCTAAGAGGACCTAAAATTCTACGAATTACTCGCTGAAATTGCAACTTAGTACTAACGATTATGTGTACCTTTTGCCTTGCAATGGGAATGAAGGGATCATACAAATTCTCGTGATTCATGCAAGCTACTTGATTATGCTAAAGGTTGAGCCTTCACAAAACATACACAAGCCTGTCCTCAGTGGGGGCACCAATTTGAAGCCTTCCGGGGCGGGCAACAAAAAGAGCAACCTCTAGACACCCTTCAAGGCTCCCGTGCTGCTCAATGGGGCTGGGGCACAACACAACACAAACCAAAACAACAAACCCCCAGCCAAATCCCAACAACACAAGGGGCACCACCTAGTTTAAGAGCGAACTAGGATGCAAAAGAGGAGAATCGTTAGAGCAACCCTCAAACAAGCAAGGAATTTACACTAACCCTAACACCAATGGAACACTCTCACACACTAAAACATGAGAGAGAGAGAGAGAGAGAGAGAGAGAGAGAGAGAGAGAGAGAGAGAGAGAGAGAGAGAGAGAGAGAGATATAAGTGTATAATGTCAAGAAACATAAATATATATATGTAAGAAAGAGAGAGAAGGGGGAAGGGGGTGCTTGTTGCTCTAATGCCTTCTTAAAAATCTGTCATGACCAATCAAAGTGAGATTAGTATTTGTTCAACATAGCCTGAGTAAATTACACCACAACACATCACAAGAAAAAAGCCACCCCAATCACTATCTTAAGGCCAGGGGAGTCCTCTCCACCCTGTCGCCCT
Source organism: Adiantum capillus-veneris (assembly GCF_014529385.1). Classification (NCBI taxonomy): domain Eukaryota; kingdom Viridiplantae; phylum Streptophyta; class Polypodiopsida; order Polypodiales; family Pteridaceae; genus Adiantum; species Adiantum capillus-veneris. The sequence goes on along the minus strand of NC_140949.1, from coordinate 105,078,388 downwards.
CTTACAGCATGTGGGATTTATGGCTAAATTGTTAACAATACCCGGAGACAAGCTATCAAGAACTTAAATAAAACACCAAGACACTTACACATCATTATTGTCCATGACTTCACGTTGGAAGGGAGACAAGGTATCCATGCTTAGTCCAAATTCACCCTCCTTGATTCAGCAAATGTTGGGCTTACACTAGTAGGAGAAATGATAGATTTCCTATCCTCAATTTAATGATCACTCTCTCTTACAATGGCATAGAGTTCCCTTGCTAATCACCCCTAATACAACACATACATATGCCTAATGCCAATGAGATTCCACTCAAGAGCTCCTTCTCAAGAGGTTGAGCTTGGCTTCTCAAGCTATAGCATAGTGCTCTTTCTTCTCCCCCGTTTTTTGTGCTAGCTACACCCTCCTTTTATAGCAATTTTGAAGGCTAGGGTTACTCTTCTAACCATGGTTGGGTTAGATTTTCAGCAATTTATCTAATTTCTTTTGCTTGGAATTATCAAGAAGTTGGTGGGGAAAGAGAGAGGAGAGAAATGGAGGTGATAGGACTTTTCATAGTGGGTTAGTGTTAGTAGAGTTAGTTATTAATTTACAAATGGAATTGGATATTTACAATGGGAGTATCCATGTAGGATACAAATAAGGAAGAAAAACTCTTAAGAGGTAAGAAAAGGTGGATTTCTTACAAGGTTGATGCTCCAAGTGTCTTGAGTAGGGCCAATTTTGACGCTTGTCGACGGTCCACTAGCTTTGACGGTACATTTTTTCTCCACTCTTGACATTCCTTGAGAGACAAGGTAATTGAAGCTGAGTAATCAACCACCATGATGCTGTCTTTTAAGAGAAGAGGCTGAATTTTGTGGTTTTTTTGATAGATATGGGTAATTTGGAGGAGGAAAAATGAGACTAGGTGATCAATTTTGGAATGGAATTGTGTGTGGGAGGTATGAGTTCACCATGGTTTCTCTTATTCTTCAAGGTTGAGGAGAAGGTGAGTAGGGTGCAGAGAGGAGTGGTGAGAGAGGTGGGGATGATGAGTGGAGAAGTGTGTGTGAAAGAGGAAAATGATAAAGTGGAAGAGAGAGTGTGGCTGCATAGCATGAGAAAACTGGGGTCCACTAATAAAATCATAGCTCACAGCTCGTAGCTCAAAAAAATATGAAAACATTTGAGGCAAAAGTTCAGTCCACAAGCTACAACTTCTGTTTGTATCACCTTTTCAAATTTAGAGAGCAAATGAACTTTAAAAATTCAGCAAAACCGACCGTTTTTTTCCACTGCACAAGGTCCTTGTGGGGTCCTTCTTTGGATGATTCTTTTGAATACCTCCAAGAGTGAGCCCTCCATAGTGCATGTATGCATGCCACCTACCCTTGACCTTATTTGGTAGGTCTATAATTGAAGATATTGTTGAGATCATGATATAAGTGAATAGTATAACTAAGAAAATCAAATATTGAGGGGTCTAAAAAATATGTACATGTCAAATATAAATAATATAAGTGGAAAAAATATAAAGGGGTCAAAAGAAATCTCTCTCATTATGAGGCTACCATAAAAAGATAAATATTTTTGGTGTTCTAATTTTTTAGAAAAAAAAACAAAATAGATGTAGGAAGGGAAAAATCACAATAGTGAAAAAATATACACATAAATAAAACTAGTTTTTTTGGATTTTTGTTGGGGTGGAGTTACACCAAATATAAGAGAAGCTTACATGAAAATATTTCTATATGGAATAAAGAGTATGAAAAATGGTAAGAAAAATTGTGGTAATGGTGAGGCAATGTACAGAGCATAAATAACACACACCTAGGTAGAAATATTTAAATAAATACCAAAATAATTATGAAAAAATCTTTTATTTAGGCACTATATACAAAGAAATATTTACATACGCATGGGCCATAATATACTTATATATATATCTATATATATATATATATATTTGGCTCAACTAGCCCAATGACTAGCTAATTGAGGGTTTTTTATTTCAGTAAGGAGATATGGAAAAGTCCCCTAACTCACACGCACCTATATACAGTGAAAGGGTGAGGGTAACCACAGTGTTTGAGTGATTTGATAGGGTGAGATAACTCACTATGGCAATTACAGAGAGCCGGAAAACGGCTATCTATCTATATATATATATATATATATATATATATATTTATTTATTTATTTATTTATTATTATTATTATTATTTTTTTCAAGTTCAGTCTAGTTTGCAATTTCTGTTTGTGTGTTGCTATCGATTTCTCACTTGGAGTATGGAAGCCTGTAACAGTGGTATCAAAGCTCAGATGATTCTTCTTCTACAAAGTATCAGATCCTTTCTGCAGGACAATGGATTCTTGCGGAGAATCCAATAGAGACGATGCCCTTCAACTATTAGTTTGTGGGGAGTTGAAGAAAAGAAAAAACCTAGAGGGGGAACACAAAAAACCAACAGAATAGACCTATTTCCAAGGAGTTAAGGGATTTTGGAAAATTTCCGTGGAGAATCGCGACAAAGGAGCACAAACGTCAACTGCAGGTGGACATGTGCATGAAAAGATTGGTCAAGTACTCCAAGAGCCCGAAATATGTGAATCACCTTAAGAATTACCTGTTTGGCGAGGTTCACTCCAGATGACAAAAGACCGTCCATTCTCCTCTCAAGTCAATAATGAAGCAAAAAGAAAAGCCGAGAGCAAAAAGGCTGAAACTGTACTTGCAAAAGAGTTTGATGAAGCTCTGGAAAAGGAGACAAACTTGTTGATGAATGGCCTAAAGCACTCTCAAAAGAAAAGAAAATCAGTAGATCATCCCAACTTTCGAGGTGGCTAGAACATCCAAGAATCGTATTCGTTTTGTGGATGACCCAAATTCTTCTTCATCTTCATAGAGTTTTGACAATCCGTCTTCCTCTAGTTCCGGTGAGGATGAGAAGATGTGGAAGAAGCAAAGAAAATGCAAGAAAAGTAAGAAAAGAAAAAGAAGGAAAAGGAAGCAATCTAACAGTTCAAAGGAGGAGACCTCGTCCTCTTCTGACATTTCAGACAGTGGAAAAGATAGAGGGAAGACCAAGGAATTCAAGGATAGGGGTCAAGCTGTTAAGTTTGACACGTTTTCAAGCTATAGGACCAGACATGGTGGTTTTCCCTACTATTGTGCAAGGAAGCACCTAAAAAGTGGCTGAAATTCAAACAAATTTTCACTTCAACATGGCTTATAGAAGAATATAAAGAAGATGTCACCATGGCTTGACATCCTCTAAGAACGAAGAAGGACGACCCTTTGGGTGACTATTGCCAACGCCAAATAGAGCAGTTTTGTTGCGGAGTACAAAAAGAGATTTGACAATATTGTCTGAAGCAAAAGTTAGAATCCATTCAGAGGCTTATAGGCCATTTTCAGCCCCAGAAAAGTGGAATTTTCAAGACTTTCTCCAAAGATTAATTAAATAAAGAAATATTGAAAGGGACGCCAACCTTTGGGCGTTGTCTGCTTTGTAGCACTTTAGCTGCCGAGCTGTGGTTTACTTGAAGTGTTAAATTCAAGTGACAGGTTTATTCGTGATGTTTCTCTATGTCGTAAAGTTTATTATAGTAAAGATCGGGTGGAAGCTAAAGTCTACCGCCTTTAGCGAGTCTACGGACTGGTTTCATGGTTCCGTTGTCAAGGTAGAATCACTTTTTCCTTAAGAATTGAACATTGGTTGGTTTTCAGTGAAGACATAGAGTACAGGAACCTGGAATTACATTATGGCTAACATAGGGAATGGCGCATGGAAAGAGGGTTCCTCTTCACAGGAGAGAGAGGTTGTTCCTCCACCAGTGTTCGAGGCTGGCAAGAGTTCACGGCCACCAGTGTGTGTACCTTTTGTTAATGTAAATGCTCCACAGGATCAAGGGTTTATGACTCGGCAACTACACAAGGATGTGTTCAGGACACATTTGGTTGTTGTTGTGAATGTGTTTACTCAATTGGGGTAGAACCCCAGGTTTATGGAATTCTTGCAGGCTCCACCAGTGTCCCAGCATGCAAGGCAACTTACTCAGCCAGTAGAGTCCATTGAGACTCAAGTCCAAGTCCCATATGCGTCTCAGCAGGGCACGGAGCACTCACATGTTGTGGAGTCAGTTGGGGCTCCAAGACAAAATCCTTCTGTCCCACGAACAGGTGATTAGGATGCCTATTCCATAGGATTTACCAATTCAGCCAGCCACCTTCAAAGCCCAAATGCCGGATTGAATGGACAAGGAGTTAATTTCCAGCCTATGCATGAGGTTTTTCCACCACCCATGGTACATCTTGGCGTTGCGCTCAGTAACTTCCTACAGGTTTGTGCCTTTGACAGAGCAGATTGAGAAGTATTGTTATTGGATGCCTAAAGGGCTTCTAAACTCCTGTACGAGAACAATGTGGCTACCCTTACTCAACTTATGGAAGTTGCCAGTACTGTTTATGCCTTGTTGAAGGGAGAAGACAGAGGGTTCCAAGGCAATGTGAAAGGGGGCCAACCCAAAGAAAAATTCAGCAAAGAAGCCCTTTGTGAAAGAGATTCCTGAAGCGTCCTAGGGATAAGAAAAGGAAAAAAAAGCTAAGGACTCAGCCAAGAGGTCTAGAGGAAAGGCAAAGAAATTGAAAAGAAAGCCTTTTGTACGCAAGTCGTTTAAAAGAATGTAAGGTCTCTCCCTAAACCCTAGAGCCATTCAGAACTTTGTTCAGCCTAGAAAATAATTTAGAAAAAACAAGACCGACAAGGAAGTCGAGCGGACGACGATACTTTACTCCATAATGAAAAGAAAAGGATGTTTCAGATAAGAAATTACGTCATCCCTATATTTTTCCAAAAAGATTAAGTTTATTTTTATACTTCTTTGTCAAAAGCCGCGTGGGAACTGATCTGATCGAGAATTGGGAGAAAAAGGGACTAACTTGATTGAAAGATAAAGTTAAGAGATAAGAACTAAGAAGAAAATTGGGGTTCAATAGCATTTGAGAAGAGAATTGGGGTCCAATAGGAATTAAGAAGAGAATTGGGGTCCAATAGCAATTGAGAGGAGAATTGGGGTCCAATAGGATTTGAGAAGAGAATTATGATCCAATAGGAATTGAAAAGAGAATTGGGGTCCAATAGGAATTGAGAAAAGAATACCCACCATTTCCTATATAAGCACCCCCTCTCCTTTGTAATTTTACACACACACATATTGCTAAGCTACTTGCATACTTGCCATGCTCAGATTATGTTTAAGTAAATCAAGGTTTCCATTAAACCTTTCTCTTTCTCTCTCCCTCTCTTGAAGGCCAAACCCTTGAGGGTTTTATGAAGAAGCTCCTCTCTTCTTCCTCTTCATCCTAAATCCCTTGCCTTCCTCCTTGATCCTCACATCTCTTCAAGAAGGACTTCAACCCCACTTCTCTCTTGTTTAGAGGAGGTAATCTTCATTTCTAGTAGAATTAATTAATCCATATGTTTTAATACTAGGAAGGTTTATGTGCATCATTTTAGGTTTAAGCTTTAATGGTAACCTTGAAATTAGGGTTAAGTATTAATGGTAGTTATGCATCGTTAAGTTAAACTTCAAAGGTAGATTTACACTCATAAGCTAAGATTTAATGGTAACTTTGCATTTAGGTATAAGCTTTAGTGACTACCTTGTATTTTTAGGTTCAAGCTTTAATGGAAACCTCGCAATTAGGTTTAAGTGATAAGAGTATCTATGCATCATAAAGTTAAGCTTCAAAGGTAGATTTGCACTCGTAAGCTAAGCTTTAATAGTAACTTTGCACTTAGGTGTAAATTTTAGTGACTACCTTGCAGTTTTAGGTTTAAGCTTTAATGGAAACCTCACAATTAAGGTTAAGTAATAAGAGTATCTATGCATCATAAAGTTAAGCTTCAATGGTAGATTTGCACTCGTAAGCTAAGCTTTAATGGTAACTTTGCACTTAGGTGTAAGCTTTAGTAACTACCTTGCATTTTTAGGTTCAAGCTTTAATGGAAACCTCACAATTAGGGTTAAGTAATAAGAGTATCTATGCATCATAAAGTTAAGCTTTAAAGGTAGATTTGCACTCGTAAGCTAAGCTTTAATGGTAACTTTGCACTTAGGTATAAGCTTTAGTGACTACCTTGTATTTTAGGTTTAAGCTTTAATTGAAACCTTACAATTATCTATGCATCATAAAGTTAAGCTTCAAAGGTAGATTTTCACTCATAAGCTAAGCTTTAATGGTAACTTTTCACTTAGGTGTAAGCTTTAGTGACTACCTTGTATTTTTAAGTTTAAGTTTTAATGGAAACCTCGCAATTAGGGTTAAGTGCTAAGAGTATCTATGCATCATTAAGTTAAGTTTCAAAGGTAGATTTGCACTCGTAAGATAAGCATTAATGGAAACTTTGCACTTAAGTGTAAGCTTTAGTGACTACCATGTATTTTAGGTTTAGGCTTTAATGGAAAGCTCGAAAACTCATAAATTATAGGATGAACTTCTGGCTTCTTAAATGGAAAGCTAGGCACCATAAGAAAAGAGTAGTTGTCTAAACTCGATAGAAGTAGTTCAGTTTTTGGTATTGAAGAGTATTTCTAAAAGTTGCCAATTTCAAGTTTGTTTGTAAATACGGGATGGGGGAGATAGGGGATAACTTCGCGGAATTGACCTCGATGTTGTTTTGAATCGAAAACTCTACAAGCTTCCATGGAGATGTCGCATGGATGGCAAAGGATTGCAAAAGCCTACGAATCGTACAAAACGGGGATTGAACTTTAAAAGTTGGCATTTTGGAAGAGACATTAACCATCAAATGCTTATGGAAAAAACTCGCTTATATTTTCTAAATAAACTTGGCTGGTAGATAATTAATGAAAGTAGAAATTAAGATTGATAAATGAATGAACCTGAAAATTACCAACTAGGAGTTAAAAAGGAATCTCGAGAGGTGATAGGGATAGCCCATTGCAAAATATAGATTTAACTAAGAGTTGGGAAGATTGTTTAGAAATGACCAGAAACCAAGATGGATCTTCTTGGGGTCATTTGATTGAAAGGCCGGCCCATTAAGAGGATTCTCTTGGGGAACTTGACGGAGATTGGCCCTTTTCGGCTAGGGCAATGTAAATGGCAAGTTGTTATACCTAGGTCATTCATGCCCGAGGGATAAGGGATGAATGGGTTTGTTTTATTTTTGCCCGGTCAGGTGAAGTACCCGCGGTATCTTATTGGAAATCGGCCATAATCCGGGTATGGCCTGATGCCAATAGTTGGATGAGAAGGTCATACTCAGGGAGGATGATGTGAATTTAATTAAGGAAATTTTTTCGACTTGGTTGCTTAAAAAGGAACTGAAAAGGCTAGGAATATAGGGGCTATCCTGTGCATCTGTCACCAGATGGTGCTATCCGTCTTGAAATAAAATGCTTAGGAAGGAATGATTAAAATACTTGATGAGCCTTTCCCAAACACTTAATTCTGGAAAATATTGTGAAGGTGTTGCCATTTGGATGGCTTGTAACCGATTATCTTGGCTTGAATGGAGAGGCAAGATGAATTGGTTGAAACTAAATGTGTTGCATGATTAGTTAAGAAACTAATTACAAGATAATTATAGCAGATAAAGGAAAGAAAATGAATTAAAAGTTTCTAAATAAAGATCTTGTGGGAACAATCAGATGAATTTCCCTGAATGAGGGTATGCAACAGATTGCATGCTGCTTGTTGTTTGATGATGTTTGATAGATTACTGTCTTCCTAATTTTGTAGTAGTTAAGTACTACCTCGGAAAGGGATTTTCAGAAAATGGTTCAGTGGGTGGGCGGATCCGGAGGGTCAGATGGCCGGATGTTGATTTAAAATTTTTATGTTAAACGGTAGGACTACGTGGGATAAAAATGGGTAATCGGGGACGAGCGAGACCAGGTAGGATTGCAAAATCCCTCTTCTTAAGGGAAAGTGATAACTGTCGTGCCTGCTTGTCAGAAAAAAGGGGTTATCGCCATGAACCAAGGGAGAACAAGAAAGCAAGAGCAGATCCTCAAGTTAAAGATAAAGAGAATCAAGACTAAGGACCACGATTTTGGGTGCGGAAAGCTGTCAAGGACAGATTGATTATGAGAAGGAGATAGAATAATTGAATGAAGGGATGTATCCCCTTGGGTTGACATTTGAGATAGACCGGAGTCCTGTCTGAGTGTTGGTCCCAAGTGGAAGGGATACCTGCAGATAGATCTACGTCATTCCCTGGAACGGTCTGGAGGACTGAGGGAGGTGAGTAGGATCGAGTCTGGGTATGGCCCTCACAAGTGGTATCAAAGCCTAATTTTGAATCTTGGACTTTGGAATTTAGAATTTTGGATTTAAGATTAATTCATGAGAGAAAAGCAACTTAGTTTAGCACCCAAATTTCAATTATATTACAAAATGAAGTCTTGATGTTCCAATAAATTATTCAAAAATTTTCAAGATGGCTTGGGATCTATCAGAAAAAATTCAATGGATTATCTATGAGAGGATGGAAACTGCGATGCTAGAGCGAAGGCTCGCTCTGCTGGAACATTTTAGGGAGCTCTTATTTCTAAAAACCTATACTTGTGCCTGGGATTTAAGCAAGTGGAAAGTGTGAGTACAGTTGAAAATGAACGATATAGAAATTTGTGAAATAATAGGTAATGCACTTGTGTGAAGACGCATGGAAGTGGCATAAATGAATGAAGATGCATGCTTTTGTGCGAAGACACATGAAAGTGGCATGGATGAAATTTTTTTTGAGCTTTACTTATCATTCTCCTTTAAGCTTAGTAATAAGGAGCAAAATTGGGTAAGGTAGCTACCACATGAAGAATTAATTTTTGGGACATTGACTGGAAGATAATTTTGAGTAATAATGAAGAAATCCAAGAAGTTCTTGTGATTAGCCACAGATAAAGCTATAAGTATATAGTAAGACTCATTTTGAAATTTATATGACTTGGAATATTCAAGAAGAAGAAGTTTATAAGATAATCCTGAAAGAATGGTGATAGCTGAACCAGAGAGCACGTTAGTCATGTTGAGACACCTTATCACACATTTCTCTACTAAGGAAAGTGCTATTTCTACTAAGAAATGGAGAACATGTGGGTCGAATGAAGTTACACGGTTAACCCTATGGGGACACGTACAACTATTGAATAATTTACGGATTGCAATGATGAGAGAAATCTGGGATTGGGACCAAAGAGATATTGTATGGTCCAATCTTATTTCCAGATTTTGAAAGTAAACTTCTACTTATAGCATCTCAACACAAATAGAAAAGATAGTAAATGAGACATGCTTAAAATCTCACAAGGAATCAAGATGGAAAAGTGCAATAGATAAGCTCATAGATATTGCAGACATTTAAACTCCGAAGAAGAATAAGGAAACAAAATTATGAGTTAGCCAAGAACTCAAAGTTGAAATTTTTACTCAAGACTATCATAGACAGAAGACCCTTTGTTGAAAGCACTAAAGAGAGATGTACTTAAGAATTTAATTAAAGAGGAGAGACTGACATTTTAAGACAAAGAAGTACGGACAATACTCAAATTTTTCAAAAAAGGGTTATATCTTCAATTAAAGCCAAAAAAGATTACAAGGGAGGCAAGAAGTAATTACAGAGAGAGGCAAGAAAGTTTACAACTCATGAAGATCCTCGAATATATAGTCACATAACCAAGTATCGCAAGCGCCACACATGTTAGGACTCTCACCCTCTGGAATGGTTCTACGAGAAACAGCTTGAGCAATTTCTCGGGTATGAGCTGAGAAAAGAAAAGGACCTCTAGGAGGAAGACTCCAAATGGTATCGAGGCAAATCTTGGAATGGGGGATAAACTGCACAAGCAAGAACAACCTTACAGAGAACCCAGGATCTCGTGTCCTTTTGACGCAGTAGTATCGAGGGCCAAATCTCAAAGCCTCTGTAACCATAGCCAGTTGAGTATTGTTGCAAAAATAGTCTCTACTCCAGAGAGTCACTCTTGTGAGATGTCGCCATGTCTTCCATATCCTCTGGCTGACACAAGAATTTGGCTGAGGGAAGAGGAGATCTTTGTATCGCTCTAAGAACTGTCTTTTAATTGCCTCATCTGCACTCTGCAAGTGAGAGATGCATACACGAAGAACTAAGTCTTCTTGCCAAGACGCCATCAGATAAGAAAATGACTAAGTTACAAGAGAGTGAAGATCACAAAAATAAGAGGATAACAAGTGCTGATAAAGAAGAGATTACCAGTAGCTTATAAAGAAGAAGTAGCGTGTCGAAGAAGCCACAAACACGATGACTTATTCAAGAAGATGGCTTACTAAGAAAGATTTTCCATGACTCGTATATTATATTAGCAAGATTTTTGGGGATGAAGAAGTGTAAGAGAGAAGTCAAGTTGAAAGCGTTAACAAGAAGTTAAGTCGCAAGACATATCCAAGAAGCTTCATCAATTATGTATTTTATTCGAATTGAGGAAATCTTTCTTTTTTTTGTTGGGGAGAGATGCTGCCTTCAATAGACTCAAAAACCTCTTGACCAGTAGTCCTGTCCTCATCAAACCTGACTAATTTCACTCCTTAGCTCTTCTTTACCCGAGGAAGTTCAATAAGAAATTCAGGTAGATCCCTATTTAATACCTCTTCTACAAGAGATTCAAGCTCAGAACCCAAGGGAACACTTAACCGACTATACCTTAACAGATGTCTTCTTTACTACCTGGAAAGCTTCAGCCCCTAGATATTCCTCAGATGAAGCGAGAATGTCATGGACTTTGTTACAAGTCTTCCAAGGACAAATGGAAACTATGATTCTATTTTTTGTCATAGTAGATAAGCTCACTAAGGTGGCTCATCTAATTCCAGTCAAGCAGACAGCCACCGCCATTGACATAGCCCAAGTATTTATCAAAGAGGTAGTAAGATTACAAGGAATCCTTGCAAGAATCATCAGTGATCGGGATGCCAAATTTACTACTAAGTTTTGGCAAGCCATGTTTTGATCTCTGGGTACCCAACTGAATCTCAGCTCAGCATATCATCCGGAGACTGATGGTCAAACTGAACGAGTGAATCAAGTCATTGAAGATATGCTTCGAGCATATTGTAACCAGCAGCTCCAACAATGGATCAAGTTTCTTCCCCTAGTTGAGTTTGCTTATAACTCTTCTCACCATCGCAGCCTCGAAAGGTCACCCTTTAAAGCCTTATATGGTCAGGAATGTTTAGTCCCTCTTCGATTAGACGACCCAGCTCTTCATGTTCCTGCCACTAAGTCTACCCTGGAAGAGATGGATCATCAACTTCTAGTCATTAGAGACAAACTGAAGAGAGCTAGTGATAGGCAGAAGAGCTGCGCTGATCTTCACTGCTCTGCTAGAAGCTTTAGCAAAGCGAACAAGTTTTCCTCATAGTCAAATCCAAACACAGCTCCTTAAAGATAGGGAAATTCCGTAAGCTTGCATTAAGATATTGTGGAACTTTTGGAATCAAATCAATATCTCCTTTTTGTCCAAACCCTTGATCATATTTTTGGTTGGTTCTTCGGAACAACTTCTAATTATTCTTCAAGATATCGATGGCACTTTTGATGTAATTTTTATGCGGATGTAATCAATCGTCATATTTATGGAATTCAAGCATCTCTAGTCAGTCAATTCTTTTGAGATTCAAATCGTCTATGGTATTTTACAAGTCTAATTGTTATGATACATGAAATATCTGATTACCAAGTGAAAGATGAGACACTAAGCTATAGACATAAGAGAAATAAAGATGAAGAAAATAAATTGGGTACGCAAGGGAGGAGATATTGCAAGGTTATTGAAAGATCAATATGGAATCCTTTAACTATCAAGAACATGGTATAAGTTGGATGATATCAATAGAGAAACGAGTCAACGCTCAAAACGGAAAAAGTTAAGTCTAGGTAAGAATGGCAAGATTTTACAAAGCGTATTGAGGCTAGATAGAAGAGCGAAGTGAAGAAATGATCTTTAGACCTCACAAGAGAAACCCAATCCGGTCACACCAAAGGAAAAATAGACCGGAGTCCTATCTCAGTGTCGGTCCCAAGTGGGAGGGATACCTGCAGATAGATCTACGTCATTCCCTGGAACGGTCTGGAGGACTGAGGGAGGTGAGTAAGGTCGAGTCTGGGTATGGCCCTCACAAAGAAGAATGCTTTGATGGCTAAGAACAAATGCTTTATTTGTGAGCAGCCTGGTCATTTTGTTGCAAATTGTCCACAGAGAAAGAGTGCGGCTAACTCAGAAGACAAGAAAGGGAAAAAGCGCAAACCCACGGCAGGTTTAGTGCCAGAGATGTGGGTGATAGACCAAAGTTGGATGCCGTTGAGTTATGTAGAGCGTGGGGTAAAGTTAGGGATCCGACAACACCTATTTATTTTGATGCAAGTGCTAAGACAATCTTTATCTCACCAGAGTTAGCTATCAAGTTGGGCATCAAAGCTGAAGAGATGGGGTACTCAGCAGAGGCATCTTTGGCATGTCCTGGTCACTCAGAATGTGTTACTCCCATCATTGGAAAGCTGTGTCTGCATATTTGGTTGTATGTGGACTTAGAGGAATTTTACATCATGCCACTGGAAGGGTGCGATGCTTTGTTGGGGATCCCATGGATATTCAATGTACATGGAGTATTGGATGCCTTCAACAAAAAGATCACCTTACAACATAGGGGGAAAACTCACCCCCTCAATGTAAAGCTTAAAGGGGAGTTTGTCCCTATTGTATCTACTTTGAATATCACTTCTGTGATTAAGAAACATTTTTTTGCATATTTGATTTTTGCACGTGATGTTTCAGATAATTGTTAGTTAAATCTATCTATGTTAAATAAAGAAAGGTCAGCATTTTTGCGAGAGTTTAGAGACTGCTTTTTTGATTCATTACTCTCTGAGCTGCTGTCAGAGAGGCAGAGGATCATGCGATAGATTTGGTGCCAGGTTATAGCCCACCAAATAGACCTCCCTACAGGGTTAGTGCAGCCCAGTAGAAAGAGATTATGAGCCAAGTTGAGGAGTTGTTAGAGAAAGGGCTGATTCAACCTAGTTCTTCACCCTTTTGCTTCTCAGTGCTTCTAGTGCAGAAGAAGGATGGCTCTTGGTGCATGTGTATTGATTGACGTGCATTGAATAAGAATACCATCAAGAACAGGTTTCCTATTCCAAGGATTGCTGATATTCTTGATCATTTAGAAGGTGTTGCAATTTTCAACAGGGTATGTCTTAAGAGTGGATACCAACAGATTCGTAAAAGACCAGAGGATGTGCACGAGACTCCATTTAGGATGACATTTGGTCTGTATGAGTTTCTAGTGATGCCCCTTAATCTTACAAATGGTCCTGCTATGTTCAATAGGATGATGGATCAAACATAATAGTCTATTTGAATAATGAAGAGGAGCATAGGCATCACTTGACCATTTGTGTTGGAAGAGTTGCGCAATCATACGTTGCTCATCAACCCCAAGAAAAGTGAATTTCTTTTTGGAAAAGATCCACTTTTTAGGGCATATAGTGTCAAAGGATGGCACAATGCCAATGCAAGATGGTTGGCTTGTAGCTTATGAAAGCAGAATCTTGCAAGGGCTAGAAAAGACTATGCAAATCTATGAGAAAAAGCTACTAGTTATGATTCATGGGCTCTCAAGTTGGAAACACTAGCTGTTAGGTGCCTTTTTTTTTGTCCAAACGGATCATCAGATCTTGCGATACTTTTTAACATAGTCAAAGTTATCCGATGGGCGAACATTCTCTCTATGTTCCACTTTCAGATTGTACATGTGGAAGGTAAGAAGAATTTTGTGGCCGATGCGTTATCAAGAAAGCCACAAATTTCAGTTGTGTCAATTTGAGGACAAGAATTCTGATGGGACAGTAAAAAGATCTTCTCCAATTCTTCTTCTCAATCTAATTCTCCACCTTAATCTCAAGCAAAGAGCGATAAATCCAAGGATAGGGTAAATAAAGATCTCATAAGCCTCAACTCACACCTGATGAAAAGATTGCTCAAGGATTTTTAGGTGGTCAATTAAATGAGGAAGAATAAGCATTGTATGCAAAGGAACATAGGTGTTTTCATTGTCACATAGTAAGTCACATGAAAGGGAGTGTCCTAAGAAAGAATCTCAAAAGGAAACCTCTATTGCATCAACTTGTAACTCCACCCCTCAAGTGAATGCTATGAGTGTGGTAGAGCAAGAAGCTAAGCAAGAGGGGACTTTCGAAGAGGATGAGCTCATAAAATGTTACAAACATGTTAATGGTCAAAGGGTCATTCTGTTGTTTGATTTTGGAAGTTCTCATGATGTCATAAGTGAATCTCTTGTGAAACATGCACATCTTCCGACTTCGCCCATCCCCACCCTCCTGGTGTAGGGGTTTTGTGAAGGCATGGACGCTTCGATCTTTCAAGAATGTGATGATGTCAAATTGATCATTCAACAAACCCAATTTACTCATCGTTTTGTAGTCTCTAAACTTGTAGGATGTGATCATTTTGGGCATTAAATGATTTCGCAGGTTCAAGCCCATTATCGATTGGGAGAAGCTCATGTTTCTCATCAAAGATAATGTGTCATAGCTCATCCTCATTCGAGGAGATAGCGGTATTCTCCCTCTCCCTCTCCCTCTCATCTATTACATCTAGGAAAATAGAGAGCTACATCGAGGAGCCTACGCGGCGGTCATTTATGTCAAGCCCATATCAAGAAACTTGGGTATTCTTGATAGGTACAATGAAGGTTTTGTCAAGGTCAATTCCGTACTTTCCTAGGATCATCATTCCCCTACATACCCTCCCCATCAACCTATGAACTTGCATGACACAAAACACATAGGTAGAATTTTTTCTCAACTGGATAAAGAGAAGCCAAAACCAGGTAGGTTCTTGTTTAGGAGGCTTCGCCCTCTGTTTGGCGGCTAAGTCAACAATGGCCAAACGGACCAGTCAAAGATGCTATTTACTATTTTTAGTAACTACTAACGAGGCCAGATGATGCAGTTGCGAAGTAAAGATGAAGATGAAGCAAATACAAGCAACAGATGTAGAGAAGAGTTGGAATTGATGACTATCTATGGAGTTACGGTCACAATTGACGGTCACTTAAGTTTTAGGATTTTTCGTGAAATGATTGCAAATGCGGGTTGTAATTATGTTTTGGGCTCATCAAGAGTTCCAAGACATTGAGCTATATTTAGATCCTAGGCAGTGCAGATAGCCGATAAAGTGAGTTTGGCCATTTGGGTGCCCTGCCACTTCTAAAAAGCCGAGTGAGTATATAACTCAAAACACACAATGTGAAAGGGGATTCTTACTCACTTGTGATAAGCTTTGTGAAGAAGGTGATGGCTATGGAGTTCTTGAGCTCTCTATGCATGTACATGGACGATTCGGCTTCATGCCATAGCTAAACTCTAACCTCTTCTCTCATTTACTCATGGTGTAATCAATGCCTTGATTAATCAAAGATTAGTGACTGATTTGTCGATTAATATCTCTCTTTTTTCATGTTTCCCTCTTGTTTAAGCATGCTACTAAGTGTGTGTAGGCTTGTGTAGAGTGTTGGTGCCCGGTGTGGTCATTCTATGCTATTCTATGCTCATTGTGTGATTGATTAGAGTTGGATTAGTGATTGATTAGAGTTGGATTAGTGATTGATTAGAGAGTAGTGCGTGATTAAACTTGTGTGTGAGAGATTAGGCCGAATGGTAGAGTAAGTAGTGTGCTCACTCCTCGTAGCAACATCATACCTGCTCTATAGCTTTCTTTGTGTGTAGGTTTCACCTTCTAATCCTCCATTTGACACGCACAAGCCACTTGTGTATTTCCATGCCCTAGCCGGATCCTACTCCTCGGATTGACATTATGTTGATGTCCTCCCTATGCTAGGATGATGTCTCAACATTGGTGCCATTGCCGGGGGTCGATTGCCTAAGCTAGAGGTGCCATTGGTGTGATTAGGAGACACTAATTTCCCTAATTTTCCTTTAATTTTGTTAGTTTTTAGATTAGGTGTGTTGATTAATTGAGTGGTTTTTAGTGTGATTAGTGCTTGGGTTAGCATTGATTATGCTTAGAACATCACAAAACAATCCACACACATCATTAGTTTCTTGATTTTGATCACTAATTTTGACCATCAAATTCACTAATTTTCATTAATTTTCCCTAACCTTGATGCTAATTTCCCATTGATTGATAAGTGTTTTTGTGCTACACACAAGTAGAAAGTGAGTTGGATGTATGGACAACATGCCTATGTGATCCACACACATGTCCTACTCCATTTGTGCGCAAATCGTAACCAAAATCACCCATTAATCACTAATTTCATTCACTAATTTTTCACTAATTATTTGGGCATTTTGCAAAGTGTTGATTTGAATTGGTTATTTGATGCATGTCCATGATGATTATGTGTTGACATTCATGCTAAATGATGCTACACATTGATTTTTGTGTTGGTTGTGTGTAGGTGATTTTACGGGATCGACACACACACACACACACACACACTAGTGTGTTGGGCACTAATCAAGTGCTTAATCGTTGAGTTTGTGGCTAAGTAAGGTACTGATTTTGATGCTAATTTTTTGATTTTATGTGCAGGTTTGGTCCATGAACATGTGCATTCATAAAATGCAAAACTAGGTGCAATTTATGCCTGCTTGTGTGTAGGCGGAAGTGCATAATTTGGAGCAATTTGGGGCTGTTTTGGTGTTCAATTTGCTTATGAGAAGCATGTGATTGCTTATGGTCGTCAATGAGTTATGGTTATGGTTTTTAGTTCCGTTGTGACGCCGAAATGGTGTCGAAATTCGATCAAATTTGGTTATGTATGCTTATATGCATGGTTTGATGCAAAAAGCATGTTAATGATTGATTAATTTTGAGATTTGGATGATCGATTTGATGTTTGATTGATGCAAAGTGCTGTTTTGAGTGCGATTAATCATTGTGAAAGAGATGGTAAATTTTGTATTAATTTAAGCGCAATTGCAAGACGATTTGTGTGCAAAATGGCTTAATTTGTGCTTAAAGAATGATATTTTGTGTGATTGTGATTAGCAAGTGATTAATTTCTACGCTTCGATTGCTTGATTGTGAATGTTTAGGTCGGTGGACTGATCTGGAATTTTCTGAATTTTTTGGTAATTTTTGGCAATATTTTACTAATTTTTACTTAAAATTACTAATTATACCCAGAAAATTAATAAATCCGCGCTGCTGGTTCCGCCGATCGCGCTGCACACTCTCACGCTGGCTCTGGCACGCATTTAAATATACACACACACAAACACACAACACACAACACACACACTCACAAACACACAAACACACACACTCACACTCTCTACTGCTACGCGCCGAAACACAAACGCCAAACAAACACACTCTCTCTCCCGCTGGCGTCGCCTACAAATGCGCACACACACACCAAGGCCTGGGACCTGCGCCTTGATGGCTCAATCAACACACACACAAAGAACTTAGAAGGCGGCTTCGTTTTCGGAGTGCAGTCTGACAGTGAGCATGAGAACAAAAGAATTTTGTTTAAATTTTTTTTAAAAAAAAAGAGATAGAGCTCGTTCCCACCTATCCTCAGAGCTATATGCCCAACTTCCCTCAAGCTCTTGTGCCGCGCCTTGATGGCTATTCACAGCTAGTAGCACATGACACACCCGATTTTTAGCAGCCAAATGCAGCGAGTGGGTCCGACGTTTCCAAGTGCCGCCCTATGGTGACTTACATGTCCGCCTTGTCGCGAGATACCCGCCGTCTCTAGGGCTGCATCATGACGCACGCCCACGGAGTCCAGACACACACACACACACACCCGTTCACCCTACTGACGTGCGCTAATCAACAACACACCCACACACGCTCGCACCCTCTGCCCAGCTACCCACGTGCCTCAACACTCAGAGCGAGACCTGCTCAGTCTTGTCGCCTTGACCTCGCCTGACCCACCTGAGGCCACCTAAGCCCACGTCGCCTGCCTTCCCCGCTGCTCCCCTCACACGCTGCCAAACTCACTTTGTCACCTATTGTCGGCTCAGATTCGGTGAGGTCCACCACCTTATTCACACCCACTACATACAACAGCTAGACCTACACCTACACCTAGTGATGACGTGGTAAGAACATCTGGGCAAAAGCAGCTGCAGTGACTGGTAGTGGCCATAAGGAAGCTGGAGATTGAGCACTGCCAGGCAGAACTTACCATGCACGTCATCAAAAGAGCAAACCTTGAAGCCAATTGCATCTTAAAAGTGCAAATAGTTGAAGGATTGATCGAATGATCACATAGGCAATTGAAGCTAAATAATTGAGTGTGCCAGGGAAAAGAATGAGAGTGTGGCCTTAAAGGCCTGAAAACAAAGGTGACTGCAATTTGCACTCACAATTGGGTTTAGATTCTTTAAAAATTCTGAGAATTGGGCATTGTCCTAAACACACAATTAAACGAGAATTGACGAACAATTTAGCCACGACGTCAAAAAGTGTAAATCAGTGCCGAACACACACATCTTTAGTAGACTGCACTATTTGCAAGTCGGCATATCTGAATTTGGTTGAGCACCATAATTCATGGTAGAAACTGGACTTAAAACTGTATTAAGTTGCTGACATATACACCTCGGAAGTCGGATGACCTATGGTCACCTGCGTGGTGGTTTACTTTAAATTAAACGCCATAAAAGTGTGCGATCAACAGGCAAACTGAGATAGTTTTAGTTCAGGTCAAAAGTGCTTTGCTAAACCACAGTTTTGCAGATTAAGAGCACATTTCATCACTCAATAAACTGAAATTAAGGTATCACCAAGGCTTGTAGTCGTTGCAAGACAGTGGTAAGTAACTTGCCAGCTGGTGATACAGCTATACAGGTAAATCAGACCATCGCAGCTGACAGTTAGAGCAGAGATCACAGCTAAGCCTAGAAGAGAACTTTGAATTAGGAAAACCACTGGTCACCCGTGGGAGAGGCTAGAAAAAGGATACAAGTTCTCAACAGGACAGTGGTAGGGATAAAAGCAAAATGGAGCAGCAGATGCAACAGCCACAGTCAATGGCAATATTGGCAAATCAAAGCAGTTATGATGTAGCTTCAAGCTCATTAATAACAATCAAATCAATTGGCGTCAGGTTAGAGTTAATAGGTCATTTCAAGGACTTTCCATGCTACATGGATGATGCAAATAATCGCTATCTAAAGTCTAAGCAAAATGCTCTGAAAAGCCCAACCATACAAGTTGTGGAAGTAGAAGAAGCTACCCCAGCATGGTTAATTCGCAAAAGCACCTAATGGAAGATTGTTTAGGATCGGTGTACATGAAGCTCAAACCAGGTAATGAGCTGGACATAATAAAATTGCACAGGCAAGATCTTCTAGAGGTTAGCAGTTTTCGAGTCACTGTGCACTTGATAAAGTCAAATTACAAGGAAAAAAACTGTAGCAGTCTCTATAGAGATATGGAGGGTAGATGGTACAAATCAGAAACACCTCAACAAGCGACGGAAGAGCCATATCAATGCCTCATAGCTCATGAAGATGGTTCAAAGTTGGGTTACAAATACATGTTGACAAGTGGTAATATTTACCGCTTGATAATGATCTTACCTTTAGCTTCCAATGCAGATATAGTGGTAGCTCAGAAAAGAGAAATCACTCAAGAGACAGCGCCTACTATAATCAAGCTTCCAAAAAATGAAGACATAGTCAGCAAGAAGGAATTCCTTGAAGCCATGTGTAAACGATAGTTGCCTTCAACCACTTCAGAAGTCAACAAGCAACCTAAACCAATAGCCCTTCATTCGATCCATGAAACGAGATGGAAAGATCCAATTTATGTAGATTCTGATGGACAAAGATGGGTTCAAGTCATGGGGGTAAGGACATTTAGCGAGTCAATTCCTAGGACACTATGGGCAATGCGCATCGGAGACAAGAGTTATGATATAGATGGAAGATGCTAGGCATTAGATCTTATTGTGCTGATAAATTCTCGAAAAGAGCTATAGCTTTCATCTTGTCATCTTCAACTCCACAAGACCAAATTGAGCGACGGACACATGACGAAATGATATCTAACCAGGTAAATATTGGTCACAATGCCACTATTGCACGAAGTCAATCACTAGAAGATAGGGAAGTGCACTTTAAAAGCTCTAGGCTTCCACTGACACATGATCAGACTTTGAATTTGTATGAGCACAATTCATGAGCACAATTCAACTCCTTTCATTACACAGATGAGTGCCACAACACAACATTCACAGGTACAGAACACTACACATGCACCACAAAATGCACCAACACAAACACACGTACAATCAATGGAAGAATCAGCTATTGAGTTAGCACGACTTCATTAAGACCTAGCTCAATTAGCTGAGCTAGATGACAAAGCTATAATATCCACATCTGGCATAAGAAAGATACCTCTTACAGATAGGGAACACTCTCGGATGGGGGGAGTCCAGCCTCCACCTAACTTACTGCCATCAGAACAACCCTATCAACTACAAACAACAAAGGAGAATCACAATACTCTCTTACAATTCAACGGACAACAGAAGCCACATTCAGGCTCGAGTCAACCACATAGTCCTAAGACTATACAGAAGCCACAGATAAAGGATCACATGTTGATAACAGACATAGAATTAAAGTTTGTCACTGAAGCAAGAGCTGAAACAACCATCTACTAGGATTATAATGGAAGCTATTACAAGATTCTTGAAGATGCCACAATCAAAAAAGATAAAGGCAAACAGTTAAATCCAGCGTCAGTGTTGGTTTTTAAGTATCTACATGTCATGTTGATGACATACTTGATCAAAGATACTATGGGCAACGAATACCAACAATATTATGGACAGATACCTCGACCAGGTATAGAACAAATAGGAATAGATGGCCATTGCTATGGATGTGGAATTGATCATCTAATACCCAATTTCCTAGTAAAACTGCACTTAGATATGATGAAGCAGCAAAAACAAGACAGCATCAGACTGCAAGCAGCTCAATCATTAAAGCAGACGTCTCCAAATAGAAAGTCGCCAGAAAGAAAGCATATCTTGTCAAAAGATACAAGAGACAAACTGATGACTAAAATATTGGAGGTCAAAGGCATCAATGATATTTCAATTGAAAATCAAGCTACCAAAAAAGATCAACTACAATAGATGGTCTCAAATAGCTTGGAATTTTTCAATCTTGAAGTCGAAAGATCCGACAAGGATGCAACGAACGATTCAATGTCAGAAGAAGTGGATGAAGAAATCATCTGTGATCAAGAACCAGAGCAGGTACGGGCAGTCAAGGACTTGCCATTGAAGAATGCAACAAGCAAGAATGTGGAATCAAAGATTGTACATAATAATGCCAATAGCACAGATAGTTCATCGCTAAGGGATGTACCTCAGAATTCAACAAAGCCAGAGATCAAGTCTTAAAGCCAAGAAACAGACATCTCAATGTGTTCAAAGGTAGACTTGAATCAAAAGGCAGAGGCGGTCATAAAGTCAGATCCTAATATTGTCTCACCAATGGAAGATGCCAAAGAACCGAAGGTGACACAAATCACAATTCACTTGAACAATCAAAAGCAAATGGTGCATAAAGCACATGAAGCCTATCAAAAGACCTACAAACAAATCAATAAAAATCAATGTGAACCAAAGGCCACAGTAAGCATTGCATCTGGAGAAAAGAGTCAACATACTTCTGTCCAGCTGGCAGAGGAAATTAAAGACTCAAACAGATTGTCAAAAATAGAGGCACAAATGACTGTTCAAGTCAATTTAGATGCTGAAATCACCAAAGCATGTCATCCACAATCAAAGAAGTCCAACAAGGAGGTCACAAATGCAGCTAAACAATCAACGCAAACAATAGTGGATTCAACACCCCAGGGAAAGGCAGACCAACAACCTAGACAAAAGTATAAAAAGGTCTTTCAGCCAAAATACCGAACCCAGAGTAAACAAAGACACAAGCAGCAATCAAAACCTATGTTGCGGCCAATGACATCAATGTCAAAGATCCAGTTTGGGTAAATGATCCTAGTCCAAACAATTCAGGTAAACAAATGGGATGGATTGCCTCCCAGTATAGCTTAGAAGAGCAAGGCTACTACACTGGTCATCCAAATGTTTGGTTACCTAAACCAAAGATATCAGGCTATACAGTAGCAAGTGGCTTCAAACCAAAACAACAAACAGGAAAATCAAGATCAAATTCAACTCAAAATAGGAGATCGAACAGCAGGGCTAGAAACAGGTTCAAAGATGATTCTCAATCTAGAAGGCCTACATATCTTCAAGGGAATTTACCAACCGTGATTCCCAAAGATGGCAAGGAACAGATACATTTGAATACAAAAGTACATACAAAAATATTTGTGCCATCAAATATACTTCAAGCGCAAGGATATTACACAGGACAAAAACAAATCTGGCCACCCAAGGCACCAAGACCAGATTTTACACAACTTGAAGATAATTATAGCTACAAACAGTGGAAAATCAAGGATAAAATTCCAAAAAGTCAATATGTCATCTCCAATAATAAGCCAACAACAAGTAGTAGATACATATGGATGCCGAAGCAGAAAAACGAGCAGAAGAAGATTGAGGTTATCTACAACTTCCAACAAAATGAAGTTAGCCAATCTTCTCAGATAATGGATCAAAGGTTTAAACAAGCAATTTTGACAACCAAGGTCACCCAGGTATGGAAGAAAAAACATACTTTGCCAATATGGTCCTTTAATCTGAGCTCTAAATGTCTAGATATATACTTTGCTGAGAGCTCAAGACAGTAGTCAAGTCGAGAAAATGTCAAGAGTCAGGCAGTTGAGCCGATAAATGAGCAAAGCGTTAGACCTAAGCTTCAAGTCCTAATACTTTTCTGTGGTCTATGAGTCTAGCTAATTACGCTTTACCTCAAGCTGGAAGAGTTGAGCATAATTATATCAAGTCGCTCATGCTGGATAGGTGAGCATAGTCAGTGTATTATTTTAATCATGGTGGAGAGGCGAAGTTCTCAAAACAAAACACACACGCACTTGTGCACATTAGGAGAGTGGAAACCACGCGTTAAACGCCCTTCTCAAGAGTAGTGGAAGCTTGTAAAGTGAATTTAACTTTACTTTTTTAGCTACATTAACTCTGAGGAGCACCCATCATTACTCTTCTCTCGCATAGCATAATCTTACCCATGCATAAATCTATGCAAGCATATTGAATGTCCCATAATTGGACATTTGCATTAGGCACTCTTTATTGTTCCACCCATGCACTCACCTTGCAGGTACACGCGACAACAAAACAACTCGAGAATCAAGGCAGATCATCGACCTTTTTAGGGGACAGAAGGCTTACACAATTCACTTTCACATTATTTATATAAGCCCACTCAATTCAGTCTCCCTAAACACCCATCACTGTATAATCCCATAATAAGAACACATACCTTTGGGCACTTTTTCCCATGAGGTTTTTTCCCATTGGTAATCCAGGGTTTCCAACTAAGTTGCATTATTCGTTATTCGGGAGACGGATAATACACGAATAATGGGGGTATTATTCGTTTATTTAAATTATACGTCCGTATTATACGGTGCCACATCAGCATACACGAATAAACGTATAACTTAGTTTTTCGATCGAAAAAATTTTCAGTGAAATTATTTCTGAACGAAATTATTTTCGATCTAAAATAATAACGATCGAATATGTTAGTATATAAAGCAACACACGACAGCCAATTTTCACACCATCATTCACATTCAGTGTTTTCCATGTGAGTATTCTCACCAAACAATTAAAAGAGTAATATGTAAAAAAATAAAACAATTTGAATTAGATAAAAATTAAAATTCAATGGATTTTAAGTTTTGTGTTTCAAATTTATAAATTTGTTTTGAATAAATTAGTAAATAGTTGAGAGTTTGTATTCTGTGAAGAGTTTAATCTCTCACCTGATACAAAATGTAATTATAAGAATCACTTGTCAATGTGTTCAATTAATTGATACTTGAAAGTGACTAATTAAAAAAAATAGGATACTATCGTTGTGTGTAGAGTGTACTCTCACATGAGATAATTAGTTTAAAAATATAATTACATAAAAATTAATTTTATGTAATTTAAAGTTCGATTTTGATGTGTAGATATTTTCTCTCACTTCAAAATGAACATAATGAAACAAAATTATATTTTTACGTTTTGTGTAGAGCTATTCACACTGCTATGCTCTCACTAGAGGAAAAATTTAGGAAAAAATGTCCAAAAATATTGATATTCTCTTATCTTTATTTGGACTGTAAAATCTATCGTATTTTGTGAGAGCATACACATGCTCGCATTGTAGATAGATAATTGCTTAAAAATCTATGGTAAAGTGTAAGAACGTTTTGTTCGCACTTTACATAGATACGATAATTATCAAGTATTTTAAGTGATTATCATTTTGATATTTTAAAAGGGCACTTATAGCTCTTGTAGGTATAACAATTTATAATGATAATCATTTTAATACCTAATTTAATTGTAATTATTGATTATCGTAATGTGTTAAAGCTACAAGCTTGCACTTTAGATAAATTGATGCAATTTATATGTAATCCGATGGTATTGTTTTTTATTATTGTATTTTTGTTCAATCATTGTTTTTAATTATTTTAATTTCGTTCAATCATTGTTAGTTAAATTAATTTAATGTTTAAATTGATTTTGATTATGAAAATGATCATTGACTTTGTTTTCACTAGCAAATTACTTTTGTGCATCATGGTGAAAGGACAAGAGTGGAGTTATGTGCATGAGTTGAAAGCTGGGAGAAAAACATCTCTACTTAAATGTAAATTTTGTGGCCACAAGTTCAGTGGTAATGCAACCAGAACTAAAGAGCATTTATTTAAAATCCTTGGCAATGTTGAAAAGTGCATGGCACCACCAAAAGATATTCATGAAAAATTTTCCATGTATTCTCGCAAAGTAAAGTTGATTCTTGCAGCTAAACATAAAGGTGATGTTTCTAAAGATATTCATGCGAATATTGAACCATCTGTATGCAATGAGGCAACAGAAGAGGTGTGTATCACTAAAGTGAACGATCAGAGTTATCAATTGAACCCTCTTCATGGACATGCTTTTACATCAGGAGGAGTTCCTAGCACAAGCAAATCCGGCAGAGCGTCGTCCAATGGACAGACAATGCCTGAAGCATTAGGTAAACAATGGTTGCTTGCGTTGCATTTAAAATGGACACAAGCATTTGTTGTGTGTGGCATATCGTTCAATGCTATGCACAATCCAATATTTCAAGATGCTTTGATGAGCACAGCCAAAAAAGGATTTGTGCTTCCTGACTATAACAAGATGCGAACTGAATATCTTGATAAAGTCAAAGAGAGTACTGAAGCCATTCTCAAACGCACAGTGCTAGAGTTTGTTCCAGCATATGGATGCACCATAGCATTGGATGGATGGACTAACTGTAAAAAAAAACCTTTAATCAATGTAATGCTTATTAACCCTAGAGGGGGTATGTTCGTGGAAGCAATTGACAACTCATTGAAAGAGAAGACTATCACCTACCTAGCAGGGGTGTATGAGCGTGCAATTGCAAAGGCAGGTGGACCAAAGAATGTGACCGCTATTGTCACAGATAATGCAGCCAACTACAAAGGAGCAGGAAGAGCTATTTAAGTCAAGTATCCAGAGATTTCTTGGGTACCATGTGCAGCTCACACTTTAAATTTTCTTTTAAAAGATATTGGTAAAATGGCATGTGTGAAGAAAACTTTATTGGATGAAAATCATGTGGTGAAATTCATTAGAAAGCATCAATTTTCGTATGCTCTTTTTCGAACCAAGTCACCAAATAAAGCTTTGCAAATATTTTGCGCGACAAGGTTTGCTATGGCATACTATGTTCTTGCTGCTTTGCAAGAGTTGAAGCTTGCATTGATGGAAACCTTAGCAGACAGAAGATGGGATGGATGTCTCAACAAGTATCCAAGTTATCAGGAAGCAGCTGGTCGATGTGCGCAAATAGTAAACGTGCCAGTCTTTGGTGTAATGTAGAAAGAATAGTAACTTGTCAAAGCCATTTGTAGATCTTTTGAGAGCAGTTGAAACAGATTATTTTATTTTTGTTCGGGTCTATTGGTATATGCCAAAAGCTATACGCAAGCTAAGAGAAAATGTCAGTTTTGGTGCAAAGGATAAAGCTACCATGATTACAATTGTTAACAAGCGTTGAGTGCAGTTGCATACGCCATTGCATGGTGCAGCTTTTGTATTGGATCCTAAGTTTCAAATGCATAAGCAATCTTCCAACAAAGAAGTTATGTCCGACTTCAAAACAATGTGCTCCCAACTCTTAGGGCATCAAGATGGAAAAGTAGCTTTTCATCAGCGAGAGTAGATTATACCAACAGAACTAGTATGTTTCAGGATCTGTGGCATAAAGATGCCATTGGCAAAACAAGTGCACCTTTATGATGGAAGGAGTATGGTGGAGAGAAAGTGGAGTTGCAACACATTGCAGTTAGAGTTTTATCAGTAGCTGTATCAAGTGGAAGTTGTGAGCAAAACTGGTCAGCATTCAACTTTGTGCACACTAAAAAGCGAAACAGACTTCATACTAAACGGGCTGCTGATTTGGTGTATGTTTTTTGCAATATGAGACTTATTCATAAGCCTCAAAAAATTGCAACTAGAGCCGCTCAAAAGCAATATGGAGTCTTCCAAACGCATGAAGCTATTTCTGCAGAAGTTGATGATGATGATGATATGGAATGGGAGATAGTTTCAGAATGCTCAGATATGGACAAAGTAGATGATATAGTTGCAGTTTTTGAAGATGGAGATGATTTGTGAGAGTACCATTGTAATACTTACTCAACAAGTTTTTGTATATGATGAAAGAAAGTGTTATCTCGTTGTCGTTCACATCAAAACCTCTCTCTCTCTCTTTCTCTCTCTCTCTCCCTCTCTCTCTCTCTCTCTCTCTCTCTCTCTCTCTCTCTCTCTCTCTCTCTCTCTCAGACACACATATTCACTCACACTCAAATATATACACAATTAAGAGATGTGGTCTCTTCAGTTGAAAATAATAAACTGCCGATAATATCTTGTCCGAATAAAAATTACATAAAGTCAATGTAGGTTTGAAATTACAACAAGGTTCTGGGAAATTACTCAATCAAAAAGAGTTTGATATAATTTTGAGATTACAGAAAGCTTCTCAGTGACTTATGAGTTTGATAGATTTGTTATAAGTTCGTCTATGGTAAAATCTGTAATTCCTAGCTCAGGGGGTGGTTCAGCAACATCTTTATGTGAAGTGGTAGTATCATCTGGCAAAGGTCCATACAATGATTCATATCGTTGAAGCTTTGCTTGTGCATCACTTAACTCTATTTCAAGCTCAAGAATCCGGCCACGAAGCATGTCCGGTTTTTCTCGTTGGCTGGCAAGCTCTTGTCCTTGGTTGGCTAATTCAGTCAGTGTTTCTGACTCTTCAGGAAGTAAAACAATAGGAAGCTTGCGAGGAGGCATTGGATTATTTGCATTGCGTGCTGCCACTTTTTCTACAATGCGTCCACGTCCAACGCCAGCGGTGCCTGGACGATCTGACCAATCCACTCTCTTCAACAAAACATATCGAACATAGCATTGCTGGATAAAGTAAATTGCTACTTGGTTGTTGTTTGGTAGGCATCTCTCTTGTCGTATAAACCTTTGCAGCAATACACGTGCCAGTCCTTTATGTTGAAAATCAGAGAGCTTTAATGGAGTTGTATCTTTTGCATTGCCACTTATTTGAAATAGTTGATGGCATACAAAGTGATTAGGGAAAAGCTTTTTGCACTCTTTAAGGGTTAATGGTTCGCCTTGCAGCTCAGATTCATCTTCTTCAATGTTGGCAATAGTAGAAAGATCTGCTTGTCCACATCTAACTTGTTCTTCTTTAAAAATTGCCTGAGCTTCAACGTGGTTGAGTTCTTCTTCCATATCTGCATATCACGTGAACATGTCATTACTTTTAAATACCCATTCAATTAATTTGACAGTATATCGAATGACAAACATAGACTTTTTTCTCAATTAAACATACAATTAAATCTGACACCAAAAGTAAAACAATGATGAAATCATGACACTGCGTTTTCATTAATCATCAACTGGTTGTAAGCCAGATGTCATTACAATGTTGTAACCCACTCTATGGGCACCATTTAAACATAAGAAGAGATCAAAAGCATTAGGCCGGGTTTTGGGGTGAACGCGCTTACCGCTTTCAAGATGGGCAAGTACATTACTCAAAAAATGTCTCTTGCTTTGTTCTTGGGGCTCTGGTAAGCACTTCAAAATGCGTTTACATGTATGACACATGGAATAAATATCTATAGCTTTGGTCCAGGAGGGAGGATTACTAGTGATAGCCGTTTTTTCGGCTCTTTGTAATTGCCACAGTGAGTTACCTCACCCTACCAAAATCACCCAAACACTGTGGCTATCCCTACCATTTCACTGTACATAGGCGTGCGTGAGTCACGGGACTTTTCCCATATCTTCTTAAAAACCCTCAGCTAGCTAGTCACTGGGCTAGGTGAGCCAAAAAAAATAAAAAAAATAAAAAAATAAAAGTATATTATGGCCTCTTTGTGTGTAAATATTTCATTGTATATATGGCCTAAATATAGGGATTTTTTATAATTATTTTGGTATTTTATTTAAATATTTCTACTTAGGTGTGTGTTTTATTAAACCTATGTACACCTTCTTTCATCCTCTTACACCATAATTATATATTTTTTTGCCAATATGTACATACTCTAACCTCATATTTTTCCTTTATACAAATCACTCCTACATTTTCACCCTCACCCTCGTGAAAACAAAAAATTGATTTCTACTCATTGGTTACTTTTATTATATTATTTACTTGCATACCTTTTCCTCTTTCACCCAAAATAATTCAAGGAGGGACCATATCATATGATTCCAATATCTTTCCATATCCATAACTCCTCCATATTTTTATTATTATTTTTACTCATTATTCTAACACCATGTGCTCATTGAGCTAAAGTCCATGAATAGTCCATACACTAGTCCCACCATGTATATATTTCTTATTTCACCAATAATCCTCCTCCATGCATGGGTCAAGGGCAACTTGAATGCTTTGTATTATAATATGACAAAGGAGGGGCTCACTCTTGGATGCATTGTACAAATTCAACAAAGGAGGGGACCACTAAAAGACTTTTGCAGGCATAAAAAGCAGGCTTTTTGGTGAGACTTTTGGCACCTATCTCCACTCCGAATTTGGAGCGGTGGTCAAAAGAGAAAATGTAGCCCACGCTCTGAATAATCACCCCAAATTGTTTCATGATTTTTGGAGCTACCAGCTGTGAGCTATGATTTTTTTAGTGGACCCCAGTTTTCCCATGCTATGCAGCCACACTCTCTCTTCCACTTTATCATTTTCCTCTTTCACACACACTTCTTCACTCATCATCCCCATCTCTCTCACCACTCCTCTCTGCACACTACTCACCTTCTCCTCAACCTTGAAGAATAAGAGAAACCATGGTGAACTCATACCTCCCACACACAATTCCATTCCAAAATTGACCACCTAGTCTCATTTTTCCTCCTCCAAATTACCCATATCTATCAAAAAACCACAAAATTCAGCCTCTTCTCTTAAAAGACAGCATCATGGTGGTTGATTACTCAGCTTCAATTACCTTGTCTCTCAAGGAAGGTCAAGAGTGGAAAAAAAATGTACCGTCAAAGCTAGTGGACCGTCAATAAGCATCAAAATTGGCCCTACTCAAGACACTTGGAGCATCAACCTTGTAAGAAATCCACCTTTTCTTACCTCTTAAGAGTTTTTCTTCCTTATTTGTATCCTACATGGATACTCCCATTGTAAATATTCAATTCCATTTGTAAATTAATACTAACTCTACTAACACTAACCCACTATGAAAAGTCCTATCACCTCCATTTCTCTCCTCTCTCTTTCCCCACCAACTTCTTGATAATTCCAAGCAAAAGAAATTAGATAAATTGCTGAAAATCTAACCCAACCATGGTTAGAGGAGTAACCCTAGCCTTCAAAATTGCTATAAAAGGAGGGTGTAGCTAGCATAAGGGGGGGAGGAGCCATAAGCAAGAGCACTATGCTATAGCTTGAGAAGCCAAGCTCAACCTCTCTAGAAGGAGCTCTTGAGTGGAAGCTCATTGTCTTATGCATGTGCATGTGTTGTAATAGGGGATTAGCAAGGGAAATCTATGCCATTGTAAGAGAGAGAGTGATCATTCAATTGAGAGTAGGAAATCTATCATTTCTCCTACTAGTGTAAGCCCAACATTCACTGAATCAAGGAGGGTGAATTTGGACTAAGCTTGGATACTTTGTCTCCCTTCCAACGTGAAGTAATGGACAACAATGATGCGTAAGTGTCTTGGTGTTTTTTTTTTTTTGTTAAGTTCTTGATAGCTTGTCTCTAGTGTTGTCATCAATCTAGCCATAAATCCCACATACTGTAAGAGGGCGACAGGGTGGAGAGGACTCCCCTGGCCTTAAGACAGTGATTGGGGTGGCTTTTCTTGTGATGTGTTGTGGTGAAATTTACGCAAGCTGTGCTGAACAAGTACTAATCTCACTTTGATTTGTCATGACAGATTTGTAAGAAGGTATTAATGCAACAAGCACCCCCTTCCCCTTTCTCTCTCTTTCTTAAATATATAGTTGTGTTTCCTTGATCATTGCCGATACGTTTCAAAGCAGCCCTAGCACTATCTCTCTCTCTCTCGTGTTTTAGTGTGTGAGAGTATTCCATTGGTGTTAGGGTTAGTGTAAATTCCTTGCTTGTTTGTGGGTTGCTCTAACGATTCTCCTCTTTTGCGTCCTAGTTCGCTCTTAAACTAGGTGGTGCCCCTTGTGTAGTTGGGATTTGGCGGTGGGTTTGTTGTTTTGGTTTGTGTTGTGTTGTGCCCCAGCCCCATTGAGCACCACGGGAGCCTTGAAGGGTGTCTAGAGGCCACTTTTCTTGTTGCCCGCCCCGGACCGCCTCAAATTGGTGCCCCCACGGAGGACGGCTTGTGTATTTTTGTGTAGAATCAACCTTTAGCATAGTCAAGTAGTTTGCATGAATCACGAAGATTTGTATGATCCCTTCATTCCCATTGCAAGGCAAAAGGTACACATAATTGTTAGTACTAAGTTGCAATTTCAACGTGTCATTCGTAGAATTTTAGGTCCTCTTAGGTTGGCCGAGATAAACGCTTCAGTAAATCCTTTTATTTTGCCTCTCATTAGGTACGACCTTAGTTTGGACGTCTATATTTTTGTTTTGTGTTAAGCATTAGGACATGCATAGGCCATGGATAATGGCCCAGGAATAGAGGTTTTTCCCTTTCATTTTACTCCACACATTAGAATAAACGTTGCAATTAGTAGAAAGATCCATTTTCAACAACGAATGGTGTTCATGTTTGGTGCCCAAAGAGCAGGAGAAATTCTTGCATCACCAAACCCTGTCATTCTACCTCTCATCAACTACCACACTTCCTTTGATGTACATGTGTTCATTTTATTTTAAAATGAAATGCAGCCCGACAAAGTAGTGTGTATGTTTGTTTTTTCTTTGTCCAAGTTGTTACAAGAAACAAAAAAACGATCATTTATTCTAACTGGGAATGTGTGTGCAGTGAAAGTTCAATCCTTAGAGATCTAGCTCTATTACCAATTGAGTTGCAGGAGCAAGTAGTAAGGCGTCTCCCTCATAACAAGAGGGTGGTGAAGTTAAGACGGAAGGTCCTACGCGTGGATTCCATTTTCCTCTTGTTGTTGGGCACTAAGGAAGACCGCGCATTCATCCAACTAGTGTGTGCCCTAAGATTGGTAAATAGAGTGAAATTTGGCGTTTGGCGAGTGCATTTCACCATTGAGGAAGACTCTTCAGGAAACTTGCGGCCAGAGTTCATGCTTCATAGACTCACATTTGGTGAATTTTTCCCTCATTTGCGTCTTATTAATAGTCTTCCTTTCGCTTTCAACAAAGGAGATAGGGAGCTATTCAGAGCTTGTCTTAATAAAGAGAGCATAGAGAAGATTGCAAATTTGTATAAATTCTCATCCTTCTCTACTTTCTATGACACTTTTTTCATAGAGACATTGTAAATCTCTTTATGCTTTTGAATGATTTAACCATAATCCTAAGGAGTTTTTGTCCAGGAATTTTGTAGCACAAGTGGAGTCTTTAAATCTTGCAAACTTGATCGGACTTGATGAGGATGTTCTTTATGAAATTGTGAGAAGGTTGCCTCACTCCGACTGTGTGGAACTCGAAGGAAAGGAGCTCCTAGTCAATTGCTACTTTCTCACGGCCTTCGACGAGCATGAAGATCTAGTTTTTATACAAACCGCTTGTGCATTGGGAATTGTAGAGCAAGTGCAATTTATCACTTGGGACGTGGTTGCTCTTTTGGATCCAGAAAATGAAGTTCTAGAGATTTTTGTTTATCGCCTTAGCTTTGAAGAATTTCAACCCTTCTTAGAGCTCATCAATAGTCTACCCTTTTGTTTTGATCAAACAAATCGAGACCTTATTGAAGCTTGGATAGCTGAAGAAGAAAACCTAGAGTGGTATTTTCTCACTTCTTCATTTGCAGGCGAGTGGTTCTAGATCTCTATTGTATCCTTTATTGTAACTCGTGTTGTAATCTTTCATAATAATGGAGAGCCAACGCCAAATGTCTGGATATCCTCTTTTCTTTGGAGAGCCTGGAGAGGATGCAGAATTATTTTTAGAAAATTTCAAGATGTCTTGCCGTATCAAGAGGATAGTAACCGATCAAGAACATGTAGAAATGTTTGAGGTGGTCCTTAGGAAAGATGCTAGTACTTGGTTTGACTCTTTGCCTGAGGAAGTTAAGGGGAATTACACAGAAGTTTTGAATCGTTTTAAGAGATACTTCTTTGATCCCCAAAACACTCAAAAACTATGGCAAGACATTGTTTCTCATAAGCAAAAAGACTTAGATGACTACTACTTGTACAAGCAAGAGTTTCTACGTCTTTGGGCTCTATGGATACGAAATGTTGCTAACCCTGGTGATGGTGCAGAATTTTTAAAGAAGGAGAGGTTAATAGCCGGACTCTTTCCTGACCTTAAGGTAAAAGTTGAGGCGGGTGCACCTGCTACTTTTGATGCAGCTGAAACTAGGGCTGCTGAGAAGTATAGGAAACTCAAGTGCTTAAGGGGAGAGGTTCCAATAGAAGGTCTTAGACCCAAAGGTAAGTCACAAGCATCAACATCGAGGGAGCTTCCTGAGGTAACGGCGAAAGTAATTGAGAAGTTAAACGAATCTTTAAGCAGCCTGTCAATTCACCTTGCACAAGCTGTAGGTCCAAAGGGACAAGCAAAGAAGTCTGAAGAGCGAGATCCACGACCTAGGAGAGTCTTGCAATGTTGGAATTGCGGAGAGTCTGGACATGGGATGTATAATTGTCCTTGGCCCCGTGGGGAGCCAGGGAGGCCTAACTTGAATTACCCAGTGATGAATGCAGGTGAAGGAACTGGTCAACAACCAAGGCTTCTACAAAGGCCAAATGGACCAAGACCACCTCCACAAGGGGTAGAAGGAGTTCCACCCTTGCCAGATCCAAATGTGCATGTGGTAGAGGTGACAAATTCAAATGAGGTTGACATGGAAGCCAATGGAATTAAGCGTGGCCGAGGAAAAGGTAAAGAGAAAGAAGGAGTCACATCACAGAGTGACCATGGACAAGGCAAGAAGGCAAAGGAAACCAAGGAAACCAAGAGGACTCGACGTCGTATCAACCTCCAAGACTTCCCTCTTGGACATGGTATGGCTCCGTACAACTTGTTGGAAGACATGAGAGGTAAGGGTCCTGATATTTCATGGCCTCAATTTCTTGCATTATGTCCACAAGTTAGGAGGGATTTAACAAGGGCAGTTAGCACTAGGAGAAAGGTAAAAGAGAGTGTGCCTGTTGTAAAAATTGCACAAGCTGAAATGAATGAGGACATTACACCGGTGCTAGACTGTTACATCAAAGGGAGATTGGTTAGGAAAGGTCTAGTGGATGGGGGTGCACAAATTTGCATCATGACAGAGGGACTCATGCAAAAACTAGGCATGCACATCCATGAAACACCTGAAATTAGGGTCAAGATGGCAAACAATAGCAAGGCTAGGTGCGTAGGCATTTGTAAAAATGTTTTTGTGGAGGCCTTTGGCATTAAGAAGGCAGTGGATTTCTATGTCATGTCTACCAAGGGAAATGGTTACCCATTTATCCTAGGAAGACCATGGCTAATGAAAATGCGAGCTTTGCAGGATTGGGAGAGTGGAAAGCTAATTTGCAGGAATGACAATCACAAGAAGGTTGTCTTTGACATGAAGGAGCAACGCCAAGAGGAGCTCCATGAAGAATCATCTCAAAGTGAGACGGAAGAAGGTTGGACCGATAGCACTTCAGAAGAAGAAAGTAGCGGCAGCATTACTGAAAGAGGAGTCTTCCATCGAAGTCATGGGGGTAAGGTTTAAGCCAAGCAACCAAGAGACCTCTTGTCAAGGCTTGGAGGAGGTAGGTCCTCAAGAGAACGAAGGTGATCAAGATGAAGGGATGCTGGAAGGTATGCTATCAACAACACTTACAAAGGATGAAAGAGAGGAGTTCAAATGTGTGCTAAGGAAGTTTCCTAGGCTTTTTGCTAAAGACTACACCGATGTGCGTGGAGTAGATGCTGTTCAACACAAAATTGAGTTGAAGCCAGAGGCCACACCTAAGGCTCAGAAGCTACGAAGGCTAGGAGTCATCAAGGAGCAGGCTTTACTCAAGGAGGTAAGAAAGCTTCTAGCAGCAGGGTTCATTTATCCAGTGGAGAATTCAGAGTGGGTCTCTCCTGTTGTTGTCACTCCTAAGAAGAACGGCAAGTGGAGGGTGTGTGTGGATTACCGTCCCCTCAATGAGGCAACAAAGAGAGATCACTTTCCCCTCCCATTCCAGGATGAGATACTAAATGAGGTAGCTGGTCATGAGAAGTACACTGTGTGCGATGGTTACTCAGGTTACTTTCAAATAGGGATTGCACTGGAGGATCAATTGAAAACAACCTTTATCACTCCTTGGGGTTGTTATGCTTTTAGAGTCATGCCATTTGGTTGACAAATGCTCCTGCAACATTCCAACGTTTCATGAATATGGTGTTTCAAGCATTCTTTGGAAAGTCAATTAGGGTGTTCATTGATGATTTCTGTATTTATAGCTCAAAATCATTGCATCTACAAAGGGTAGAAGAAGGTTTAAAGAAGCTCTACGACATGGGAGGTCAACTCAACCCCGACAAGTGCCATATAGGTGAGGATGAAGTAATCTTGCTTGGTCATAAAGTTTCTTACAAAGGCATTGAAGTGGATCCTTCGAAGGCAAAGGCTCTTATTGAGCTACCATCACCCAAGAGTCTTAAGGAGGTCATCTCATTCATTCAAAAGGTGAAGTATATGTCACGCTTCATTCACTTAGCCTCGGAGTTACTTCACCCTTTGCAAAAGTTGACACAACAAGTAGAATTTGCATGGTCTGATGAGCTTGAAGAGTACTTTTGTAACATTAAAGTCATTTTTTCAGAGCTACCAACACTCATGCCTCCTTGTTGGGAGTACACATTCTTTGTTAGCTCTAGTGCTGGGAAAGAAACAATTGGTGCTGTGTTGCTACAACAAGATCCCCACAGTACAAGGATGCGACCCATCTACTTTGCTAGTAGGGTCATGAATGCTTTGGAGAGAGACTACACAGAAGCAGAACTCATGATGCTTTCTCTCATGTTTGCGGTGAGAAAGTTTAGATCCTACCTGCTACCAAAACCTTTTGTAATTCTCACTGCAGAAAATTTGTTCCCTTGGGTGTCATCTTAAATGAATCTTAGTACAAGGATCTCAAAGTGGATTATGGATTTGCAAGAGTTTCAATACTCTTTCAAGGTAGAAGATAGTGTGCGTGCACAATTGGCAGGGATTCTCACTTTTAGGGTTCACGAAAAGGAGATTAAGGTGCCTGAAGTAAAGACCCTACCATTGCCACCACCAAAAAGTATTCCTAATGCTTTTACTTTGTTCTTTGATGGAGCTTTTCGTCGAGCCACAGGAAAAGCAGGGGGAGGGCTAGTGTTGCTCAACCCAAGTGGAGAGGTGGTCATGAAAGAGAAGTTCAATCTACCAAGTTCAGCTAGCAACAATGAAGCAGAATATGACACTCTACTTCATGGTTTGAAGATGTGCATTGGCCAAGGGATACAACGCCTCATGGTAAAGGGAGATGCACTTCTCATTGTTAAACAGATTTTAGGCATTTGGGCATGCAAGAATGAGAGCTTACGGACAAAAGTTCATGCCATTCGTAGATTGTTTAATCAATTTGAAGAAGTGCAACTATATCATATTCCTAGGAAACAGAATGAAGATGCTGATTTACTTGCACAACAAGCCGTTGCATGTGTAAAGAAAGAAGTGCAGGTCATCATGGTGGCGGCTGCTATGAAGCAACCGAGGTACCAGGGATTGGAGTCATTGGCTCCCATCATTGGCTACATTTTGGAGGGTGAGTTTCCACCAGACTTCACAAAAGCTCAAAAGAGGAGACTCATGAAGAAGGCAAGCGTATATCTCTTCCTAGAAGGCTCCCTCTATCAAAGAGGGAAGGATCAAGTGTGCAGACGAGTA
This sequence comes from Adiantum capillus-veneris, assembly GCF_014529385.1. Lineage (NCBI taxonomy): Eukaryota > Viridiplantae > Streptophyta > Polypodiopsida > Polypodiales > Pteridaceae > Adiantum > Adiantum capillus-veneris. The sequence goes on along the minus strand of NC_140949.1, from coordinate 105,041,568 downwards.
CCAACTATCAAGGAAATTCCAGCCATTCTAAAAGGTTTGCATGAAGAGGCATGTGGTGATCATTTTGACCAAGAATTAACTGTGAAGAAGATTTTTCTTTCGGGGTATGTTTGGCCAAGTTTGCATGTGGATGTTCAACATTGGTGTAAAAGCTGTCACACTTGTTAGATAAATGGAAATAGAAGGTTGGTGCATGGCCCGAGGCAAATAGTGCTTGCAAATGGACCCTTTGAAAAGTGGGGCATTGATGCTATGGGTCCTCTGCCTAGGACAAAAAATGGTAAACTCTACATTCTAGTGGCTGTAGACTATAGGACTAGGTGGGTGGAAGCACAAAGTGTGGCAAAGGTAAATGAGAAGACAGTGAGCAAATTCGTCTACACTCACATTTGTTGTAGATTTGGCACACCTTTGGAGATTGTTTCTGATAATGGTCCAGGGTTTAGAAAAGGATTGCTCACAGAAGTTTGTGAAGAGCTTCACATTCTACATCGTCATAGCACACCATACTACCCACAGTCAAATGGTTTGGTGGAGAAGGCTAATGGTGTCATTGCAGGAATCATTAGAAAGATGGTGCAAAACAAGACAAAATTATGGGATGACTTCTTGGATGGTGCCTTGTGGGCATATCGAACCACATATAGGGAAGCCACGGAGTTCACACCATTTCACTTGGTCTATGGTCAAGAGGCTTTGCAGCCTATCGAGCTCAACATTCCAACAATGCGACTTCATGGCAAAGGAGCACAAGATGATCAAGAGGTATGGATGGATCGACTTCTTACTTTAGTGGAGCTTGAGTGGAAAAGAGAAGCAGCATATGAGTGCTACAAGAGGAAAGCCACACAAGTGAAAGAAACGCACGACAAGAAACTGAAGGACAAAGGCATCAAGGAAGGAGAGCTTGTGCTAAGGTATGACAATCGACTTGACAATCGTTTTGATGCCAAGTTTGAAACAAGATGGCAAGGGCCATACATAGTCAAGAAGGATTTCAATTCAAGTTACTATCAGCTTATGGACTTGAGTGGTAAAGAGCACTCCAGGAAAGTAAACGGGTATCGCTTGAAGCCCTATTTGAGTCGCCTTCTACCAAAGGATCTACCAAAGATCTGTCCAAAGGCCGCTGTCTTATGTAAGTATTGTTACATGAAGCATGAGTGTAACTCCAACCAAAATTCTGAGGGGCCAAACAATGAAGATCTCGTCAAGGACTCTGAAGCACTCTCTTTGGAAAAGATGCTCTATGATGGTACATGAATATACCATCATCCAGGGGGAGGGCTAATGATAGCCGTTTTTTCGGCTCTTTGTAATTGCCACAGTGAGTTACCTCACCCTACCAAAATCACCCAAACACTGTGGCTATCCCTACCATTTCACTGTACATAGGCGTGCGTGAGTCACGGGACTTTTCCCATATCTTCTTAAAAACCCTCAGCTAGCTAGTCACTGGGCTAGGTGAGCCAAAAAAAATAAAAAAAATAAAAAAATAAAAGTATATTATGGCCTCTTTGTGTGTAAATATTTCATTGTATATATGGCCTAAATATAGGGATTTTTTATAATTATTTTGGTATTTTATTTAAATATTTCTACTTAGGTGTGTGTTTTATTAAACCTATGTACACCTTCTTTCATCCTCTTACACCATAATTATATATTTTTTTGCCAATATGTACATACTCTAACCTCATATTTTTCCTTTATACAAATCACTCCTACATTTTCACCCTCACCCTCGTGAAAACAAAAAATTGATTTCTACTCATTGGTTACTTTTATTATATTATTTACTTGCATACCTTTTCCTCTTTCACCCAAAATAATTCAAGGAGGGACCATATCATATGATTCCAATATCTTTCCATATCCATAACTCCTCCATATTTTTATTATTATTTCTACTCATTATTCTAACACCATGTGCTCATTGAGCTAAAGTCCATGAATAGTCCATACACTAGTCCCACCATGTATATATTTCTTATTTCACCAATAATCCTCCTCCATGCATGGGTCAAGGGCAACTTGAATGCTTTGTATTATAATATGACAAAGGAGGGGCTCACTCTTGGATGCATTGTACAAATTCAACAAAGGAGGGGACCACTAAAAGACTTTTGCAGGCATAAAAAACAGGCTTTTTGGTGAGAATTTTGGCACCTATCTCCACTCCGAATTTGGAGCGGTGGTCAAAAGAGAAAATGTAGCCCACGCTCTGAATAATCACCCCAAATTGTTTCATGATTTTTGGAGCTACCAGCTGTGATCTATGATTTTTTTAGTGGACCCCAGTGTTCCCATGCTATGCAGCCACACTCTCTCTTCCACTTTATCATTTTCCTCTTTCACACACACTTCTCCACTCATCATCCCCATCTCTCTCACCACTCCTCTCTGCACACTACTCACCTTCTCCTCAACCTTGAAGAATAAGAGAAACCATGGTGAACTCATACCTCCCACACACAATTCCATTCCAAAATTGACCACCTAGTCTCATTTTTCCTCCTCCAAATTACCCATATCTATCAAAAAACCACAAAATTCAGCCTCTTCTCTTAAAAGACAGCATCATGGTGGTTGATTACTCAGCTTCAATTACCTTGTCTCTCAAGGAAGGTCAAGAGTGGAGAAAAAATGTACCGTCAAAGCTAGTGGACCGTCAATAAGCATCAAAATTGGCCCTACTCAAGACACTTGGAGCATCAACCTTGTAAGAAATCCACCTTTTCTTACCTCTTAAGAGTTTTTCTTCCTTATTTTTATCCTACATGGATACTCCCATTGTAAATATTCAATTCCATTTGTAAATTAATACTAACTCTACTAACACTAACCCACTATGAAAAGTCCTATCACCTCCATTTCTCTCCTCTCTCTTTCCCCACCAACTTCTTGATAATTCCAAGCAAAAGAAATTAGATAAATTGCTAAAAATCTAACCCAACCATGGTTAGAAGAGTAACCCTAGCCTTCAAAATTGCTATAAAAGGAGGGTGTAGCTAGCATAAGGGGGGGAGGAGCCATAAGCAAGAGCACTATGCTATAGCTTGAGAAGCCAAGCTCAACCTCTCTAGAAGGAGCTCTTGAGTGGAAGCTCATTGTCTTATGCATGTGCATGTGTTGTAATAGGGGATTAGCAAGGGAAATCTATGCCATTGTAAGAGAGAGAGTGATCATTCAATTGAGAGTAGGAAATCTATCATTTCTCCTACTAGTGTAAGCCCAACATTCGCTGAATCAAGGAGGGTGAATTTGGACTAAGCTTGGATACTTTGTCTCCCTTCCAACGTGAAGTAATGGACAACAATGATGCGTAAGTGTCTTGGTGTTTTTTTTTTTTTGTTAAGTTCTTGATAGCTTGTCTCTGGTGTTGTCATCAATCTAGCCATAAATCCCACATACTGTAAGAGGGCGACAGGGTGGAGAGGACTCCCCTGGCCTTAAGACAGTGATTGGGGTGGCTTTTCTTGTGATGTGTTGTGGTGAAATTTACGCAAGCTATGTTGAACAAGTACTAATCTCACTTTGATTTGTCATGACAGATTTGTAAGAAGGTATTAATGCAACAAGCACCCCCTTCCCCTTTCTCTCTCTTTCTTAAATATATAGTTGTGTTTCCTTGATCATTGCCGATACGTTTCAAAGCAGCCCGAGCACTATCTCTCTCTCTCTCTCTATCTCTCTCTCTCTCGTGTTTTAGTGTGTGAGAGTATTCCATTGGTGTTAGGGTTAGTGTAAATTCCTTGCTTGTTTGTGGGTTGCTCTAACGATTCTCCGCTTTTGCGTCCTAGTTCGCTCTTAAACTAGGTGGTGCCCCTTGTGTAGTTGGGATTTGGCGGTGGGTTTGTTGTTTTGGTTTGTGTTGTGTTGTGCCCCAGCCCCATTGAGCAGCACGGGAGCCTTGAAGGGTGTCTAGAGGCCACTTTTCTTGTTGCCCGCCCCGGACCGCCTCACTAGATATACATTCGGGGGCTGCCAATGGATAATCTCTCTCATATTGTTTTCTAGTTTCTATTTGCATATTGTGTAGAGGAGGAAAACCGGCTGTCGTATTTGTTTTGGTGCATGAACCCCAATCCACAATGCCGGCGTAAACACCTTTTTTGCCAAAATGCAGCATCATATTGCGAGAGTGTAGATCATTGTGAAGGTAGTTATGCGTATTTATATACTTCAGATTTTGGAGGAGAGCATTGATGATCTGCAAAATATTCTCCTAGAATAGCTCCTGTTCCTGCAGTGAGTACGTAATCGCGAATGACAGGCTGGCTGCCGTCTACAGTGCATTCTTTTATCCATTGCTCCACATGGCCGCCATTCCAAAATCGTGAAATGAGCATAGGTTGCTCCACGTGGCGCACCATGGCAAGAGGGTAGATAATACCACGATGTGAAATATCCAAAATTGTTGCTTCGTCTTTGACTTGTTGCTCCATGGTGGGCCCATGTAAGTGTACTTTGAACACTTTTTTAGCATACACTTGATCTTTGAAAGCGGTGTCAGGAGTTTTTTGGAGCAAGGGATTGCGCATATGTACATACACATGCATGGTGCATCAAATAAAGGATTGCCCATTTTCCAGAGCCGGGTGGTTACGTGGGGTCCACATGTGTACAGGTAGGACAGCATGTACAAAGTGCATCAATTTTCATCGTTACCAGTACCAGTGTGTTTTTTCTACAATAATGAGGAGTTGGTAGCGCGTAAAAAATCTCGAGGAAGCTATCCGGGGGCCAACGACATGAGGTAAGCAGGTGCGTCAGATGGCATCTAGTGGCGCCAGGAGATCGAATGGGGTCAATACTTGCACGTGGAGAAGTACGGACACAACGTGGATGTTTTCTTGTGATAATTATGCAGAAAGATCATCATGAGGACCATATTTTGGGGCCACTTCACGGTGTGGCGGGATGCATTATTGAAAAAAGTTGAGTGCCAGGTGTGTGGATGATGCAAAAAGGTGACAACTATGCACTGCAAGGTTAGTTTTTGGCCTGTTCAGGGTTCGTTTGAGGTCATCTAAAAGGCCAAGTGTGCCCAAATAATAAAGATAAGTGTGGGAATTGAAAAAACAGAGAGAAGAACATAAAAAGAGTGGAGAGAAGAGGAGGAATAGCCGCAACTGTGTTTTTGGTGTTTTTGGAGCCTGTTTTGTCCGTAAACTGCTCATCCGAGGTCGGATTTGAGCACTTTGACATTGTAGACTAGGGTTTTGGGCCGTTCCGGACGTGATGGCGCTGTCAATCTTTCCAAATTCCTCACTCTTTTTCTGCCATTTTGGTTGTGTGAGTTTCTCCTATGAGCAAAGCTTCTTCTCCAATTTGTGAGTGTATCTGGTAAGTTTTACATATATTATGTGAGCTATTTTCTCCATTGGTGTTGGCCCAAGCTCTATTGTATCTAAAAATCAGAAATTTTCCTCTTTTGAGCTGAGTTTTTTGGGTGTGTGTGTGTGTGTGAGCGTCTCTCTGTGTGGAGTGGGTAAAAGGGTAGTCTCTCTCCTCTCGCTCCATCGGTGTGTTCCCTGTCTCGGCCAGGTGGGTTGTGTAAGCCGAGTGGTGCCCCATAGTGTGTGTGTGTGTATCTTTTCAAGAGTGTGTGTCGGGTCGTTATAGAGGCATTCTGTGTGTTTCCATCCCGCTCACATTCTTTTGGCGCCCCCACGGAGGATCTTCTTCGAGTACCTTCTGCTTCGAGCTTCAAGCTTCGAGATTCGGGATAACAGGTTACAGACTATAGGTTATAGGTTATAGGGACAGGTACAGGTATAGGTGATTCACACAGGTACAGATAGCTGGAGTACAGTGATATACTAGCAGTGGTGTCACTTGCAATTGTTGTGGGTATGTATCATTTGGCGCCTGTTTGAGCGCATTGTCTATTGTTATTGTACGTTACTTGTGGAAACTGCCATTGCACGCCTTTTTGGAGCCATACTTGGTTTTATTTGGCAGTCCCAGCCATTTCTGAGACTTGGTCTAGAAGATAGTCATTTCTGAGACTTGACTATACGCGATTTTCATTAGCCTTCGTGAGAGGGTCGATAGCGTGAGGTTTTATTGAGCTGGGGGATTCTCAAATGTGGAGATCCTTTCGGTGATACAGGTAGCTGGAGCACTCTTTTCGTGACCTCCCCATAGGCTATGTACTAGTGAGTCCTATTTGATGCTCGGGTTCTATTGTTGGCAGTTTATGGTTACATATACAGTCTATATTTTGGGTTCTTACTGCTCTACTTCTGGGGAAACTCTGTCAAAATTTTTCCAAGTTATGATGGCTAGTTTTTTGGTCTTTTGAGCCATTTGCTGCTGAAATTTTGGCAAAATCAGAGGATAAGACAGGTGTGCTTTCTTGGGAGCTGCATGGTTGGCTTTAATGGATGATCAAAATGGCCCTCAATTCACTCCTTTTCATTTAACTCAAAGAATCCAGATAAATGTTCATGTGTCCAGGAAGATTTTTTTCCAGCAGCGCATAGTCTTTATGTTCGGGCCAAGAAGATTAAGAGAGATACTAGAATGCCCTTTGCCTGTTGTAATTCCGATGATTAACTATGAAAATTCATTTGATGTGCATGCGTTTGTCCTTATCTAAAGTTGAGCTCCATTGAAGTTTCTGGGAATTGAGTCAGTGAAAAGTTTTGGGTTCTTGCACGTGTGTTCAAACGGGTTCTCAAAGCAGTGAAACTTGGGTAGCCATGGATTTCTCTTATCCGCAGTTTCATGGAAGAAGTGATGAAGATGTGGAAGACTTTTTGGAAAAGATGGAGGTTGCCTGCATTAGCAACCAGATTCATGACCCGATGAAGATGTTACGTCTTCTTCAAATCTGTTTAAAGAGTGATGCATGAGTTTGGTCCAAAGCATTTGAAGAGGAGTTGCGTGTGGCTGATCCACCTGTAAGATTGAGTTGGGACAATCTAAGGCATGGATTGGAAGTGGAGTTTGTGAAGATAGAAGATCCTGACAAAGTCTGGCAAGAAGTACAGGGTTTGGTGCAAAAGGAAGGTGAGCCAGTAGATGCGTGCATATGTAAGTTTTCATTGGCATGGGAGCGGATGTGCAAGGCCTTAGCACCACAAGTACCCCCGCCTGACATGATGAAGAAGGACAAGTTCTTGGCTGGTCTTTGGGAGAATATACGTTGGAGAGTGGAGCTAAAGAAGCCTTGGACATATGAAGATGCACTAGAGGTAGCAAGAAACAAAGAGTGGAAGTTGAGGAAAATGAGCCAGTTAGGGGTGGAGTCTTTGCCCATGAGGTTTGAATTTCAGCCTATAGACTCTTTACAAGGTCGCATGCCAGGGGTTCATCATGAACTAGTGGTTTCTATTACTCCTCAGGTTATGCCAGCAGTGGTCACTAGAGCAGTGCAAGATGATGGGCTAAGGCAATACATGAGGCAAGTGGTAGATTTAATGAAGAATATCAGCCTAAACATGCTAGGTCAAGTGGGAAAGAATCGAGGTCGAGGGAGGTTTGCAAATCAGCCAGGAGGTGAGGAAAGACCCAAGAATGGTGGTGGACAAAGCAACGGTAGGTTCTGGAGGCAGACGCCCACATGTTATAATTGGGCCACATCAGCCCACAATGTGATAAGCCACCAAGGATGGGAGGAGACATGTATCCATTGCCAAGACAGGTGGTAACTAGGTCCAATGATTACGGCATCGAAATTAAGGGAGATGAAGGAACTAGTAGATTAACCCAGGAGGAAAAGGGAAAGACAAAAGTGCTAAGTGTAGTCACCTTGGAGAAGGCATCAAAGCTAGAGGATACATTAGTGATGCCTATTGGGAAGAGGACCACAAAGGAAAAGGAAGAAAGAAGTGCCCCAGGTCCTAGTAAGAAGAAGGGAAAGAGTCATGAAGGCGAGGATGTCAAGGCCAAGAGAAAAAGAAGGGCTCGTCGCAAGTTTCATGTTTTAGATTTTCCACGAGGGAATGGGCAATTAAGATACAACTTGAAGGAGGATCTGATGAGCAGGAAAGCAGATGTTACTTTTGGGCAGCTTATAGAGATGGTGCCTAAACTAAAGCGACAGTGGAAGAGGATGGTTAATCCAATGGAGAAAGAGCCAGAGAGAGGTTCAGTAAAGGTGTTAGCGATGGATGAGCTACCAGACATTTTTCCAATAGTAGATGTGTGGCATAAAAGAAAAAATCTAGGACAAGGTTATGTGGATGGTGGAGCCCAAATATGTGTCATAACACACTCATGCGTTGAGAAGATGGATCTTACAGTGACTGGGGTGTTAGGATTCCGGATTAGATTGGCAAACCATCAAAAAGTAAAATGTTTGGGTGTTGTAAAGAGCTTAGAAGTGGAGGCGTATGATGCAAAGGCAGTGGTTGATTTTCATGTGATGCCAACAGGGTTGGGATCATATCCTATTATACTGGGCAGACCATGGTTACGTGTAGTGGGAGCTGTTCAAGATTGGTGACGTGGTACAATTTAGCCTCTATGGAAAGATAGGTGCCAAGAAGCTCTATAATATGGACACAAGGAAATGATTGGAGAAACTTTATGAAGATGAGGATGAGTCTAGTGATGAAAACTATTCCACAGTGTCTGACGAGGACAGTGATAGTACTACTAGCAGTGATGAGGATGCTGATTTTGCATTTCTTTTGATGGACAAAGGAATCCAGGAGTCTAGTTTAGTTGCATTTGCGAATGAGATTGAAGATGAAAGTGAAGGGCCTTATGAAGTGATTGAAGGGCTGATGCAGATCAAGGTTGAATTGTCGAAGAAGCAGGAATTGATGACCCCAATGATCAATAGAGGCCTCTCAGCTATGGAAAAGGAGATATATTTGCACATGCTGGTTGGTTTTCCCGATTTGTTCATTACTTCATATGAAGAGATCAGAGGTTTCAAGGGAGAAGAGATGCATATAGAGCTGAAAGAGGGTGCTAAGCCAGTGCGGCAGAGGCTAAGAAGGATGGGCCAAGAGCAGATGGAAGCCTTGCGGGAAGAGGTGGACAAGTTAGTGAAGGCAGGGTTCATAGTCCCAGTGGAGACCACAGAATGGGTGAGTCCAGTAGTAGTCAGTCCAAAGAAGGATGGAAAGTGGAGAATTTGTGTAGATTTTAAACCCTTAAATGCAGCCACTAAGAAGAACCCATACCCTCTTCCATTCATTGATCAGATCTTGGATTCAGTGGCAGGTTATGAGAGGTACAGTGTGTGTGATGGTTTTTCAGGCTATTTTCAATTGAAGATTGCTCTTAAAGACCGCACAAATAAAACTTTCATTACGCCATGGGGTTGCTATTGCTATACGGTATTTCCATTTGGGTTGTCAAATGGACCATCTTTCTATCAAGAGAGAGCAAATTGGGTATTGGCACCATTCATTGGTAGTTGTGTTAAAGCTTTTATGGACGACTTCTTTGTCTACAGTAGTAGGGCTGAACACCATGAGAAGTTGCAGATGGTATTGGCTCGATATGATGAATGTGGAGGACAACGAAATCCAAAGAAATGTCATTTAGCATAGCCAAGGGTGAAGTTATTGGGCCATATGGCGTCAGAAAATGGCATTGAGGCTGATCCAGACAAGGTTAAGTCTATCATTCTTCTTCCATCACCTACGAGTACAAAGCAATGGGCAACCTTTATACATAAAGTGAAGTACATGGCGCGGTTTATTCCATTGTCTTTTCAGCTTCTTTATCCATTAGAGCAAGTGGCAAAGCATGATACATTGCAATGGGATGACAAGTGTGAAGAAGTGTTTCAAGAGGTGAAAGAGGTGTTAGGGGGGTTGTCAGCCATGCAGGCTCTTGATTGGGAGAAAGTGTTTTATGTAAATCCATCAGTAGGGGATGATACCACTGGAGCCATGCTATTGCAAAAGGGGAAGGGAAGCCATTATATGAGGCCAGTGTATTGTGCAATCCGAGTGAAGTTGGTAGCAGAGAGAAAATTCTCGGAAGTAGACCTAGTGATGGCCAGTGTAATATTTGCTTGTCGACGATTTCGTCATTACTTGCTACCATGACCTTTTGTTTTCTTGACGAGTTATGCCTTTTTTCCACAATTAATTAATGGCACTAACATGTCAAATGTGGTCAAGAAATGGGTAATTGAGCTGCAAGAGTTTGAGTTCTCTTTTCTAGTGGAAGACAGTACAAGGGCTACCCTAGCCGATTTTTTGACTTACAAGGAGAATCCCCTTCTTGTTAAGGAAGAGGTGGTGAGAAAGGTAGTTGAAGAAGTGCCGCATACAGAAAGAGCCATGATGCGGCTTCAGGGGGTATAGCACTTTATGATCCAGAGGGGAAGCTAGTATGCAAGAGAGGGTCCAAGTTGGATGCGCATAGTAATAATGAGGCTGAATATGAAACGTTGGAAGCCAGATTACACATTTGTTTGAAGCATGGGATTAGCAAGTTGAGCATAAAAGGTGATGCCTTGTTAGTTGTGAAGCAAGTGCTGGGTGTGTGGAAGAGCAAGAACACCTCATTGAAGGAAACGTGTTTCAGAATTAAAGACCTGTTAAAAAAGTTTGAGGCATGGAGCATCAGACACATTGAGCGTGCTCTAAACGGAGAGGCACATGAAGTAGCTCAAAGCATGATTGGGGAGTTATTTGTGTTGAGGACCAATTTACCTCTTTATCATGGCCGGGAAAGTTTGGCTCAAAAAGACGAGTTTTTGCTAACAACAATCATTCCAAAGGACATTCAGAAGTCTAAGAAGTATGGTTTTGTGCGTAGGGCATCCATGTACAAATTGATTGGTGATGTCTTGTACATGAAAGGGGCTGATCTTGTGTTGAGACGTGTACCTTGGCGGGAGGAGATTTACAAAGTGTTGGAAGAGAATCATGGAGGCGCATGTGGCGGATATTTTGCTCTAAAGATCACCTTGCATAAGATTTTGCAAGAGGGGTATGTATGGCCTAGTTTGCACAAGGATGTTCACCATTGGTGTAGGTCTTGAATAGGTGTCAAGCATTTGGGAAGAGAGTGTTGAAGACAGAGCTACGAAAAACCATTACGGCATTTGATGTGTTTGAAAAGTGGGGGATTGATGCAATAGGCCCGTTACATATCACAAGCAGGGGCAAAAGCTATATTTTGACTACAGTGGACTATCTCTCTAGATGGGCAGAGGCTGTTGGAATTAGGGTTGCAAAGAAACACACACAGCTTGGAGAAGACGAAGGAAGCTCAAGGCACACAATAGAGAGTGTGTTACTTAGTATGCAATTGAAAGATAGATTGCCCTAGAGTGATGGGCATATATACAATGCACGGGGGAAATAACCTCCTAAAGAGGGAAAAAATGCCCCGGCGGTCCTAGTGTGTTCACACACATCACTACCACATGTATATGGTACAAATCCCCCCTGGAGTGATGCGGTGAATGAGAGCTGGCACATGAGTAAAGGGAAGTGCCATGCCCTGAGGACAAGATTAGTCCACAAAGGGGAGTAAGCCCAAAGCTTTGCGGAAAGCTTCAAGCTTCTCACGAGACAATGCCTTTGTGAAAAGATCTGCAAGGTTGTCCTGTGTTGGCACATAAGCCAAGCTGATCTCTCCTGCTGAGAGCCTCTCCCTGACATAGTGGTAATGCACCTCAATGTGCTTTGTGCGAGCATGAAAAACTGGGTTCCTCGCAACTGCCAATGCGCTCTGACTGTCAGTGTAGATAGTTTTGGCAGTGTCCTGTCCAACACCCAAATCAGCCATAAGGCGTCTGAGCCATACACACTCAATCATAGCTGTGAAGACTGCCCTGTACTCAGCCTCACAACTCGAAGTGGCCACAGTAGGTTGCTTCTTGCTCAACCATGATATACATGAACTTCCAAGCATGAAACAAAAACCACTTGTGGACACTCGCGTGTCAAAACAACCAGCCCAATCTGGCGGAAATGATCCCCCCTTGGGATAAAACAAGCCAAGATGTAAAGTGCCACTAAGGTAGTGGAAAATCCTCTTGACAGCCTGCCAATGCTTAGACCCTGGGCTATGCATAAATCTGCTGACCTGTGAGACTGCAAACTCAATATCCGGCCTCGTGTTGCATACATAAATTAGGCAGCCAACAACAGTTTGGTAAAGAGTGACATCAGCAAGATCACCAGCATCATGTAGACTCAACTTCAAACCTGTTTCCATGGGAGTGGCAATAGGTTTGCAATCCTCAAGTCCAAACTTACATAGCAATGTCTCTATGTAACTTTTTTGACACAAGGCAATACCACCATCACACTGCTTAAACTGTATACCCAAATAATGATGCAAAAGCCCCAAATCTTTCATCTTGAAAGTAGCATTCAAATCAGTCTTAAATTCAGAAATATGTCTCTCATTTGGTCCAGTGATCATCAAATCATCAACATGAAGAACCACGATGAGAATTACATCACCCTCACGCTTTACATAGAATGTGCTTTCTGTTGGACTGTTACGAAAGCCTTGTTTGACCAAATGTGTGTCAGCTTTCTCATACCAAGCACGAGGAGATTGCTTCAACCCATACAAAGCCTTGTTACATTTGCACACTTTGTCCTCTTGTCCTTTTATGACAAAACCGTGAGGCTGCGTTACATAAACTTCCTCAAATATGTCACCATTCAAGAAAGCAGTAACAATGTCTGATTGATGTATATCCCAACCAAAATGAGCTTCCAATGCATAGTAGTCATACAACAAGTGGGAGCAAAAGTCTCTTCATAATCTATGCCTTTTTGTTGTGCATAACCCTTTGCAACAAGTCGAGCCTTATGGCGATCGATCTCACCATCTGTCTTGCGTTTCAACTTGTAAACCCACTTAGTACCAATGGCCTTTTTGCCAGGAGGCAAATCACATAAAGTCCATGTGTCATTTTCTATAAGTGCATCATATTCTGATTGCATGGCAGCCATCCAATTTTCTGAATTCTGTGCGTCATCAAAAGACAGAGGCTCCTCAACATCATGTAAGCTAGACACACCCAAAGCATAACAATCTGATGCATAAGATGCATGGAGAGAGCCTGAACGAGTACGACTAGACAAAGGTGCATCCAATTTACTGTCACGCAAAGTGTGCATTAGCCATTTTGGCATACCTCTAGCCTGCTCATTTTCAGGCCTTTCCTCATCAAGTACATTATGTACATCTGCATCAGTAATAGGCTGATCTAGAACATTTTCAGAAACCCCCATAGGCTGTACATTTGCCTCATTAGAACTTACATTCGTATTTCCACCACTGAAAAGAGGCAACAAAGTGTCATAAATGTCCTGTGAGCTTACATTACTGTCTCTAGTACATGACAGCAAGGGCTGAACAGAATCTTCCACAAACAGTACATCCCGTGAAACAAGAATACGTTTTGTTTGCGGATGATACAACCTATAACCTTTGCTTTCAGCACTATAACCAACAAAAATACATTTGGCAGCCTTATCATCCAATTTTCTGCGCTGCACTTGTGGCACCAAAGCATATGCCAAACAGCCAAAAACACGCATGTGCTCAATAGAAGGTTTTCTATCATGCCATGCTTCATATGGAGTAATAGACTACAAAGCTTTCGTAGGACACCTGTTAAGTACATAAGTGGCACACATAATGGCCTCAAGCCAAAAAGAATGCCGCAAAGCTTGACTTTTGACCATACATCGTGCCATTTCCGTCAGTGACCTGTTTTTCCTCTCAGCAACACCATTTTTCTGAGGAGTATAAGGCACTGTACATTGGTGTTTTATCCCACGACTAGCAAGAAATGCATTAAACTCATGAGACATATACTCCCCCCCTCGATCGGAACGGAGGGTGCCCATAGTACATTTCGAGACATTTTCAGCCATAGCTTGAAATTGTTTGAAGCACATAAAAACTTCGGACTTCTCTTTAAGCGGAAATACCCATGCATGCCTGGAGTAATCATCATTGAAAGTCACGAAGTACAGGTAATTGCCCAAGGACGGAGTTTGCATGGGCCCACAAACATCACTATGCACAAGCTGCAACCTGCATGTGGCCCGAACTGAACCATCCTTTGGAAACTTAGAACGCTGCATCTTACCCAAAATACAGCCTTCACAAACATGTTTGATAGGTGCTTCAAGAGGCGGCAAAGAAGCAACCATATCAGATTTCTGCGAACGCAGCAAACTGGTAAAATTCACATGACCAAAACGTGCATGCCAAAGTTTTGCATCTGAAATAGCCCTTGAATCTGCAACAGCATTTGCAAAATTTTTTCCACACTTGTCATACAAAGTGAGCTTATACAGCCCACGACACAAAAGGCCAGATGCAACAATTTCATCACCAAAACTGAGATCATGAACTGTATATCTGTCATCCACAAATTTGACTACAAGTCCAAGTCTAGCAAATGCGGATACAGACAAGAGATTCTTCTTGATCCCAGGTACATAAAGTGCATCAACAAGTGTGAAGGAACTGCCATTAGCAGCAGTGAGCACAATCTTTCCAAATCCTTGAATTGGATAAGAGGCGTTGTTGGCACAAGTGGCTGAATTCCCATGAGGGACAGACTCAAGAGAGGTAAACAATTCACGATGTGAGGTAATGTGCTTTGTAGCACCACTGTCGAAATACCACACATGTGAATCTGTAGCAACTGACAAGCATGCATCATGGACAGCAGGATTGTAAGTGCACTCTGCGCTAAATGCCCATTCTGCATCAACATCAGCAACACAGTCTCCTTTCACAGAAGACTCAACAATGGCTGCATTTGTAGTGGAACCACCCTCTTTCTTCTTAGCCTCTTTGGCCTTCAACTTAGGACACGACTTGATCAAGTGATCATTGGCTTTACAATAATGGCAACGCATCTTCTTTTTGCCCTTATCACTAGAATTGCCAGACGAAGTGCTGCCAGCAGAAGCATTAGGAACAAAATTTTTGCCGCTCGTAGCAGAACCATAAGAAGTGGCTGCATTACTGTTACCACCCTTTCTTTGAGAGGCAATAAAAGCCTGTTCAACTGCACGCTGCCTAGTTCTGTTTTTTTTGGAAAGTGACTCTTGCAACAGCAATGTGCATAATGCATCAAACTTGACAACTTCAGGATTTCCTTGGGTCATAAGTCTCCAAGTACTAGCAAAAGTTTGGTAGGAATCTGGTAAGGCATCAAGAACAGTCTGCACAAGGGAACTATCTGAAATGACTTCACCAGCAGAAATAAGCTGCTCATTGATATCCTTGACACTAGCAAGGAAAGTGTCCATATCATCTTCCTCATGCATAATCTTCGACTCCAGCTCTTTACGCAGCAAAGCAATCTTAGCTTCATTGCGGCTTGCATAAAGACCTGCTAAAATATCCCAAGCCTGTTTTGCAGATTTTGCTGAACGGATGTGAGGAACAATGGTGCGCTTCATAAACAACGCAATCAATGCATGATCCTGTGCATCCTTAACATCCCAACGAGCTTGTTCTGCCGTAGGCAAAACAACTCTAACAGCTACAATCCTTGCAACAAGACCTACAACATCCTCAACATCGCCTACATCCTCAGAACCAGGACGTACATCAATGCCCTGCACAATGTTCCAGACACCCTTTGACACAAGAACATATTGCATCATATAAGCCCACATAGGGTAGTTGTCCCCATCCAACCTGTCCTCAGCAGCAAACATCTTGAACACATCTTTGTTGTTGTTGTCAGCCATGGTAAATGCTGCACGTGATGTGAAAATTGCCTGAAAATAGGAGAAACGGAGCGGGAACAACCTGTGCTATATAGCACAAACCGTAGAAGACTATAAGGCACCTGTTATGCAGAAAACGGCACTGACAGAAATTCAGCACAAAATGACGAAATAGCCTGTACAGTACTGCCTATAGTGGAAACGGAGGCCGAAATGAGCCCAAATTGAAATTCTGAGCAGACCAAGCTCTTTGAGCTTACCCAAAATATTTGTCGACCTACGAACGCTCGCCAAAGATCACTGAAATCAGAGAAAGTGAGCAGGCGTGTGCTAGAGGAGCTGGCGACTAAGCCCGGGAGGACGTGACCTGCTCTGATACCAATTGTTGGAATTAGGGTTGCAGAGAAACACACACAGCTTGGAGAAGATGAAGGAAGCTCAAGGCACACAATAGAGAGTGTGTTACTTAGTATGCAATTGAAAGATAGATAGCCCCAGAGTGATGGGCGTATATACAATGCACGGGGGAAAAAACCTCCTACAGAGGGAAAAAATGCCCCGGCGGTCCTAGTGTGTTCACACACATCACGACCACATGTATATGGTAACAGAGGCTATAGTAGTAAAACAGATCACTGCAAAGGATGTGGAAAAATTTGTGTATGATGAAATATGTTGCAAGTTTGGGGTGCCACTCGAGCTACTTTCAGATAAGGGGCCAGGATTTAGAGCTAAACTACTAGATTTTTTATGCGCAAAGATGAAGATTAGGCATCAACATACCACTCCTTATTACCCGCATTGTAATGGCTTAAATGAAAGATTCAATGGTGAGTTGGTACAAATTATTTCAAAAGTGATAGAGCACCAAGGAAAGAATTGGGATTTGGAATTGCCTAGTGCGTTATGGGCTTACCGTACAAGGTTTACTCCATTTCCTTTGGTATATGGAATGGAAGCACTATTGCCTGTGGAAGTGGAGTTGCCTGCAGTCAAGATGCTAGAGATGTTTCTTGGGCCTCCTAGTGATGCATTCAAAGAGAGGCTCTTGTAGTTACAAGAGGTTCAGTTGGATAGGATGCGAGCATTACTAGCTTTGGCAAAGATAAATGAAAAGTTCAAAAGTAAGGGTATCAAGAAGCATGACTTGGTTTTGCGCTACAATAGTAAGCTGGACAACACCTTCCAAAAGAAGTTTCATATTAAGTGGGAAGGCCCTTTCAAGGTAGTGGAGTGTTTTCCGAATGGTACATATCAATTGGCTAACCTGGATGGGATTCTACATAAGTCAAGGGTAAATGGATTGCGTCTTAAATTATATCATGCTAGGTTAATGATGGTGGAGCAAGATGAGCTGTCTGTGGATCAAGTAGTGTTGGTAAAGGATGAGGAGACTTGTGACGCTGCGAGTCTCATATCGCTTTTTGCTACTGTGCTAATCATGAATGATCTAGCAGGCTAGGGGATGGGCAAATTATGTCAGGAGTTTTTTGGAGCAAGGGATTGCGCATATGTCATCATGAGGACCATCTTTTGGGGCCACTTCATGTGGTGGCGGGATGCATTATTGAAAAAAGCTGATTGCCAAGTGTGCGGATGATGCAAAAAGGTGACAACTATGCACTGCGAGGTCAGTTTTTGGCTTGTTCGGGGTCTGTTTGAGGTCATCTAAAAAGCCAAGGGTGCCCAACTAATAAAGCTAAGTGTGGGAACTGAAAAAATAGAGAGAAGAACATAAAAAGAGTGGATAGAAGAGGAGGAATAGCTGCAACTGTGTTTTTGGTGTTTTTGGAGCCTGTTTTGGCCGTAAACTGCTCATCCGAGGTCGGATTTGAGCACTTTGACATTGCAAACTGGGGTCTTGGGCCGTTCCGAATGTGATGGCGCTGTCCATTTTGCCAAATTCCTCACTGTTTATCTACTGTTTTGGCTGTGTAAGTTTCTCTTATGAGCGAAGCTTCTGCTCCAATTTGTGAGTGTATCTGGCAAGTTATACCTATATTGTGTAAGCTATTTGCCCCATTGGTGTTGGCCCAAGATCTTTTGTATCTAAACATCAGAAATTCTCCTCTTTTGAGCTGAGTTTTTTGAATGTGTGTGTGTGAGTGTCTCTCTGTGTGGAGTGGGTAAAAGGGTAGTCTCTCTCCTCTCGCTCCATCGGTGTGTTCCCTGTCTCGGCCAGGTGGGTTGTGTAAGTCGAGTGGTGTCCCATAGTGTGCGTGGGTGTGTGTATCTTTCCAAAAGTGTGTGTCGGGTCGTTATAGAGGCGTTCTGTGTTTTTCCATCCCGCTCACATCGGGATGTGTGACACCCACACGCTTCACATGTGCCCATCTTCCCTCCCCCAGCTGTGGAGCTTGGATATTGAAGATGGCTGTGCCGGGTAAAAGGTGTAAAATAGGTGGTAGCTGAGAGAGGTCTAATGCAGCAACGGATGACACTGCAGGCTCTGTTCTAAGAAGGATTTCTGGTTCAACAGCAGCTTCGGAAGAGGTGGCTTCAACTCTTGCACGCTTTGCTGCTCTTTCTAACTTTTCCTTGCTCTTGAACTCCATATAAAGCTGTTGCACAAGATGTATGCGCTCAGCTATGTTTGGCAAGGATGTAATTGCAGGATTTTCCAGTTCTTGAAAGGTTTTCATGATCTGCCCAATGGTTTGTTTGACCATGTTTACTAAAGCACCTGATGTCAAGAGGGCTATGTCAAAAATAGCTAGTGCAACTCTGCCTGGAGCTGCTCAAACACGGACTTGGTCAGAGTCTCTGTAAGCTGATAAAAATAATCCGGAGCGACAGGGTTTAAACAATTCCTAAGCTCTGCCTCTAACATGTAATGAAAGTGTCTCACAATAACTTTGGAGACGAACTTTCCTTGATATTTTGCTAGCTTCGTGTCTGCCATATCTGTATGACAAAATTATAAATTAAGAATCTTACAAAAAGATTGTACACCATAGTAACATAGTTATTATATAATGAGTGTTAACACTATATATATTAAATGATGATACAAATTTATTAAACAATATTAAATTATTGCAAATTAAAGAGAAAATCTTATGATTACAAACCACATTGTGCGAATTGACCATGAAAATTAAATTAGAGAGAGAGAGAGAGAGAGAGAGAGAGAGAGAGAGAGAGAGAGAGAGAGAGAAACAGGCCAGGAGTGTGAGATGCTCTCAGCACAAGAACTGGACCCTGCTATGAGCAGAAGTGTGAGATGATGAAAGAAATCACATCTAAAGGATTGGAAAACCGTACATGTGAACAGCTCAGCTAGTGTGAGATATTCTTAGCATAAGTCCTGGATGTTGTTGTAAAATAGATTGATAGTTTTTATCAATCTAATCTCTGATAAAGTGTGTGGAACTCACAACACAACTATCAACAGATAAATTAACAATTGCAGATGTAAGTTACCTATTGTATGTGTTTACGTCCAAAACAACACCAAGTCATTTGATGATGAAAAATGATGTTCCTTTGGAATATGAAACACACGAGTAACCAGTATGTCACATTAAGATGAAGAGGGCATGAAAATATGCATCTCTTCACTCTTAATATAACGAGTGGTAACGCTTGTGTTTCTATGTAACACATATGATAGAAAAACTTAATCTAAAATTGTAAATTTTATAAGCTATTTCTAATGGAGTGTGTGGAACGCACAACACAACCATCAGCAAACAGCTCAACAATCTCAAATGTAAATCAATTGTTGTATATATCTATGTTCAGAGTAACACCAAGTCATCTGCTGATGAACAATGATGTTACTACAAAAATAGAAGCAAAAAAATAACGAAAGTCACATTAAGATGAAGAGGGCATAAAGTATGCATCTCTGCACTCTTAAAATGATGAGCGTTAATCTTTCTGCTTCTATGTAGAATAATCAACAATGACTTAATTTAAGATTGTAAATTTTATAGGCCACTCTGAAGTGAGAGGTGTAGCATCATGCCTACTACACTCCACGAGTCGACCTCTAATCCTAACTCATCTCTATGGTGAGAGGTATACTACTACACCATACGAGTGAGAATCTAAATTTTTCTAAGCCTTCCCTGGAGTGAGTCATATGACTACACACCACGGGAAAGGAGACTATATTTTACACACTTCTGGAGTGAGCCATATGGCTACACACCTCGAAGTGGCCTACGACCTGCAAGCCAACTTTGTGGTGAGAGTCGAAACTACTGCACCACACAAGTCTGGCACCTCGGGGAGGTCACCTAATAAAACTGTAACCTATCATGTGAGTTCAACAGAAGGGTATTTAAAGTTCTTGAAACTTACAAAAATATATATACAGAAGGGCATTATTTTTTCAAATTCAAAAAAAACTTACAGATTTTAAAAGAAAAGGGTACATTATATTCTTAACAACATTCACAGATAAGGGGTTTAATTACAAACATGTCTTGAACGCACGTGATATGGTAGTGATGGTAGTTTTACACATAGTGAACCCCCGAGTCGGGCACAACACAAAAAAAAGTTAGTATTTACTGAAAATTAAAAAAATATTCCTTGTAAATCGAAGGGGCTATCGCTATTTGCTAATCTCTCAAAAGCTCCAAGCTCTGCAAACTCCCAAAAGCTCCAGAATGCTTTCGACGATCGAATACGGCGACGGTTGTATATATGTAGACTTTTTTGATCGAGATATTTTTCAATCAAAAAAATTCTCAATCGAAAAATATCTCGATCAAAAACTGTTTTATACGGGTATTCGGGTATTATTCGGAAATACGGCGTATATTGACATTTTATACGTATCATTTTTGTTATACGGGCGTATAAATGCAACGCAGGTTTCTAGACCCTAATGTAATATACATAGCCATTTATTTTACTTTTCCCATAATAACTCAAGCCAATTGCTTCCACTTGAACCCACATGCCTATTCTCATATTACACCAACAAGTGAACCAAAGAGCTTACAGTTCTTCAAAACAACATTCACCACCAATTTCAAACCTCTCCAATGCCAGCCAACCAGGCAACGCATGGGGACGTGCACTGAAATCAGATGGGGGGAGTGTTTGGCGGCTAAGTCAACAATGGCCAAATAGACCAGTCAAAGATGCTATTTACTATTTTTAATAAATGCTAACGAGGCCAGATGATGCAGATGCGAAGTAAAGATGAAGATGAAGCAAATACAAGAATTAGATGCAGAGAAGAGTTGAAATTGATGACTATCTATGGAGTTACGATCCAAATTGACGGTCAGTTAAGTTTTAGTATTTTCCGTGAAACGACCGCAAATGCGCGCTGTAATTATGTTTTGGGCGCATCAAGAGTTCCAAGTTGTAAAAATTGAGCTATATTTAGATCCTAGGCAGTGCAGATAGCAAATTAAGTGAGTTTGGCCATTTCGGTGCCCGACCACTTCTAAAAAGCCTAGTGAGTATATAACTCAAAACACACAATGTGAAAGGGGATTCTTACTCACTTGAGATAAGCTTGTGAAGAAGGTGATGACTATGGAGTTCTTGAGATCTCTACGCTGTCGAGAAATTTGCGGTCTTGCCAGGAAAGCACCGGGCTTATGGCTGTGAGAGTTTGTGAGAGAACTCAACAAAAACTATATGAAGGAGTTAAACCATAGATGCCATGAAGACTAGGGTTTGGAAAGAAGTGCAATCAAAGAAGACTCACTCTTTCTCTCTTGCACTCACACACACACAAAGAAAGAACGCAAAAGAGAATGTTAAAACAATACGAAGATGAAAACATCAAGGCTATGGTCATATCGTATCATGGGTAATATGAAAGGGTTAATGGATGAGTTAATGACATTCAATCTTGGCTGACCAAATAGGCTACGAATTGTTCTTTGGAATTGTAGTTTTGTGCTTACCATAATATAGATATTTTGTCTAGTGATTGGGATTAATTGTGTGTACAAATCCTCTTGGTTCATAGCAAGATAACTACGCTTACATCAAAAGAAAAATTATAGTCTATGAGAGGTAGTATGATGGGATCCGATGATAGAAGTATTTCATTGAGCCTTTCAGGGCCAAAGAGAAACACTATACGTTGTTGAAAGTGTACTTTACGGCTAATCCATACGTTAATTCTAATAGATCATACAGAGTGAAAGCGATAGAAATGATCATCATGTGGGTTATTCATCTAGGATAGTATGTGAGAAATGTAGATATGAGAGAAGTGAAGAGATGAGAAGTTTCCCTCCCAAGCCCTATTCTTGCCCGTAGGCAATAAGGATACTGCGGGGAGAGATGTACCTGTAGCAAGAGAACCTAGAGAGGATGAATTACTAAGAATGAGAGAGATAGGTTTGGTTAAGGAGATGAGATTAGATACATATATATATGTTGGATTAGAGATGAAAATGAAAACAACAAGAAATCAAGAAAACATCAATGTAGAACACATCTTACTTGACAAACCCTTCGACACCATTATTGATGGAGAGAGAAGAAGAGGGGAGCACTCCACTTTGATTGATACGCCAAGTACAACACCTTCTTTGATTAGAGTTGATCTTCCAAGGATAGCGTACAAGAATGGCTAGTCTTCCTCTAGGAGAAAGTGTAGGCTTGGGCTTATGTTAATGGGGCTAAGTACAATTAGGCATTACTACTCACTCCCTCAAGAATTCCTCTCATCAATGGCTTGAATGCTTGAGTTCTTTCCAAGGAAGAAGAGGTCCCCTTTTATAGGTGAAGGGAACCCCCAAGGGTTTACACAACAAGAGAGGAGCTAGTGTGAACAGGAATTGGAAAAGTTGGAAATGAACTGTCCTTGCATGATGTGGGCAGACTGGGGTCCAGTATTTTGATCATATCTCCTCAACCGTGGATCCAAATAAAAAAGTAAAAATATGGGCAGAAACTTCAGCTCATTAGCTACGATTTTCATTTTAAAATTGTTTTCCAATTCAGATTGGAACCTTGTGTAAAAAATTCATCAAAATAGGGTCCATTTATGGCAGCAAAAGTCTTCATGTGGTCTCCTTAGCCTAGACTTTCATTTAATTCACAAGGACACCTCATGCCATATGAAAGCATGACATTGCTCCTTGACAAAGTTTTGTAATCATGCTTGCAATAATGCATTAAAATAAGTGTATCTTTGAAATCATGACACATAGTGTCCCACTAGGATTTGATTCTCTCCTAGTAGCTATTTAAAAAGAAATATAAGAAAAGTATAAAAAATATATAGAATATATTTATATTGGAGTTTACCCTAGATATAGGATCTAGCTAGGGTGTGAGATGATAATGAAATAGTAGAAATAAAGAATCAATGCTTTTTGCCCCAAGTTAAAGAGGCGGAGCTATTGATGCTTTTCCCATAGTATTTTCTGATGGTAAAGTAAGGATATGTTACCCTTGAGAAAAACAATAGGATGAGATAGAAGGATTATTATTATACTTAAATATGCATATGTACACTATAGGGAATATAATTATGTATCTAAAAAAATACAAGATAGATCTTGTAGCATGCATTCGCACTATGTACGTGTCACAGCACGACATCCACCCCCTCTAAACCTGCACATCCTCCGGTATGTGCCACATTGTCTCTTTGTAAGATTAGACCTCTTGTACATCTTCGTTGTCTTCTTCTTCACTGGATGATTCCAGAGCTTCATGTTCACTTTGATCTTCACCTGTGTTTTTCTCTTCTTCCTCATCCATATCTTCTAGATCATTGTCTCCTCTTCTCTTAAACATTTTAATCCTTTTTCCTGCAATGGGAATATTTACTTCTGTACCATCTCGTTCAGACAAGCTGTAAGTAGCATTTTCATGCACATGCTTTACAACATACGGTCCAAACCATCTTTTTGAGAACTTACGCATGACTGTGTGCTGGTTATCAAGGCTACTATCATACACTAAAACCTAGTCACATTTGTCGATTGCTTTGCTCCTGAGTCGATGTCGCTTATCAAAATAGTCCTTGTTTTTCAACCTTGCATTTTTGAGTCGTTCTTTTGTAGCTTCAATGTCTCCAGGTCTTCTCTCTAGCTGCCTTATACGCAGTGCAAGGAGATCTTCCCTACTAAGCCCCTCTTGCCAAGGTAGTACATTCCATGTGGGAATTGTATCCTCAATCGGCATCACTGGCTTTTGACCATGCATTAGCTCCGTAGGCATGTAGCCAGCTACTGAGCTATGTGTTGTACGATCAGCCCATAAAGCATATGGTAACAATTTTGGCCACTCACCAACTCTTCCTTCGCAAGCCTTGGCCAAAGCTTTGATGATAGGAGGATGCCCTCTTTCACTCTTTCCATTGCCTTCAGGGTTGTAAGCTGTAGTAAGAGAAAGCTTGATCCCTAATCTAGAAAAGAACTCCCTTGCTTCTTCGGCATCTAGTTCACCTCGATTTGCAATGATTTTTCCCACACAACCATAACGGCAAATCACCTCATCAAGAAGGAATTTGCACACAGCTTCTGTGGTATTAGCTCCTAATGCTCTTCCTTCAACCTGTTTAGTTAGGTCCTCTCGTGCAAGAACCAAGTATCTCATCTGCCAGAGTCCTAAAGGCATCGTGACTAGATCCACAACCCATTTATAGTGCATGGCTAGTGGATATATAGGGTGCAATCCATCACGATGTCGAACATTTGAATACATTTGACAAGTTACACATGACTCTACAAACTGAGATACATCTTTATACATACCCTTCCACCAAGTTTTTTTCTTTCAACTTGGAGAAGGTTGCCCACACACCCCTGTGTCTAGCCCATAGACTCTCATGAAAGTCTTGCATGAGCTTTACTTGAGTCTCTTTTTTACATATAACCCGTTGTGGTGTAGCACCCTTTTGTTTAGGATGCTTCCACAAGTAACCATCCCTTAAAAAGTACCCATATGCTTTCCTGCGTATCCTCTTGAATTCTTGTTCAAACCAATCATCCTGTTTTGTTAGAGTACTCAAGTACCTTCCAATAGAAAGCCAATCACCTTCATGAAGATCTTTCAAGAACAATTCAAGTGAATTAGTCATGCAGACATTGCTACCTTTGACATGAGAGATAGAATAGAATTTTGTGCTTACATCATCTCCCTCATCAATCATTTGTGACTCATCTTCATACCTTGCCCTTGATAGCATATCTGCCACTGTATTGTCTTTACCTGCAATGTGCTTAAACTCAGGATTTAAGGACTTAATGTAGGCAATCCACTGCAACATAGCAATGTTTGGTGTTGAGCAGCTTGTAATCATCGCAAGAAGTGGTAGACAATCTGTTTCTACAACCACACATGCACCAATTAGGTACTCTTTCCCACTTTTCAAGGCTGTAACCATACCCCATAACTCTCTCTTTATCTGTGGATAGTTTCTTTGGTGAGCACTTAGTACCTTTGCTCCAAATCTTACTACATACCTGTGTCCTTCTTTGTCATCTTGCCCTATTGCCCATCCAATCCCTGTAGGACTGGTATCTACTGTCACAATCACTGGCCTTTGACACTCATAGTCTACCTTTCTCAAAGTCATTGCTGACTGGAGTAACTCCTTTAGCTTTTTCATGGATTTTCCATGTGCTTCTGTCCATTTAAACTTTTGATTCTTTCTAAACAGCTGATAAAGAGGATCAGCTACATGTGCATAATGTGGAATCCAAATAACATAGAAGACACATGCTCCCAGAAACCTTCTAACCTCAGTGATGCTAGTGCATGTTTCTTTCATTCTTTGGATGGCATCTACCTTTGATGGACAAGGTTTCCTACCATATGGCCCGCACATGTGCCCCACAATGAGCACTTCTTTGACACCAAACATAGACTTTTTCCTTGACAATGTAAGATTCACTTCTTCCAACCTAGACAAAATTTTATCACAATCATTTATGTGATTTACCACAAACCTGCGACATCCCTTGAGATCCAAAGCTTCATCTTTGTCACTTTCTTCACATCCTTTGATAGGCAAATCATCAATGAAAGGCATTGTGATTTGAGGAATAAAGTCACGTAAGACCTTATTCATCCCATTCATCATATGTGCAACCGAGTTGGTTGCTCCCTGTGGCAAGGTACACATCCTTAGCAAACCCAAAGGTGTTCTCATGGTTGTCAAGTCTCTACTTTCGATTGCAAGCTGAAATTGATCATACCCTGAGTAGAGATCCCCCATTGAGTAGATTGCCCTCCCTGCAAATGCCTCTGCAAATTCATCTACAATTGGACCTGTTCCTATATTTCTAATTGTCACCTTGCTCACTGGTTGCATATCTTGGATGAAGCGTAGAGAACCATTCTTCTTTGGAACTGTGAACCACCTGTTTGAGTATGGAGCACAAGAAGGCTCCAAGATTCCCATTTTGATTTTCTCATTCAGTAGCTCTACTAACTTTGGCAAATGAGCCTTTGGAACCGGAATAGGCCGCAGATTCCAAGGCACATGAGGTATTGTGAAAATTACCATAGAAGCTACAATATAAGGATCAACACATCCTATCTCATGTGGCTCAAATGCAAAAGCCTTACCATGCTTTGAAAGCATTTCTTTGAAGCACTTTGTCTCCTCCTGTGTTAGAAACTCCTCGCAACCAATTTGCAACTCTTGAAAGGACTCCTTTGTGAAGGTATGCCCGATCTTTTTAGGATTCCGCAAACTTGGTTGTGAAGAAGCCTGTTCAATCTTTTCCTTGTTGTTGGGTGGTAAGGGTGAAGGTACTGGTTTCACCTTCTTTGCTACACTCTTGTATTTAGTTTCAACATGGACTTCTGGGCCAACTGTTTGGCTTTCTTTAAAGGCTTCTATTCCTTGATACATTTCCATAGAGCAAACTTCCACAACTTCATTTTCAAGATGCAAACTAGACCTCATTATAGCATCAAGCTCACCCATAGTATCTACAAAAGAAACTTGTTCACACAAACCCAAAACATTTTCAGTAGGCTTTAGCAACCCACTCTTTTTCATGCCTATTTGTACATTATGCACATATTGCCTCTCATATATCTTCAAATCTTCAAGTTTTGTAAAACATACTGATCCATTCCTTGTTACCAAGGAGCTCATCGAGAAAGTTTCACCTATTTTTGGATCAAGCGACACCCTTTTTCTTTCTATACCACTGCAATCCCGCTTTACAATGGTACTTGGCCAAAACCCATCATTTCTCTATGATCATGAAACTCTTTGCTTACCTTTGGTAGAGGATGTTCTCTGAGGTTGTCACGATTTCTTTCATGGTTTACACAGACTGTGAGAAATTGGACAGCTCCTTTACCATCTTTGCTACGTATTCTAGCATATGCTGAACCATCGTCCATTACCTTTGTTTCCATTAGAACTCCCACAATGTAGGGTTGTCCAAGGATGAGATGATATGAAGATGTATCCTGTACAAAGAAGTTTTGGTCAATCTTTACATCACCTATTGTTACCTTCACACCTGGACATGCCGCATACAATTCACCCGATGAATTGTTTGCCACTTTTACCATCCAGCCATGATCTGTGTCCATCGGCCATTTGCACTTGTTGTAGAGACTCTTTGACATTATGTTTATTTCTGAACCATGGTCAATCAAGGCAACAAATGGCTCTTCAAGATCACCTACCTTGACCAAAGTTTCTGTAGTAGCCCTTGCCCAATGACTTCGTGAATAGTAACTCCTAGGAATATCTTCAACTTCTTCATCATCATTTGAGAAATACACTTGCTTCACTCTCCCACTAGATTGGTAGCATCCTACCACAGCTCCATCATTCTCCTTATTTTGCAGTTGCATCCCTTGTGTCTTTGAGGTTTCCCCTTCAACCTGTGGACGAGAAACTTCAGCAAGGGTTTGCCTCTTTCTCTTGATGATGTCAATGATCTCCTCATGGAATTCACGCTTTGCAATGCCAAGAACTTCTCCCAGAGTAAACTCAATCTTGCTATTCAAGATCCTTTCCTCCAAGACTTTCTTTAAATCTGTAGCAACCTCAATATCAGATTGTAGTTTATAAGTTGGGCCTTTTGTCTTACCTTTCGTTGGCTCTTTCTTCTTTCCTGTTGTAGACTCCTGCATGAGTACTTCAGGTGGAGATGCTCCTTGTGTTGAGGGTGTTTGAGAAGGCATTGAGTCGCTTCTTCCCCCACTTCTAGAAGCTCTTTTTGATGGTCCTTCATCAGCATTCTCACGTCTGCGCTTCTCTTCTACAATTGCCTCATTTTGTTGGCATTTTGTAATGTAGGCATGCACTGACAATGAGTCCACTGGATCATTCCATACTGTTTCTAGACGTATGCAATCACCTGCTTCATGTAGAATCTCTTTTGTAAGCTTTCCCTTTTTAGCTAATTGCATGACATTTGGCCAAATTTGACCATGATGGTCACTCACCTCTTCATCACAAAAATGTTCAATTTTTACTCCATAAGTAGCTGCCTCAACTGAAGAGGTGGCATGCTTGGTTGCCATATCTTCAACTAAGGTTTGCATTCCCCCCTTCCCAAAGTTAGTTCTCAAGGGTAGACCTGTCTCTCTTAAGTGGATTTTACCATCTTTAAAAAAGACAACATCTTTTGACAAAGCATCACTAAAATCATCACAATCCCTTCTTGCATGGTCTGTACTATCACACCAAATACATCTATTAACAAACCCTTCTTTGGGCTGTTGTCTTTGCCTAGGAAGTGGCCCTGATGGTTGGCCTTTTTCTTCAAGCTTTTCAAGCTTCACCTTCAAGTCACGCATTCCCTTCACAAGCTCATCTAGCATGGACTCATCAAACTTAGGAGCGATAAAAGTAGGCTTTACCATTTTGTCAAGAGTTGAGGTGGAAGGACTTGTAGTGTTTAGTACCATCTTGTCCCTTCTTCTTTGTCGTTTGGCAAGCAGTGAGACAGCACCTTCAACCTCATTCCAGTCGGTCTTTAGTCCTTGCTCAGCATCTTTATCTTCAAGAAGAAACTCCAAATTTTCTTGAAACTCTTTAACTGCAGCTTGTAAGAAAAGATCTGTCTTCTCTGTATCTAGTGTGGCCCTTTCTGTCCTTGTGAGTTGTGCATAGCGCCGCTCAAATTCCCTAAGTAGTTGTGTTATTGATAGTCCTTGCTTTGGCTTGACTACCCATTCTAAGAATGTCCTTTTGGTCACTCTCTCACAGTCCTCCATGAAATATTCCTCCTTTAAAGCTACTTTGAGTTCTTCCCAATTTCTCCCATGCCCGTCTTTAATTGCCCTAACATGCTCCCTAATGTCTGGAGCAACAACTACCTCAAAGCTTTGAATCATCTCACCTTCTGACACGCGATGCAGCTCCATCTCCTTCACATACTCGCGTAAGTACTTGGTTACATCTTTGCCATTGAACTGATCCATTCTGTTGACAACCGCTTGTATGGCCTTCGTTGCTGAAATCTCCCTTCTTTCAGTAGCATGTTGTTGTTGCATGAACATTGCAAATGCTTGAAACATTTGCATTGTTGCTGGGTTAAAATGCATACCCTGTTGCTCAACATGATCACCCATGGCTACCCACAAACTCTCACCCTAGCAGATTCGCGTCGGGTTCACCAAAAATATGTCGAGAAATTTGCGGTCTTGCCAAGAAAGCACCGGGCTTATGGCTGTGAGAGTTTGTGAGAGAACTCAACAAAAACTATATGAAGGAGTTAAACCATAGATGCCATGAAGACTAGGGTTTGGAAAGAAGTGCAATCAAAGAAGACTCACTCTTTCTCTCTTGCACTCACACACACACAAAGAAAGAACGCAAAAGAGAATGTTAAAACAATACGACGATGTAAACATCAAGGCTATGGTCATATCGTATCATGGGTAATATGAAAGGGTTAATGAATGAGTTAATGTCATTCAATCTTGGCTGACCAAATAGGCTACGAATTGTTCTTTGGAATTGTAGTTTTGTGCTTACCATAATATAGATATTTTGTCTAGTGATTGGGATTAATTGTGTGTACAAATCCTCTTGGTTCATAGCAAGATAACTACGCTTACATCAAAAGAAAAATTATAGTCTATGAGAGGTAGTATGATGGGATCCGGTGATAGAAGTATTTCATTGAGCCTTTCAGGGCCAAAGAGAAACACTATACGTTGTTGAAAGTGTATTTTACGGCTAATCCATACGTTAATTCTAATAGATCGTACAGAGTGAAAGCGATAGAAATGATCATCATGTGGGTTATTCATCTAGGATAGTATGTGAGAAATGTAGATATGAGAGAAGTGAAGAGATGAGAAGTTTCCCTCCCAAGCCCTATTCTTGCCCGTAGGCAATAAGGATACTGCGGGGAGAGATGTACCTCTAGCAAGAGAACCTAGAGAGGATGAATTACTAAGAATGAGAGAGATAGGTTTGGTTAAGGAGATGAGATTAGATACATATATATATGTTGGATTAGAGATGAAAAAGAAAACAACAAGAAATCAAGAAAACATCAATGTAGAACACATCTTACTTGACAAACCCTTCGGCACCATTATTGATGGAGAGAGAAGAAGAGGGGAGCACTCCACTTTGATTGATATGCCAAGTACAACACCTTCTTTGATTAGAGTTGATCTTCCAAGGATAGCGTACAAGAATGGCTAGTCTTCCTCTAGGAGAAAGTGTAGGCTTGGGCTTATGTTAATGGGGCTAAGTACAATTAGGCATTACTACTCACTCCCTCAAGAATTCCTCTCATCAATGGCTTGAATGCTTGAGTTCTTTCCAAGGAAGAAGAGGTCCCCTTTTATAGGTGAAGGGAACCCCCAAGGGTTTACACAACAAGAGAGGAGCCAGTGTGAACAGGAATTGGAAAAGTTGGAAATGAGCTGTCCTTGCATGATGTGGGCAGACTGGGGTCCAGTATTTTGATCATATCTCCTCCACCGTGGCTCCAAATAAAAAAGTAAAAATATGGGCAAAAACTTCAACTCATTCGCTACGATTTTTGTTTTAAAATCGTTTTCCAATTCGGATTGGAACCTTGTGTAAAAAATTCATCAAAATAGGATCCATTTATGGCAGCAAAAGTCTTCATGTGGTCTCCTTAGCCTAGACTTTCATTTAATTCACAAGGACACCTCATGCCATATGAAAGCATGACATTGCTCCTTGACAAAGTTTTGTAATCATGCTTGCAATAATGCATTAAAATAAGTGTATCTTTGAAATCATGACACCTAGTGTCCCACTAGGATTTGATTCTCTCCTAGTAGCTATTTAAAAAGAAATATAAGAAAAGTATAAAAAATACATAGAATATATATATATTGGAGTTTACCCTAGATATAGGATCTAGCTAGGGTGTGAGATGATAATGGAATAGTAGAAATAAAGAATCAATGCTTTTTGCCCCAAGTTAAAGAGGCGGAGCTATTGATGCTTTTCCCATAGTATTTTCTGATGGTGAAGTAAGGATATGTTACCCTTGAGAAAAATAATAGGATGAGATAGAAAGCTTATTATTATACTTAAATATGCATATGTACACTATAGGGAATATAATTATGTATCTAAAAAAATACAAGATAGATCTTGTAGCATGCGTTCCCACTATGTACGTGTCACAGCACGACAACGCGCGTACATGGACGATTCGACTTCATGCCAGCTAAACTCTAACCTCTTCTCTCTCATTTGCTCATGGTGTAATCAATGCCTTGATTAATCAAAGATTAGTGGTTGATTTGTCGATTAATATCTTTCTTTTTTCATGTTTCCCTCTTGTTTAAGCATGCTACTAAGTGTGTGTAGGCTTGTGTAGAGTGTTGGTGCCCGATGTGGTCATTCTATGCTATTCTATGCTCATTGTATGTTTGATTAGAGTTGGATTAGTGATTGATTAGAGAGTAGTGTATGATTAAGCTTTTGTGTGAGAGATTAGGTCGAATGGTAGAGTTAGTAGTGTGCTCACTCCTCGTAGCAACATCATACCCGCTCCATAGATTTATTTGTGTGTAGGTTTCACTTTCTAATCCTCCATTTGGCACGCACAAGCCACTTGTGTGTTTCCATGCCCTAGCCGGATCCTACTCCTCGGATTGAAATTATGTTGATGTCCTCCCTATGCTAGGATGACGTCTCAACACTCTCCCAAGGTACGGTTTGTCTTTTGGGTTACCAACTCTCTTTGCCTGAAAGAAACCAGACTTATTTCAATTTTGTGTGGATTTCAAGTCACTCAAGACAAGAATGATCAAGTTCTGAAAGTGAAGACCTCACATGGCCGTTCCTTTGGAGCATCTACACGAGGCACAACGAGTTTCCAAAGTGGACCTGTCCAGTTGTCACCACAAAGTGCACTTCCAAGGAGAAATCCAAAAGAAGAACCATAGAGATCATTGTTCCAATCAAAGTCATCGAGCTAAAGCATTTTCCAATGCTTCAATTTGAGTTTGGAAATAAGAAGGAAGAAAATTCACATGTAGATGCTTGGGTGCACGAGGAATATTTCACCCACTACCTAGATTTGCTAGCCTCATACAAGGAGGCCATGCAGAGCGGTACCCGTACCTCATCTTACACAGGAGGGGATGTTACGTGCACATTTGTGCCACATGGACATGCTTCATCGACATCCACAGCCAGTTTTCCCCGTCTTCCTAGATAGGAGTGTCTAGAATCCTAGGAGGATTAGTACCCGCAATTTTGTGAGTAACTTAGATTAGATTTTCTAGTTTTCGAACCCTCTTGCATAAATGGTTTGTATACGTGTTTTGACACATGTTATTACACTACGGTGGACGTTTGGCATGACCTGCATGTAGTTCTAGGTTAGAGGGCTTTAACGAGCCATTCTCTGCATCAAACGGATTCCCGATTGGGCAGATGTGCAGCAGTTTCACCCAAATTGAAACCCCCCTGGCTCAACTTTTTAATGAATGATTTTATTGATTTATTTTTTGGGTCTAGTGGACAACTTTCCCTACCTAAGCCTTGAGTGGCATCGTGGGAGCATGGGAAATCTGCAAGCCTTAGCTGTTTCCAGATTCGGTCTGGTACTTTGGCAACCCATTGAGCCTCCTCTCGGCCATTCCCTCACCGGCATCGAGTGCTCCATTGTTGTTTATCATCGGCATCGTCAAGATTTGCGTTTTCAGCCTTTCATTCCTCTCACATCGAGAAGGATCCAAAGGTGCATCAAATCAGCCTCGAAGGTGCCTCATCTTGAGGAGTTACCGAGGTGATTGTCATCATTTGAGTCAGTAGAGTGTGCATTTGAGGTATTGCATGTGTGTACATTCCATTAATGCAATGTAAAGCAAATAACACATTGGCAACAGTGTGGGGGGCCCTTGAGAGGGTTGGTTGGGATCCCATCGAGAGTCTCTTTCCTATTCTCTCTCGTTCTCTCTCTTTCTACACATATCTACTGCACTCTCATTCCCTCTCTTGATGGAAAAGTGAAAGGAACCATCATTCAAGATAAAAGGAATCATTAACATAAGGAAAGAAGGAAAGGATTTGTGAAAGTGTAAAACCTAGATCTTCACCATTTTAATTCCGTTGCACCTGACACACTACGCTCAAGTTTTCCTCATCATTTCATCCACAAACTGGTGAACGGCTAGAAGAGGCTGATGGGCGGTTAGAAGAGGCTAACTCTATTGTCTTAGATTTGCTGAAATTCTATGTGTCAGATGATAAGAGCAAATGGGAACATTATTTATCTATTCTTGAGTATGCATACAACAATACGGTGCGTTCATCAACATGCAAGGCACCTTTTGAAATTGTTGAGGGTGGCAAAGAGGCTCCTCCCATTTTGCACACAAAGGATAAGATTTTGAAGTAGATCCATATGTAGAGAATACAGATAAAATGTATAATAAAAAAAAGCTTGCCTTAAAGAAGACTCAAGAAAAGCAAAAAAAGGCCGTTGATCGTCAACGTCCTGAACTCTTGTTTTCACCTAGTGATTGGATTCTTTTGCGGTTTGAAAAGGCGAGGTTAAAGAAGATGGAGGGCCTTGTTTCCAAAGCTCAGCATGCGTTACTTTGCAAGTTGGTAAAACTTCTTCTGCTGCTTTTGCTTTTAGGGTTTAGGCCCTCGGCCGAGATTAGCAAGTTGGCTCCGTTTTTCAGTGGCTTGACACGTCAGCAGTTTGTGACATTTCCAATGAGAATGAAACCTCGACGAGTGCTTTAAAAGGATTCAAGTGGAAGAATTTACCATAGATGATAGCTATTTACTCTACAAATGTAGAGTATGTGTCCCAAAAAATGAAGAGATTAGGCACAAGATACTCTATTGGCATCATGATAGCCCACATGCGGGACACCTAAGTGTAAGCAAGACTTGTAGTCTTGTTAAGAGATAATTTTATGAGGAAGTCCTAGAATATGTGGTTAAATGTAATAAATGCCAGATCAATAAGGCTGCAAGGCTTAAGATAAGAGGATTACTGCATCTAGTAGACATTTCTTCAGGGAATTAAGAGAGTATCTCCATGGATTTTATAATTGGTTTACCTACAACACAAAGGGGACACGACTCTACTTGGGTAATAATGGATAGATTAACCAAAATGGCTAGGTTTATTCCAACTATGATATTAAAACTCTTGAATTGGCTAGACTATTTGTAGAAAATCGCTATTGACTATACGGTTTACCAGCAAACATTATGTCAGATACAGGCCTAGCCTCAAGATCATGTGTATCCCTAAGGAACCGCACAATACACCAATAGGTTACAAAGCTTCAGATGGAGGTGAGGCAAAGCACACTTTATCCACCATTAGCTATCATGACCACAATAATTATGCGATTCCAGCCATCTGTATTCTTCTTTTTTCCAATAGTAATTATCACTTCCTTGATTTTTTGGATAACCTCATTGAAGCTAGCCATTGAAAGGTTGTTCTTGAATATGTGGCAATTCTTGGTCTTCCAAACGTACTGAAAGAAGCAGAATCTGAATATTTGAGTGCATCATTAAATCACTAGCTTCCCAACACCTTCCCTCCAAGGAATAGACCACTATTGTAGAATCCAATCTTTCAGGTCTTTTGGATCCATTTTCATATCTTGCCTTCCAGAGCTCTAATCACTAGGCACTCCTTGAAAAGGTGACGGGGATTCTTAGTATCCATTTTTCACCCTAAGCACATATCTAGTCCAATACCATTAGCTAAGATCTCATCACATGGCACCCAGCAGCAGCTTGTTGGAAAGAGTTGGAAAGAATAAGACCAACTTGCTACCCAAGAAGTGACACTACAATCTTAAAGGCCACTCTAACTATCATGTAATTAAAGTTAAGAAAGAATAAATTTAATTTCCATTGATGTAAATAAAGCATCAACAACGAGAGAAACAACAAGGTTACATAGGATTAGTTCCAATAGAGATGCCCCAACATGATGTGAAGATTTCTTTGACATAGCCCACATAGGACTTGTACATTTCAAAACCCAATATTGGTATAGTACAGTACTTCAGAATAAATTGGAATAATTTTCTCATTTTTCTTATATGTAAAACAATTAACTACCATCCAAAAACAGTTTTCAATGGTTGTTGCATGCCCACCTACATCGCAAGATATTTAACACGTTCTCACGTGTATGGGTGTTTATCATATAGCACTCATCATTGCCCCCTTGAGACTATGATCTAATCACACCGAAGATGAAGCTCATAATAATAACTTACTTGAAAATGTGGGAACCTTTATCCATAATAGGTTTTAGCCACTAAGTTGTCACAACAGTTTTCATTAGTATCTTAGTAGATACATTTTGGGAAATGGAAATGAAAGGCAAAGGCTTGTGACAAGTCAAGATGAACATGAAGTAGTTTGGATTGATATACAACACTTGGAGGAAGTTGATCGATTGAAAATCAAGCAAGAGTTTACGGATAGGAGGTAGGGAGCGGCACATGGCCAAGGCACGAGAGGTGCGCAAGAGAGATGGAAGCATTGGCACACCCTAGAGAGGGGAGGCTTGAAGACACTTCTTTTAATAAACAAGAAAGACAATCGTCCAAATAGTGACAGTTTTCGGGCTAGTTGGACAACAAAACACTGATAGAGTGGAAAAATGATCCACCCAAGCTTGACCTAGTTGAAACTATTGAGAGACGCATAGTTTGCTACAAGGCAACATTGCATGCAAATGAAATCTATAAAGATTCTAGATAATGGGTGAAGAGTAGAGCAAATCCATTAAATAACATGGAGGAGTGTTTTCAAAATAGATCTTAACATTTCCCTTGGGGAAAGAAACAAAATGTGGGAACATTTATTCATAGTAAGTTGGAGACAATAATCACATTAAAAAGTTCTTTCAAAATATCATCCTTGGTTGTTGTTGTTGTTTTGTGTGTGTGTGTGTGTGTGTGTGTTGTGGGGTGGGGGGGCTAGAGCCTCTAGGTTGAGCTCCGAACTCAGCACTACAAAGAAGTTCATTGAGTTGACCCATTTTGATGCCACAATCTCGTTGCTACTAACACGAGCTTAGACATATGATTTTTCTTTTGAAGTCCTACTACTCCAAGCCTTGGCTCCATTCTCCCTTTTGTGCGATTGTTGGCAACTACCTGCCTCGTGCATCTCCTACCCCATGTGCTCCGCCCCCTGACCGACTTCTATCCCCACGTGCTACGCACACGTGCGCACACACACAAAACAAAAAGAGAAAAGCTACAAAGTCTACAGATATCTACAAGCCCTCAAGCACGTATGAACATATCAATGGCTTGTATGTGAAAAAAAAATGTTAAAAGGAAGGGAAAATTACCAAAATACCCCTCTAATTTGTGGAAATTCCCAAAATACCCCTCAAATTTCAAAAATTCCTAAAATTCCCCCAATATTTTGTCATAAATTCCCAAAATTCCCTTCAACTTTTCCAAAATTCCCAAAATACTTTTGGTTGTGAGAGTAAATTTTCCCAAAAATAGAATATTTTGTAGCTTTTTATAAGAAGATTTATTGTCTATCATACAACATGCTAAAACTAGAATTTGAGGGCTGTGGAGATGAATTGCTTCATTGTTTTTAGACATAATTGCCTTCTTTTGCTAGGTATTTTGTGACACATTACATGATAAGCACCAAAGTAGATCTCAATTGTCAAAAAGGAATAACGATTAGTAAATCTCAAACAATCCAACAAAAATAGATACAAGGGTATTTTGGGAATTTTCACAAATCAGAGGGGTATTTTGGTAATTTTCCCTTTAAAAAAATTAGACATTTCTCTTCATTGGCACTAAATATCCCACACATCGTGAGGCGGTCTCTGTGCTCTGGTTTGCAAGCTGGCAGTATCCATGCCTTGCTGGAGTAGACAGTGGTAGTTTTCACCTCGGTTGCCTCTATACACACACACACACACACAGACTCGCCACTCATGTACTCGTAAGAAAGAGTAGGGTCGATACACAACACAAAGCAGGCACAAATAGTCGGTGTTATGAGTGTTTGGAGGAAAAATGCCCCTTATGATATCACTCCACTTGTAATAACAGACCGGCCTCTCTCTACATCCATTGTGCAACACGAACCGCTAGTGGGCATCGTAGTTGATCCATATTTTTGGCGATTGACAATTGGTAGGTCGAGTCGTCTCAGCACGGCAAGTCCAAGTGCAAAGGTAAGGGATGCACATAAGTAGAGGAAGGGTGGTCATGTTGGAACAGGCCCTTGCTTAATGCAATGGTTGTTGGTGTGTCTTCTCTCTCTCACCTCCATTTGTGCTCCTATCTCTTCCATGCCTTTAGAATACATCTCCAAATAGTATGCAAGCATGAAATTCATGCACATTCTCTCACCAGCGTGTTTCAACTAGCGTTTCCAAATGCTACTTGGAAAGGTCTGGTGAAAATTGCAAATGAAATTCATGCACATTCTCTCACCAGCGTGTTTCAACTAGCGTTTCCAAACACTACTTGGAAAGGTCTGGTGAAAAGTGCACATCGTCTCTTCCAATCTCGCTGCCTCTTATATTCTTTATTTGGGTATTTTTTCTACTGCACTATATCCGCCAGTGAAGAAGGTCCTCCTCATTTCTAGAATTCACCCCAATATTTATAGGGATAATGTCATGCCAATGGCAATTGCCATTACCACTACAATTTAAGGTGGTGAGTCCAAGCTACCTATAGCGATGTTTCTTTGAGGTGTTTCGTCAAAGTTTGCAAGCTGCACACAATACAAGAGCTGAAGCTTTAGGTTTTTCTGAGTGACTATGGGTTGAGATATGTTAAAAAATGATAGTCTTAGAGATAGAGCTCTCACAACAAATCCTACCTCGTTGACCCTAAAGCTAATGCATTTCCAAACGCTTCTTTAAATGGCCTGATGAGACAAGTCTCAAGGGATTCTCACCGACCATAAACATGAAGCGTTTCGAAACGCTTTGCCATAGGCCCCAGTGATACACATGCTTACTTGACCACTGCTTGCTTTCAATGTTCCAACACGATGACAGTAGGGTCGCTAGTTGAAGTATAGAATTTCAAGTGCATAGGACATTTATAAGAGTACCATGGAATTGGGTATAGATATAGCATCTAACCACCACTTTTCATATAGCGTTTGGAAACGCTAGTTGGAAGGTGGTGGTGAAAGAAAATGATAAACCCTTCTCACCACCACTTTCCAAATAGCGTTTCCAAATGCCATGTGAAAAGTAGTGGTGAGATAAATTGTTAGCATATCCACCAAAGCAATTCCAATAAAGACATCTTTTTCCAATATATCCAATGGCTAGTAATATCATCATGAATCCTCTCACTCATGCACTTATGTGAATGTCTTGTGCACGGGAGAAGGGGTGGGGCGGGGAGAGGCCCTTGCTATGGGGGGTTACCTTGAGATGGGGCCTTGGTTGGGCAGTCATGAGCTCTCCCCCTTTGTTGCAGGCGAAGTCTCTTTTTTTGGATCCACGGTTGCATGGAAGTCTACTGCCTTTGGGACGGACTAGCGGTTGTCTTTGGCAAAGATAGCTGGGGACACTCTAGGAGTGTCATCTTGTGGGGTGGGACCCTTTTGGTGGCGCATGCACTGTCAATCTGGCTGATGGGCTCTCCTCGGGTCGTACCTCTCCCAAGCCCTTGGACAACAGCACTTGGTTGATGCAGATTCTGCCATATACGGAAGAAGGGCTCATCTTGTGTTTGCGGGTGCATGGGTGACAGTTTCAGCGGATTATTTTTTGGCTTTTGTACTGCTGCGTGATTATCTGACATTTTGGTGTGGTATTGATGCTTCATGTCGGTTTGTGGACTTTGTATGTTCGACGGTATTTGGTGACTGGTTAGACGATGCTGCTGGTTGGTCCTAAAAGTTGCTGAACAGGTTCATCTCATCCTTGGCTTCATGGTATCTTGGCTTGTGTGGTTCTGATTTTTGGGGTTTATGGCAGCTTAGTGCTAGCATGGTGGACAGGGGGAGTGGAGGTGGCAACTCCCCTCTATTTGGTGGCATCCCCCTATTTTTCGGTCTAGTAAGTGTCGCCTCTACACTCCCCTCGATAGGGTGGCTCCCTGTTTAGCCAGCTATTTGTGTCGAGGTGGCTCCCTTGTCAGCCAGGTCTCCGATATGTGGTGGTTTGATGCTATGGTGTGTATGGTTGGTGTTTAGTGTGATTGTATGATGCTCTAGCTCCATTTGAGCAAGGCTCTCTCTTGTAAAAAAAAATTGGTATTTAATTTTATCTACCACTCACATTTGTGAGTTTGGAAAAAAAAAACACATATGACTTTTCTTTTGAAGAATTCAATACATCTGCTCACAATTGTGAGTTTGGAAAAGAAAAAAGGTGCACATATGACTTCAAGGATCTAGCATTGGTGAATTCATTTCGAGAAGGCCTTCGTGTCAAATTTGATTGAAACAATGTAAAGCAACATGTGACATGTGCTTTCTCGCTTCTTCAATCTCTTTCTTTTTGTTGTCTTCTAAATTCATTTTTCTCCTTCATCTCTCTCTCTCTCTCTCTCTCTCTCTCTCTCTCTCTCTTTGAGTATGCCATCTCGTAGTTGTGAAATCCTCGTCGAGAGTCATTTGAAGGTTTTGAAATAGATCAATCATTGTTAATCCCATATCCAGTAATCACTTTCTCTCACCATCACTTTTCAAACAACGTTTGGAAATGCTATTTGAAAAGTGGCGGTGAGAGGCTTTTATCACATTCTCTCACCACCACATTTTAAGTAGAGTATTGAAATGCTAGTTCAATAGTAGTTCTTAGAGGGCTTTATCACTTTCTCTCACCACCATCTTTCAAGTAGGGTTTTGAAATGGTAGTTGAATGGCATTGGTGAGAGAAAGAGATATATACCCTTAGCTATGTTTTCCTAATTGTTGACATAAGCAAAGATCTAGGAGAGGTCAACTCCACATTTTCATTAATTATGAGGGGGTTTTTCTTTCATAATTAACACTTAGATTTCTTTCACAAGCTCAACAAAAAGGACCAAAACTACACCTAATTTCACCTGCAAGGTTGGAGACATGACCAATTGCAACTTTTTTGAAACATGACAGAAGGTAGAGTTTAGGAGTTAGTTCAATGAATCAACAACTAAAACACATGGTAATTTCAAGCACACTAAGAGGTTTGTCCAGAACCAATTTTTAGATCTCATGTAATCAAGAAAAAAGGCCTTGTATTGCCTAGAGACTTATAGCATCATCATCTTGCAACTCTTCCATTGGAAAGAGTCATGCATTCATCAATAAAAGTGCTTATTGCTCTTCTATATTTTCTTTGAACCTTGAAAAGAAAGAAAATATCTAAATGTGTATTTCTACTAATGATTTGTGTAACAAAGATGACTAATGTAATTTATACAAAGAGCCTAGTAGCATGTGTCTAGAAACCTTGATTTTACAATTAGAGAGTTGGCTAGCAGTGGCTGCATTCAAAGAAGGATAGCTAGAACGGGTTGTAGTGAGTTTGAAAAGATGGCAACTCATTCAATTATCATGGTTTTCATTTTTACAAAACTGTCATTGATTTCCCAAAATGTATCTACTAAGATACTAATGAAAGGTGTTGTGACAACTTAGTGGCTAAAACCTATTATGGATAAAGGTTTCCACATTTTCAAGTAAGTTATTATTATGAGCTTCATCTTCGGTGTGATTAGATCATAGTCTCAAGGGGGCAATGATGAGTGCTATATGATAAACACCCATACATGTGAGAACGTATTAAATATCTTGCGATGTAGGAGGGTATGCAACAACCATTGAAAACTACTTTTGGATGGTAGTTAATTGTTTTACATATAAGAAATATGAGAAAATTATTCCAATTTATTCTGAAGTACTGTACTATACAAATATTGGGTTTTGAAATGTACAAGTCCTATGTGGGCCATGTCAAAGAAATCTTCACATCATGTTGGAGCATCTCTATTGGAACTAATCCTATGTAACCTTGTTGTTTCTCTCGTTGTTGATGCTTTATTTACATCAATGGACATTAAATTTATGCTTTCTTAACTTTAATTACATGATAGTTAGAGTGGCCTTTAAGATTGTGGTGTCACTTCTTGGGTAGCAAGTTGGTCTTATTCTTTCCAACTCTTTCCAACAAGCTGTTGCTGGGTGCCATGTGATAAGATCTTAGCTAGTGGTATTGGACTAGATATGTGCTTAGGGTGAAAAATGGATAGTAAGAATCCACGTCACCTTTTCAAGGAGTGCCTAGTAATTAGAGATTTGGAAGGCAAGATATGAAAATGGATCCAAAAGACTTGGAAGATTGGATTCTACAATAGTGATCTATTCCTTGAAGGGAAGGTGTTGGGAAGCTAGTGATTTAATTATGCACTCAAATATTCAGATTCTGCTTCTTTCAGTACGTTTGGAAGACCAAGAATCGCCACATATTCAAGAACAACCTTTCAATGGCTAACTTCAATGAGGTTATCCAAAAAATCAAGGAAGTGATAATTACTATTGGAAAAAAGAAGAATACAGATGACTGGAATCGCATAGTTATTGTGGTCATGATAGCTAATGGTGGATAAAGTGTGCTTTGCCTCACCTCCATCTGAAGTTTTGTAACCTATTGGTGTATTGTGCGGTTCCTTAGGGATACACATGATCTTGAGGCTAGGCTATGCACTTTTCTTGAATTCAATATATCCACTCACTATTGTGAGTTTTGACCAAACAAAAAATCTTGTAGTGTCACATGTGCCAAGGAATTCGATAATGAATATATCAGGTAAAACTTTGTACTTGTAGAAAATAATGTGAATTTTCTTGTTGTAATCAATTGAAGGGTTTGCTAATCAATCCATTAGTCCAGGTTACTCACTATTTGTCGCTCGCTTTTCGTCCCTCGCTCGCTTTTCATCGCTCGTTAAATGATAGCACCCCCCTGTTGGCATCACATGAAAATCAACCACTGCCTTTGCATCATATGCCTCCACTTCTAAGATCTTTACAACACCCAAACATTTTACTTTTTGATGGTTTGCCAATCTAATCTGGAAACCTGACACCCCAGCCACTGTAAGACCCATCTTCTCAGCACATGAGTGTGTTACGACACATATTTGGGCTCCACCATCCACATAACCTTGTCCCAAATTTTTTCTTTTGTGCCACACATCTACTATTGGACAAATGTCTGGTAACTCATCCATCGCCAGCACCTTTACTGAACCTCTCTCTGGATCTTTCTTCATTGGGTTAACCATCCTCTTCCACTCTCGCTTTAGCTTAGGCACCATCTCTATAAGCTTCCCAAAAGTAACATCTGCCTTCCTACTTGTCAAATCCTCCTTCAAGTCATAGCTTAATTGCCCATCCCCTAGTGGAAAATCTGAAACATGAAACTTGCAATGAGCCCTCCTTTTCCTCTTGGCCTTGACATCCTCGCCTTCATTACTCTTTCCCTTCTTCTTACTAGGACCTGGGGCACTTCTTCCTTCCTTGTACTCTGTGGTCCTCTTCCCAATAGGCATCACTAATGTATCCTCTAGCTTTGATGCCTTCTCCAAAGTGACTACACTTATCACTTTTGTCTTTCCCTTCCTGGGTTAATCCACTGGTTCCTTCTTCTCCTTTAATTTCAATGCCATAATCATTTGATCTAGTTAGCACCTGTCTTGGTAATGGATACATGTCTCCCCCATCCTTGGTGGCTTATCACATTGCGGGTTGATCTGACCCAACTCTCCGCAATTATAACATGTGGGCGTCTGCCTCTAGAACCTACCATTACTGTGTCCAACACCATTTCTAGGTCTTTCTTCACCTCCTGGCTGATTTGCATACCTCCCTTGACCTCGATTATTTCCCACTTGACCTAGCATGTTTAGGCTGAGATTCTTCATTAAATCTACCACTTGCCTCATGTCATGCCTTAGCCCATCATCTTGCACTGCTGTAGTGACCACTACTGGCATAACCTAAGGAGTAACAGGAACCATTGGTTCGTGATGAACCCCTGGCATGCGACCTTGTAAAGAGTCCATAGGTTGAAATTCAGACCTCATGGGCAAAGACTCTAATCCTAGCTAGCTCATTTTTCTCAGCTTCCACTCTTTTTTCCTTGCCACCTCCAATGCATCTTCATATGTCCTAAGCTTCTTTATCTCCACTCTCCAACGTATATTCTCCCAAAGACCAGCCAAGAACCTGTCCTTCTTCATCATGTCAGGCGGGGGTACTTGTGGTGCTAAGGCCTTGCATATCCGCTCCCATGCCAATGAAAACTTACATATGTACGCATATACTGGCTCACCTTCTTTCTGCACCAAACCTTGTACTTCTTGCCACACTTTGTCAGGATCTTCTATCTTCACAAACTCCACTTCCAACCCATGCCGTAAAAGGTCCCAACTGAATCTTATAGGCAGATCAGCCACACACAACTCCTCTTCAAATGCTTTGGACCAGACTCGTGCATCACTCTTCAAACAGATTTGGAGAAGACGTACCATCTGCGCTGGGTCATGGATCTAGTTGCTAATACAGGCAACCCCCATCTTTTCCAAAAAGTCTTCCACATCTTCATCACTTCTTCCATGAAACTCCGGATAAGAGAAAGCCATGGCTACCCAAATTACGATGCTTTGAGAATCCCTTCAAGCACACGTGCAAGAACCCAAAACTTTTGACTGACTCAATTCCCAGAAACTTCAATGGAGCTCAACTTTAGATAAGGACAAACACATGCACATCAAATGAGTTTTCATAGTTAATCATCGGAATTACAACAGGCAAAGGACTTTCCAGGATCTCTCTTAATCTTCTTGGCCCGGACATAAAGACTATGCACTGCTGGAAAAATTCTTCCTAGACACATGAACATTTATCAGGATTCTTTGAGTTAAATGAAAAAGAGTGAATTGTGGTCCATTTTGATCATTCATTAAAGTCAACCATACAGCTCCCAAGAAAGCACACCGGTCTTATCCTCTGATTTTGCCAAAATTTCAGTAGCATAACAACATAAATGTCTTAAAAGACCAAAAGACCAGCCATCATAACTTGGAAAAATTTTGACAGAGTTTCCCCAGAAGTAGAGCAGTGAGAACCCAAAATATAGACTGTATATGTATGCATAAATTGCCATCAATAGAACCCGAGCATCAATTAGGAATCACTAGTACATAGCCTATGGCGAGGTCACAAAAAGGGTGCTCCAGCTACCTGTATCACCGAAAGGATCTCCACATTTGAGAATCCCCTAGCTCAATAAAACCTCACGCTATCGACCCTCACACGAAGGCTTATGTAAATCTCGTATAGTCAAGTCTCAGAAATGACTACCTTCCAAACCAAGTCTCAAAAATGGCTGGGACTTCCAAATAAAACCAAATATGGCTCCACAAAGGCATACAATGGAAGTTTCCACAAGTAACGTACAATCCACCAAACAATGCGCTCAAACAGGTGCCAATGGATGCATACCCAGAACTTAAGTAGCTAAAGTTCTTCTTCTCTCAATTGATAAACCCCCCCCCAAAGTGATGTAGAAGTGCTCTATTTATAGCTTTTCTAAGTGGATTATCTCTAGGCATAAGTATGCTTATTTGTGTGGCTAATTAGGTTTAGGGTTTTTTGAATTCTTTATATGGTGGGACTACTTTGTCTTCTCTATTTACATTGAGTGAGAATAAGGAGAAGAGAAATAACTTATAGGGTTGAATGGAGGTGTTTCTATCTACATGGGGTTTCC
The DNA here is from genome assembly GCF_014529385.1 of Adiantum capillus-veneris. Taxonomy (NCBI): domain Eukaryota; kingdom Viridiplantae; phylum Streptophyta; class Polypodiopsida; order Polypodiales; family Pteridaceae; genus Adiantum; species Adiantum capillus-veneris. The sequence goes on along the minus strand of NC_140949.1, from coordinate 104,996,780 downwards.
ATTTTTTAAGGTGAATTTGGATAGGCAAATTGCATACAAGTTAGTAGTTAGTGACTTAGTAGTTATAATATTTACAAGTGAGTCACAAACGTGCCAAATGGATAATTTACAAAGGGAATGCTCAAATGAGCATAATAGGAAAATTGATTTTATGGAATGGTTATATACAGGGATGAGTTTGAAAGGATAAGAAACCTGTAACTGCTCGCAATGCCTTGTCGTTTGCCGCTCCAATGCTTGATCCGTGGCGAGGTTTTGTCGGCTGTGTAATTAGGGTGCTTGCGGGAGATTAAGTTCATGAAGAAGATGCACACAATCAGTTTTTTGCTGATTTTTTAGATTTTTTGGAAGAAGAGATCAATCATATCTCTTCATTGATAATTACTAGGTAGGTAGTTAGGGTAGATGAGTGTTTAAAGCTTTCATGGAAGGTATGTAAGAGTGGAGGTGATAAGGATTAGTTGTACTTAGAGGGGGAGAGAGTGTTTGCAGGTTTGAATAGAATGGAAATGGAAATGAGAGTTTGTGTGGGTGAAGAGGAGAGTGAGGGTGAAGCATTTTGGACCAAGACAGCAAAAATGGGGTCCACCAAGATACCCATAAAATATTTCTCATAGCTCCAAAAAATGCAAAATAAATGTTCTCAAAAACCTTAGCTCACGGGCTACAACCTTGTAGTTTTGGGCAAAGTCCAACTCGGAGTGGAATCATGCATGAAAATTCGCCCAAAAACACGTGTCTTTTTCTCCCTCTCAAAGTCTTCCAAGTGGGGTCCTTGGTTGTTGAACTTGCACATATTCCAATTGGTGAGGCATGAGGGCATCACATGGACCCTTAATAATGCTCCATTGAGTCCATGAAAAATTATTATTGAATTTGGTGAAGATATGCATGATAACAAGTGTACAAGCCAAGGTGCATGATTATACTAATAAAATATAAATAATATGTATATAAAATATAAAAGTAAAATAAAATAAGATAAGATAATATACAAAAGAGGTATGCTAAAATATATATATTGTTATATTCTCTTACAATAGATGGAGTGAAAAAATATTATTTACAATTTTACAAAATGGGAAAGGAAAAAGTACACTCTAGTTAACTAGCATGAAGTTAATATTAAGGGCAGTAATATTTTTTTGGATTCAACCCTACTTAGGTAATTAGTAAGGGTGGAGTTTTATGGTTAGGAGACACTTTAGAGAAATATACACATTTATGAGCACACCATATCCACTATAGCGGGTATCACATACATGAAGAAAAATAAAGTATGTACAATCTTTGAGTTAGCATGTGGGTAGAGTTAAAAGGTTAGTAGTGATGGAGTGAGGCTAAAAATGTGAAATTTTTAATAGCGAAAAGCAACTATCAGCGTGAAACTCAACCGCAAAGGCCTCGTCTGACGCCTCAACAACAAGACACCTCACTACAAGAAGGCTGATGCTTTGGATGCTTTCAAACAGGATATAACTATTTTGGTTTCCCCCAACGCACTGACAAACCAGTAGAGCCAACGGTCAACAGAATCCCAGGACCACGTCTAGCTAAGAGAGCTAGACCCGCTAGTGGACTAGTACCTGACATCTATGACATACGCCTTGAAAGTAGAAATGAATTGTGTCGAGCATATGACAAAGTCAACGGCTTCAGCGCTAATTTTCTTTGACCCAGGAGCTACCAAAAACATCATCCATTCAGAATTCGTGAAGCAGGTGGACTTTGATTATGATCCACAGGGTGGCGAAATCGTAGTCGAGTTAGCCATTGGTCAGACCTAGAAGGTGGTACCTCTCATTGGTGCTCTTCCAGTGGCCATCCAAGGATATCACGGAAAAGTAGATTTTCACATTATGAAGTTGGGCAACTGTGACACTCTCTTGGGTATGCAATGACGTGACCATCCAAATTCGGAACCGTACAATTACCGTGATGTAGAATGACAAGCCAGTCGTCCTCAGAGTTTCGTTGTCTGAACAAGAACCTAAATGAATTATCTAGTTGTTTTTGTAATTTCGAACTCTGTTTAAGGAAGTACTATTTTAAATTTGTTTGAAATGGATGGAATTTGTTTTAAACCTGTATTGGTGTTGATTTGAATTGTTTGACTCTAGTTTTAATACTGGTTTCAATGATTGGTGATTTAACTCCTGGGTAGAGTAGTGAGACATGATATTTGAGAATACTTGCTCATATTCAAGGCTCGGACCCTTTTCGTTATTTGCAGGGGGAGTATTGAATGTTTGAAAAGTGTTTCTTTTACTCATGGCGAGGACCTAGATGGCTATTTATGGGAAGAATACTAAGAAGTCTGAGCAGTGGTTACTCTCAGCACCTCCAAACGATGTAGGCTGCGATCTCGGGGGCGTTTGGTTGTATAAGACCTCAATATCTCATGGCCCGGACCTTTTTAGGTTATTTGCGGGAGGAGTGATGAGGAAGTTGTTGGACAACTCATGGCCCAAACCAAGATGGTTATTTGCGGGGGGGGGGGGGGGGGGGGGGGGGGGTGCTCATCGGTGGCTTTATGTTTCTATGTCTTGTAACATGTATATGTGAACATTTGTGTTGCATTGTGATGTGTCAACACCTGAATATTCCTTATTGGATGAGATATTTCTGGGAAGTCAACGACGTAGGATATCAAGAGTCTCGACCTGGAATGAGACTCCTGATTGGATGAGATACTTCTAAGAACCACCCAGGATATCAAGAGCTCCAATCTGGATTGAGAAAACTGAATGTCCCTCACAATGACCCTCGGAATTTTTTGAGCTAACTTGAGTTGTTTTGCAGATGTATGGTAACTGTGGACGATTACTTTCTTTCAAGAAGGGGGGATGTCACAAACTGCTGTTGTGTCAAGCCACCGAAGAACGGACGAGGGGCCTAAAACCGAAGTGAAGAAGCAGGAGCAGTAGAAGAATTTCCAGCAACTTGCAAAGTCTTGCCCGGTGGCCTATTTTTAAAGAAGACTTCCCACCAACTTATGAGACCACATCCGATGGGGCCTAAGTGACCTAAAGGCATTAAAAATTATAGTGGGGACAACACACATTTACACACACAAAGCTTAAAAACTGATGACCTGGAAGCCTGTACGGCCGTCTGCAATTCGCACTGACATGCTACATGGGAGCTGGATTTCTGCAAAACGTGCTGGCAGCTTTTGGTGCTAGTGCTTTTGGGACCAGTTGCGTTTGAGTTTGACTGCTTTTCATGTAACTTCTTTTCAAGGCCAAGGGCCTTTAAATATGTATAGAGGGTTCATTCTCTGGTAGACTTCAGTGTGAAGGTGCAGGGATTGGAGTACCGGCATTGTACTCAGGTTAAGCAATATAAAGAATGCAAAAGCAAGTAGAAATACATTTTTCTTCTCTCGGAGCTTCTATAACTACCCCTGGGTTTTATTTTAAAGAGGGAGGGAATGTCACCGTTGTGACTAAGTTACATCATCATGATCCCTCGCTCAAGAGACATGCCTCTTTGTCAAAAGCCACACTCCTTCGATGACTGGTCACACCCCTTCTCTCTACGATTGCGACTCTTCACCCAATGGTTGCAACTCTTCATTCAAAGGATGTGTCTCTATGCCTAGAGTCCTGTCTAATCACCATGAGACGCGTCTTTTCAAATGTGACTCTTCGTCTCCTATATAAGGAGCATATTGTACTTCGTTTTTAAGCATTTGTTCAATCAATCAAACATTAGTGTTCTCGTCTCTTGAGTCTCAGTTTGATCTTAAGTATGAAGTTTTAATCTTAAGTAGAGGATTAGCACCACTAATCCTCACACTATTAGTGCAAATCACGGGTCCGTACAACTATCCAGGTCATCACGTTTTTACACAAGGCTTTTGTGTGTGACTTGGTCCTGCTTTATTTTTTGTCTTTAGGTCCCGTGGGCCCCATCTGACGGGGTCCCATAAGTTGATGGGAACTTCTTTAAAAATTGCCCCACTTGGTGAGGTTCAATTAGTTGGTAAGATTTTTTTTGCTACTTCTACTTCTTCTATTGCTTCTTCTTAGGTTTCTAGGCCCCTCGATCGGGATCTACAGGTCGGCCAGGGTCAGCCAGGGTTGTGCCTACAACTCCCCAACCCGTCAGGTCTTAGGTGGCTTGACACGTCAGCAATTGGTGACATCCACCCTTCTTGAAAGAAGAGTAATTGTCTGTGATTATTGTATATCTGCAAAACAACTCAAGTTAGCTCAAAAGTTTTTAAAGGACATTATGTGGGAAAATCAGTTTTCTCATTCCAAATTTGAGCTCTTGATATCTTGGGTCGTTGGTTTCTTAGAAAAATCTAATCCAATTAGGAGTATATTCTCATTCCATGTTGGAAGTCTTCAGAGTTTGGGCCGTGGACTTTCCATCACTTACACAGCCAATATCATCCAAATAGGATTATTTTCAGTGGTTGGCACATCACAATGCAACAAAAATTCTCACATATGCATGTTAGAAGACACAATAGACAGCGCCGCTAAGCACTCCCCCGAGACATACGATCTATGGTATGAAGCTACTTAATGACTACCTCGTCACTACCCCCGCAAATAACCTAAAAAGGTCCGGGCCATGAGCTAAGAGGACTAATACAGCCAAACGCTCCCCAGACTACAACCTCCATCGCTTGGAGGTTTCAAGCATACAACCAAACACTCCTCAGATATCCCGTCTATGTCGTTTGGAGGCTTTCTAGCATACAACGAAACGCTCCCCAGACATCCCGCCTTTAATTTGTTGTTTCGAGGTTGTCAGGCATACAAGGAAACACTCCACAGACATCCCGTCCGCGTCTTTTGAGGTTCAAACAATACTAACCAACATTTCTCACTACGACACCCGGGGTAAATCACCAATCATTGAAACCAATATTAAAACCAGAGTCAAACAATTGAGATTGATACTAAGACAAGTTTAAAAGAGATACCATCCATTTTAAACAAATTTCCAAACAGGGTCACCAAATAATTAGATTCTTAAATAAAATTCAAAAAGCTACTAAATCAAACTGTAAAAGCATTCTCAATGTCAGTCGAACTGGAAAAGACGACTGACTTTCCATTCTGAGTCCTGCAACAAAAATTAGAGTTAGGTTTCTTCCAAAAGTTTGTAGCTAACTGTAGCATGGTCCATAAGCTCTTGAATCGTTGAAAGACGCTAGGGTTTGGGGCGAGTGCCTTCTAGTTGCACTCCCCGTCTCGTGTGTTGTGCATCTCTTTCAGTTTAGTGTTATTTGAAGTGCTAAAAGTTGTTTAGTCTTTTGGCACGTGGTGCCCGTCTCGATTACAGTGGTAACAGAGCTCTAGTCATGTGCTTTTGTGAAAGCATACCAGTCCTATCAAAGAGAAAACAGAGCAACATGGGGCTTTCAAGTTTTTCTGAAATTTTTATCAAAGAATCTTCATGCTCCCCTCTTCATGGCTCTATCTTAAAGGGCATAAGCCATAAAGAACTAAAGACCACTTGCAACAGAAGGATCAAATTTTTTTTTTCGAGTCATTGTTTCTCTGAGAGGGTGAAGTGGTGGATGTCTATAGCTACCAAGGAGCACGCTCCATGGACTTGGCAAGCTCTGAAGGAAACACTTTTTGCCCAAAGTTACATGCCTTCAGACATCTTCCTTCAGAAACTGGCATCTGTCCACATCTTCCTTCAGAGTGTAGCTTCTGGCAGAGTGGGGTATCCTAAACTGCTTTCCATGGAAACCCTAGCAGATTATCTCTCAGAAGGTGTCTCTTCTCAAAATGATAACTTTGGAGGCCCAATGTGATTGATCTATCATTGGACTTTTCGGTATTTCTTTATATTGCATCAACAAGGTACAACTCCTGTCACGAGGACGTGGGAGCTATTAACTATGTCACGAGGATGTGGCAACTGCTAACCTTAGTCGTTGGTTTCTTTCCAATGATTTTTGTTTTATTTTTAAGACCCTCTTTTTGAAGTTGCAAATGGTCGGACATTGTATGGCCAATGTGAACGTTAGTTTCACCCGTAGACGGGAAGTTGGTCAACATTGGAATTTGTATAGTAAGAGGAAGTCTAGGCTCAAAGAAAGGTCATGTAGGTCCCCTCGTCGCACTTAGCAAGTTGGTGAATACTAGTAAGTGAACTCTCACCAACAGAAAGTATCTGACAGTTGGGCCACATTGCACTTTTGGATGCGGTCCCAATGAGGATAGATGGTTAGATGACCAGTGGGAGCCCAATGGAAGCATCTCCTATAAATATTAGGGAATTGCTTTTTTGGGCCATGAAATGTGTTCGCGTCATTACCTTCGGTATGACCTGGGGAACACTTTACAACTCTCTCGTGAAGTCAACTAGGCAACCAGTCGGGAAATTTTTAGGCGGCAACCCCGAAACGGGAAAATGCTTGTAAATGCGCCAAGTGGGACATTTCTGTGCACATTCCTTCTCCATCAGAAAGTGGCACTGAATTTTATGTTGGGAGAGGCCTCATTCGCAAATGGTCACAAGTTAAGAGCTATGGAGTGCTTTCTTTCCCTCTCATGTACAGTGTGGTGCTAGGAGTGATGCCCTGTACGCTACACACTGCTCTCTCTCTCTCTCTCCCCTACGTGCAATAATGTGATGCCCCACAAGAGGGCTCTTCATTTGATTGATGTACAGTAGTGTGGGTTCATGATTTTGTGCTGAGGCAAGAGCTTCCTTGAGCAGGAACAGGGGTAGCTAACTGCTACTCCAAAGCAGGCACCGGTGAGGGTCATAACCTCACCGTGCAGTTGTGTTTTTAGCGATGTGTATGCGCTGTAATTTGACTGGTTTTCAGCCATACGAACGCTAGAACCATTGGGAATAGTGTCCCACTGGTAGAGGATAGTTAGGGGACTGTTTGGGGCTGAAAACAGGTCAAAAACTAGTAAATACAGCGTGCTAAATTTACTGTTTGTGGGCAGGAATCAAAGGGTTTATGACAGTGGAAGCGAGTTATATCAAGGGAATTGGTTTTGCGCAAGTTTTGGGGTTCTTGTGTTGTCAAAATTTGGCCAAAACGGGTGGTATCTAGCTCGATACAGATAAAGGATTCCCAACACTCTTCTTTGTAATTTACCCTCCTAAAGAATAAAGAAATACCGAAAGGGGCGCCAATTTTGGAGCCTACAGGTTGTCAGCGTCTGCTCGGGGCATTCTAGCTTCCGAGCCGTGTGTGTACCTAAGTGTTAATTCCCATCGCAGGTTCCTTTTGCAAAGTACTCTGTGTGCGTGTGTGTGTGTCTAAAGTAAAGTAAAGAATTTCGGATGAAAGCCAAAACCTACCGCCCCACGGGCCGGTTTCAAGGTTCCGTTGCCAGGACATCAATCACTTTTTCCTCGAAGAGTGAGCCTTGGTTGTTTTGTCTAAAGACACAGAGTACAGCAACGCGGGATTACACCATGGCCGAGAAAGGGAAGGGCATTATGGAAGAGGGTTCCTCTTCAAAGGACAGACGGGAAGTTCCTATGGTCTGTGAGATTGGCGAGGTCATGGCTTCGTCAGTCTGTACCTCTTGTCGATTTGAATGTCCCTCCAGTAGTACAAGGAAACAACAAAATAGGCAACCTACATGGCGTACAGAGCTTGTTGAGGCTCAAGCCCAAGTACTCAATGCGACTCAGCAGGATAGGGAACACTCGCATGTTGCGGGGTCAGGGCTCCAAAATAGGTTCTTCCCATCGTGAACATGTGTCTAGAACGCCTATTCCACAGGTTATGCCAGTTCAGCCTGCCACCTTTCAGAGCATGCATGCTATCTTGAATGGATACGGAACTGGATAGCATGCAATGCACCCAGTTTTTCCACCACCCACGGTACATCCTGAGTATTTCGGCGGTGGATCAGTGTTCCAAGTATGGTTGGTTATGCGCCTGGAAGTCAGTCGTGCATGCCAGGAACAGTGTTTAGGGGTATGCAAGGCATGATGCCAAACCCCATGTATGGTAGCATCGGCATGCAGCAAGGTTTTTAGTGCAACTAGGGCCAGTTTGGGGTGCCACAAGGTCATTTTGGCATGGCTGGTTTTTTTGGACAACAGCCTGATATGGCACCTCTGACGCAAAATGTGAATGGCCAAGATGTGCCGATCATGCCTACTATAGTGCCCATATTGCAGACCATTCCTTATGACAACTTGGGGGCACTGGAAAAGCCGAAAGCTTACAAAGAGGTGGTACAACTGTAACGTTTAGCACTTTTAGTGGCTTCGAGGATAAAGCAAAGGCTCTCACTTTCCTCCAGCAGTTTGATACAGCTTATGCAGGAGGGAATTTTACAGAGTCCTCGAAAGTGAGAAAAGATGACACTTTCTTAAAGGACAATGTGCTTACATGGTGGATGACATTGTTAATGCAAGGACAAGCACCTGCTACTTGGGTTTACTTCAAGCAAATGTTTGCATTTGCTTGGTTGTCAAATGAATTTGAAGCCAACGTCATGACAGATTGGCACTAGCTTACTTCGGCTACATGCAAGAGATTGCTGGAGTACAATTGGAGGTTTGTAAAGCGCTACTCTTAGTAACCTCCTACAGATTTTCCATTGACAAAGCAGATAGAGAAGTACTGTTGTGGGCTACCTAAAGGGCTTTGTGATTACTGTACCAAAAACAGAGTGGCTACCCTCACTCGGATTATGGAAGTTGCTAACACTGGTCTTGCCTTGTTGAAAGAAGAGGACAGTGGGTTTCTGAGCAATGAGAAAGGAGGGCAGCAAAAGAAAAATTCAGCTAAGAAGCCCTTTGTGAAAACGACTCCGGAAGCGTCACAGGGGTCAGAAAATGCCACCAAAGACAAGGATTCAACTGGGACTTCTAGAGTGCAGGCAAAGAAACAAAAAAGGAAGCCTTTTGTGTGCAAGTCGCTCAAGGAAAAGAAGGTCCTAATGGCTGAAAATAAATGCTTTATATGCGAACAGCCTGGTCACTTTGCTACCAATTGTCCACAAAGGAAACGACCAGCTGACTTAGATGATAAAGAAGACCAGAAAGGCAGGAAGCCTAAACCCGCAGTAGGTTTGGTGCCAGACATGGTGGGTGATAGGCCCAGTACAGATGCAAGTGAGTTATGCAGGACATGGGGTAAAGTTAGGGATGAGACGGCACTCATCTTCTTTGATCCAGGTGCAAAAGAAAACTTTATCTCACCTGAGTTAGCTATGAAGCTGGGCATCAGAGCTGAAGAGATGGGATACGCAACAGAGGCAGGTTGGCATGTCCTGGCCACTCAGAGTGTGTTACTTCCATTATTGGAAAGCTGCATCTGCACATTCAATCATACGTGGACACAGAAGAGTTCTATACAATGCCATTGGAAGGGTGCGATGCGCTACTTGGGATTCCCTGGATGTTCAAAGTACATGGCGTGCTGGATGTCTTCGGCAACACGATCACCCTTAATCATAGGGGCAAAACTCATGTTTTGGATGTAAAGCTCAAAGGGGAGACTATCTGAAACCGGCCCGTGGGGCGGTAGGCTTTAGCTTTCACACGAAATTTTTTACTTTACTTTACACACACACACACACACACACACACACACACACACACACACACACACACACACACACACACACACACACAGAGAGAGAGAGAGAGAGAGTACTTTGCAAAAAGGAACCTCTGAAGGAAATTAACACTTAAGCACACACACGGCTCGGAAGCTAGAATGCCCCGAGCAGACACCAACAACCTATATGCCCCAAAATCGGCACCCCTTTCGGTATTCTTATTCTTTGAGAGGGTAAATTAAAAAGTAGAGTCCTGAGAATTCTTTACTTGTATCTAGCTAGATACCACCTGTTTTGGCCAAATTTTAGCAGCATAACATCCCCAAAACTTGCGCAAAACCAATTCCCCTACTGGAACTCACTTCCACTTGCATAAACCCTCTGATTCCTGCCCAAAAACAGTAAACTCAGCACGCTTTATTTATTGGTTTTTTCCCTGTTTTCTGTCCCAAAGAGTCTACTAATTGTCCTCTGCGAGTGGGGCACTATTCCCAATGGTTCTGGCGTTTGTTTGGCTGAAAAACAGTCAATTTACAACACATACACAACGCTGAAAACGCACCTATACGGTGAGGTTATGACCCTCACCGGTGTCTGCTTTGGAGTAGTAGTTAGCTACCCCTGTTCTTGCTCAAGGAGGCTCTTGCCTCAGCACAAAAGCATGAAACCACATAGCTGTACAGCAGTCAAATGAAGAGCCCTCTTGTGGGGCATCACATTACTGCACGTAGGGCAGAGAGAGAGCAGTGTGTAGTGTGAAAGACATCACTCCTAGCACCACACTGTACATAGAGTGGAAAGGAGGAACTCCATAGATCTTAACCTATGATTCTCAATGAAGCATCCCCCTAGCATAAATCGAGCGCCCCCTCTTCTGCGCTTGACCTGTAATGTATCTGTGAACGAATAGATGCAAAAAGGAGAAGATTTCCATGGCTGCCAAAACCTGCGTATCGCTAAAAACGCAGCAAAACATCATTGTAAACACGCATCTGATGCCTTCTAATGTTGAAAATGAGCTCCTTGGTCCTAGGTAAAGTCATGGGAAGCTCAAAAATATAGAGAAATGGCTGAAAATCACAGTTATCAGCCTCCAAAACTGCTCCAAAAAGTCAATTACGAGTTTTGTTCTCTCAAACTTGGTAAATTGGCCAAAAAGTGGCACTTGGCACTCATGCATGCAATTTTCCCGCATTGGGCTTCCTACTTAAAAATCTCGCAACTGGTGCATCAGTTGACGTTGTAGCAGAGTAATAAAATGTTTCCCTTGTCATTTTGAAGCTAATGACGCGAACACATTTCATGGCCCAAAATAGCAATTCTCTAATTTTTTGGAGATGCTTCCGTTGGACTCCCATTGGTCATCTGACCATCAATCCTCATTGGGACTGCATCCAAAAGTGCAATGTGGCCCAACTATCAGATACTTTCTGTTGGTGATCCCACCTAGACTTTATGCCTTTATTGAGTTCACTTCCTAGTATCCACCAACTTGCTAAGTGCGACGTTGAGACCTACATGACCTTGAACTAAGCCTAGATATCTTGTTACTATACAAATTCCAGTGCCAACCAACTTCTCGTCTGCGGGTGAAACTACCGTTCACACTGGCCATACAATGTCCGACCGTTTGCAACTTCACTGATGATCTTGTGTTGTTATCACTCTTTTATCATCGCATGTATCCACAAGAAAGACTGTCAAAACATGTGTACAAATGACTTAATGAGACCTTCATACTTTTGTCATTTCCATCTATTATATTGAATTCATATGTATATTTGATGTGCTAGCTGTATCATTACCCCTCCTTTGCACACGTTGGGTTGGGGCATAGGTAGGCTGTAACCCAAAGGCTTCAAGGTAAAGCTGCAATACATTTGGTGACTCTAACAGTTCATGCTCTTCCATCCACTTTCCATCCATAGGTGGATAGTTCTTGAACTTCACCACATAGCATTTTGCAACTTGTCCCTTAACTTTTTACCTCTACAAGAGGCTCTTGCCTCTGCAAACGAGCATAATTCCACAACACTTTAGCGTACTACCCACGACCAAGTAAGCTCAAATTTCAAGATGATTTACCAATGCGTCAAAGAATCCAAGCAGTCATCTCAGAGAATCGGCAAGCAGCGTGCCACTTGGCAGACCCACATCACTCCCGCAGGAGATCTAGTGGCCAATCTACCACCGTGAGACCTCTCCCTATCTCATCTTAGTTCATACTTGCAATACCTAAAAACGCAGCAAAAAATCAACCCTAATTTGACCACTTTTTGATTGGGCGAATATACGGAATTTCCTGTCTGTCCTGTGAAGAGGAACACTCTTCCATAATGCCCTTCCCTTTGTCGGCCATAGTATAATCCCGCGTTCATGTACTTTGTGTCTTTACCCAAAACAGCTGAGGCTCACTTCTTGAGGAAAAAGTGATTGATATCCCGGCAATGGAACCTTGAAACTGGCCCGCAGGGCGGTAGGCTTTGGCTCTCACCCGAAATTCTTTACTTTACTTTAGACACACATAGAGAGAGAGTACTTTGCAAAAAGGAATCTGGAAGGGAATTAACACTTAAGCACACACATGGCTCGGAAGCTAGAATGCCTCGAGCAGACGTCGACAACCTGTAGGCCCCGAAATTGGTGCCCCTTTTTGTATTTCTTTATTCTTTGAGAGGGTAAATTACAAAGTAGAGTCGTGGGAATTCTTTACCTGTATCCAACTAGATACCACCTGTTTTGGCCAAATTGCGGCAGCATAACAGCCCCAATACTTGCGCGAAACCAATTCGCCTGCTGGAACTCACTTCCACTAGCATAAAACCTCTAATTCCTGCCCAAAAATAGTCAATTCAGCACGTTGTATTTACTGGTTTTTGCCCTGTTCTCAGCCCCAAATAGTTCCCTAATTGTCCTCTGCCAGTGGGGCACTATTCCCAATGGTTCTGGCGTCCGTATGGCTGAAAAAACAGTCAATTTACAGTGCATACACAGTGCTAAAAACTCACCTGTACGGTGAGGTTATGACCCTCACCGGTGCCTACTTTGGAGTAGCGGTTATCTACCCCTGTTCCGGCTCAAGGAGGCTCTTGCCTCAGCACAAAAGCATCGAAGAGCCCTCTTGTGGGGAATCACATTACTGCACATAGGGAAGAGAGAGAGCAGTGAGTAGTGTGCAGGGAATCACTCCTAGCACCACACTGTACATAGAGTGGAAAGAAAGCACTCCACAGCTCTTAACCTGGTGACAGGTTCTCAATGACGCATCCCCCCAGCATAAATCGAGCGCCCCCTCTTCTGTGCTTGACTTGTAATGCATCTGTGAACAAATAGATGCAAAAAGGAGAAGATTTCCATGGCTGCCAAAACCTGTCTATCGTTGAAAATGCAACAAAATAGCACTGTAAACATGCATCTAATGCCTTCCAATGCTGAAAATGAGCTCCTTGGTCCTAGGTAAAGTCATGGGAAGCTCAAAAATGTAGAGAAATGACCGAAAATCACAGCTATTAGCCTCCAAAACTGCTCCAAAAAGTCAGTTACGAGTTTTGCTCTCTCAAACTTGGTAAATTGGCCAAAAAGTGCCACTTGGCACTCATGCATGCAATTTTTCCGCATTGGGCTTCCTACTTAAAAATCTCTACTGGTGCATCAGTTGACTTTGTAGGAGAGTAATAAACTGTTCCCTTTGTCATTTTGAAGCTAATGATGTGAACACATTTCATGGCGCAAAATAGCAGTTCCCTAATTTTTAGGAGATGCTTCCATTGGTCATCTGACCATCAATCCTCATTGGAACCGCATCCAAAAGTGCAATGTGGCCCAATTGTCGGATACTTTCTGTTGCAGATCCCACCTGGACTTTATGCCTTTATTAAATTCACTTCCTAATATCCACCAACTTGCTAAGTGCGACGGAGAGACCTACATGACCTTGAACTGAGCCTAGACATCCTCTTACTATACGAATTCCAGTGCCGACCAACTTCCCGTCTACGAGTGAAACTACCGTTCACCGTGGCCATACAATGTCCGACCATTTGAAACTTTAAAAAGAGGGTCTCAAAAATTAAACAAAAATCATTGGAAAGAAACCAACAACTAAGGTTAGCAGTTGCCACGTCTTCGTGACACTCTCCCTATTGTATCTGCTTTTGCTATCACTTTTGTAATAAAGAATCATCTTTCTATGTACTTGATTTTTGCACGTGATGTCTCAGATAATATTCAGTCAAATTTATCTGTGTTAGATAAAGCAAGGTGAGCATTTTTGCAAAAGTTTAGTGACTTTTTCTCTGATTCATTACCGTTGCAATTGCCGCCAGAGAGACCTGAGGACCATCAGATAGATTTGGTGCCAAGGTGTAGCCCCACCAAATAGACCTCCCTACAAGGTTAGCGCGGCGTTGCAGAAAGAGATTATGGGCCAGGTTGAGGAGTTATTAGAGAAGTGACTAATTCAGCCTAGTTCTTCACCCTTTTTCTCCCTAGTGCTCCTAGTGCAGAAGAAGAATGGCTCATGGTGCATGTGTATTGATTACCATGCATTGAACAAGAATACCATCAAGAAAAGGTTTTCTATTCCTAGGATTGATGATATTCTCGATCGTTTAGAGGGTGTTGCAATTTTCAATAGGATAGACCTTAAGAGTGGGTACCATCAGATTCGTATAAGGCCAAGGATGTGCACAAGACTGCATTTAGAATGACATTTGTTCTTTATGAGTTTCTAGTGATGTCGTTTGGTCTAACAAATGCTCCGACCACATTCAACAGAATGATGGACCAAATTTTTGCTCGCATAAGCAGTTTATTGGAACATTCTTTGATGACATAATAGTCTATTTGAAGGATGAAGAGGAGCATAGGCATCACTTGACCATTGTGTTTGAAGAGGTGCGTAGTCACAGGTTACTTGTCAGTCCTAAGAAAAGTGAATTCTTCTTGGAAGAGATCCACTTTCTTGGCCACATAGTCTCAAAGGATGGTTTCAGAATGGATCCCGCAAAGGTCGAATCTATCAAGACATGGCCAGACTTGAAGACTGTGCATGATGTCAGAAGCTTCTTGAGATTGTGCTCCTAGTATAGAAGGTTTATCAAGAATTTTGCAGGGATAGCATCACCTCTTCACGCTTTGCAAAAGAAAGAGGTCCCTTTCAGATGGACCCAAAACAAGATTTCAGCTTTAGTCTCTTAAAGGAAAAGTTGACTTCAAATTGAGTATTGTTTTGCAAGATCTCAGGAAGTCATTTGTGGTCCAGTGTGACGCATGTGGTAGTAGCATCAGAGCAGTGCTAATGCAAGATGGACGGGTAGTAGCTTATGAAATCCGTATTTTGCAAGGGCCAGAGAGGACTATGCAAGTCTATGAGAAAGAGCTCTTGGCCGTCATTCATACGCTTTCTAGCTGGAAGCACTACCTCTTAGGTGCTGATTTTGTTGTCCAAACAGATCATCAGACCTTGCGATACTTCTTGACACAGTCAAAGTTATTCAAAAAGCATATGCGATGGGCAAACATTCTTTCCATGTTCCACTTTCAGATTATGCATGTGGCATTGATGCGTTATCAAGGAAGCCACAAATTTCAGCCATGTCAATTCCTTATCATCATGAGTTAGATGACATGAAGGAATAGTATGCTATTGATGAATATTTTGCAAGGATCTTTGAACAGTTGCAAGAGGGGGAACATCATGAGCACTACCACCTCAGAGATGGTTTTATGATGATGCATGGCAGACTTTGTGTCACTAGGCCACTGCGACATAAGGTCATGGAAGAGATTCATGTCCCCCTGTATGCAGGGCATCGTGGTATTGATGCGATAGTTGTTAAAGTGGTAGAGACATTCTTTTATTGGCCTACCTTGAGGAGTTATGTGGATGCCTTTGTGCGAGCATGCATAGTTTTCCAAAAGGTAAAGTTTGATAGGCAAAAGGCACCAGGGTTGTTACAACCGCTACCGATTTCGGATAAGCCATGGGAAAGCATTTCTATCGACTTTATCTTTGATCTTCCAAGAACGCCAACAGGGAATGATGGTCTATGGACCATTATCTACAGGTTCAGCAAGCAAGCCCATTTTATCCATGTGAAGAAGAAGATAAAATCTGATCAGATGGAACACTTGTTTATGTACAATGTGTTTAAGTACCATGGTATGCCACAATCGATTGTCAGTGATCATGATCCTCGTATGACCAGTTTGTTCTGGAGAGGATTGTTTGAGAACATGGGCACTACGATCAAGTTCTCGTCTTCGTTTCATCCACAAACTGATGGACAGTCAGAAGAGCCTAATTCTACTGTCTTAGATCTGCTGAAATGCTATGTGTCAGATAACAAGGGCAAGTGGGAACAATATCTGCCTATGCTTGAGTATTCATACAATAATACAGTGCATGCATCGCGACTGGCAAAGCACCTTTTTAGATTGTTGAAGGCAGAAAAAAAGTTCCTCCCATTTTGCATACAAAGTACAAGATCTTTGAGGCAAATCGATATGTTGAGAACATGGATTACATGTATAAGGAAATTAAAGTTGCCTTGGAGAAGACTCAGGCAAAGCAGAAAAAGGTTGCTAATCGTCACCGTCGTGGATTGCTATTATCACCTGGTGATTGGGTTTTGTTAAGGTTTGAAAAGGCAAGGTTAAAGAAGATGAAGGGCAAGGAACGGCTGTTTCCTAAGCTCAATATGCGTTACTATGGGCCTTTTCAATGCTTGACAAGATCAGCGATGTTGCTTACAGGCTGAAATTTCTTGATGCGTGGAAGATTCATAATGTGTTTCCGTGAGTCTTCTAAGACCCTTCGTGGGTGATGTGCCAGAAGATATGCCAAATGAGGATCAGCCAAAAGTTGAGAAACTTGATGAGATCCTGGTACGTGAGCAAGTTTTGGCACATAAGGACAGAAAAGTTAAAGGATAAGTTGCAAGACGCTATTTGGTGAAGTTCAAGACTATCCACCTATGGATGCAAAGTGGATGGAAGAGCATGAACTGTCAGAGTCACCAAATGTATTGCAGCTTTACCTTGAAGCCTTTGGGTTACAACCTACTAATGCCCCAACCCAACACGTGTAAACGAGGGGTAATGATAGAGCTAGTACATCAAATGTACATATGAATTCAGTGCAATAGATGGAAATGACAGAAGTATGAAGGTCTCATTAAGTCATTTGTATCTATTTGTTACGACATTTCTTGCGTATACATGCGATGATAAAAGAGTGTTAATAGCACAAGATCATCATTGGCATGTATTTATGGTATGCCATCGAGGACGTTTTCGATTTCAAGAGGGGGGTATGTCATGAGGACGTGGCAGCTGTTAACTATGTCATAAGGATGTGGAAACTTCTAACCTTAGTCGTTCTTTCTTTCCAATGATTTTTGTGTAATTTTTGAGATCCTCTTTTTGAAGTCACAAATGGTCGGGCATTGTATGGCCAATGTGAATGGTAGTTTCACTCGTAGATAGAAATTTGGTCGGCACTGGAATTTGTATAGTAAGAGGATGTATAGGCTCAGTTCAAGGTCATGTAGGTCCCCCCGTGGCACTTAGCAAATTGGTGGATACTAGGAAGTGAGCTCAATAAAGGCATAAAGTCAAGCTGGGATTACCAATAGAAAGTATCCAATAGTTGGGCCACATTGCACTTTTGGATGCAGTCCAAATGAGGATAGATGGTTAGATGACCACTGGGAGTCCAACGAAAGAATCTCCTAAAAATTAGGGAGCTGCAATTTTGGACCGTGAAATGTGTTCGCGTCATTACCTTTGGTATGACCAGGGGAACACTTTACAACTCTGCCACGAAGTCAACTAGACTAGCAGTCGGGAGATTTTTAGGTTGCAACCCCGAAACATGCAAATTCTTGTAAATGCCCTGATAGCTATTTTCCGGCTATTCAACATTGCCATTGTGAGCTACCTCACCCTACCAAAATCACCCAAACATTGTGGCTATCCCTACCATTTCACTGTACATAGGCGTGCGTGAGTTAGGGGACTTTTCCCATATCTCCTTAAAAACCCTCAATTAGCTAGTCATTGGGCTAGTTGAACCAAAAAAATAAAAAAAAACAAAAAGAAAAGTATATTATGGCCTTTTTTGTGTGTAAATATCTCATTGTATATATGGCCTAAATATAGGGATTTTTTATAATTATTTTGGTAATTTATTTAAATATTTATACCTAGATGTGTGTTTTATTAAACCTATGTACGCCTTCTTTCATCCTCTTGCACCATAAGTATATCTTTTTGCCAATGTGTACATCTCTAACCTCATATTTTTCTTTTATACAAATCGCCCCCACATTTTTATATTCACCCTTGTGAAAACAAAAAATCGATTTCTACTCTCTTAGTCACATTTATTATATTATTTTCATTTACTTGCATACCTTTTCCTCTTTCACCCAAAATAATACAAAGAGGGACCATATCATATGATTCCAATATCTTTTTCCATATCCATAATTCTTTCATATTTTTATTATTATTTTTACTCATTATTCTAACACCATGTGCTCATTGAGCTAAAATCCATGAATAGTCCATACACTAGTCCCACCATGTATATATTGCTTTATTCACCAATAATCCTCCTCCATGCATGTGTAAAGGGAAACTTGGATGCTTTGTATTATGATATGAAAAAGGAGGGGCTCACTCTTGGATGCATTGTACAAATTCAACAAAGGAGGGGGCCACTAAAAGACTTTTGCACGCATAAAAAACAGGCTTTTTGGTGAGATTTTTTGGCACCCATCTTCACTCCGAATTTGGAGCGGTGGTCAAAAGAGAAAATGTGTACGAAGAGCTGAATAATCACCTTAAAACTTTCGGTGATTTTTGGAGCAACCACCGGTGAGCTAGGATTTTTTGACTGGACCCCAGTCTGCCCACTTTTCTCACAAGTAGCCCATAGTCTTCTCTCACCTCTTTCCACACTTCTACACACACACACACACACTCATGCCTCTCAATCCCTCACTCAAACCTGCACCTTCAATGGTTTCTCTCACCTTCTTCATCATTAACCTCCCCTCTTACTCCCATCGCTCTCATATGAGCTCTCCATGTACATACACCATCTCTATGCCTCTCTCTATTATCTCCAAAGTACAATTCCATCTTATCCCTTCTAGAGTGTTTATTTTTTGCAATCTTCTAATTTAAAGCTTTTTAGGAGAAATTATAGCTTTTTTTTACGATGCTTATTTACCATTATAGCACCAATTAACTTTGAGCTTTCACTTGCAAAAAAAGCACACCTTCATAGAATCCATTATAGACCATGTATAGACAACTAGTTTCATTCACAAGGAATGCTATTCAAAATAGAAAATTTCATGGCAAAGAAGTTCTTATGATACCTAAAAGAATTTTCACTCAATGGAGTGTTAATCATTATACACAGATACAATTGGATTCAAGTCAAAAAGCCTAATCAAATCTTTATTATTATTCTTATAACAAAAACTTTTTACAGTCAACTTTAATCATACAAGGATTGGCATTAGGCATGTGTTATGATTAGCAATTAAATGTCATAAACCATTGTTGTAAGTGATTATCAAGAGGCTTGTGTTGTACATTCTATTAGATTAGTATTCACGTGACCAAGATACTACCTTTGTAGTAAGCAAGGGAAAACTACTAAGATGCAATTGTAACTACACATGCATCTACCAGTCTTAGAAGTAGAACACATTGGACTAGTAGTGGTCTAAACATCACCTCTATTTTGACATTCCCAACCAAGATATCCCTTCTTGTTTACCATGTAAGTTCACTTTATGTTCTCCATGCTATGCACCATGTTGTGAGTGTACTAAATAAAGCTAAATTGTTAGGAACTATTACGTGAAGGGAATTTAGTGACTTCGGAGATAAGACACAAAAATTGAGACATGGGAGCGAGTTTTGTTCACTATAAGAGATAATGTTCATGCAACATTTTGGGGTGTTCCTATCTTCATCTATATCTACACTCTTTATTTCTCTTGACTCAATCCCCCTGCAGCAAGATGCACACATGTGAGCTCTTTCCTCTCAACAACAAGTCTTACCCAAACAAGGCATGTGGGACTTGTCTTGATGCTACGTACCCTTTATAAAACTACTCAATTAATTCAATTTTCCTCCAAAGTGGTGAACACACTAAGGAAAATCACAACCCTTAAAAAATGGGAACCCCTTTATTGTTTACTACTTTTATTTATTCATTTTATTCCATCTCTCATATATGACTCAACATTCATTTCAATAAGGATATTAGGCACTTTTGACACCATTATCCTAGGGAGGAACATCAAATTGATAGTGATTTATTTTAGCCTATTACCTATCTGATATGATCAAAATCATTGAACAACATATATTTTCCTTAAAACCATATGGATTCAAAAGAGCACATAGAGAACATGGTTTGGAAAGTAAAATCTTAGAAATGATTTGATTTCACAATTTTTTTACTAGTCTCCGATCATTCACATAGTCTATTGATGCTCCTTAATACATGTGATATCAACATGCTTTGTATTTTTCCAAGTGATGCAACAGTAGCCCCAGCCTTGAATAAATAAACATTGTGAATCTATGTTGCACAAAAATACAATAGAAATGTACTATTATCAAGCACATGCTTTTGGGGTTTAAGTGTAGGGTTTTGACTATTGGCAAGTGTGCACCTGGGGGTTGAGCAAGCTCCTCTTTACATACAACAAAATCAAAATAAATACAAGAATATTTTACTAAATGTGGAGTGTATATAAAGGTCATGAGTGGGGATATTTATACATTTAGAAATAAATTGTACATATGCTACCTTAGCTTAAAAAAATAAATCTGAGTTTAGTTACACCTCCTAGTGCATACCTTACACATGTAATGCATTCTAAAAAACAACATTGTAATAATAACAAAATTCTCCTAAGGTACTAGAGGCATTAAAAAAGGTATACCTATATATAGGAGCACTATCTAGTGTCTCACCTAATTTAAAGCATTACCTAGTGTGACCTTGGTGGGTCCATTATATATTCATGTTAGTCTACCAAGTCAATTCGAGAGAAAGGGTAATCTATTTTTCAAATTTCAAACAATTTGGAAAAGATACTATAGCAACTTGGTGTTAATATAGCGGATCCCTCGAGAGTGAGACAATACATGCTATCAACATGGTTTGATGCATTATAGACCTCATGCCCCTCATCGCATTGTTTACAAAAGGGTAATTGGGCATACTTGAAATGCACATATTGAGCAAACATAAGAATAGCCTCCTTGTAGGAAAGTGTAGAGAAGTTTGGTCAAAACAATCCTAAAATCTTTTAAACAAGTACAAATCAAGTGGTCTGATCTATATAGTAAGTGCTCTTAGAAAAAGAACAAATTTTACATTGTAGGAGCACTCCCAAAGACCTCAAAAATATATTGCATAATTCTTGACCAAGAAATAACAGTAAAGACTTGGGTCAAAATGTTTCGAGTCTATGAGTCAAGACGTAATATTGAAGGTTTTGATTACAATGAAAGTATGCTAGCTAGGAGCCTCTGCATTTGTGTTCATTCACAATGTCATTGGCTACTCATTTAGGAATGCATCCAAACTTACCATGGTTGTGCGAGATTCTTTGATATTGTGTAGCTTAATCAGATTCAATTGTCTATGAGTTGTGTATCACCAACTCCATACTCAATTGCTTCTCACTATCTCGGCTTCCAAACCTATTGTCCAACTTCAAATCCTTCCACTCGCAAGTAGCAACAACTTTCCTGAAGGTTTTCAAAGTCAAAACAATAGGATCGTCCTAACTTTGGTCAAATCAATATCTAACATACTAGGCTTAAAATTATAAGAGAAGAGCTCACACATCGATGCGGGCTATCATTATCTAGCATATCAACCATAAAAGTTATAGAGGAAGAGCTCGGAGTTCGTCCGTGTGCGCGCGAACAAGATGCGAGCTCTCAAAAACATAATGAGTAAAGAAAATATTGTTGTTGTGGGCTTTACTACAAGAGGACACAATTAGTAAAACTTTTTCTTTTTTCAAAACTGTGGGGTTTATTGCACTAGAAATAGATATAAATAGTGCGAAGTCGAAATTATGTTGATGTCTTCAAGAGGCCACATTCCTTCAACGCGCACACAGATCGACTGTGGGCTCTTGAAGACATTAACAAGGAGAGGTTAAATTAGCCAAACATGTATCTTGCTAGCACCATATGCCGCACACATAGAGAGACAGACCTTAATTTTTCACTTAAGAAAAATATCTAAAAAAGGAGCGGATGAGAGCACGCAAAAGTTCTATGAGCTCCTGATCTCAATCTTTAAAGTAGTGTAGGCTTAGAATTGTAAGAAAAATAACTTTTTGCTAGGTAATAGCAAAGCCCATAACGTCAGCTCGGTGACTGTCTGCGCGTGCGCGGACGGTCAGCGAGCTCCCCAGAGTATGATCAAGATTCAAGCACGGATTTGGAGAGAGAGAGAGAGAGAGAGAGAGAGAGAGAGAGAGAGAGAGAGGTTGACACGCGCAGGACGACTTGAAGGGGACGGTGCTGGCAAAAGGCAACCAAACGAGCCTTTTCAACATGCGATGGTGATGGCGAGCTTGCCATTGATGCAAGCGGTTTTTTTGGAGTGGGTGAGGAAAGGATTGGATTTTTGTTGTATTGCGCTCTCTCTCTCTCTCTCTCTCTCTCTCTCTCTCTCTCTCTCTCTCGATCAGAAACGCCATAGCCATATCTTGCTCACAACCCAATTTGACGGGAAGCAACAAGTAAAACTCTACAGGGACAAAAATGCAGTGTACAAGCATCTTTTGGACCTACCCATCACCTTTGTCCTGCCTCTCCTGCGAGCTACTCTACCTCTCTCGTCACGCTGTCACGCACATACAGTGGCACAGATACGCAATGACCAGTCTCTCTCTAGTCATGCAGAGCAGCTGTCAACAAGAAAGCCGGAACCGGAACACAGATGGAGAGCTGTGTTTTAGAGATATAGGATAGTCGTGGACCGTAGAGAGAGAGAGAGAGAGAGAGAGAGAGAGAGAGAGAAGATTACTCTCGAAGGTCTTCCAAAATGCAGAGCTTGCGGGAAAACTTTCTTCATCAAATGCCTGTTTTTGTGAAAGGTGCGTCGTGGCGGCGGCCCCTCACCCCTATATGGAAGAAGTTATTGATCGCGTTCTCAGCATCGTGAAAAGCTTGCCTAAGGCTCATCCCTCCAAGGTGACTCCCTCATCACATTTTGAAAAGGATCTTGGCCTTGATAGTCTAGACACAGTGGAGGTGGTTTTGGCAATTGAAGAGGAGTTTGCTCTCGAAATTTCAGATGGGGAGGTAGATAAAATTGACTCTTGTACTGCAGCCATTAGTTATGTAGCTGCCCATCACATGGCAAAATATACTCGTGGTTTATTGTTCTTGTGTGTACACACATGAAAAATGTTTTCATTTTCTACATTTTTTTTTTGTTATTACAGCCATCACAAAGCTCTGTTTGACTCCGACAAATAAGCCAAGTGGTATAAATGATGCTATGCCACAAGTGAGATGAATGTACGCAGTAGCTGTTTTATGTTTTTGGCAAGCTGTGTGCAAAGCTTGGCGAAGGGCTTGAGAAAGCCTAACGAAAGTGCTTTAGTTAGTATGTAATGTCACACAATTTTGGATATGGAATTCAATTCGAATATTATGTCTCCCAAAGAGAGAGAGAGAGAGAGAGAGAGAGAGAGAGAGAGAGATTGTCTCTCCTCCCTCCTATGGAACCCTGAAGGGCTAGAAAATGAGAGTCGCTCTATCTAAAGGCTGGGGCTTCATTAAGAGAAAATCATTGGTGCTCTTCTAGGACTCATTAAGAGCACTTTCGCACATGCAACAATATGTCATCAACTCTGTATTGGAATCAATGAGAGAGAGAGAGAAGGTCGGACGATAATGTTGCAGTTAAAAGACACGCTACCATTGTCGAACCTGGAAGCAAATACTTTGCCATGCATGCGAGCATACATAATCTAGGCCAATTGGGCGCAACATAAGTCAAAGAAGCACATGAATATGAGCGCAAAAGCCTCATATAAAGCGCACGCGCGCACGCGAGAGAGAGAGAGAGAGAGAGAGAGAGAGAGAGAGAGAGAGAGAGAGAGAGAGAGAGGGAGAGAGAGAGGGCATGCGTGCTCACCACCTTGCCAACGTGTCCAAGACCCGTTTTCTTATTGTTTCCCTTTTGACTACGGATGACTACGGATGCTTCTTGGGCAGGCTTCCCCTTGCCTCTAACCTATTTCTTTCTCTATCATCATTATCCTATCTTCACGTGGATTTCTGTGTGTGTGTGTGTGTGTGCACACATGTATGCTTTACTAATTGCAAGGAATCCTAAAACTATGATCATAAAAATATTGTGTTTAGTCTTCATGCGTGCGTGTGTGTGTGTGTGTGTGTGTGTGTGTGTGTGTGTGTGTGTGTGTGTGTGTGTGTGTGAGAGAGAGAGAGAGAGAGAGAGAGAGAGAGAGAGAGAGATTGCACTAGCGTAGGCTTCTGTAGAAAAAACAACTCGAGAGTGCTAGTGTTAATTGATGTTAAGATAATCAATACCTAGCCTAGGCCCAAGGGCGGTTGGCCTAGCAGTAAAAGCGAGGGGCTTTAAGCATGCCTTCTATGCTTCAAATCGTGTGACATAGCGACTTCGATGTGTACTATGCAGTAAAAAGCAAGTGGCGTTAAGCATGCTTTCTATGGTTGAACTTGTGCGACATGGGGGTGTGGGTGTATGGGAGCCTGGAGGTGTGTGGGTAGAATCCCAAAACATTTAGTGGATGTGAAGAATTATATTGCCAAAATTAATAGATAATTAATACCATTTTGCAACCTTTGTGATATCATTGAATGCCACTTAAATATAACTAAGACTTCCTATAGTATTGTATGACTCTATGAGTAGTTTTATAAATAATTTGGGTTCTGCTTAAGAACTACTAGTAGAGGGTTAACGATGTGTCTAATGTTAACGAACATATGTTTTGAGGATTTTGTTAATGTAACGATTCCTATTACCCTCCTTAGCAATCACACACACTTTGGCTCCCCACCCCTTTAGCTATGGTCTTGTATATTTGTTATTTTTCAGATAATTGTGTCCCACGACTTGTCACACGTGCACCATTACATTTATCTTGTATGAAATTATGCAAGGCCTTATGGAACTATGCAACACTTGAGAAATTCTAAAACTTTGGCCCTATAAGTTGGTACCTTACTCTCACAGCCATTTGTAGGGGTTTCTTCTAGCCCTATTCAATCCCAACTCTCAATTAGTATAATACCCTTTACTTTTGTGTTGGCCCTTTACTCTCGTAAGCATTCATATAAGGGGTTGCTTCTAGCTGAACACTAAAATCCCATCCCCATTCAATCCCCACAACCTCTCAATTAGTACAATCCCCCTTACTCTTGTGTTAACCCTTAATTAGCTGGCCATAAACTCTCTTGATTGGTCCTAGATTTACCTCTAGCTAGCTATTGAAAACCCATCGCTATCCAATTTTAGAAAATCTCTTAGATACAAGATTGTCTTTAGTCCTATAGTGACTTCTAATATCATTTTTAAGAGCTCCGTCATGCTTATTCTCAAATTATACGTAACTAATGGGTATGGCCTTTACATCATTGCTCAATCTTCATCACTAATAAAAATGGGCAATAACTTCCCCTCAATTGCATGTGGATCCTCACTAATGAATCTTTTTACAATTGCATGTGGAGCAATTAAAGAAAGTTTAGAGCGCAAGGTATTGAGAATTTAAAAAATCTACTTTTGTTTGAAGAGTGAAAACTTCAAAATTCCACTCAATTTTGTCTCTTTGAATTATCCAATGAGCTTCTTGTTGTAACGCGAACTTAAGTTTGTCTATAGACATTGAGATCAAAGAGACTATAATTGTATCTTACACAATCAAACCACGTCAGCTATAATCCATGCCACCATCTATAGTATGACATGGTGCAATTCTCTTGGATAAAATTTGTATGTCTCTCTATCACAATTTGTTAAACATAAACAAATACACATGTAGTAAGGCGGTCCGGGGTGGGCAACAAGAAGAGTGGCCTCTAAACACCCTTCGAGGCTCCCGTGTTGCTCAATTGGGGCTGGGGCAAGCACAATCAGAGACAACAACAACCCACAGCCAGAAACCAAACAAGAAAAGGGGAACCACCTAGTTGTAGATGCGAACTAGGAAGCACGTGATATCTCCTTGTACTCAAACGCACAAAGAGAGGGGAATGCAAGATAGACACACACACCAAACACAAGCATTCACCACGCCAGAGAGAGGTAAAGCGCACTAATCAACTTGAGCATATCAGTCTTAGCCTTAAAGACTAGATGCACACAAAGCTTGATGAGAAATAGAGAGACAACACAAAACTTGACCTTGTTGCCAATACACAAATTGTCTTAGGGTCACGGGAGCCCTCTCACCGAGCACCCTCTTACAATTGAAAGTTTTGGCAAACAATTCAACAAGCCCTCAAACCACAAAGCATGAAATGGCACAACAAACTTCAAGGACAATATACCTTCAACCACCTGATGAGCCAACTTATCAAGTCAATTTGGAGAGAAGAGTCGTAGTTGCAGCATACAATTTCACCCAAAACTATGAATCTTATTTATGGACAAGAGTAGGCTACAAGTGTAATTGCAAAGTATAGTATCACTCCACTTCTCTAGATGGCATAACTAACTTCAAGTTTCTCCATGCACCTATGTGTAGTGATGGAATAGAGCACTCACAATGCACACACTCTACACAACTAGGCTTGAAGAGTGGTTTGTTATGTGTGAGAATGGTGTGGTGTAGTGTAATCATGTGATGATTTACAAGGGAGAGAAGGGCTCTATTTATAGGTTTTAGAAGCCCCGATTAGGATTAGGCCTAATCAAGTTTATTTGAATAAATAAAAGACTATGCATATATATATATTTTTAATGAGGGTGGGTCTCTCTTGTCCTTTGAGTCACATGGATGTGGGCTCAAGGGAAGAGAATTATTGAGGATGAAAGGATAGAGGATTGAGTGAATAATTTGGGAGTGCCTACTCTAGTAGAGGGTGCATTTTACAATAAGATTAGTGGTTAGTGGTTAGTAGTTAGTAATTATCACTAAAAAATATTTACAAAATCATTCACCAAATGGTGAGATATATGATGAGAAAAGTTAGAGAAGGGATGAGCTTGTAAAGAGAGGTTGAAGCTTTGGAGAAGTTGACATTCACCTCTTTACAGCACCGGTAGAAGAAGCGGTCAGCATGGCGAAGTAGCGCGTGTCGATGAAGCTATGTTATCTTCAAACCTTGGAAAATTCATGATAAAGCCTTCATTTGCAGAGGTTATCCTTGGATTTTTACTGATTTTTTGAAGTTCTTTACAAAGCTGAAGAGAGTATGGTAATATGGACATATATGTAGAGAGAAAGGGGGACACTTAGGGTGTAGAAATGGAGGATGAAGGCTATGGAGGTGTGAGAGATGTGGCAATGGTGAAGAGGGTGAATTAGGACATAGGAGTTGCAGGTTTGGGAGTGGGAAGGAGAGGGAGGAGTGTGTGTGAAAGAGGAAAATGATAAAGTGGAAGAGGGAGTGTGGCTACATAGAATGGGCAAAATGTGGTCCACCAATACAATCATAGCTCACAGCTCGCAGCTCAAAAACATATGAAAAAATTTGAGGTGAAAGTTCAGCTCACAAGCTACAACTTTTGTTTGTATCACCTTTTCAAATTAGGGGAGCATGTGATCTTTAAAAATTCAGCAAAATCGACTGTTTTTTCCACTGCACAAGGTTCTTATGAGGTCCTTCTTTGGATGATTCTTTTGAATACCTCCAAGAGTGAGCTCCCCATGGTGCATGCATGCATGCCACATACCCTCGACCTTATTTGGTAGGTCTATAATTGAAGATATTGTTGAGATCATGATATAAGTGAATAGTATAACTAAGAAAATCAAATATTGAGGGGTCTAAAAAAATATGTACATGTCAAATATAAATAATATAGGTGGAAAAAATATAAAGGGGTCAAAATCAATCTCTCTCATTATAAGTCTACCATAAAAAGATGAATATTTTTGGTGTTCTAATTTATGAGAGTAAAAGAGAATAGATGTAGGAAGGAAAAATCACAATAGTGAAAAAATATACACATAAATAAAACTAGTTTTTTTGGATTTTTGTTGGGATGGAGTTACACCAAAAATAAGAGAAGCTTGCATGAAATTATTTTTATATGGAATAAAGAGTATGCAAAATGGTAAGAAAAAATATGGTAATGTTGAGTCAATGTACATAGCATAAATAACACACCATAGGTAGAAATATTTAAATAAATACCAAAATAATTATGAAAAATTCTTTTATTTAAGCCCTATATACAATGAAATATTTACACACAAATGGGCCATAATATACTTATATTATTTATTTTTTTGGCTCAACTAGCCCAGTGACTAGCTAATTGAGGGTTTTTAAGAAAATATGGAGAAAGTCTCCTAACTCACACACGCCTATGTACAGTGAAATGGTAGGGATAACCAAAATGTTTGAGTGATTTGATAGGGTGAGGTAGCTTACTATGGCAATTATGGAAATCCGAAAAACGGCTATCAGTAGCTACATGAATTAATGTATTGGAAGTTAATACCTTCCACATGTTAAAAAGTGAACGGAATCTTGAAATCAAAAGCTGTTTTTATGGAAGAAAAGTAGTTTACACAGGTTAAAAAAAGTAAAATAAAGCTCGCAATCAAAATAGCTCTAAATTTCTAACAAAAAGCTCTAAATGGAAAGATCACAATTTTATCATCCCCTCCCTTCTATATATACATAAATTCAGCATGTGTACCATGCTTAACCTCTGCAAATTAAGAGATCTCATCGACCGAATTGCCATTTTCATCGCGATAATCAACCTTGGCGGTGGGGCCCTAAAGAAGAGAAGACGAAGAAGAACATGGATAGTCATTTTGAGAACCTACACAAGTAAGTCCAAAACTTCTTCAAGATTCACCATCACAAGGATTTCCTCACTTCATTCAACCATCTTATTTCAACCATCCACCTCATTCTACCCATTGTAAATATATCATTATTACTAACACTAACCACTAACATACTAACACAAAATAGTCACTGACCTAACCATAAAAGACACCTCACCTCAAGACATGTGCATAGTAACTCTCTCTCAAGACATGTGCATAGTAACCCTCATCTCACCTTAAGACACCTCTTTCTCTCTCTCTCTCTCTCTCTCTCTCTCTCTCTCTCTCTCTCTCTCCTTAAAACTACACTTTCACCTTATCTACCATCAATAATGCTCTCTTTTGAGCCACATCCATGACTCAAGCAGACAAAGAAGGCCCGCAATATTTTGATATTAAAAAAAAATCCATAATCTTGATTTGTTAGCTTGTAAATTAGGATTTCCAAATAATCTTAATGAGGGTCTCCAACCTATAAATAGGCCCCTCTCCTTCTTGTAAAACAACCTGCAATATCTCACATAGCACCCAGCACTCTATGCATGAGGAGAGACTTAGATGTAGCAACCACTTTGTGAGCTTCACTCTTGGTGTGAGAGAAGCTTTCAAGCTACACATTGCAAGTGAGAGAGTGTGAGTTCAAAATCTCAAAACCACTATTGTATATGTTCCTCCATCATCAATAAATTGAGGTTTGGTGCATCAAAGGCGTGATTCGACATTCAAATCTTCGTCCTTCCACTTGTGCGATACGGTTTAGTGAATTCAAGGTGACTTGTGTATTTTGAGTTCTATCGTTTGATCTTGTTTTATAAAGTGGTTTAGTGTGTTTTCATTGCCAATTTTGTGTCCATTGTAAGAGGATATTGTGGTGAGAGGTTTTCCACACCGTAAGAGAGTGTGTGTGTGTGTGTGTTGGCAATGTTTAGCATTCACTAAGATTGAATGAGTTTTGTACAAGCTCTTCGATAGCAACATAACGAACCATATCCATTTGCAAGTCACAAATAAGGTATTATGCAAGATCCTTTCCTCTCTCTCTTCCCTTTGCTCTAGCTCTCTCTGGTCCATTTTGTGTGTGTCTTGGTGTGAGGTTACTTGTGTGTGTTGTGTGGTGCATCTTCTTGGTTGTGCCAAAATCTCTCTTGCGTCCTAGTTCGCATACCATAACTAGGTGGTGCCCTTTCACTTGTTTGGCTGTGGGTTTGTTGTTATTGTTTCTTGCTTGTGGTTGCCCCAGCCCCAATTGAGCAGCACGGGAGCCTTGAGAGGTGTTTAGAGGTCGCCTCTCTTGTTGCCCGCCCCAAACCGCCTCAATTTTGGTGCCCCCACTGAGGAGGGCTTGTGTATGTTTTGTGTAGGCTCAACCTTTAGCATAATCAAGTAGCTTGCATGAATCATGAGAATTTGTATGATCCTTTTATTCCCATTGCAAGGCAAAAGGTACACATAATTGTTAGTACTAAGTTGCAATTTCAACGAGTAATTTGTAAAATTTTGGGCCCTCTTAGGTTGGCCAAGATAAACGCTTCAGTAAATTCTTTTATTTTGCCTCTCATTAGGTACGACCTTAGTTTGGACATCTATATTTTTGTTTTGGTTTAAGCATTAGGTCATGCATAGACAATAGGTAATGGCCCAGGAATAGAGGTTTTTCCCTTCCATTTCACTCCACACATTAGAATAAACATTACAAGTAGTAGAAAAATCCATTTTCAACAACGTATGGTGTGCATGTTTGGTGCCCAAAGAGTAGGAGAAATTCTTGCGTCACCAAACCCTGTCATCCTGCCTCTTATTGATTATTATAGGCCATTTGATGCGAATATTTTTATTTTGTTGTAGAATAGATTGCAATTTAGAAAGCATTATTGTTAAATATTTTTAAGAAAGAAAAACAAAACGTATTGTCACTTTGAAAACTGATTCAATGGAGTCCCAACGCCAAATGTATGGGTATCCTCTTTTCTTAGGAGAGCCTGGAGAGGATGCATAATTATTTTTAGCGAATTTCAAGATGTCTTGTCGTATCAAGAGGATAGTAACTGATCAAGAATGTGTAGAAATGTTGGAGGTGGTCCTTAGGAAAGATGCTAGTACTTGGTTCGACTCTTTGCCTGAGGAAGTTAAAGGGAATTACACGGAAGTTGTGAATTATTTCAAGAGATACTCCTTTGATCCCCAAAACACTCAAAAACTATGGCAAGACATTGTTTCTCATAAGCAAAAAGACTTAGATGACTACTACTTGTACAAGCAAGAGTTTCTAGTCTTTGGGCTCTATGGATACAAAATGTTGCTAACCTTGGTGATGGTGCATAATTTCTAAACAAGGAGAGGTTCATAGCCGGACTCTTTCTTGACCTTAAGATACAAGTTGAGGCGGGTGCATCTGCTACCTTTGATGCAACTGAAACTAGGGCGGTTGAGAAATATAGGAAACTCAAGTGCTTAAGGGGGGAGGTTCCAATAGAAGGTCTTAGACCCAAAGGTAAGTCACAGGCATCAACATCTAGGGAGTTTCCTGAGGTAACTGCGGAAGTGATTAAGAAGTTAAATGAATCTTTAAGCAGCCTGTCAATTCACCTTACACAAGCTATAGGTCCAAAGGGACAAGCAAAGAAGTCTGAAGAGCGAGATCCACGACCTAGGAGAGTCTTGCAGTGTTGGAATTGCGGAGAGTCTGGACATGGGATATATAATTTTCCTTGGCCCCATGGGGAGCCAGGGAGACCTAACTTGAATTACCCAGTGATTAATACAGGTGAAGGAGTTGGTCGACAACCGAGGCTTCTACAAAGGCCAAATGGACCAAGACCACCTCCACAAGGGGTGGAAGAGGTTTCACCTTTGCCTGACCCAAATGTCAATGTTGTAGAAGTCACACAATCCAAAGAGGGTGACATTGAAGCAAATGGCATTAAGCATGGAGGAAAAGGTAAAGAGAAAGAAGGTGTCACATCACAGAGTGACCATGGATGAGGCAAGAAGGCAAAGGAGACCAAGGAAGCTAAGAGGACTCGACGTCGTATCAATCTCCAAGACTTTCCTCTTGGACATGGTATGGCTCCATACAACCTGTTGGAAGACATGCAAGGTGAGGGTCCTGATATCTCATGGCCTCAATTCCTTGCATTATGTCCACAAGCTAGAAGGGATTTAAAAAAGGTAGTTAGCACTAGGAGAAAGGTAAAAGAGAGTGTGCCTATTGTAAAAATTGCACATGCTGAAATGAATGAGGATATTACACCTGTGCTATA
Organism: Adiantum capillus-veneris; assembly: GCF_014529385.1. Classification (NCBI taxonomy): domain Eukaryota; kingdom Viridiplantae; phylum Streptophyta; class Polypodiopsida; order Polypodiales; family Pteridaceae; genus Adiantum; species Adiantum capillus-veneris. Next base: position 104,964,923 of record NC_140949.1, on the reverse strand, counting down.
TTGTTACATCAAAGGAAGATTGTTAGGAAAGGTCTAGTGGATGGGGGTGCACAAATTTGCATCATGACAGAGGGACTCATGCAAAGACTAGGCATGCACATCCATGAGAAACCTGAAATCAAAGTGAAGATGGCAAACAATAGCAAAGCTAGGTGTGTAAGCATTTGTAAAAATAAATTTGTAGAGGCTTTTGGCATTAAGAAGGTAGTGGATTTCTATGTCATGTCTACCAAAGGAAATGGTTACCCATTTATCCTAGGAAGACCATGGCTAATGAAAATGCGAGCTTTGCAGGATTGGGAGAGTGGAAAGCTAATTTGCAGGAATGACAATCATAAGAAGGTTGTCTTTGACATGAAGGAGCAACGCCAAGAGGAGATCCATGAAGAATCATCTCAAAGTGAGACGGAAGAAGATTGGACCGATAACACTTCAGAAGAAGAAAGTAGCGGCAGCATTACTGAGAGGAGTCTTCCATCGAAGTCATGGGGGTAAGGTTTAAGCCAAACAACCAAGAGACCTCTTGCCCAGGTTTGGAAGAGGTAGGTTCCCAAGAGAACCAAAAAGTCGAAGATGAAGGAATGCTAGAAGGTATGTTGTCTACAACACTTACAAAGGATGAAAGAGAGGAGTTCAAAGGTGTGCTAAGGAAATTTCCTAGGCTTTTTGCTAAAGATTACACTGACGTGCATGGAGTAGATGTTGTTCAACACAAGATTGAGTTGAAGCCAGAGGTCACACCTAAGGCTCAAAAGCTACAAAGGCTAGGAGTCATCAAGGAGAAGTCTTTACTCAAGGAGTTAAGAAAGCTTCTAGCAGTAGGTTTCATTTATCCAGTGGAGAATTCAGAGTGGGTCTCTCTCGTTGTTGTCACTCCTAAGAAAAACGTCAAGTGGAGGGTGTGTGGAGTCCACTCAATAAGGCAACAAAAAGAGATCACTTTCCCCTCCCATTTCAAGATGAGATACTAAATGAAGTAGCTGGTCATGAGAAGTACACTGTGTGTGATGGCTACTCAGGTTACTTTCAAATAGGGATTGCATTGGAGGATCAATTGAAAACTACCTTTATCACTTCTTGGGGTTGTTATGCTTTTAGAGTCATGCCATTTGGTCTGACAAATGCTCCTGCAACATTCCAACAATTCATGAACATGGTGTTTCAAGCATTCTTTGGAAAGTCAATTAGGGTGTTCATTGATGATTTCTGCATTTATAGCTCAAAATCATTGCATCTACAAAGGGTAGAAGAAGGTTTAAAGAAGCTCTACGACATGGGAGGTCAGCTCAACCCCGACAAGTGTCACATAGGTGAGGATGAAGTGATCTTGCTTGGTCACAAGGTTTTCTATAAAGGCATTGAGGTGGATCCTTCAAAGGCAAAGGCTCTTATTGAGCTTCCATCACCCAATAATCTCAAAGAGGTCATCTCATTCATTCAAAAGGTGAAGTATATGTCATGCTTCATTCACTTAGCTTCGGAATTGCTTCACCCTTTGCAAAAGTTGACACAATAAGTAGAATTTGCATGGTCTGATGAGCTTGAAGAGTACTTTTGTAACATTAAAGGCATTTTGTCAGAGCTACCAACACTCATGCCTCCTTGTTGGGAGTACACATTCTTTGTTAGCTCTAGTGTTGGGAAAGAAACAATTGGTGCAGTTTTGCTACAACAAGATCCCCACAGTACCAGGATGCGACCCATCTACTTTGCTAGTAGGGTCATGGATGCTTTAGAGAGAGTCTACACAGAGGCATAACTCATGATGCTTTCTCTCATGTTTGCGATGAGAAAGTTTAGATCCTACTTGCTACCAAAACCTTTTGTAATTCTCGCTGCAGAGAATTTGTTTCCTTGGGTGTCATATTAAATGAATCTTAGTACGAGGATCTCAAAAGTGGATTATGGAGTTGCAAGAGTTTCAATACTCCTTCAAGGTAGAAGATAGTGTGTGTGCACAATTGGCAGGGATTCTCACTTATAGAGTACATGAGAAGGAGATTAAGGTGCCTGAAGTAAAGACCCTACCATTGCCACCACCAACAAGTGTTCCTAATGCCTTTACCTTGTTCTTTGATGGATCTTTTCGACGAGCCATGGGAAAAGCAGGGGGAGGGGTAGTGTTGCTCAACCCAAGTGGAGAGGTGGTCATGAAAGAGAAGGTCAATCTACTAGGTTCAACTAGCAACAATGAAGCAGAATACGACACACTACTTCATGGTTTAAAGATGTGCATTGGCCAAGGTATACGACGTCTCATGGTAAAGGAAGATGCACTTCTCATTGTGAAGCAGATTTTAGGCTTTTGGGCATGCAAGAATCAAAACCTAAGGACAAAAGTTCATGCCATTCGTAGGTTGTTTAATCCGTTTGTACAACTATATCATATTCCTAGGAAACAAAATGAAGATGCTGATTTACTTGCACAACAAGAAGTTACATGTGTTGAGAAAGAAGAGCAGGTCATCATGGTGGCAACTACTGTGAAGCAGCCAAGATACCAGGGATTGGACTCATTCGCTCCCATTATTGGCTACATTTTGGAGGGTGAGTTTCCACAAGACATCACAAAGGCTCATAATAGGAGATTCATGAAGAAGGCAAGCGCATATCTTTTCTTAGAAGGATCCCTCTATCAAAGAGGGAAGGATAGTGTGTGCAGAAGAGTACCAACTATTGAGGAGATTCCAGCCATTCTAAAAGGTTTGCATGAACAGGCATGTGGTGGTCATTTTGCCCAAGAGTTAACTGTGAAGAAGATTTTTCTTGCGGGGTATGTTTGGCCAAGTCTGCATGTGGATGTCCAACATTGGTGTAAAAGTTGTCACAATTGTCAAGTAAATGGGAATAGAATATTGTTTTATAGTCCAAGGAAAATCGTGCTTGCAAATGGACCCTTTGAAAAGTGGGGCATTGATGATATGGGTCCTCTGCTTAGGACAAAAAATGGTAAACTCTACATTCTAGTGGTTGTAGACTATATGACTAGGTGGGTGGAAGCACAAAGTATGGCAAAGGTAAATGAGAGGACAGTGAGCAAATTTGTCTACACTCACATTTGTTGTAGATTTGGCACACCTTTGGAGATTGTTTCTGATAATGGTCCAGGGTTTAGAAAGGGCTTGCTCACAAAAGTTTGTGAAGAACTTCACATTCTACATCGTCACAGTACACCCTACTATCCCCAGTCAAATGGTTTGGTAGAAAAAGCTAATGGTGTTATTGCAGGCATCATTAGAAAGATGATGAAAAACAAGACAAAGTTGTGGGATGACTTCTTGGATGGTGCCTTGTGGGCATAATGAACCACATATAGGAAAGCCAGGAAGTTTACACCATTTCACTTGGTCTATGGTCAAGAGGCTTTACAACCAATGGAGCTCAACATTCCAACAATGTGACTTCATGGAAAAGAAGCACAAGATGATCAAGAAGCATGGATGGATCGACTTCTTACCTTAGCTGATCTTCAGTGGAAAAGAGAAGCAGCATACGAGTGCTACAAGAGGAAAGCTACACAGGCGAAGGAGAAGATTGACAAGAAACTAAAGGAAAAAGGCATCAATGAAGGAGATCTTGTGCTAAGGTATGACAATCCACTCGATAATCATTTTGATGCCAAATTTGAAACTAGATGGCAGGGGCCATACATAGTTAATAAGGCTTTCAATTCAAGTTACTATCAGCTAACGGACTTGAATGGGAAAGAGCATTCCAAGAAGGTAAACGGGTATCGCTTGAAGCCCTATTTGAGTCGCCTTCTACCAAAGATCTATCAAAGGGCAGCTATCTCATGTAAGTATTTTACCATAAAGCATGAGTGTAACTCGAGCCAAAATTCCAAGGGGCCAAACAATGAAGATCTTGTCAAGGACTCTGAAGTACTCTCTTTGGGAAAGATGCTTTGTGATGGTACATGAATATACCATCATCTTGGGGGAGGGCTAATGATAGCCATTTTTTGGCTATTCAACATTTCCATAGTGAGCTACCCCACCCTACCAAAATCACCCAAACATTGTGGCTATCCCTACCATTTCACTATACATAGGCGTGCGTGAGTTAGGGGACTTTTCCCATATCTCCTTAAAAACCATCAATTACCTAGTCATTGGGCTAATTGAACAAAAAAAATAAAAAAAACAAAAAGAAAAGTATATTATGGACTTTTTTGTGTGTAAATATTTAATTTTATATATGGCATAAATAAAGAGATTTTTAAAAATTATTTTGGTATTTTATTTAATATTTATACCTAGGTGTGTGTTTTATTAAACATATGTACGCCTTCTTTCATCCTCTTGCACCATAAGTATATCTTTTTGCCAATGTGTACATCTCTAACCTCATATTTTTCTTTTATACAAATCACCCCCACATTTTTATCCTCACCCTTGTGAAAACAAAAAATCGATTTCTACTCTCTTAGTCACATTTATTATATTATTTTCATTTACTTGCATACCTTTTCCTCTTTCACCCAAATAATACGAAGAGAGACCAACTCATATGATTCCAATATGTTTTTCCATATCCATAATTCTTCCATATTTTTATTATTATTTTTACTCATTATTCTAACACCATATGCTCATTGAGCTAAAATCCATGAATAGTCCATACACAAGTCCCACCATGCATATATTGATTTATTCACCAATAATCCTCCTCTATGCATGTGTAAAGGGCAACATGGATGCTTTGTATTATGATATGAAAAAGGAGGGGCTCACTCTTGGATGCATTGTACAAATTCAACAAAGGAGGGGGCCACTAAAAGACTTTTTCACACATAAAAAACAGGCTTTTTGGTGAGATTTTTGGCACCCATCTCCACTCCGAATTTGGAGCGGTGGTCAAAAGAGAAAATGTGGACGAAGAGCTGAATAATCACCTCAAACATTTTGGTAATTTTTGAAGCAGCCACCGGTGAGCTAGGATTTTTTGACTGGACCCCAGTCTGCCCATTTTTCTCACAAGTAGCCCATAGTCTTCTCTCACCTCTTTCCACACTTCTACACACACACACAGTCATACCTCTCAATCCCTCACTAAAACTTGCATCTTCAATGATTTTTCTCACCTTCTTCACCATTAGCTTCCCCTCTTACTCCCATAGCTCTCATATGAGCTTTCCATGTACATACACCATCTCTATGCCTCTTTCTATTATCTACAAAGTACAATTCCATCTTATCCCTTCTATATATACATAAATTCAGCATGTGTACCATGCTTAACCTCTACAAATTAAGAGATCTCATCAACCGAATTTCCATTTTCATCGCGATAATCAACCTTGGCGGCGAGGGCGTAAAGAAGAGAAGACGAAGAAGAAGATAGATAGTCATTTTGAGAACCTACACAAGTAAGTCCAAAACTTCTTCAAGCTTCACCATCACAAGGATTTCCTCACTTCATTCAACCATCTTACTTCAACCATTCACCTCATTCTACCCATTGTAAATATATCATTAACTTTCTAGTGATTACTAATACTAACCACTAACATACTAACACAAAATAGTCACTGACCTAACCATAAAAAACACCTCACCTCAAGACATGTGCATAGTATCTCTCTCTCTCTCTCTCTCTCTCTCTCTCTCTCTCCTTCTCTCTCCTTAAAACTATACTTTCACCTTATCTACCATCAATAATGCTCTCTTTTGAGACACATCCATGACTCAAGCAGACAAAGAAGGCCCGCAATGTTTTGATATTTAAAAAAAAATCATAATCTTGATTTGTTAGCTCGTAAATTAGGATTTCCAAATAATTTTAATGAGGGTCTCCAACCTATAAATAGGACCCTCTCCTTCTTGTAAGACAACCTACAATATCTCACATAGCACCCAACACTCTATACGTGAGGAGAGACTTAGGTGTAGCAACCACTTTGTGAGCTTCACTGTTGGTGTGAGAGAAGCTTTCAAGCTACACATTGCAAGTGAGAGAGCGTGAGTTCAAAATCTCAAAACCACTATTATATATGTTCCTCCATCATCAATAAATTAAGGTTTGGTGCATCAAAGGCGTGATTCGACGTTCAAATCTTCGTCCTTCCACTTGTGCGATACGATTTAGTGAATTCAAGGTGACTTGTGTATTTTGAGTTCTATCGTTTGATCTTGTTTTATAAAGTGTTATAGTGTGTTTTCATTGCCAATTTTGTGTCCATTGTAAGAGGGTATTGTGGTGAGAGGTTTCCCACACCCTAAGACAGTGTGTGTGTGTTGGCAATGTTTAGCATTCACTAAGCATTGAGTGAGTTTTGTACAAGCTCTTCGATAGCAACATAACGAACCATCTCCATTTGCAAGTCACAAATAAGGTATTACGCAAGATCCTTTCCTCTCTCTCTTCCCTTTGCTCTAGCTCTCTCTGGTCCATTTTGTGTGTGTCTTGGTGTGAGGTTGTTGTGTGTGTTGTGTGGTGCATCTTCTTGGTTGTGCCAAAATCTCTTTTGCGTCCTAGTTCACATACCATAACTAGGTGGTGCCCTTTTACTTGTGTTAGAAGCTGGAGACACCCCACGGAAACTGACTACTCGGAAGATTATCATTTTTTTAAATTATTCATTTTTTGAGGAAACCTGATTTTTCACCTTCTAAATATTGGGACTTACAGAAGTTTCCATATTGTATCCCAGTTTTGATAGTTAGATTGAGTAGATGGTTGATTTGGAACTTTAGGGTTTGAGAATTGTAAGGTATATATACCACTTTTTGACCTTAATGAAAAACCCTTTTGTCATTTTTTAAATGGAGAGGTTTTGAAGCTTGTGAGTGAGCGTACTGTGTACAAGAGAGAGTGTGAGCTTCATCTTGACGCTACGTGTGCACCGGTGGTCGGAATCGAGTGCGGAGAAGTGCAGCGTGTTGCCCCCGACGAGAGATACATGCCGATACCTACATTGCCCGCGTACAGTCTGGTTTTGCGAGCTCCTTCTACGAGCTTCATCTGGTAATCTGGTGAGCATACGTTGTCCGATTTTGCATTGCAGCATATCCATGCGTTCACATTGAGTAGAGCTACACATTAGGCACTTTAGATTTCGGAAATGAAGACCTGCAAATTTTGGCCAAACATCCTACATGATTTTGCACCGGGTGTTTTGGGTTGGGGTTTTGGTTCATAGACCTTAATGAGAGCGACCTATTGGTGTTAGTAGGGTCTCCTTCAAGTTCTGTGGTGTTTCGAGATTGTTTGATGGGTGTTTGGCTGTAGACAGCGTTGTAGGAAGTTTCCTCTTATGCACTCTTGAAGGCTGTGACTTAGGCAATTGGTAGAGACATCTGTAGGAATTAGTTAGGAGTCGGTCGAGTGTAGGTTGACACCTTATGCTTGCTTCCACACGCCTGCGGATCGAGCTTCATCCTTAGCTGACAAATCTTGTTAGGTGAGTTCTCGTTGTGCTGACGTTCGTCACGGCGTACCCGTCCAACATTGGCGTTGTCATGAGTTTTTTGGAGCAAGGGATTGCGCATATATACATACACATGCATGGTGTATCAAATAAAGGATTGCCCATTTTCCAGAGCCAGGTGGTTACGTGGGGCGCACATGTGTACAGGTAGGACAGCATGTACATAGTGCATCGATTTTCATCGTTACCAGTACCAGTGTGTTTTTTCTACAATAATGAGGAGTTGCTAGCATGTAAAACTTCTAGAGGAAGCTATCCGCGGGCCGACGACATGAGGTAAGCAGGTGCGTCAGATGGCATCTAGTGGCTCCAGGAGGTCGAATAGGGTGAATACTTGCACGTGGAGAAGTACGGACACAACGTGGATGTTTTCTTGTGATAATTATGCAGAAAGGTCATCATGAGGACCATATTTTGGGGCCACTTCATGTGGTGGCGGGATGCATTATTGAAAAAAGCTGAGTGCCAGGTGTGCGGATGATGCAAAAAGGTGACAACTATGCACTGCGAGGTCAGTTTTTGGCCTGTTCGGGGTCCGTTTGAGGTCATCTAAAAGGCCAAGGGTGCCCAACTAATAAAGCTAAGTGTGGGAACTGGAAAAACAGAGAGAAAACCAGAAAAAGAGTGGAGAGAAGAGGAGGAACCGTCACAACTGTGTTTTTGGTGTTTTTGGAGCCTGTTTTGGCCGTAAACGACTCATCCGAGGTCGGATTTGAGCACTTTGACATTGTAGATTGGGGTTTTGGGCCGTTCCGGACGCGATGGCACTGTCCATTTTTCCAAATTACTCACTGTTTATCTACTGTTTTAGTTGTGTAAGTTTCTCCTATGAGCGAAGCTTCTACTCCAATTTGTGAGTGTATCTGGCAAGTTTTACCTATATTGTGTGAGCTATTTGCCCCATTGGTGTTGGCCCAAGCTCTATTGTATCTAAACATCAAAAATTCTCCTCTTTTGAGCTGATTTTTTTGGGTGTGTGTGTGTGAGTGTCTCTCTGTGTGGAGTGGGTAAAAGGGTAGTCTCTCTCCTCTCGCTCCATCGGTGTGTTCCCTGTCTCGGCCAGGTGGGTTGTGTAATCCGAGTGGTGCCCCATAGTGTGTGTGTGTGTGTATCTTTCCAAGAGTGTGTGCAGAGTCATTATAGAGGCGTTCTGTGTGTTTCCATCCCGCTCACATTCTTTTGGTGCCCTCATTGAGGATCTTCTTCGAGTACCTTCTGCTTCGAGCTTCAAGCTTCGAGATTCGGGATTACAGGTTGCAAACTACAAGTTGCAGACTACATATTATTGGTTATAGGGACAGGTACAGGTACAGGTGATTCACACAGGTACAGATAGCTGGAGTACAGTGATATACTAGCAATGGTGTCACTTGGAGTTGTTGTGGGTATGCATCATTTGGCGCCTGTTTGAGCGTATTGTCTACTATTATTGTACGTTACTTGTGGAAATTGCCATTGTACGCCTTTGTGGAGCCATACTTGGTTTTATTTGGCAATCCCAGCCATTTTTGAGACTTGTTCAGGAAGATAGTCATTTTTGAGACTTGATTATACGCGATTTGCATTAGCCTTCGTGAGAGGGTCGATAGCGTGAGGTTTTATTGAGCTGGGGGATTCTCAAATGTGGAGATCCTTTCAGTGATACAGTTGGCTGGAGCACCCTTTTTGTGACCTCGCCATAGGCTATGTACTAGTGAGTCCTATTTGATGCTCGGGTTCTATTGTTGGCAGTTTATGCATACATATACAGTCTATATTTTGAGTTCTTACTCCTGTACTTCTAGGGAAACTCTGTCAAAATTTTTCCAAGTTATGATGGCTGGTTTTTTGGTCTTTTGAGCCATTTATATTGTTATGCTGCTGAAATTTTGGCAAAATCAGAGGATAAGACAGGTGTGCTTTCTTGGGAGCTGCATGGTTGATTTTAATGCATGATCAAAATGGACCTCATTTCACTCCTTTTCATTTAACTCAGAAAATCCATATAAATGTTCATGTGTCCAGGAAGATTTTTTTCCAGTAGTGCATAGTCTTTATGTTCGGGCCAAGAAGATTAAGAGAGATACTGGAATGCCCTTTGCCTGTTGTAATTCCGATGATTAACTATGAAAATTCATTTGATGTGCATGTGTTTGTCCTTATCTAAAGTTGAGCTCCATTGAAGTTTCTGGGAATTAAGTTAGTCAAAAGTTTTGGGTTCTTGCACGTGTGTTCAAACGGGTTCTCAAAGCATTGAAACTTGGGTAGCCATGGATTTCTCTTATCCGGAGTTTCATGGAAGAAGTCATGAAGATGTGGAAGACTTTTTGGAAAAGATGGAGGTTGCCTGCATTAGCAACGAGATTCATGACCCGGTGCAGATGTTACGTCTTCTCCAAATCTGTTTGAAGAGTGATGCACGAGTTTGGTTCAAAAGATTTGAAGAGGAGTTGCGTGTGGCTGATCCACCTGTAAGATTGAGTTGGGACAATCTAAGGCATGGATTAGAAGTGGAGTTTGTGAAGATAGAAGATCCTGACAAAGTCTGGCAAGAAGTACAGGGTTTGGCGCAAAAGGAAGGTGAGCCAGTAGATGCGTACATACGTAAGTTTTCATTGGCATGGGAGCGGATGTGCAAGGCCTTAGCACCACAAGTACCCCCGCCTGACATGATGAAGAAGGACATGTTCTTGGTTGGTCTTTGGGAGAATATACGTTGGAGAGTGGATCTAAAGAAGCCTAGGACATATGAAGATGCACTAGAGGTAGCAAGGAACAAAGAGTGGAAGTTGAGGAAAATGAGCCAGTTAGGGGTGGATTCTTTGCCCATGAGGTCTGAGTTTCAGCCTGTAGACTCTTTAAAAGGCCGCATGCCAGGGGTTCATCATGAACTAGTGGTTTCTGTTACTCCTCAGGTTATGCCAGCAGTGGTCACTACAACAGTGCAAGATGATGGGCTAAGGCAAGACATGAGGCAAGTGGTAGATTTAATGAAGAATCTCAGCCTAAACATGCTAGGTCAAGTGGGAAATAATCGAGGTCGAGGGAGGTTTGCAAATTAGCCAGGAGGTGAGGAAAGACCCAGAAATGGTGGTGGACAAAGCAACGGTAGGTTCTGGAGGCAGACGCCCACATGTTATAATTGTGGAGAGTTGGGCCACATCAGCCCGCAATGTGATAAGCCACCAAGGATGGGGGGAGACATGTATCCATTGCCAAGACAGGTGCTAACTAGGTCCAATAATTATGGCATCAAAATTAAGGGAGATGAAGGAACCAGTGGATTAACCCAGGAGGAAAAGGGAAAGACAAAAGTGCTAAGTGTAGTCACTCCAACCACAAGGAAGCTAACCTTTGGAAACTCTAGAAGGAATTATGCAAATCTATTATTGACAATAACTCAAATGGAAAGCTTGCAAACAAGTGCAAGCAAGTTTGGGTAGCTTTTGATAAAATGGTCAATCTTATGGGTCCTACCAGCACAATAGAGGAGCAACACCAATTATTTCAAGAAGTGTTGGTGGATTTCACCAAGGTCTTTACCCTTGCTTGGGGTGAAAATAACATCACACATAACATGGTAATCCATTTCACATAGTGAACTTATTACAAGAGAATGTTTTGATTTAATAAGGTGCATCATTTTGTCATTGTGAACAACATATCTTGTTTGCACATGGAGCATTTTTTATGCACAAATATGGTTTGCTTGAGATTTTTAGCATTAAGGCATGAAGAAGTCCCATTATCCAGCAAAGGTGTTTACTTTAAAAATACTCGACATGGTGGTGGTATGGTACGATATAACCATTTGGAAAAGATGTTCAATTGGTTTTTTTGCATGGCATTTTCTTGTATGCTCACCATGAAGCGTACGCAACAATCCAAGATTGCAAGGGAAGTGCGCAAATTGAGTCCTCAAGAGCACAACAACAAGTGGCGACTGCTGCAAGGCCCCACCAAGCGTGATGCATGGCACCAACCAAGAGTGTGGCAAGGATCAAGATGGATTCAATGCCAGTGACTACACATGAATGTAGGGTCCATCTCTTCTTTACATGTTTTTTATTAAAGTTTGTGGCACCCTTTAAAAGATAATAGCTTATTGTAAAAAATATGGTGTGAACTGGCCCTTTTAAAATGGGCCCTTATAAATATTAGATCCACTCATTAGTAACTTATTTCTTCAGCACAGGTAAGCTCTTACCATATTCAATGACGTGCAACAAACAAATTGCCAAAGAGCATCTGCTTGCCAACAACTAAAATACTCTCCAAGGATGCGAGAAGCCAATGTAGCTTAAAAGCACAAGAAACCTCTCGTGAACACCTGGCCATTCTTGGAGATCTTCAAGCATTGGGCAGGGTAGCCCAGCACAAGAGTCATCACGGACACGCAACTCATTGCAGGCACAAGAGCAACAGTTGTAGCAGCAGCAAGGGGAGCAGACAGTATGGTGTAGAGTTAAGAAAAGCGTCAAGAGATAGCAACAAGAAGAGAGACCATCATCATCGGAGACTGACAGGGAACAACCTTCATGCTACCAATCACAAGCAGGACCATCTAGATCTCAAGTGATGCATACAAAGAGTGAGTCGGAGATAGAGCCACCATGGCAACGTGCTCAGATACCACCGGGTGCTAGTGGTGGGGAATACACTACCCCATGGCCAAGGATCTCTCCCTTCACAAGAAGATAGGGAGGCAAGGGTAGAGGACAATGATGAGGAGCCGAAGGAGGTGGCACCACCAGCGGAAAATCATGTAATGCCACAAATCACTTTTTTAAAGAAGCCTCGTGCCACCCACCAACAAATGTTCAAGTTTTCCCTAGACAACCTATACGTCGTCGTAAAATAGCAAGGACATTTGTGAAATTCCGGCACTACTAGAAGACAAACGAGCTGTTGATGCCCCCTTTGCTTGCACGATGAAGGAGGTGCTCCAAAGCTATGGCAATATAGAATGCAATCAATGGTGCTGTAGGCAATTCAAGAAGCTACAGAAGCCCACATCATCTTTGCGTAGGAAGATATCAACTTCTAAGCCATACATGGAAAGAGAGTGATGATATAGCCAAAGGACATGCAACTTGCACGTCAATTGAGGTGGGACTTTGAGCATTAGCTAAAGTGAAACCTATCATTTTGTATTACCCACCCTACTTTTCTAATCAAACTTTTTGACAATGACCAAAGGATTGAGAGTTTTGTATCTACTGTCTCCAAAATCATAATTTTTTTAGCTGATTAATGTGTTTACGTTAAATGATATATGTGTATTGAACAAACTTTGAGTCCACGAGTATGAAGGACACCGGTGAGTCTGTGCATGAACAATTGAATTCAAGCATAATTTGATCTTTTCTTGTGTCATGGGGTGTAGAAAAGGCAAAAAGGGGGGTGGCCACAAGGGCGCGTAGATCATCCAAACAGGGACCCTTGTTTGGCTGATCTATGTATCCTTGTGGCCACCCCCCTTTTTTCCTTTTTTGTCCTTGTCTGCACCCAAGACACCAGAAAAGCAATGCTACAACTTGAATTCAATTGTCTACACAACACTTCACCTCCCCCCCCGTCGCCCCCAACATCTCCACTTACAATAATTTGTTGAGCAAAGCAAAAAGGACACCACTTACTAAATCACAACACTAAATTCAATAATTTACAAGATGGAAGATGACATTGAAAAGAATGTACAAGATGAGAGGCAATTCCTTATATTCATTACTTTTGAGAAGATAGGAAATTACATCATTCTTTTGAGGAGCCATTAATTTTCTTAGCCATTTCCTGGCATCTCTCTTGCACATAAGGAAACTCCCTAGCCAAGAGGGAGTGCGCTATTGCATGAGGCTCAGTTGAGCCAACAAAAGCATGTATCCCTATCTGGGCAAGCACCTTGCCCCATGGAAACCAGTGCCAAATGTTGTGCATACAAGGGATCTACAAACTAGGAACACAAGATGTGCAGTTTGAGCAATGGTGCATAAACACAAAACCCTGCTCAAAGCTTTCAATGACCATGCCATGAAATGGCCTTGGGGAATAAACTCATTGTATAGAATGGCAACATCATCCAGGGGAAGTTCTCCTATGTAATGTGAAAGAGAAGACTGTGGTACAAAGGATGTGTGCTTACCACCTGTCCGTGCTACAAACTCATCAAGCTCCAGGACATCCTATCATAAACCAATCAAGGGTAAGAAAAAGATAATTAAGGTTAGTACAAACAACCTTAAAAGTAGGGTAGAGTTTACCTCCTTCTCTTTGTACTCCTTCTCTCTATTGCTCTTGGCATACACGTTGTTGCATTACCTCACCACATCCATGAGCTTTGGCTCATCAAAGGGGGGTTTTGCACTAGACTAGGCATCCTTGTTTCCACAACCTTGGCTTGTGTGGCCTATAAATATTCCATGGCCACGTACAACTTCTCTACTGCCAGGACATTCGCACACACAAGTGCAATAGTATCAATAACAGAGTCACCAATTGGAAAGAGTTTAGTTTCAAGGGCATCTAGCGTACTGTCTAAGGAAAAATGGGCATTGGTGTATAACACGCTTAGGCACTCATCCATGCATAGGACAAATGCTTTCTCCAAGTCATCCAAAAAGAGATACTCCTCCCCAAATCTACTACCACTGACAAAAAGAGACTGATTTTTACTTCTAGGATAGCCTCATCCATTTGTGGTGCATCCTCTAGAGTGTCACTAGTGCCAGCCATAACAATGGATTTTTCAACCACTTCCTTGAGCCCCCTAGGGTACTCAAGCTGAAGTGCCTGGCCTTTCACTTTAGGGTTCATGGGGACACCCTCCTGCTCATTGGCATCCTTGATGATGGACCCAACCTGAAGGTGTGGAAGACATAGCTCTTCCACATCGGGTTTCTCGCTGACAAGAAAGATGAATGTAGCTAGCCAAGAAAGATACTCTATCCCCAATTTGTGCTTCTTCAATTTTGGCACCCTTCGAGCCTGTTTGTCAAAGAAATGGCCTGCATCGGTGGAAATTTCTTGAAATCTTCTCAATTTCTTGGAGAATGGGCGATCATCTTTGTGGATTTAGCGCAAGAAATTGAAAGGCACCCGGATTCTTACATGTGGGGGGATAGATATGGCTTATTTTATGATGTGCTCCTCCATGAATGCTAAAATCTTGGGAAATACGTCCATGTGGAGGGCAACTATGGCATCAAGGTCTGGGAGACGAGTGAAGAAGGTGTGAAGATCCAACTTCCCCTTGTAGTTGGTATCCTGAAGAAAGAGGGTGAAGCGTGACAAAGGGGTGGATGTGGATGCAGATGCATAGGCTGTGGAGGCATCCATATCTAGTCCGGGGTGTAGATAGAAAGTGGAAGAGCTCAAGGGTTGTAAAAGTAAAAATCTAGAATGAGGTATCTAGCCCCCCCTTTTCTAATGGTGCCTTTTGAAAAGAAGGCATTTTTAATTAAGAAAAAGCACTTTAAAAAAGTCACTTTTACCAAAAATGGCCTTTCGTCTCATTGTGACGTGTAGATTTCAATGAACTAAAAATGGTAATGAAATAAGTTGTACAAAACATTGCTATTGTAGAATTAAAAATTATATTCAAAGTCTAAAATTTACTGAAGCAAAGAAAATTGGTTAAATAGGGGATTGTTTTTGAAAATGCAAGAGTTAGAAAGCCATAACAGCGATAACATAGTTCTATCGATGCCCCAATCATCATGAACCTTCCATTATGTTTCCAATCTGTAGACATTCTCAACAATAAATAAGCAATGAACGTCAAACTTTGATGGAGTGAAAATTTGGTAGAAGGATTCTCACCTTGTGACCTTGTATATGAAATTGAGTTTGTTGAATGTTCTCAAAACCCATAATGGCCAACTTTTCTCGCACATTGCTGAGAGTCCAATGCTTGTTCACTTGAACATCTTCCAAAGCATCATTGGGCATCCTCAATATAATTCCAATTTCAATAGTTCCATCTACACGCTGTAAGGGATTCCACACTCCAAGCTTGCACATCCAATGATCATAGTGAAATTGTATGAACAAGGAGGTGTGAGTTTTAAATAGTGCATCCCAATACCTGATGCTCTAATCTTACAACAATACCTATCCCCATGGTGCATGCCCTCCACAAAAAATCATTCCTCTTCTAAAAGCCTCGCTAAATCCTCATAATGCACATCTTTATATACAAGCATTGTGGCTGTCTCCACAAATCTTAACTCTTTGAAGATGTGCATAGAACAGTGAGCAAGAAAACACCAAATCAAGCCCACATACCTAGAAGCTTTAGAATATTTCGGGGAGTTTTGGACATCTATTACCATATTTTGCTTGAAAGATGCTACTGACCATAAGTTTGGTTGTGTCCACTCCATAGTTAATAAGGAAGATACTTTTGAGTTCAAGCTTCCCATACCCTTGTGTAGAAGTAGGTATAATATAGGAGTGAGAATAGAAGAAAATTCTTCTTTGAACCAGTTTGGCTTGGCAAAGGTGTGTGAAAATTGTTGCTTCAATATTTGCATATATAGCATTGAATGTGCCAGAGAGGCTATGAAGTGGCTTCCCCTCCACCAATGTGGATGGAAATTTGACTACAAAATCACGGAAAATCATAATTCTGAAGCCATTAAAACATTCCATTGTGACTTCACACCCAACTTTGTATTCTCAAAACATGTACTCACAATGTGCTGGAATCGACTTGGTGGTTGTTGCAATTTCATGCTTGAAATTGAGAAGACATGTTGCACAATGGCTATAATCCCCTTGTTCTTGCAATTCTTGTAGACAAGAAGATTTCCTTTCCAATGATGATCCAAGTTTACACAATTTCAAACACGGTGAGGGCCAATAGTAGATGGCTACATGTATACCCAAGCACCTTTGGTGAACTCTTATGGTATCCACTGACCATCTATCCCTCTTGTGTTGTGGCATGCAAGTGCTGTGACCTCATCCTTTGGCTGCCTTTGTGGAGTAGAACAAGCCATGTGTGAGCAAAGAAAATTAGGAGGAGGAGGACAACCTTGCTTCTTGCTCATGTGTGAGCAAAGAAAATCAGGAGGAGGAGGAGGACCTTTCTTATTTCTACAATGCAGGTGGGAGAAAGGGAATGGGTTTGTTTGGTGTGTAAATGGGAGGTGGTAGTGGTAGAGGGGGGAGGAGCGTGGTGGCAATGGAGATAGGAGAAGGTGGATGACCCTTGCTTGGTGTGGCAATGCGAGGGGGAGGGAAGGAGAGAGGAGCTTCCTTGATGCAACAATAGAGATGGTAGTAGAGAGATAGTGTTAGAGTAGAGGGTAAATGTGATGGTTACAACCAACGAGGGCTTGGAAAAGGGGTTCTAGAGAGAGAAAATCACCTTTTAGGTATGAAATAGTTTTGGAGGGACCTTGGATAGTAGAAAATGATGTTTCAAAAGTTTTTTTAAAAATTGAATTTTAGAGGTTTTTGGTGCACGCTTTGACTTTTGGAGGTTTAAAAATGCTTTTTTGACCATAAAATAGGTTTAGGGAGGGTTTTAAGAAGATAATATTGTTTTTGAAAATTTAAAAAAAAAATGTTAAAATTTTGGGGTTTTTTCAGAACCGGGTCAAAAAGGAGGGAAACTTGGAGGTTCCAAAAGCCCCCCTTCCCCCCCCCCCCCCCCCCCCCCCCCCCCCCCCCCCACACACACACACACACACACACACACACACCACCTTCTCACTAGGTAAGAGGCGATGAAGACGTGTAAGACTACTTTGTCCCCCTACCTTTTTGAGGGCACAGAGTGTGTCCACCATAATAGGTAATATTGATATTGAAGCGGTGTTGCTGCAAAAGGTAGTAAGGAGCTACAATCCCATCTACTTCAAGACCAGGGTGACAAGTCCAAGGAAGATGAACCTATACCCCGACGTCCAGCAGTGGGAAATGTCTTTGGTTTTTGTATGCAAGAAGTTTGAAGTGCATCTAATTGTGCACAAGTTTAAAGTGCATCTGATTGTGCACAAGTTACATGTGTTGATTTCTAGTAATCTATTGCCTAAAGTGGTGCTACATTGAAAGACAAGGAAAGGTATTATGAAGTGGGTGCTAGACGTGCAAGAGTTCAAGTTTGAGTCCAAGATCGACTATACTAGTCGGTTCCACTTAGCCGATATTCTATTCAATAAGGGGCTGTTGATTTACCATTATATCCAAGGGTAGTGCGAGATGAAGTTAAAGAGGATCCAGATCTAGAAGATTCTTTTACTATGTGATTTGATGGAGCATATCAAAGAGTGGTGCAGAGAGTAGGAGGTGGTGTTGTGATATAGGACCCATAGGGTAAGGTTATCTTCTTAAATTCTTATGACCTAGAAGATGCCCACACAAAAAATGAGGTGGAGTATCTCACTCTTATTTGGGTCTGCAATAGCGTGCCAAGTTTGGCATTTTGAATTTGGTCGTGTGTCATGTCAAGGGTAGGACTATAGGAGGGCACGGCCTTGGCTAGGGGCCAATGGATACACATACGGTACAAGGGCTATATATAGGAGAGCCAAGGGCCTATATATAGGTACGGTTGGGTGGTTAGTGGCATGTCTATCTCCCTATGTCCTTTCACTTGGTATCAGAGCTTAGAGGGGAAGGTGAGAGCTATGGAGGAAGGGAAAGGACTCTCTCTCTCTCTTTTGGCCTCTCTCTCTTTTGGCCTCTCTCTCTCTCTCTCTCTCTCTCTCTCTCTCTCTCTCTCTCTCTCTCTCTCTCTCTCTCTCTCTCTCTCTCTCTCTCTCTCTCTCTCTCTCTCTATCGTAGCATGAGGTAGGGCCTCCCTCTCTCGCATGGCCTCTCCTTCTCTCTATCTCTTCCTCATAGGAGGCTATGGCGGATTTTTGGAGGGCCATGACTGGCGCGAGAACGGGCTCTTACCCACAGGAGGCTATGGCGCGCTTTTGGAGGGCCATGACTGGCGCGAGAACGGGCTCTTACCCACAGGAGGCTATGGCGGGCTTTTGGAGGGCCATGACTGGCGCAAGAACGGACTCTTACACACAAGGGAGGTGTGGGAAAGAGCTGTACCATTTCGAACGCTACTGCTCTTAGTGGATTTGAGCCGGCCCAAGGACCGATTTACGTTTCTGTAGCAGTGGAGTTCGAGCAACCGTCGGTGCATGCTTTGCTGCTTTCCCTTTGCGCTATCGTTTGTTGCTGTCATGGATGAAGTACGAAGCTTTTTTTTTCACATATTATTGGCACAAGGGCGCCCTATTTTGGGCACCCTTCCTTACTAAGGGCCAAGCCCCATGGCCATGCATACTGGGGTGTGAGGTTTTTGGCCTTGAGTGAAGAATCAATCAAAGGTGACATGTGTGGGCTAGCTTGCATGTATCACTAGCTAAAATACATCAGCCATGCAGCAAAAAACAGACCCGAAACAGATTGCAAAGTTTGGAAAGCTCGACTTCCTAAAAACAGTTTGGGATTCGATGGTCGAGCAAAGAAGTTTAGGTAAACATACCATCGTGTTTGTTTGAAAAAGGGAACTTGTGCTTGCTAACCTCGGGCAAGGTTCCGAACAAGGCTGCTAGGCAAAGACAATGTTGATGCTCGGTTTAAGGTTCATGGAAGCTTGAGCATCCCGGCCATGTGATCAACACGACAAGTTTATACAGTTAAATTATGAGGTAAGTCTTTAATTTCAATTGTATTTATCAACCTATTCAAGTACCTGTTTGAATAGTATATCATGCAAGGGTTGTGAGTGATGCTGTGTAATCGTGCATGTACTAGACGTGTATATGCATCCACAAGCAAGGCTTGTCCAAAGCACAAGGTGCTTCTCTGATTCGCATAAACATAACAAGCACGATTGTTCTCCATCATTAGTACGATCAGGCATGCACGGCATGTCTTGAAAAATTATCGTGCTACGTCTAGGCCGGATGTTTTTAGTCAATCTGGATTTGCAAATAGCTTTTCCATGCTTCGACAACCAATTTCAGGTAGGCTTTGTCGAAGCATTACAATGTTCCTACTCCATTGTTATCCGCATAACTTGATCTACAATTAATTGTTGTATCTCTGCATAAAGTAATGTATGAGAATCGAATATGCTAATCTTTCCATGCACCAGGTGTGCGTGCAATTTAGGCACTCCAAACACAAGCACGGCTTGTGACAATCGTTTTAAGCATTACACTTTTGTTGGCATCGAACCAATGCTTAACTTGCCAGCATGACTCAAGCATGACTTGAGTACCTATAGTCCTGATCTACTGCAAGGATAAATAGCAGTTCACTTTTGTTGCCCATGGAATCTCAAGGTGATTGGCACAACTTGTGGCTCGACTTCATCAAGGGTGCATAGAGCTTGGCATGGCTGACTTCTTGTCACTGCTTCCACAAGCCGGCAAAGATGCTGGCCACATGGCACTAGCCAATTTCAATAGAAATTTCTTGACAAGGACAACTCGTCTGCCATGCTCTTTGTACATCGGTCCCAATACATGTTACCTACAATTTGGGCATCTTGGATCGAAGATTCCCGCAATCGGACTATGCTATGAGCATACAAAATTGGTGGGAAAATTGGCAATATGATTGCAGGTTAGTTCATTACATACCAGACGGGTGTATATGATATACACCATAATTATCTCTCACGCTACAGATCGAACTATGAGCTACATTTGAGCAATTGTTTTTCCTTAACATCTAAAGACAACTGGTTGCAACAACAACGACCAGGTTAGCCAAGTTTAAGTTTTTCTTGTTTCTCCCTGTTTACACTTTACTTGGCAATTACTGTCATTGTGCAAAGCAAAGTGCTTTCGCAATTTTATATAAAGCAAGGCTTTAGGGAACTGGCACAATAGGGAATATTAGCTCACAGAATCCCTACCAGTTTAGACTGTGCAAGGCACTAATGGTTTTGGGTCTCACGTTTGAGGCTATCACTCTTGCCAAGGGCTTAACACTAGAATGGTAACCTAACAGGACATAAAAGTGTCCTTTCAGGGTTTTGGGAAAATTTTCCAAAACCATAGTAGATCCACTCATTTTAAAAAATCCTTTCATGAGCTTATAGTTCAATAACTACTACATATAGAAAAAATGAGAAACTTGTAATTTTTCTCATCCCTTGGTCACTACAAGCCTCCAAAGTTGATGGACCAGTGCATTTTGCCCAAAACAGCAATTTCTTGCGGTTGATTGCATATAAATAAGAGTGGGGATTTTTGTAGGACATGAGATAAAATACCCCGTTAAATTCAATGGGTTAGTGACCAAAACATATGGTTGCTTTTACCTCACTATTTTTTTTTGGGCAAAAAAAATAGGTTAAAAAAAGTTGCATTTTTGCCATTCTACGGACCTATCATCAAAGTTTCTATAGTCACGCTCAATACAGATACTATATACATGTTTTCTTAGTTCCCTTTGGGCCTTTGGATTCAAAAGAAGCCATGGTGCATATCAAAAGGATAATGGATCTCTTACAATTGGAACCTTGGGGGCAATGATAAAGTGCTAAATACAGCAAACATGAAAAAACTGGGTTTAGCATTATGACCTCTAGAAACCCATAGAAACTACTCAATATCTAGCCAAGTTTGTAGTCTATGATTAGATATGGTTACTACCTACAAAATACACACAATTGGCCTAAGAAACTAGCAATATTGAGAAAGTTATACTTGCTACTCTAAATGTATCGTATTCTTCAGCAATCAAAAAACTCAACCATCATCATATACTATGCTATATAGCATATTAGGTCCCCCAAAACTCAAGGAAGATTAGATTTATGTTATACATTACACTTACACAATCAAAATTGAATCTGGATATCAAGAAAGCCACCAAAAAAATCATAAAGGTGCTAATTTTGGCCAAAAAACAGGATTATGCAATTCTTGTAAATTGGTCATAACTTTCAATTTTAACACTTAGCTCTCTCTACAAATATCAAAACATGTTGAGAACTATGAAGGCCTAACCTCTAGCCATCTAAACCTCACAAACATGAAGTTTAGAGTGGTATAGTTGCGAAAAATTGAAAAAAAGCCAAAAACAGGACCCGTTTTTTCACACAGTTTAGATTCAAAAATGTTGTGCAAGAGTAAGGTTAATGGTGAGATCGATACTCCAAAAAAGTTGCTAAGTTTTTTTCAGCTCATAAGACAAATTTGTTGATATATAGCACCTAGAAATTCATTTTCATACTCTTCAAATAATTCAAGAAAAATGGTCACTTAACAAGACACAAAAGTGTCCAAGGACATAAAAGTGTCATGTTACCATTCTAGTGTTAAACATCTGTATGCAAAGAATGCTAACCAGGCGGCATGAATTCCACCGCTTCAGAGATTACGCTTTCGCTATAACACCAGACACTCTGTCACGGAAAAACTAAATTATGGATTGTTAAAATTTATGGTTGCTGTCAACACACAATACCACTAAATGGAACCTAAATCTAGGACTTATTTCACAGGCAAAGTGCCATATATTAAGTCATTTTTTTCAAGTCACGACCCCATACATGGTAAGTGGGTCAAGCTGTGGCTTGTGTTTTTTGTTTCCTCTTTTGATGAGAGAGTTATACAGGCAAATTACTGCATGCTTATAGGATAAGCTACAAATCAGGCATAAGATGCCTAATAGCACACATTCTGGGCACACACTCTAGAAATTTAAGAAAATTTCCTCAGCCCAGCATGCTCTTCTTCTCTCTCTTTTTCTTATTTCTCTCAAGAATAATGAAAACTTTCTAAGAAGCTTTTGATACATGTTTTGTTTGGGAGTCAGCATGAGCCAAGGTGCTCTAACTCTTAGTTAGAAATTGGGCAAGACACCCTCTACATTAGTCTTCATCGTTTCGTCGATTGAACACTAATTGCCACAAGGGCTAGGCGCCCCACACGCTGGCTAAGAGTCATTGTCAGATCTCGGGTATGACCCAACGGTTGGCATTCCTTGGGGGATTGTTCTTAAGATCGAACAGATCTACCCACTAGACTACACAGCGACGTTAATGGACAAGCAAGAGTCTTGTCATTACGGATGTTTAGTGTGTCATTTTGCACTACATGTTTCAGTGCGACGCTCAAGTTGACTTTTTGATCACCTTAAACTCCCATCAGCTAATCTTTACCACGAAGTATAGATGCAGCAATAGGTTGACACAGCATGACTGTCCATAAGAGCTAGGCATTTCACTTGTGTGGATCTTTGGATCCCTCTATAGCACTACGGATTGTCTATGGACATACTGTTTTGGGGTAAGACTCGACAGGTGATTGCTACATCTCCCCAAAAACATTGAGGGTCATAGTTTGATCTATCCCAGTTCTACTTTCAATAAAAGAAGCCAGTAATCTACCATGGGGTAGCAGACAAATTCAACTTTTTACGTTGATTCCAATCATTCTGTACACGGTTGCCTATGTTGGTTACCGTTACCTGCTAGTCGAGCAGTTATTACAAAGGGTCTTATCAAGGGGTTTGACTACGTAGATTCTAATCAAAGGGTTTGGATTTCAAAGGCAACACCTAGGGTTTCCAATAGAATGCTGCTTGTTTTTCACTAGTGGACAACGTGTTCCTCTGTATTTGAATACGGGTAAGTGAACATTCAGTTCAAATCTCCAGGTACGCATCTATCAATTTGGCGTTATTCCATTTTTTAGTATGCTATGCTTGGTTTTGTTTCAAGTCGTGTAAATACACTTGAAAGTTTTAGAGCCATGCCAAGGGCATGTCGAAGCAAGTATTTTGAACTGTAGTGTCCACTATAGATTATACTTTTATGAACCCACTTGTCAGGTTTTCATTTGGCACATGTTGTCACATGGGATACAACGGTCTAGGGACTCAAGGAGTTCGGTTTAGCCAGTATGGAGCAATGAATGAGGGTCCCTCTCACTCTTGTCACAGAGTGTTTAGAATAACCTGCTCACACAAGTACATCTTGTACTTGAAGGATATTCTTTTTTAAACATCCTTACATGAGACATATTCCACATGTGGAGAATATGAGTCTCCGGACTGACACTGGTGTCATTATTTCAATTATGTATCACGACAAAGTCCCTAGGTGCTGGTCAAATCTATTTTCTAGACCATTTTCAGCACAACGTATCAGGAGAAATTTCAGTGGCTAGAAATTATCGGATACTTAGAATGACTTGTTCAGGTACAAGTACTGCTAAACAACATTATAGATGGTTTTTTATACATATAGCAAGGCTTGCAGAAGATTGTAACTGAAAATATTTCGTTTCTTTTCAGAACTATTTACATTCCTTTTTAATGTGTGCTAGGTGCATCACATTTGCCATAAGTATTGGCAAGGATCACCATGGATATACAGGTTCGGATCTCTTTTTTGCTAAATGCATGCACATTGGGTGTTATGGGCCCTAGTGTTTAGCAAAGGCTAATTTGGAACGGCATGCGTATTCATCAAGTTGTTACTTATGAAGCATTTTGCACTCTGTGTACAGTATTTCTATGAGATTACTTTTGGGTCTACTGATCACCAATAGAGGTCATGGCTCGGTTTGGGTGTTTATGGAATTTTCAAGTTAACCATGATGGTTATTCCGGACAGTGTTGATTTCTCAGCAATGTTATACGATATTGTGATTCCCATTTATCAGTCATCTGGGAAGACTTTCTGTAAACCATGGGGGAAACACACCTCAGTACTGTCAGTTATCCAAGGGGATAGGCAGATTACAAAGTGTAATCTTGGGCTAAAAGATATGCAAAGTGCGTACATTAGCACCAAGCACTCCAATTAATAAGCATTTACTACTCTACTTGGAGATTACTTACTATCAGTTAACACATGTTTGCGACTAAGTTTAGTCTCTTCATGTTTAACTCAGGCTCTCAACCTTGAACACTAGTTATGGTGGGGTTGTCTACTGAGGAAATTGGAGAACAAGTCAAGGACTTACACTTGGCTGATGAGTTAGGTCAGCAACTTACTTTCATGGAACATGAAAAACGGTACTCTTTCAGGTGAATCTTTGTCGTGATAACTCGTTTAGCATGCTCATGTGCATTCTACATGGAGTCTACACACTAGATGGTTCCAAATGGATAACAATGTGCAAAATCGAGATGTTATTCTTGATTTCATTGAACCTCCTACTGCACTGTGTTTTCAGTCAAACAAACAACTGGATCCATGAAGGATACCACTCTGGAAAAATTTAGTGTTCTTATGAAGA
Source organism: Adiantum capillus-veneris (assembly GCF_014529385.1). Lineage (NCBI taxonomy): Eukaryota > Viridiplantae > Streptophyta > Polypodiopsida > Polypodiales > Pteridaceae > Adiantum > Adiantum capillus-veneris. Next base: position 104,940,296 of record NC_140949.1, on the reverse strand, counting down.
TCCTACCACTTTTGTTTTCGGGGACAAAAACGCTTCTCCAAGGGGGGAGTAATGTCATGCCAAGGGTAGGACTATAGGAGGGCACGGCCCTAGCCAGGGGCCAATGGATACACATGCGGTATAGGGGCTATATATAGAAGGGCCAAGGGCCTATATATAGGTGCGGTTGGGTGGTTAGTGGCATGTATATCTCCCTATGTCCTTTCATCGTGAAAGATGATGCCTTGTTGGTTATCAAGAAACTTTTAGGCCAATGGCAGATAAAGAGGGATTCCTTGAAGCATTGGTTTTTTTCCATTAAAAAGATGTCAAAGTTCTTCATAGAGGTCCAGTCTAAGCATGTCAAGAGAGAGCAAAACCAAGAGGTGGACCAACTAGCAATAAGTAGCATAGTATAGATACATGTAGCAGGTGTATATGTGGTACTAGCCACCTATGCAGGTAAGGAGACTTTAAAGGAGGTAGAGGACATTTTGAGCACAAGCCAGCATCTAGAGGTTTGTCTAGGCTATAAAGAAGAAGGATTTTCCAAACGGCCTGCAAGTTTACCTTGATCAATGAGAATCTGATGACATATGGGTGAGATGGAGTGTTAAGGAGAGTGCTTTATAAAGAGGATATTGGCATGATGTTAGAGCAATTCCATGAAGAGACTGGACATCAAGGTAAGGACCGAGTACTATTTTGAGTCCTTAGATCAGATTTTGGTGGCCTTCCATAGTATGAGATGTGCACTACTGGTGCAAGACTTGCCACGAGTGCCAAACCATAGGTGAAAGAAGTATGGTAGCCGAGTCATACCAGGGAGCTATCATAGCCCAAGGTTATTTTGAAAGGGGGTTTTGGATGTCATCAGTCCACTCCATAAGTCAATGAGTAGTAAGAAATACATTGTGGTAGCCATTGACTACCTCACCAAGTGGTTCGAGGCCAAGGAAATTAGAGAAGGATAGGTGGCAAGTCAATGCCACATTGTAGGACATTTTACAGGGTTGGATTGCTAGCCTTGAAGCCTTGTAGATGGACATGGAGGCAACAACAAACTACTATGTGAAGCAATAGGAGAAGCGGGTTGCAAAGTTCAGTTCATGCTTGTTGGACAAGAAGATAAATGAAGGAGACTTGGTGATCAAGTATGAAAGCTACCTTGATTTCACTTTCCAGAAGAAGTTCAAGAAGAAATGGATAGGTCCATACAAGGTGTAGAAGGCCTTTCCTAATGGGACTTATTAGCTAGTGCAAGCAAATGGTAAGATTCTTAGGCACGGGTAAATGTTGTCCAGCTCAAGCCGTACTTTGATAGGGGTTTAGTGCCTGATGTGTATCAGATTCATTAGAAAGAGAATGGGGTCTAGGAGGGCCTCTATATTTGGTAGTTTAAGAGAGTCAAAGCTGTAGTATTAAGAAATCAACAAAATGACAGATTTTGAATTCAAATAGGCAAAACGGCTAGTTTATTTGAATTCAAAATTTTCCCTACGGAAAGAGCTTGACGTGTAGATTACAGATCTATAATCTCCACTCAAATTCAAGATTGTATGTAGGATTTATGCAGGGCCAAAAATAATAAATTTATCCCACCCTTTTTGAGGGGGAAAAGTGTATCCTTTGACCATTCTTACACCTCTCTTACACACCCACCATTCTTGCACACATGGCATGCACCTGTTCGTCAAAATGTTAATCACCTCCATAATATCATGGAAAATAAAGAGGCCCTCCTAGACCTCATCCTCTTCCTAATGGTAGCCAAGGGTGGTGGTCAACCCACCCGAGAGAGATGATATGCAGTGAAGAAAAAAAATTGTGCATACCTTGTACATATAGTTGTGGTTTTCATGTTTATTTGGTTGTGGTTTGGTGTTGTAGTGCTTTAAGTTTAGAAAGCATGTTTGTGATTGAACATAAATGTTCAACAAGGGGGTTGGGCAATGATGGTGCATCCAAAGTTTGTTGGTGTTGTGAGTAATACAATGCAATGCTAGTGGTATCTATAGGTGCATGCTAAGATGCTAAAGCAGGTATGAAGACCCTCGTAGGCAGGATGGTAAAATTGGCCACTAGGTGGACCAACAAAAGGACAAATTCTAAAGTTGTAGTGGCACTATTATAAGTGGGTTTTTTTAATCATTTTCTAGGCTGTTTGAAGCCGGTTAAGTTTGTAGAGGGTTTCTTTGAAAGAGGTGTGTGCTTGTTAAGCCCATGAGGTTTTTTGTCATGAGACTAGCCATATTGTTGGCATTGTAAATGTTGTAAGTGTTCCTCTGAAGCAAGATCAAGCCTCTTTTTTCCCTTCCCTCCTTCTCTTTCTCCTGCTCTTGTGGTGTTCTGCAGTGTGGATATGTGTGCCCTCCCAATTTCGTAGTGTTTTGTGTAGGGAGAGTGATGAAGAGCGGTTGTGTGTGTTATAAGGGTTGAGACGAGCTACATTTTTGTGTGTTGTAAGGGTTGAGATGAATTGTGGTGGTGGATGTGTGTTGTGCGGTGATCTTGCCAGGTGTGTGAGCATTGGGTGGAGTGCAGATAGTGATCTGCTAGTCTATTTTGTATCTTTTGAATGTTTTTTTGAGAGAATAGGGGTGAAATGAATGCCCTAAGCTATAGAGAGGCCTTTGTGTTGTGTTTTGGGTGTGTTCCCCATTCCCCCTCTCCAACGTGCTATGCAACATGGCATAGAAGTGTTGTAGGCAGTAAGCCCATAACGGAATCACCCTATAGAATGAGTCGTTCTAAGATTACTGAGAAGGAATTTCAGCTTGTTGACTATCTTGCCACAGGTTTTATACAAGCCAATTCTTCACCATGGGCCTCTACCATCTTGTTGATGAAGAAAAAGGACAGTAGTATATGTGCATGTACATAGATTATCGTGGATTAAACATGATTACTATTAAGAACAAGTGTCTATTGGCTAAGAGTGGATCAGTTATTTGGTAAGCTCACCCATGCTTGTATCTTTAAGAAGATAGACTTGCGATCAAGGTATCATCAAGTACACATTTGGCTTACTAATATACCCAAAATCACTTTTCAAACAAGGTTTGGACAATATGAGTTTTTTGTTATGCCCTTTGTGTTGAACGATGTGCCAACTACTTTCATAATGCTTATGGACAATGTCTTGAAACCAATTTGGGAAATTTTTTCATCATTTTTCTTTATGAAATTTTATTGTATAGTGCCTCTGAGAAAGAGCACTTACAACAACTCAAGCAGGCATTTGAATTGTTGTAGAAACATAAGTTATATACCAAGGAGTCTAAGTGTGCTTTTCTTAAGGAGAAAACTCACTATTTGGGGATGTGATTTCAACTACCAGGCTAGATATGGACAAATCCAAAGTGGAAACCATTTTAGGGGATAGCCTTCTCCCAAAAATATAGACGAGCTATAGATTTTCTTGGGATTTGTAGTCTTTTACCAAAGGCTCATTAAAAACTATGCTCATATTGTTGTTCTAATGATGGACGAAGTGAAAGGCAAGGGGAAAACCTTTCAGTGGAGAATCTCAACAACAACAGTTTTATGCTCTAAAGGATGCATTAGCTATAGCTCATATTTTAGCTATTGTGGACCCTATAAAATCATTTATGTTAGAAACAAATTCTAGTAATCATGATATTGGAGTAGTCCTTTTGTGGTAGGAAAGGCTTATTGAATTTGACATCATGAAGCTTTATTCTTTACAAAAAATTTATTTTGCTTACAAAAGAGAACTCTATGCGATATTGTCTGCTTTGAAAACATGGAGAAATTATTTGTATGGAGCTCAATTTGAGATTTTTTTAAACCATAAAAGTATAAAATGGTTTACACAAAAAATAGATTTGAAGGGTCAAAAGGCCAGATGGACCGAGATTGTTCAAGAGTATGATGCAAAGCTTAGGTATCATAAATAATGATACAATGTGGTAGTTGATGCTCTTAGTCATATGCATGAGACCAACTCTCTTATATTCATAGAGCTTTGAAGTGAGTTTTTGAAATCTCTAAAGGGAAAATATGAGCATGATGACATACTCCAAAGTGTGGATTCATGTGAAAGTGAAGAATCCTTCTTACTCCAATGGTGGTAATGTATCTTTAACCTCCACATCCAGTTCTCCTCTTTCAAGTCATGTGTTGCAGAGATGGAAGAATTTTTTCATAGATCATGGGTACCTACTCCACAAGGGGGGAGTTTCTGTATCAACAAATGCAGATATTTGATGCCAAATTCTTTATGAATGTCATGAGAGCCCTAGTGCAAGACACCCATGCATAAAGAAACTTATGCATTTGTACTCGGCAATTTTACATGGTCATGTTCAAGACTATGTCTTGCATTGCCAAAAACTTCAAATGAATAAAGCAGAGTGTTTGAAAGCAGGAGGTCTCTTGCATCCATTGGATATTCCCAATGGGAAATGGAAAAGTATCTCTATGGATTTCATTATGGGTTTATCAACCATTGTACGAGGTCATGACTCGGTATGGGTGGTCATAGATTGGATGACTAAACTTTGCAAATTGATTCTAACCAAGTCCACAATTAAAACTTGAGAGGTAGCTAAGTTATTTGTTGATAATTTGTACATGGGCACCTGTATGAGTTTCCCAACAATATTGTGAGTGATCATGATCCCAAGTTTGATAGTCATATTTGGAGGGCTCTGTTTCAACAATTGGGTACACAACTCAACATCATTACTGTAGATCATCCTAAAATGAATGATTAGACTAAACATGTTAATCAAGTGCTAGAGGATATGTTAAGAGCATATGCTAGCAGAAAACAATCAATTTGGGATAATTATCTTCCTATTCTAGAGTTTTCTTACAATAGTGTCAAGCATGTGATGACCATTTTAGGTCCTTTCATGTTTATATATGGTTTTCAACCTAGGTCACCAGTTACGGTGGGATAGGTCAAGAGAAAACACATGGAAATATTGAGACACGCTCTTCAAAATGTTTGATAAGCATAGGATTCGTACAAAAATATGTTGATGACAACACCTCGCATCTTACCTTCATAGAAGGGAAGATGTCTGGAGACTAGTCCACCAACACCTAAATTATCTTTGAGAGATTGTGGGCCATTTAAAATACTCAATAAAGTTGAAGATATGGCCTACAAACTCTCGTTACCTATGCATTCTTGCATTCATCTTGTATTTCATGTAAGTCGTTTATGTAAATGCTTGCACAGGGATGACAATTTCATTGACCCCAACAAATTTTGATTGATTTCATCGAACCTCCAACCCAGCCACATGAAACTGACTATATTCTTGACTGTCATGAACTTCAATATACATGTCATCATGTGCATTAACAAGCATTATTCAAGTGAAAAGATAGACCTAAAGAAGGTGCCACTTGGGAAAACATTAGTGTTCTTAAAAAGAGATTTCCCACTTTTGTTTTTGAAGACAAAAACAATTCTCCAAGGGAGGACTACTGGCAAGCCAAGGGGCAAAGGCTAGGAGCTAGTATGAACCAAGCTTGGGGGTTGCCTATATAAAGGGTAGAGGCTGGGAGGAGAGATGGATTCTAGACACTTTGGTCTCACAAACCTATGCCAAGCTAGTTAATACAAGAATCTTGGATTTTTTAAAAAGAAACTCAACTACTTGAAACTATCTCGCCCTCCTTCTGGCATGATTATGTAAAGTGCTACATCATTATGAGGAAAATGATAGAATATTCATTGAAATACAATAGGATATGAGTCTCTCGGTTTGTAGGACACACACCATCGGTAAGTGACAAAAAATATCCTTCACCCTATCAAAATCTTCATGTCCTTCTTTAGTCCACTAAAAACCATGCACTTGTTGTGCCATTTTTTGAAGAGGATACACATATTAAGAAAGCATGCGAAAAAAAATTGTGACAAATACTTCAACTTATGCATGAATGAAGCCAAACCTTGAGCATTTAATGGTGGTTGTATCAGCACTGGAGCTTTCACCTTCTTAGGATCAACTTCTATCTCTTTGTGAGACACCACATGACCTAGAAATTGAGCTTGAGGTTGCACCAACTTGCACTTCTTAGGGTTCAACTAACCACCTTCCTCATCGAGTCTTTGGAAACACAACTACAACTTCAATAGATGCTCTGACCTAGAAATGTAGCACCCTACATCATCCATGAACACCGTGATAAACCTACCCAAGTAGGATCCAAACACCCTGATCATCAGGTCCTAAAACGTGACATGTCCATTCACCAAACCAAATGGCATCCTGCAGTAGGCAAAACGCCTCCATGGAGAAATTAAGGTCATCTTCAATTGATCCTCAAGTGCAATACCTATTTGGAAGTACCCAAAAAACTCATCCATGATCAAATATCTTTCATGCCCTACTACCTGATTCAAGATTTTGTCCTGGAACAGCAACGGCAAGTGATTTTTCTTGGTAGCTACATTCAATGGCTTGTAGTTAACACACACTCTCCACTTTTGATTCTCCTTAGGAATGATGACCATAGGAGAAACCCACTTTGAATTTTTCACAAGATAGATGAAACCTACATCCACCAACAACTTATTGATCTCCTACCATACGGATTCTCTTTGAATCTCTCCCAGTCTTCTCAGATTTTGTGCCTTCATTTTCTACCCCACCTTGAGTACAATCTTGTGCTCCATGCCTTTTGCCTCTCGCAGACTATTGTGCTCTATTGAAAACAAATTAGGATAGGATGCACAAAGCTGAACATATATCTCCTTCTCTCACTTTGTCGTCAGATCCTCACTCAACATGCTAGATACCTCTTCTACACCTAGGCCATGAACTTGAGACTAAGTATCTTCTTTTGCATGATGGTAACCTCAAATAGATCAACATCTATCTTCAACATTTCATCACCGATCTCCTCCTCCTCTATATCAATGTAGCCTTCATCATAGGCCATCTCGGCCTTATACTTGTAGCTTGTCATCATATCTTCTTCATATCATGTTTCCATACGATGACAATTGCTCTCTTTGGTCTTTGAGTCTAGCATTATTTGCCTCCCCTTCTCTTTTTCTGGCAAGGTGAATACCTTTCCTCCCAATCCTATTTGGCCCCTATTTCTAGAAACCATAGCCTCCCAAAGATAATAGCGTAAGTGTTGCTGCTTTCTTTCATCACAAAAAAGTTGTTAAACACTCTATTCCCATCACCTTTACCCTCATGTCATGAGCCATGCCCAGACAACTTGCTTTGGCATAGTTGGCCATTCTCATGTGCACATTTGACTTGGCTATTGCCTTGACACCTACATCCATCATAGCTACTTCGGTCATAACACAGACTTACACTCCTCCATCTATATAATCATGTACCTGCATTTTATTCTCAATGATAGCATCCACAAGAGGAAACATCGACTGAACTCCCTACCCTTAAGGCCATATTGTGCATTGCATGCACACCACCCTTTACTCGTGGCAGTCTAGTGCTGGCACGTATAGACCACTACCTTCTTAGCTAAGGATTCAAAGCCAACAACTACCCAAAAGCAATGTTAGTGTTTTGTCTCTAAGCATCACTTACCAAATCATGCCCAGGATGACCTCGCCCCAACTGAAAGTTCGCCAGCTTGATTTTGTGCGTCTCCTTCTCTTGCTAGTTTGTGGCCGCCCTCTTCATACACTTTCTCCTTGCCTTTGTGAGCTCTAGTTTCTCACTCAATCTCTATTTCCCTTTCACCTTTTTCCCTCTTGTCCACCTGGATGATATTAACCCTAGGGACCTCACTATGATTTGGCGGAGCTAGCAGCACTTGATTCTCAACTACCTGCTCTCTTTGGCCATTAAGCTACCCTTGACCCTTTCCTCTACCAAATAGAAAATATATTCATCCTCTTTCCCTAGGCGGATATGGGGAATTCAACGCATAATAACCCTCTTCTCCACATTTGTATCACCTGCCAGGCAACGGTCTCACCTTGCCTCTTCCTCCTCTTGGTTGTCCCCTATCCATCGCACTTAGCCGCAACTTCTACATCTACTTGGACAAATCCTAGACTGTTCGCACCCAATTTTGTGGGAAAAATGCTTTACCTTGATTCCCACGATTCTCCTCATGAAAAAATCACGAGGGCTCTGTGGTTGAGTAGGAGCCATCATTTTGTAGCCCAACATGCCCAACTTAATCTTCTTGCTCTTGGACCATGCAATTACCATTGCACCATTGTAATTCTTTGGTATTTTAAAGTCTACCTCCCCCTCACCTTAGGATGCAAGCACGCCATGAACTTATCTAGCTTGAATTAATCACCATTAGCCAATTGCATGGATGTCGCGAACTCTACCTAACATGCTTCAAATCAATAAAAAAACAAATTGAAACCTTCACTTACATCTTGTTTAAGCGCCTTCAACTTTGCATCCATCTAGATTGGAGATTCCTCCCTGTGGATAATGTGTAGAAATTGTGTCTATATAGAACTGTCCAAGCATGACTCAGCTCACTTTCCAAATCTTTGTACGAAACCTTAACTTTACCACACATCACCAAGGGAAAAGTCTGCATCTTTCTATCCTTGTTCGGCATATGCAGTGATAGCATATATAGATCAAAATTTGCAATCCACTTGTCTGGATTCTCCTCGCATGTGAAAATTGGTCCATAACTTCGTGTCATCATGCTTTTCAACAGAAAAAATTGCACTTTCTTGTCAACTTGGAGCAATTAGTGTGCTCCTATGTGAGGGCATCAGAAGACGAAGAGGGGGAATGGGGAACACACCTTGAACACAGTAGAGAGAGGCCTCTCTAAATCTCAAGTCATCCACAACACCCATATCCTCTAAAAACACCTTCAAAAGATACAAAATACAATAGCAAATCACCATCTGCACTCCACCCATTGCTCACAAACTCGGCAGTATCACCGTAAAATACAGACCCACCACCACCACATTTTGTTTAAACCTTTATTACAACACACACAACTGCAGCTCGTCTCAATCTTTACAACACACACAACCACTCTTTCTCACTCTCTTTACACAAAACATCGCAGGTTCAGGCGGGGGGGGGGGGCATAGATCCACATTGTTGACACCAGAGAACACTACAAGAGTAGAAGAAAGAGAAGGAGGGAAGGGAAAAAGGACACCAAACTGAGTGACCATGGCTTAATCTTGCTTGAGAGGAACATTTACAACCCTTATAGTCCAAACACTTTGGATAGTGTCATGACAAAAAACCTCATGAGCTTGATAGGCACACACCTCTATAAAAACAAAACCTTTGCAAACTCAAGAAGCTCCAAAACCCCCCAAAAATGAAAAAAAATATATTATAAGGGTTCCATTACAACTTTATAATTTGTCCTTTTATTGGTCCACCTAGCAGCCGATTTTAGCATCTAGAAGAGGGTGGTGCCCTTTTGCTCGGCAAACTTCATAGATTTCTCCTCTTCGCTTGAGCCGGGGAGCACTAGCAATATTTCTAGTGCCCCTTGGTGACTTTCAATGCTCTTCATTTCCTCCTTTCTCTCTTGACTCACCTCAAAATCACCCCTCCCTGACCCTTACACTAGAGAGGTCGCTAGTGGGGGCGGTGTTTTTTTTGCCTTCAAAAAATGTTGGAGCCACATGGGCCCATGGGAACCAACCTTTAAGAGGGAAATTGCCACATCATTATCACCCAGCAAATAGCAGCAATGGCCACTACTGCCCGCACCATCAATGACCACACAAAACTGCTCGGCATGCCGCTAGCAGCACCTGGCACTCGCCATAGCTCACCTAAGAGGGAACTCACTCTCTCTTTCTCTCTCCTTGTGCACAAATGAGGGGGCTATGTCCCATGCTATACCATGTCCTCCTTGAGGCCCTTTGTGCATATCAGACCTTTTGCATGCCATGTGGCATTGTCACAACCCCTTGCATCCCTCAAGGGTTCAAAAGTCCCAACTTTGACCCTCCCCCATTTTTTTCTCCGGGGTTGAATTTAGCTACTATAAAGCCATGACACAAGCCCGCATCACCAACTTTGACTAATAAGAACCCCTCCAGATTTTGACTCTCCCAAGTCCGCAAACCAAGGACTTGAAAATGGGAAAAAATCATATGACACTATCTGATAGTTGTAACTGCTTTGTACCTGGCTTTGACCTAGCATATCTTGCCAATCATGACTCCTATTGACAAGCCATTAACTCTAGATGACTCCCACACCACAGAAAATTTCCCCGGGAACTTTGGAAAACCCAAAAAGATCCCTATTAGCACGCCTATTGTGGTTGTCAAAGTGCCACACAACTGGCCCCTTGAAAACTTCAATTAGCCATAACTTGTTTGTCTAAGCTCCAATTGATGCTCTAAAAAGACCGACATGCACCACAACTCAATCACTCTAAATATTTCTACTGACATTAGCACCACAACTCAAGAACTCTAAATCTATCTACCAAGGGGGTGAAAGTTCCACACAATTGGTCCCCTTGAAAATTGGATCACTCATGGGTAAAATCTCCCTTACATTTGATCATATTTGTCTTGATACCTTGCAGATCCCCCACTTTGCAAAAGTGGCCAACTTTTCAAGCCCACCGCATACATCCTCAATAGTAAAACACGAGGGCATACATGGGAGTGAACCATAAAATGGTATGTGTTAGTATTTGGTTGCTCATATAATTGCCTACAATGTGTGTACATATCCACAAGACTCAAGTTACAAAATGTCTCAACCCGCTTGCCCCTCGAGTTTCTCCAAAATATTCCACATGCACGTGCCTTTTCTTGGACTTGAGAAAGTTGTTGATTTACTTCCCATATTCTTCTCTTCTTTTGAATCAATGCCTTGTATGTACGCAAATGACTTTGAGAGAAAGAGAGAGAGAGAGAGAGAGAGAGAGAGAGAGAGAGAGAGAGAGAGAGAGAGAGAGAGAGAGAGAGAGAGGGAGGTAGCAAGGGAGAGAGTAAGAGAGAAGAGAGATAAAGAGGAAGGGAGAGCGAGGGAGAGCGACAGAGGGAGGAAGGGGGAGAGCAAGAGGGAGGAAGTCAAAGAGAGTGTGAGAGAGTGAGGGAGAAGAAGGGGGAGAAAGAGAGAGAGTGGGGGTTGAGGGAGGGAGAGATTGCTTATAAAAATGCTCATAGACCTAAATTCGTTGCACTTTTTAAATTTATTATCATCTAGAGTTTATTGTATTGTGATATGTCTCCTTCCCTTGCTTTCCTTCACTCTTTTCTTGTTCTCCCTCACTCTCTTTCCCATGCTACATCCCTCCCTCTCTCGCTCTCTCTATCTTTCTTTCACATCCCTAAATTAAGTGTTAGCGCCCATTATGAGATGCGGAAGAGGGCGATAGAGAGAGAGAGAGAGAGAGAGAGAGAGAGAGAGAGAGAGAGAAATGAAATGAAATGAAATGTTATATTAACGTCTTCAAAAGGCCAAAATGACCTATGAGACCAAATAGTTACAATTGGTGAATCTGATACCATGTCTAAGTCCGGAAATTACAAAGTTACAAAGAACTAACACTAAAACACTAAGGAGAAAGGAAAGGGGGGGGGGGGGGGGGGGGGGGGGGGTTTCAGGTGAAATCTCTCATCGGTCGTTGTTGGATCTCATCAACCTCCTCCATGGTCAGTACTCTGGTTGGGTGTCTTGCATGTCGAGCTAGAGTGATCTGTATCTTTTTTTGTTGCAGCCTTCGTCGGTGGTGGGAGACCCCCCGAGGTCGTGGACGTCTAGATCTGCCAAGCTCCATGGATCGATCAAGAAGTGTACCTCTCTAGTATGAGTAGGCTCTGAGATCTGATGTAATGACTGCTCCATTGGATCTCCTTTGACTGGTGTAAAAAAATATGTGATTCATCTCTGAGACTGTCTTTCCTCTGATGTCCTCAGCAAGCTCTCCCTAAGTCTATGCAGCTCTAGCAGGAACAATCCAAGACATCTCTAATCTTTGTATCTCATGACTCTAGAAAAAGGTCCAAACCCTTCTCTGAATAGGCAGTGGAAGCGGCCGCGTATCTCATAGTATGCCAGATAGTGACATGTGTAGTGAAGTTCTGTCTCTGGCTCTAAGTTACATAGGTGACATATCCTAGCTCCTGCCGGCACCCCTCGAAATTGGCCAGTCTCAATTTGGAGCTGATGTGAGGATGTGTGTATATGTCCAATATTTCACATCTTATTCCATGAGATAAGTGTGTGTCCATGTATGCAGGCCTAGTCACAAAGCCGTCCTCTGTGAGTTGAGAAGATGCTCTCTGTAGAAGGCCATCTTCATGCCTAGCTTTTGTGTCGACTGTATCCATGTGCTCTTGGTATTTAGCTAAGTCAAATCCTGACGTATGAGTCTGGTGGTCTCTGTGTGTGTGAGAGAAAGGGAGGGTGCATCTAGGGAGCATTGAAGCGGAGGTAATCTATTCATGTTAAGACCATGCGACTGAAACCATGTTGTCATCTATCCATACCAACATGCCGTATCACCTTGTAGAGCTAGTTGTCGAGATGACTCCATGGCAAGCCGAGTGTATCTATCCTTGGGGAGATCCCATAGACCATGCATAAAGAAAACTGATCTCGTCAATGCCTCCACCAGGGGGCAGGGAGCTATCTCGACTCGGATAATCTCATGTGGTACTGAGGCCTTAGCCCAAATCATCCGAGCAATCATGGAGACCAGACGCCTCTCCATACATCTCCATCCATTTGTGTTGTCAAATCTCCCATGGTGGTCCATTGAGGGTCCCCATACGTAAACTCCATAGAGCATAGCTAGAGTCACTAGAGTGTCAAAAAGCCAAAGCTTTTTTCGTGGTTCTTGAAACTCAACTTGCGAACAAATCCTCTCCAGTCCTCCCAGAGCTGCATATGCTCTCGTCAGTCTAGTCTCTGATGCTCTCCTTAGTGAAAACATTGGTCCACCGAAGACTACCCCAAGATAAGCATATGCATCTATATACTCCACATTCTCCTGGCCATACATAAATGTGGGTGCCAACCTCCTGACCCACAGTGGTGTGGTGTTGAACACCATAACCTTGGTTTTCCCCAGATTGACAGACAATCCACCGTCACGAGCAAATGTATGCAGAGCATCCAAATGATGCTGCATCCCCTCTGGAGAGTCAAAAATCAGCACAATATCATCAGCATATAGTAACAACGGAATCCATATCCCTACTAGTAGCTGAGCCCCCTTGACGCTCTACATAATCCAAAAACTCATCCACATACATCCCAAAAAGAGTCGGGGATAGGGGGCATCCCTAGTTTACTCCAATAGTGGAGAGGGCCGTGCCAGACATTCCCTCAATGGTGCATACCCGCCCCATCACTGTCATGTATAGAGCCAGAATCCCCCAAATCAGCTCTGTAGGCACACCCATGTCCAGTAATCTGCGTTTAAGTCTGGCTCTCGACACTGTGTCAAAAGCTTTGCGGAAATCCAGAAAGCTACAATAGATCCTCTTGCCATGGTGTCTACCCTCCTCAATAATAGCTCTGAGTGTCAAAATCTGGTCAAGAGTGGAGAAACCTCTCCTGAAACCTGCTTGCCCTGTTGCTCTTATGCCCTCTCGCTTTGCCCATCTACTCAACTCCTGTTCAAAAATCGATGCATACAGCCTAGCTAATGTGTGACCAACCATGATGGTGTGATAATTCTTGGGAATCATGGGATCTTCTGACTTGAAAATAGGCATAATCGTGAACATACTCCAAGTCTCAGGGAAGCCTTCATACATGGCTCGATTAAACATCATAGCTAGGATCTCTGCAAGCATATCTCTGGCATGGATGAAGTGATCTACTACAAGAGCATCATGATCATGTGCTCTCCTTGTCTTCATCCTGTCAATAGCATTCCTTACCCTCTTGGCAGTAGAGAAAGAACATGTCTTTGGGCATGTCTCTAGTGGGTCCAGTAGAAGTGGTTGTCCTGATGTTGTGGAGAGAAAGAGAGAGAGAGAGAGAGAGAGAGAGAGAGAGAGAGAGAGAGAGAGAGAAAAGGATAGTGTGTGTGTGTGTGTGTGTGTGAGAGAGAGAGAGAGAGAGAGAGAGAGAGGGATTTGTAGGGTGAATGAGGAAAAGAGAGAGAAAAGGATAGTGTGTGTGTGTGTGTGTGTGTGTGTGTGAGAGAGAGAGAGAGAGAACAAGAGGAAGATATGAGCGAGATAAAGAGAGAGGTGGGAGATAATGAGAGAGGGAGATCAGAGAAAAGTACAAGGGAAGATAGAGATATGGAGAGTGAGAATGGGAGGAAGAAACAAAGATAGAGAGGGATAGAAAGAGAGATATAAAGAGAGATAGGGTAGATCCAGAGAGAGTGGGGGGAGGTGGGGGGGGGGGGGGGGGGGGGGGGGGGGGGGGGGGGTTGAGGAAGGGAGAGGGGACAAGGGATAATAAGAGAAAGAGAGAGAGAAAAAAAACAATCAAAATTTCCAATTCTTTTTGCAAATGAGAGCATTTGTGATTCACTCTTTGTTCGAAATAAAGATGGCCAAGACATATGTTGCTAGTGTTGGAATTAGGGTTGCAGAGAAACATACACAGCTTGGAGAAGACGAAGGAAGCTCAAGGCACACAATGGAGAGTGTGTTACTTAGTGTGCAGTGGAAAGATAGATAGCCCTAGAGTGATGGGCGTATATACAATGCACGGGGAAAAAAACCTCCTAAAGAGGGAAAAAATGCCCCGGCGGTCCTAGTGTGTTCACACACATCACTACCACATGTATATGGTAACAAATCCCCCCTGGAGTGATGCGGTGAACGAGAGCTGGCACATGAGTAAAGGGAAGTGCCATGCCCTGAGGACAGGATCAGTCCACAAAGGGGGCAATCTTTGCGGAAAGCTTCAAGCTTCTCACGAGACAATGCCTTTGTGAAAAGATCTGCAAGGTTGTCCTGCGTTGGCACATAAGCCAAGCTGATCTCTCTTGCTGAGAGCCTCTCCCTGACATAGTGGTAATGCACCTCAATGTGCTTTGTGCGAGCATGAAAAACTGGGTTCCTCGCAACTGCCAATGCGCTCTGACTGTTAGTGTAGATAGTGTTGGCAGTGTCCTGTCCAACACCCAAATCAGCCATAAGGCGTCTGAGCCATACACACTCAACCGTAGCTGTGAAGACTGCCCTGTACTCAGCCTCACAACTCAAAGTGGCCACAGTAGGTTGCTTCTTGCTCAACCATGATATACATGAAACAAAAACCACTTGTGGACACTCGCGTGTCAAAACAACCAGCCCAATCTGAGTCCGAAAAAGCATGTAAGTCTGGCGGCAATGATCCCCCGTTGGGATAAAACAAGCCAAGATGTAAAGTGCCACTAAGGTAGCAGAAAATCATCTTGACAGCCTGCCAACGCGTAGACCCTAGGCTATGCATAAATCTGCTGACCTGTGAGACTGCAAACTGAATATCCGGCCTCGTGTTGCATACATAAATGAGGCAGCCAACAGCAGTTTGGTAAAGAGTGACATCAACAGGATCACAAGCATCATCTAGACTCAACTTCAAACCTGTTTCCATGGGAGTGGCAATGGGTTTGCAATCCTCAAGTCCAAACTTACATAGCAATGTCTCTATGTAACTTTTCTGACACAAGGCAATACCACCATCACACTGCTTAAACTGTATACCCAAATAATGATACAACAGCCCCAAATCTTTCATCTTGAAAGTAGCATTCAAATCATCCTTAAATTCAGCAAGATGTCTCTCATTTGGTCCAGTGATCAGCAAATCATCAACATAAAGAACCACAATGAGAAGTATATCACCCTCACGCTTTACATACAATGTGCTTTCTGTTGGACTGTTACGAAAGCCTTGTTTGACCAAATGAGTGTCAGCTTTCTCATACCAAGCACGAGGAGATTGCTTCAACCCATACAAAGCCTTGTTACATTTGCACACTTTGTCCTCTTGTCCTTTTATGACAAAACCGTGAGGCTGCGTTACATAAACTTCCTCAAATATGTCACCATTCAAGAAAGCAGTAACAATGTCTGATTGATGTACATCCAAACCAAAATGAGCTGCCAATGCAGATAGAAAATGCACAGTAGTCATACGAGAAGTGGGAGAAAAAGTCTCTTCATAATCTATGCCTTTTTGCTGTGCATAACCCTTTTCAGCAAGTCGAGCCTTATGGCGATCAATCTCGCCATCCGCCTTGCGTTTCAACTTGTAAACCCACTTCGTACCAATGGCCTTTTTGCCAGGAGGCAAATCACATAAAGTCCATGTGTCATTTTCTATAAGTGCATCATATTCTGATTGCATGGCAACCACCCAATTTTCTGAATTTTTTGCTTCATCAAAAGTCAGAGGCTCCTCAACATCATGTAAGCTAGACACAGCGAAAGCATAACAATCTGATGCATAAGATGCATGGCGAGAGCCTGAACGAGTACGACTAGACAAAGGTGCATCCAATTTACTGTCACGCAAAGTGTGCACCAGCCATTTTGGCATACCTCTAGCCTGCTCATTTTCAGCCCTTTCCTCATCAAGTACATCATGTACATCTGCATCAGTAATAGGCTGATCTACAACATTTTCAGAAACCCCCATAGGCTGTACATTTGCCTCATTGGAACTTACATTCATATTTCCACCACTGAAACGAGGCAACAAAGTGTCATAAATGTCCTGTGAGCATACATTACTGTCTCTGGTACATGACAGCAAGGGCTGAATAGAATCTTCCACAAACACTACATCCCATGAGACCAGAATACGTTTTGTTTGCGGATAATACAACCTGTAACCTTTGCTTTCAACACTATAACCAACAAAAATACATTTGACAGCCTTATCATCCAATTTTCTGTGTTGCACTTGTGGCACCAAAGCATATGCCAAACAGCCAAAAACACGCATGTGCTCAATAGAAGGCTTTCTATCATGTCATGCTTCATATGGAGTAATAGACTGCAAAGCTTTCGTAGGACACCTGTTGATAGCCGTTTTTCGGCTCTCCATAATTACCATAGTAAGTTACTCCACCCTACCAAATTCACCCAAACGCTATGGCTATCCCTACCATTTCACTGTATATAGGTGCGTGTGAGTTAGGGGACTTTTCCCATATCTCCTTACTGAAATAAAAAACCCTCAATTAGCTAGGCATTGGGCTAGTTGAGCCAAAAAATATAAAAAATATAAAAAATATAAGTATATTATGGCCCATGCGTATGTAAATATTTCTTTGTATATAGGGCCTAAATAAACGATTTTTTCATAATTATTTTGGTATTTATTTAAATATTTCTACCTAGGTGTGTGTTATTTATGCTCTGTACATTGCCTCACCATTACCACAATTTTTCTTACCATTTTTCATACTCTTTATTCCATATAGAAATATTTTCATGTAAGCTTCTCTTATATTTGGTGTAACTCCACCCCAACAAAAATCCAAAAAAACTAGTTTTCTTTATGTGTATATTTTTTCACTATTGTGATTTTTCCCTTCCTACATCTATTTTGTTTTTTTCTAAAAAATTAGAACACCAAAAATATTTATCTTTTTATGGTAGCCTCATAATGAGAGAGATTTCTTTTGACCCCTTTATATTTTTTCCACTTATATTATTTATATTTGACATGTACATATTTTTTAGATCCCTCAATATTTGATTTTCTTAGTTGTACTATTCACTTATATCATGATCTCAACAATATCTTCAATTATAGACCTACCAAATAAGGTCAAGGGTAGGTGGCATGCATACATGCACTATGGAGGGCCCACTCTTGGAGGTATTCAAAAGAATCATCCAAAGAAGGACCCCAAAAGAACTTTGTGTAGTGGAAAAAAACAGTCGGTTTTGCTGAATTTTTAAAGGTCACTTGCTCTCCGAATTTGAAAAGGTGATACAAACAAAAGTTGTAGCTCGTTGGCTGAACTTTTGCCTCAAATTTTTTCATATTTTTTTGAGCTACGAGCTGTGAGCTATGATTTTATTAGTGGACCCCAGTTTTCCCATGCTATGCAGCCACACTCTCTCTTCCACTTTATCATTTTCCTCTTTCACACACACTTCTCCACTCATCATCCCCACCTCTCTCACCACTCCTCTCTGCACCCTACTCACCTTCTCCTCAACCTTGAAGAATAAGAGAAACCATGGTGAACTCATACCTCCCACACACAATTCCATTCCAAAATTGACCACCTAGTCTCATTTTTCCTCCTCCAAATTATCCATATCTATCAAAAAAACCACAAAATTCAGCCTCTTCTCTTAAAAGACAGCATCATGGTGGTTGATTACTCAGCTTCAATTACCTTGTCTCTCAAGGAAGGTCAAGAGTGGAGAAAAAATGTACCGTCAAAGCTAGTGGACCGTCAACAAGCGTCAAAATTGGCCCTACTCAAGACAGTTGGAGCATCAACCTTGTAAGAAATCCACCTTTTCTTACCTCTTAAGAGTTTTTTCTTCCTTATTTGTATCCTACATGGATACTCCCATTGTAAATATCCAATTCCATTTGTAAATTAATACTAACTCTACTAACACTAACCCACTATGAAAAATCCTAGCACCTCCATTTCTCTTCTGTCTCTCTTTCCCCACCAACTTCTTGATAATTCCAAGCAAAAGAAATTAGATAAACTGCTAAAAATCTAACCCAACCATGGTTAGAGGAGTAACCCTAGCCTTCAAAATTGCTATAAAAGGAGGGTGTAGCTAGCACAAAAGGGAGAGCCATAAGCAAGAGCACTATGCTATAGCTTGAGAAGCCAAGCTCAACCTCTCTAGAAGGAGCTCTTGAGTGGAAGCTCATTGTCTTATGCATGTGCATGTGTTTTAATAGGGGATTAGCAAGGGAACTCTATGCCATTGTAAGAGAGAGAGTGATCATTCACTTGAGAGTAGGAAATCTATCATTTCTCCTACTAGTGTAAGCCCAACATTTGCTGAATCAAGGAGGGTGGATTTGGACTAAGCTTGGATACTTTGTCTCCCTTCCAACGTGAAGTAATGGACAACAATGATGCGTAAGTGTCTTGGTGTTTTTTGTTAAGTTCTTGATAGCTTGTCTCTGGTGTTGTCATCAATCTAGCCATAAATTCCACATACTGTAAGAGGGCGACAGGGTGGAGAGGACTCCCCTGGCTTTAAGACGGTGATTGGGGTGGCTTTTCTTGTGATGTGTTGTGGTGAAATTTATGCAAGCTATGTTGAACAAATACTAATCTCACTTTGATTTGTCATGACAAATTTGTAAGAAGGTTTTAATGCAACAAGCACCCCCTCCCCCTTTTCTCTCACTTTCTTAAATATATAGTTGTGTTTGCTTGATCATTGCCGATACGTTTCAAAGCAGCCCGAGCACTATCTCTCTCTCTCTCTCTCTCTCTCTCTCTCTCTCTCTCTCTCTCTCTCTCGTGTTTTAGTGTGTGAGAGTGTTCCATTGGTGTTAGGGTTAGTGTAAATTCCTTGCTTGTTTGTGGGTTGCTCTAACGATTCTCCTCTTTTGCATCCTAGCTCGCTCTTAAACTAGGTGGTGCCCCTTGTGTAGTTGGGATTTGGCTGTGGGTTTGGTGTTTTGGTTTGTGTTGTGTTGTGTTGTGCCCCAGCCCCATTGAGCAGCACGGGAGCCTTGAAGGGCGTCTAGAGGTTTCTCTTCTTGTTGCCCGCCCCGGACCGCCTCAAATTGGTGCCCCCACGGAGGAAGGCTTGTGTATGTTTTGTGTAGGCTCAACCTTTAGTATAATCAAGTAGCTTGCATGAATCACTAGAATTTGTATGATCCCTTCATTCCCATTGCAAAGCAAAAGGTACACATAATTGTTAGTACTAAGTTGCAATTTCAACGTGTAATTCGTAGAATTTTAGGTCCTCTTAGGTTGGCAGAGATAAACGCATCAGTAAATCCTTTTATTTTGCCTCTCATTAGGTACGACCTTAGTTTGGACGTCTATATTTTTGTTTTGTTTTAAGCATAAGGTCATGCATAGACAATGGATAATGGCCCAAGAATAGAGGTTTTTCCCTTTCATTTCACTCCACACATTAGAATAAACATTGCAATTAGTAGAAAAATCCATTTTCAACAACGTATGGTGTTCATGTTTGGTGCCCAAAGAGTAGGAGAAATTCTCGCATCACCAAACCCTGTCATCCTACCTCTTATTGATTATCATAGGTCGTTTGATGTGAATATCTTTATTTTGTTGTAGAATAGATTGCAAGCTAGAAAACATTATTGTGTAAATCTTTTTAAGAAAGAAAAACAAAAACGGGTGTCACTTTGAAATCAATTCAATGGAAAGCCAATGCCAAATGTCTGGGTATCCTCTTTTCTTTGGAGAGCCTGGAGAGGATGCAGAATTATTTTTAGCGAATTTCAAGATGTCTTGTCATATCAAGAGGATAATAACTGATCAAGAACGTGTAGAAATGTTTGAGGTGGTCCTTAGGAAAGATGCTAGCACTTGGTTTGACTCTTTCCCTGAGGAAGTTAAGGGGAATTACACAGAAGTTTTGAATCGTTTCAAGAAATACTTCTTTGATCCCCAAAACACTCAAAAATTATGGCAAGACATTGTTTCTCATAAGCAAAAAGACTTAGATGACTACTACTTGTACAAGCAAGAGTTTCTACGTCTTTGGGCTCTATGGATACGAAATGTTGCTAACCCTGGTGATGGTGCAGAATTTTTAAAGAAGGAGAGGTTCATAGCCGGACTCTTTCCTGACCTTAAGGTAAAAGTTGAGGCGGGTGCACCTACTACTTTTGATGCAGCCGAAACTAGGGCTGCTGAGAAGTATAGGAAACTCAAGTGCTTAAGGGGAGAGGTTCCAATAGAAGGTCTTAGACCCAAAGGTAAGTCACAAGCATCAACATCGAGGGAGCTTCCTGAGGTAACGGCGGAAGTAATTGAGAAATTAAACGAATCTTTAAGCAGCTTGTCAATTCACCTTGCACAAGCTGTAGGACCAAAGGGACAAGCAAAGAAGTCTGAAGAGCGAGATCCACGACCTAGGAGAGTCTTGCAATGTTGGAATTGCGGAGATTCTGGACATGGGATGTATAATTGTCCTTGGCCCCGTGGGGATCCAGGGAGACCTAACTTGAATTACCCAGTGATGAATGCAGGTGAAGGAACTGGTCAACAACCAAGGCTTCTACAAAGACCAAATGGACCAAGACCACCTCCACAAGGGGTAGAAGGAGTTCCACCTTTGCCAGATCCAAATGTGCATGTGGTAGAGGTGACAAACTCAAATGAGGTTGACATGGAAGCAAATGGCATTAAGCGTGGCCGAGGAAAAGGTAAAGAGAAAGAGGGTGTCCCATCACAGAGTGACCATGGACAAGGCAAGAAGGCAAAGGAGACCAAGGAAGCTAAGAGGACTCGACGTCGTATCAATCTCCAAGACTTCCCTCTTGGACATGGTATGGCTCCGTACAACCTGTTGGAAGACATGCGAGGTAAGGGTCCTGATATCTCATGGCCTCAGTTTCTTGCATTATGCCCACAAGTTAGGAGGGATTTAACAAAGGTAGTTAGCACTAGGAGAAAGGTAAAAGAGAGTTTTCCTGTTGTAAAAAATGCACATGCTGAAATGAACGAGGATATTACACCTGTGCTAGATTGTTACATAAAAGGAAGATTAGTCAGGAAAGGTCTAGTGGATGGGGGTGCACAAATTTGCATCATGACAGAAGGGCTCATGCAAAGACTAGGCATGCACATCCATGAGACACCTGAAATCAAATTGAAAATGGCAAACAATAGCAAGGCTAGGTGCGTAGGCATTTGTAAAAATGTTTTTGTGGAGGCCTTTGGCATTAAGAAGGCAGTGGATTTCTATGTCATGTCTACCAAGGAAAATGGTTACCCATTTATCCTAGGAAGACCATGGCTAATGAAAATGCGAGCTTTGCAGGATTGGGAGAGTGGAAAGCTAATTTGCAGGAATGACAATCACAAGAAGGTTGTCTTTGACATGAAGGAGCAACGCCAAGAGGAGATCCATGAAGAATCATCTCAAAGTGAGACGGAAGAAGGTTGGACCGATAGCACTTCAGAAGAAGAAAGTAGCGGCAGCATTACTGAAGAGGAGTCTTCCATCGAAGTCATGGGGGTAAGGTTTAAGCCAAGCAACCAAGAGACCTCTTGTCAAGGCTTGGAGGAGGTAGGTCCTCAAGAGAACGAAGGTGTTCAAGATGAAGGGATGCTGGAAGGTATGCTATCAATAACACTTACAAAGGATGAAAGAGAGGAGTTCAAATGTGTGCTAAGGAAGTTTCCTAGGCTTTTTGCTAAAGACTACACCGACGTGCGTGGAGTAGATGTTGTTCAACACAAGATTGAGTTGAAGCCAGAGGCCACACCTAAGGCTCAAAAGCTACGAAGGCTAGGAGTCATTAAGGAGCAGGCTCTACTCAAGGAGGTAAGAAAGCTTCTAGCAGCAGGTTTCATTTATCCAGTGGAGAATTCAGAGTGGGTCTCTCCCGTTGTTGTCACTCCTAAGAAAAATGGCAAGTGGAGGGTGTGTGTGGATTATCGTCCACTTAATGAGGCAACAAAAAGAGATCACTTTCCCCTCCCATTTCAGGATGAGATACTAAATGAAGTAGCTGGTCATGAGAAGTACACTGTGTGTGATGGCTACTCGGGTTACTTTCAAATAGGTATCGCATTGGAGGATCAATTCAAAACAACCTTTATCACTCCTTGGGGTTGTTATGCTTTGAGAGTCATGCCATTTGGCCTGACAAATGCTCCTGCAACTTTCCAATGCTTCATGAACATGGTGTTTCAAGCATTCTTTGGAAAGTCCATTAGGGTTTTTATTGATGATTTTTGCATTTATAGCTCAAAATCATTGCATCTACAAAGGGTAGAAGAAGGTTTAAAGAAGCTCTATGACATGGGAGGTCAACTCAACCCCGACAAGGGTCACATAGCTGAGGATGAAGTGATCTTGCTTGGTCACAGGGTTTCCTATAAAGGCATTGAGGTGGATCCTTCAAAGGCAAAGGCTCTTATTGAGCTCCCCTCACCCAAGAATCTCAAAGAGGTCATATCATTCATTCAAAAAGTGAAGTATATGTCACGCTTTATTCACTTAGCTTCGGAGTTGCTTCATCCTTTGCAAAAGTTGACACAACAAGTAGAATTTGCATGGTCTGATGAGCTTGAAGAGTACTTTTGTAACATTAAAGCCATTTTGTCAGAGCTACCAACACTCATGCCTCCTTGTTGGGAGTACACATTCTTTGTTAGCTCTAGTGCTGGGAAAGAAACAATTGGTGCTGTGTTGCTACAACAAGATCCCCATAGTACAAGGATGCGACCCATCTACTTTGCTAGTAGGGTCATGAATGCTTTGGAGAGAGACTACACAGAAGCAGAACTCATGATTCTTTCTCTCATGTTTGCGGTGAGAAAGTTTAGATCCTACCTGCTACCAAAACCTTTTGTAATTCTCACTGCAGAAAATTTGTTCCCTTGGGTGTCATCTCAAATGAATCTTATTACTAGGATCTCAAAGTGGATTATGGAGTTGCAAGAGTTTCAATACTCTTTCAAGGTAGAAGATAGTGTGCGTGCACAATTGGCAGGGATTCTCACTTATAGGGTGCACGAAAAGGAGATTAAGGTGCCTGAAGTAAAGACCCTACCATTGCCACCACCAAAAAGTAGTCCTAATGCTTTTACCTTGTTCTTTGATGGAGCTTTTCGTCGAGCCACAGGAAAAGCAGGGGGAGGGCGAGTGTTGCTCAACCCAAGTGGAGAGGTGGTCATGAAAGAGAAGTTCAATCTACCAAGTTCAGCTAGCAACAATGAAGCAGAATATGACACTCTACTTCATGGTTTAAAGATGTGCATTGGCCAAGGGATACAACGTCTCATGGTTAAAGGAGATGCACTTCTCATTGTTAAACAGATTTTAGGCATTTGGGCATGCAAGAATGAAAGCTTAAGGACAAAAGTTCATGCCATTCGTAGGCTATTTAATCAATTTGAGGAGGTGCAATTATATCATATTCCTAGGAAACAAAATGAAGATGCTGATTTACTTGCACAACAAGCCGTTGCATGTGTAAATAAAGAAGTGCAGGTCATCATGGTGGCGGCTGCTGTGAAGCAACCGAGGTACCAGGGATTGGAGTCATTGGCTCCCATCATTGGCTACATTTTGGAGGGTGAGTTTCCACCAGACTTCACAAAAGCTCAGAAGAGGAGACTCATGAAGAAGGCAAGCATGTATCTCTTCCTAGAAGGCTCCCTCTATCAAAGAGGGAAGGATAAAGTGTGCAGAAGAGTACCAACTATCACAGAAATTCCAGCCATTCTAAAAGGTTTGCATGAAGAGGCATGTGGTGGTCATTTTTCCCAAGAATTAACTGTGAAGAAGATTTTGCTTGCGGGGTATGTTTGGCCAAGTCTACATGTGGATGTCCAACATTGGTGTAAAAGTTGTCACAATTGTCAGGTAAATGGGAATAGAAGATTGATTTATGGTCCAAGGCAAATCGTGCTTGCAAATGGACCCTTTGAAAAGTGGGGCATTGATGCTATGGGTCCTCTGCCTAGGACAAAAAATGGTAAACTCTACATTCTAGTGGCTGTAGACTATATGACTAGGTGGGTGGAATCACAAAGTGTGGCAAAGGTAAATGAGAGGACAGTGAGCAAATTCGTCTACACTCACATTTGCACACCTTTGGAGATTATTTCTGATAATGGTCCAGGGTTTAGAAAGGGATTGCTCACAGAAGTCTGTGAAGAACTTCGCATTCTACATCGTCACAGTACACCCTACTATCCCCAATCAAATGGTTTGGTAGAAAAAGCTAATGGTGTCATTGCAGGCATCATTAGAAAGATGGTGAAAAACAAGACAAAGTTGTGGGATGACTTCTTGGATGGTGCCTTGTGGGCATATCGAACCACATATAGGGAAGCCACGGAGTTCACACCATTTCACTTGGTCTATGGTCAAGAGGCTTTACAGCCAATTGAACTAAACATTCCAACAATGCGACTTCATGGAAAATCAGCACAAGATGATCAAGAAGCATGGATGGATCGACTTCTTACCTTAGCTGAGCTTGAGTGGAAAAGAGAAGCAGCATACGAGTGCTATAAGAGGAAAGCCACACAGACAAAGGAGAAGCTTGACAAGAAAGTGAAGGACAAAGGCATCAATGAAGGAGATCTTGTGCTAAGATATGACAATCGACTCGATAATCGTTTTGATGCCAAATTTGAAACAAGATGGCAGGGGCCATACATAGTCAAGAAGGCTTTCAATTCAAGTTACTATCAACTTATGGACTTGAATGGGAAAGAGCACTCCAGGAAGGTAAACGGGTATCGCTTGAAGCCCTATTTGAGTCGCCTTCTACCAAAGGATCTACCAAACATCTGTCCAAAGGCCGCTGTCTCATGTAGTATTGTTACATGAAGCATGAGTGTAACTCCAGCCAAAATTCTGAGGGGCAAAACAATGAAGATCTCGTCAAGGACTCTGAAGCACTCTCTTTGGAAAAGATGCTCTATGATGGTACATGAATATACCATCATCCTGGGGGAGGGCTAATGATAGCCGTTTTTCGGCTCTCCATAATTACCATAGTACACCAAATTCACCCAAACGCTATGGCTATCCCTACCATTTCACTGTATATAGGTGCGTGTGAGTTAGGGGACTTTTCCCATATCTCCTTACTGAAATAAAAAACCCTCAATTAGCTAGGCATTGGGCTAGTTGAGCCAAAAAATATAAAAAATATAAAAAATATAAGTATATTATGGCCCATGGGTATGTAAATATTTCTTTGTATATAGGGCCTAAATAAACGATTTTTTCATAATTATTTTGGTATTTATTTAAATATTTCTACCTAGGTGTGTGTTATTTATGCTCTGTACATTGCCTCACCATTACCACAATTTTTCTTACCATTTTTCATACTCTTTATTCCATATAGAAATATTTTCATGTAAGCTTCTCTTATATTTGGTGTAACTCCACCCCAACAAAAATCCAAAAAAACTAGTTTTATTTATGTGTATATTTTTTCACTATTGTGATTTTTCCCTTCCTACATCTATTTTGTTTTTTTCTAAAAAATTAGAACACCAAAAATATTTATCTTTTTATGGTAGCCTCATAATGAGAGAGATTTCTTTTGAACCCTTTATACTTTTTCCACTTATATTATTTATATTTGACATGTACATATTTTTTAGATCCCTCAATATTTGATTTTCTTAGTTGTACTATTCACTTATATCATGATCTCAACAATATCTTCAATTATAGACCTACCAAATAAGGTCAAGGGTAGGTGGCATGCATACATGCACTATGGAGGGCCCACTCTTGGAGGTATTCAAAAGAATCATCCAAAGAAGGACCCCACAAGGACTTTGTGTAGTGGAAAAAAACAGTCGGTTTTGCTGAATTTTTAAATTTCACTTGCTCTCCGAATTTGAAAAGGTGATACAAACAAAAGTTGTAGCTCGTGGGCTGAACTTTTGCCTCAAATTTTTTCATATTTTTTTGAGCTACGAGCTGTGAGCTATGATTTTATTAGTGGACCCCAGTTTTCCCATGCTATGCAACCACACTCTCTCTTCCACTTTATCATTTTCCTCTTTCACACACACTTCTCCACTCATCATCCCCACCTCTCTCACCACTCCTCTCTGCACCCTACTCACCTTCTCCTCAACCTTGAAGAATAAGAGAAACCATGGTGAACTCATACCTCCCACACACAATTCCATTCCAAAATTGACCACCTAGTCTCATTTTTCCTCCTCCAAATTATCCATATCTATCAAAAAAACCACAAAATTCAGCCTCTTCTCTTAAAAGACAGCATCATGGTGGTTGATTACTCAGCTTCAATTACCTTGTCTCTCAAGGAAGGTCAAGAGTGGAGAAAAAATGTACCGTCAAAGCTAGTGGACCATCAACAAGCGTCAAAATTGACCCTACTCAAGACACTTGGAGCATCAACCTTGTAAGAAATCCACCTTTTCTTACCTCTTAAGAGTTTTTTCTTCCTTATTTGTATCCTACATGGATACTCCCATTGTAAATATCCAATTCCATTTGTAAGTTAATACTAACTCTACTAACACTAACCCACTATGAAAAGTCCTATCACCTCCATTTCTCTCCTCTCTCTTTCCCCACCAACTTCTTGATAATTCCAAGCAAAAGAAATTAGATAAACTGCTAAAAATCTAACCCAACCATGGTTAGAGGAGTAACCCTAGCCTTCAAAATTGCTATAAAAGGAGGGTGTAGCTAGCACAAAAGGGAGAGCCATAAGCAAGAGCACTATGCTATAGCTTGAGAAGCTCTAGAAGGAGCTCTTGAGTGGAAGCTCATTGTCTTATGCATGTGCATGTGTTGTAATAGGGGATTAGCAAGGGAACTCTATGCCATTGTAAGAGAGAGAGTGATCATTCAATTGAGAGTAGGAAATCTATCATTTCTCCTACTAGTGTAAGCCCAACATTTGCTGAATCAAGGAGGGTGGATTTTGTAAAGAATGAGGATGCAAGAAGGCTACACAAGACAAGCACAAAGCACACAGAGATGGAAAGCTTCTTCTTCTTCTTCACAG
The DNA here is from genome assembly GCF_014529385.1 of Adiantum capillus-veneris. Classification (NCBI taxonomy): domain Eukaryota; kingdom Viridiplantae; phylum Streptophyta; class Polypodiopsida; order Polypodiales; family Pteridaceae; genus Adiantum; species Adiantum capillus-veneris. The sequence goes on along the minus strand of NC_140949.1, from coordinate 104,912,727 downwards.
AAAAGAGAGTACAAAATGACTAAGTGCTAAAGCTAAAAAGTAGCACATATGTACATGCGGTCACTAAGTGTGAACTCGCTAGAAGCGTACTAGGCTGGCACTATAAGTGTAGTCCAGCTGTAGAATCACTGGCAGAGATCCTCTGTGTCGGTCACCTAACGCGCCAGTGAGTAAATGCCATCAGCGGCCAAGACCCGTAGTGGATGCCAGCTCAAGGTGTAGAGCTCGACATCTCAACAGATTTGGACTAAGCTTGGATACTTTGTCTCCCTTCCAACGTGAAGTAATGGACAACAATGATGCGTAAGTGTCTTGGTGTTTTTTGTTAAGTTCTTGATAGCTTGTCTCTGGTGTTGTCATCAATCTAGCCATAAATCCCACATACTGTAAGAGGGCGACAGGGTGGAGAGGACTCCCTTGGCTTTAAGACAGTGATTGGGGTGGCTTTTCTTGTGATGTGTTGTGGTGAAATTTACGCAAGCTATGTTGAACAAATACTAATCTCACTTTGATTTGTCATGACAGATTTGTAAGAAGGTTTTAATGCAACAAGCACCCCCTCCCCCTTTCTCTCTCTTTCTTAAATATATAGTTGTGTTTGCTTGATCATTGCCGATACGTTTCAAAGCAGCCCGAGCACTCTCTCTCTCTCTCTCTCTCTCTCTCTCTCTCTCTCTCTCTCTCTCTCTCTCTCTCTCTCGTGTTTTAGCGTGTGAGAGTGTTCCATTGGTGTTAGGGTTAGTGTAAATTCCTTGCTTGTTTGTGGGTTGCTCTAACGATTCTCCTCTTTTGCGTCCTAGCTCGCTCTTAAACTAGGTGGTGCCCCTTGTGTAGTTGGGATTTGGCTGTGGGTTTGTTGTTTCGGTTTGTGTTGTGTTGTGCCCCAGCCCCATTGAGCAGCACGGGAGCCTTGAAGGGTGTCTAGAGGTTGTTGTTCTTGTTGCCCGCCCCGGACTGCCTCACTGTTAAGTACATAAGTGGCACACAGGATGGCCTCAAGCCAAAAAGAATGCGGTAAAGCTTGACTTTTGACCATACATCGTGCCATTTCCGTCAGTGACCTATTTTTCCTCTAAGCAACACCATTTTTCTGAGGTGTATAAGGCACTGTACATTGGTGTTTTATCCCACGACTAGCCAGAAATGCATTAAATTCATGAGACATATACTCCCCCCCTCGATCGGAACAGAGGGTGCCCATAGTACATTTCGAGACATTTTCAGCCATAGCCAAAAATTGTTTTAAGCACATAAAAACTTCGGAATTCGCTTTAAGCGGAAATACCCATGCATGCCTGGAGTAATCATCAATGAAAGTCATGAAGTACAGGTAATTGCCCAAGGACGGAGTTTTCATGGGCTCACAAACATCACTATGCACAAGCTACAACCTACATGTGGCCCGAACTGAACCATCCTTTGGAAACTTAGAACGCTACATCTTACCCAAAATACAGCCTTCACAAACATGTTTGACAGGTGCTTCAAGAGGCGGCAAAGAAGCAACCATATCAGATTTCTACAAACGCAGCAAATTGGCAAAATTTAGATGACCAAAACGTGCATGCCAAAGTTTTGCATCTGAAATAGCCCTTGAATCTGCAACAGCATTTGCAAAATTTTGTCCACACTTGTCATACAAACTGAGCTTATACAGCCCACGGCACAAAAGGCCAGATGCAACAATTTCATCACCAAAACTGAGATCATGAATTGTACATCTGTCATCCACAAATTTGACTACAAGTCCAAGTCTAGCAAGTGCGGATACAGACAATAGATCCTTCTTGATCCCAAGTACATAAAGTGCATCAACAAGTGTGAAGGAACTGCCATTAGCAGCAGTGAGCACAATCTTTCCAACTCCCTGAACTGGATAAGAGGCGTTGTTGGCACAAGTGACTGAATTCCCATGAGGGACAGACTCGAGAGAGGTAAACAATTCACGATGTGAGGTAATGTGCTTTGTAGCACCACTGTCAAAATACCACACATGTGAATCTGCAGCAACTGACAAGCATGCATCATGGGCAGCAGGATTGTAAGTGCACGCTGCGCTAAAAGCCCATTCTGCATCAACATCAGCATTACAGTCTCCTTTCACAGAAGACTCAACAATGGCTGCATTTGTAGTGGAACCAGCATTTGCAGTGGAACCACCCTCTTTCTTCTTAGCCTCTTTGGCCTTCAACTTAGGACACGACTTGATCAAGTGATCATTGGCTTTACAATAATGGCAACGCATCTTCTTTTTGCCCTTATCACCAGAATTGCCAGACGAAGTACTGCCAGCAGAAGCATTAGGAACATAATTTTTGCCACTCACAGCAGAACCATAAGAAGTTGTTGCATTATTGTTACCACCCTTTCTTTGAGAAACAATAAAATCTTGTTCAGCTGCACGCTGCCTAGTCCTGTTTTTTCTGGAAAGTGACTCTTGCAACAGCAATGTGCATAATACATCAAACTTGACAACTTCAGGATTTCCTTGGGTCATAAGTCTCCAAGTACTAGCAAAAGTCTGGTAGGAATCTGGTAAGGCACCAAGAACATTCTGCACAAGGGAACTATCTAAAATGACTTCACCTGCAGAAATAAGCTGCTCATTGATATCCTTGACACTAGCAAGGAAAGTGTCCATATCATCTTCCTCATGCATAATCTTCATCTCCATCTCTTTACGCAGCAAAGAAATTTTAGCCTCATTGCGGCTTGCATAAAGACCTGCTAAAATATCCCAAGCCTGTTTTGCAGATTTTGCTGAACGGATGTGAGGAACAATGGTGCACTTCACAGACAACGCAATCAATGCATGAGCCTGTGCATCCTTAACATCCCAACGATCTTGTTCATCCATAGGCAAAACAACTCTAACAGCTGCAATCCTTGTAGCAAGACCTGCAACATCCTCAACATCGCCTTCATCCTAAGAACCAGGACGTACATCAATGCCCTGCACAATTTTCTAGACACCCTTTGACACAAGAACATGTTGCATCATATAAGCCCACATAGGGTAGTTGTCCCCATCCAACCTGTCCTCAGCAACAAACATCTTGAACACATCTGTGTTGTTGTTTTCAGCCATGGTAAATGCTGCACCTGATGTGAAAACTGCCCGAAAATAGGAGAAACGGAACGGGAACAACCTATGCTATATAGCACAAACCGTAGAAGACTATAAGGCACCTGTTATGCATAAAACGGTACTGACAGAAATTCTGCACAAAACGATGAAATAGCCTGTGCAGTACTGCCTGTAGTGGAAACGGAGGCCGAAATGAGCCCAAATCAAAATTCTAAGCAGACCAAGCTCTTCGAGCTTGCTCAAAAATTTTGTCGACCTGCAATCGCTCGCCAAAGCTCACTGAAATCGGAGAAAGTGAGCAGGCGTGTGCTAGAGTAGCTGGCGACTAAGCCCGGGAGGGCGTGACCTGCTCTGATACCAATTGTTGGAATTAGGGTTGCAAAGAAATACACACAGCTTGGAGAAGACGAAGGAAGCTCAAGGCACACAATGGAGAGTGTGTTACTTAGTGTTCAATGGAAAGATAGATAGCCCTAGAGTGATGGGCGTATATACAATGCACGGGGGAAAAAACCTCCTAAAGAGGGAAAAAATGCCCTAGCGGTCCTAGTGTGTTCACACACATCACTACCACATGTATATGGTAACAGCTAGCACTTATGTGAAGTTTATTTATAATGGAGAGGCGATTGGTGTAGGTCAAATAGAGAAGACTTCAAACTTTGCTAAGCTTCATGGGAGAAGATTGCCATCTAGTTGCTTTTTTGTTGCAATGTTAGAAGTATATGATGGCAAGGATGCACCTCTCCCTCATATTCCTTCCACAAACAAAGAAATGACTACCCTAAAGAAGGTAGAAAAAAGTCTTATTGCGTGGCCTAAAAGCGACATGGTACTTTTTGTATCCATCTCATAAAGTCTTTGGATTGTCTTCTCTTTGAGTGTAAATAGTTAAATGTCCACTGCAAGATTATATGTTAAATGATATTTACTGTATTGTTTGTTTATTAGCGAGTTACCAAGATAGTAAGAAAAGAACCACAAGAAATGTCTTCTTCTTCTAGTGTATCTCTTTCCAAGGGCAGGTTGGGTAGTAGTATACCATCGCCACCTGTTGCAACATCACAAAAGTCTAAAAAAGGAGCAAAAGGAAAAGAAAAAGTGTAGGAAGGAGCCTCGGGGGGTGCACTATGTAATCATGTTAATGTATAACACGAGTTCAAAAGGAAGGGTTTTAAAATTCAAAAATTTAGGTGATTTAACAGAGATACATTAAAATAAGGGTCTTTATATTCAATTTTGGAAAAAAATCCTAAATAAGGGTCATTTTATTCATTTAGACATGTTAAAAGAGGGGTTTTTTTAATTCCTTGCAAACGCACGTTATATAGGGGGTACTAAATGGTGAACCCCTCGAGGAAGGAGCATCATCTAGGTTTGTTGCCAATGTGGAAAACTGTGATGAAGAGATTAATAAAAGAGAAATGGAGGCATACATGACAGCAGGGGGAAATAGTATATGTGAATTTCTAATTAACAAAGATGTTACAGTTCACTAAGATATGTTATCAAAACATCTTGGAAATTTGAAAGTACATAAGAGCATTTGAGTTTAAAGAAGCAATAATTGTTGCAAATTTAGCTAAGGCTTTAACATAATTTGGACAATGCAGGTACAACACAAAACTCCATTGCCTTCGGTTCCGCTTTGCCGTTTGGTAAAGCTAGAGAAAGCAAGATAAGTTAGATGGGACCCCAAGTGGCCGCAACCATTGGCCGATACATTCTTGTTGGGGGGGTATTATGATCCCAAAAGGATGCTTCATATTCTCTCGTGATGCATCGGGCCATCCTTCCATCGATGTAGATGACAATGTCATGCAAGAATGGGATCCCTTGTGGCGAGTGACTAATGAGGAGTTTGAGGCCGAAATGAAAGACACTTGTTGGGGTGACTTGTGTGGCATCAAAGTGTTCATTTAGTAATTAGCATAAATTCTTGTTGTCAAATGATAGAATTCTCATTAACACCATGTGTAGGAAAAGTATACCCTTGCCATGAAAAAGTTTATAATAGAGAATGATAGAATGCTTCCCTCAGAGTTTCAAGTGGAGAATGTCAACGGCACTATCCAGAGTATACATTTGAAATTGATGCCCGGTCTAGACCTTGACTCATTTTTTAGGGATGCTAAAATGCTACATAGGGGCAAGAGCTTTCTTATGAGCTATGTCTTATGAAAAAAGGATCACAATCTGTGGTGTCCAAGGCATTGGCGTATGTAGGGAAAAGATGTTTTTGCAGGTATGTACACTATATATTTACATTAGGAATAAACAAGTTAATTTTTCTACTTACAATGCTATTGCTTGTGTTAGATGAGTAGTTTTGGTGGCTATTTTAAACTATTGTATCAAAATTATATAAAACATAGTAGTTGTTGAGATCTTTGATCATCCGCAGATAATTAGAGGTCTTAAACACCTACTCTACACAGTACTTATAACTAATGGTGCCTTGAAATAGTGATCTAAAGTGTACCATTATTTTGAAAAAGAGATAATTTTTTGTGGTTATTTTAAACTATTGTATTAAATTTACATAAAACATAGGAGTTGTTGAACTCCCAAAGACAAAGTTTGCATGGGCCCACAAACATCATTATGCACAAGCTGCAACCTGCATGTGGCCCTAATTGAACCATCCTTTGGAAACTTAGAACGCTACATTTTACCCAAAATACAACCTTTACAAACATATTTGACAGGAGCTTCAAGAGGCGGCAAAGAAGCAACCATATCAGATTTCTGCAAATGCAGCAAACGAGCAACATTCAGATGTCCAAAACGTGCATGCCACAATTTTTCATCTGAAACAACCCTTGAATTTGCAACTGCATTTGCAAAATTTTTTCCACACTTGTCATATAAAGTGAGCTAATATAGCCCACGACATAATATGCCAGATGCAATAGTTTCATCACCAAAACTGAGATCATGGATTGTACATCTGTTATCCACAAACTTGACTATAAGTCCAAGTCTAGCAAGTGCAAATACAGACAAAAGATTCTTCTTGATCCCAGGTACATAAAGTGCATCAAAAAGTGTGAAAGAACTGCCATTTGGAGTAGTAAGCACAATCTTTCCAACCCTGAACCGGATAAGAGGCATTGTTGGCACAAGCGACTGAATTCCCATGAGGACAGATTCAAGAGAGTTGAACAATTCATGACGTGAGGTAATGTGCTTTGTAGCACAATTACCTCGAAATACCACACATGTGAATCTGCAGCAATTGACATGCATGCATCATGGACATCAGGATTGTAAGTGCACTCTACACTAAAAGACCATTTTGCATCAACATCAGCATCATAGTATCCTTTCACAGAAGACTCAATAATGGCTGCATTTGTAGTGGAACCAGCATTTACAGTGGAACCACCCTCTTTCTTCTTAGCCTATTTGGCCTTCAACTTAGGACACTGCTTGATCAAGTGATCATTATCTTTACAATAATGACAACGCATCTTCTTTTATCCCTTACCACCAGAATTTCTAGACGAATCTCTGCCAACAAAAGCATTAGGAACAGGTGATTTCCCACTCGGAGAAGAACCATAGAAGTGGTTGCATTACTATTACAACCCTTTCTTTGAGCAACAACAAAAGCCTCTTCAATTGCATGTTGTCTAGTCTTGTTCTTTTTTAAAAGTGACTCTTGCAACAGCAATGTGCATAATGCATCAAACTTGATAACTTTAGGATTTCCTTGGGTCATAAGTCTCCAAGTACAAGCAAAAGTCCGGTAAGAATCTGGTAAGGCATCAAGAATAGTATGCACAAGGGAACTGTCTAAAATGACTTCACCTATAGAAATAAGTTTCTCATTGATATCCTTGACACCAACAAGGAAAGTGCCCATATCATCTTCCTCATGCTTAATCTTTGACTCCAGCTCTTTACATAGCAATGCAATTTTTGCCTCATTGCGGCTTGCATAAAGACCAGCCAAAATATCCCAAGCCTGTTTTGCAGGTTTTGTTGAACGAATGTGAGGAGTAATGGTGTGCTTCACAAACAATGCAATCAATGCATGAGCCTATGTATCCTTTGCATCCCAACGAGCTTGTTTTGCCCTAGGCAAAACAACTCTTACAGCAGCAATTTGCAGTAAGACCTGCAACATCCTCAGAACTAGGACGTACATCAATGCCCTGCATACTATTCCAGAAGACCCTTTGACACAAGAACATGTTGCATCATGTAAGACCACATAGGGTAATTGTCCCCATCTAATCTATCCTCAGCAGCAAACATCTTGAACACATCTTTGTTGTTGTCGCCATTGCGAATGCCTGCACCTGATGTGAAAACTACATGAAACGAGGAGAAACAAAGCCAGAACAACACGTGCTATATAGCACAAACCATATAAGAGTGTAAGGGACATGTTATGCAAAAAATGACACTAACAAAAAGTCTACACAAAATGATGAAATAGCATGTACAGCACTGCCTATAGTAGATACGAAGGCCGAAATGATCTCGAGTCAAAATCTATGCAGATAGAGCTCTACGTGTTCTCAAAAATTTTGTCGACCCGCGAACGCTCGCCAAATCTCACTGAAATCGAAGAAAGTGAGCAGGTTTGTGTTGGAGGTGCTGGCGACTAAGCTCGGGAGGATGCAACCTGCTCTGATACCAATCATTGGAATTAGGTTGTAGGAAAACACACACAGCTTGGAGAAGACAAAGGAAGCTCAAGGCACACAACAGAGAGTGTATTACTTAGTGTACAATGAAAATATGGTAGCCCTAGAATGAATGGGCGTATATACAGTGCATGGGGGAAAAAACCTCCTAAAGAGGGAAAAAATGCCCCGACGGTCCTAAGTGTGTTCACACACATCACTACCACATGTATATGGTAACAATGTCCAGGTGTGCTCTTTCTTCATTGCGAACACCAGCATTGTGCACACAGTCCTATTTTCTTTCTTGCAAATTGCAGCAGCAGCAATATCACAAACCATGCCATAATTATCTGATTTGACAGACAATTACAAACACGACTTTTGTCATCAGTTCTTGCGAGCACAAGCCAAGCTAGTTCTCCAAATTGGCATACCCATTTTGTTCCGATCTGGCACATCAAAATCAGTTAGCCCATACACAGGAGTATTGGATGGCAAAAATAGAATAGAAGAATTCATTGCAGACTCAACGATCATCCCATCACAAAACGAACGACGGCATTTCTCCACAATGTGTGGCTTCATAGTGCTCAACAAAGCATTATTTGAGTCATCCTTTGTCTTGTTTGAACTGAAATTCACAATCTGAATACAGTCGCCATCACTATCTACAAAAACCCTCAAAACGATCAATCAAGATCTTGATCCACACAACAATTTCTATTCAAGAAGGTCACTTATCGGTTGATGGGTATGTAACTATGGTAGTCTGAGACATGCAATATTTTTGTTTCTAGACTCCTTGCGAAATCAATTACTTCCTTTGCAGACATTTCACTCCTTTTTCCTAAACAGGACAAAGATATCACTAAAGAAGTGAATCATGCATATACGAGCTGCTACTTGTGATCCTAAAGCTTCATTGGGATTCTCTATCTGCACAATAATATCGAGATGATTATTGAAAATTAAATTGCACAAAAAGACAAGAAAAAGGTCAAATCTTGAAATATCCAACCAAAATAGATACAAGGGTATTTTGGGAATTATCACAAATTACAAGGGTTTTTTTTTTATTTTCCCCATAATAAAATCTATTAAGAGCTAGTAAGAAGCCCAAGTTAAAATAAATTCTTCTTTACGACTAATCTCAAACAAATAAAATGTTTTCCTAGATTAAAACTATAAAGATTAAAAGCAATCAAAAAAAGGAGAGCATTCAAAATCTCCATTTTTAGTGAAAATTTAAAGGCTTTGACACAAAAATTTACAAGGTGACCCTACCGTCGTGAGCTGTTTTTTGTGAACATTGTTCAAGAGGTAATTAAAATTTCCATTCAAAAAAACTTAAAGACAACAAAAGATCATAATGGTTTTCCCATTTAAACTAAAATATATTAAAAGTGTAAACACTTTGTAAATACTGCAAAATGCAATAATGCAATCCTAGTATAGAATTTTGTATTACAAAATCTAAATACTCATAAATTTTTAATTTGAAGACTAATATCTATACATTTACAACTATACATATATAGAGAGATTCTATGTAAACTCTTATAATGTTGTGCTTAAATGTGTGTGTGTGTGTGTGTGTGTATAAATAGTTTTTTATTTATTACATTTATTTTATGATGCAGCCGCGGTGGTCCTTTGTATGGCCCTCACAAGTGGTATCAGAGCGTAGTTTCTATCCTTGATCAGATAAAGGTTTTTAGTATGAACATTTGTAGGAAGAGAGTGAGGTATTGACAAAAATGGCATGAGAATTTTAATAAGAGACAATTATCCAATTTATACAAGAATAAATAGAGATAACAAATGTGGAAAAGAAATAGTAAAATAATGAGGACATGATCGAGAAATTTGTTTACCTCATCTTTCCTACCAAAGAAAGAATTAGGAAATCTGCGAATATGGGAGAAACAATACAGCATCACTAGAATAATGCCTTGAGGGAAATTGCTATAATTTGGATAATCTCTGTCTAGAAATTGTGATAGAAAGATTGGGATTAGGTCCCAAGAACTATTGTTGGACCTTGTTGAAAAAAATTGGCATTGTATTTGGCCATGCAAGCCATTTTTATCCAAGTCAATAATATTTACTTTGCATTACTATATGAACCCTAGGGATTTAAGGACAATCCTCTCAAAAGCATGAAATGGGAGAACTTAGAATTCTAAAAAATGTTAAAGTAGTGCTTCCTTTGACCATTAATTATTTCCCAAATGTAAATTTTGAATGAGATAAAGAGAACCCATATTTTGAAATGTTTGACTTTTAAATAATTTTAAATCTACCCTTAAGTATTTGTGAATCTATTGCTAAGAGGAATTACTTTTTTTTGCCACAGTCATAAAATATGTCACGTAAACTCGAAGAGATAGAGCTGCTTGGGACTCGCCTGTAGGTAACACTTTAGATTTAGTGCTTCCTGATATACGAGCGCCACCAGCACTTCAAGTTGTCCCTGTATCAAATCAGATGTTGCTTGCTACAACACTCGTAGAAGATTTTGGACGTGACAAGGATCTGAAGCACCCTGCTCAAATCTATGCAACCACATTCATTTTTAAGGACGGATAATGATGTCCCTACCCAACTAGAAGAATGGAAATTCCAAATTGATGACTACTTTGCTCTTGCCGGCTACAATGCAATTGCTCAGGATAATGGGGAGAGCTAAGTTATAAGGATAAGTAAAAACATGGTGGAAGCTCAACTATCAATCTTGTCATAATAACTAATATCTAATTCTCCTAAATGATTTTCTCATGTTAAATTGATCATTTAAGATGGGGAAGTACCAGGGGAGGAAAAGCTAGATTATTGGTAAGGCTAGCAGCTTGGTCACAGTAGGGATCCAAAGGACTGAAAATAGGGATCCAAAGGGGGGCCATCTGCAAAAGAGAAATGTGCAACAATGGGATCCAAAGACCTTAGGGTTCAGTCCATTAAGACTTCCAAAATGCTAAGGTTCCAACATTCAAAGGTAAGTCTAAATGGTCAAGCTTAGTGGAATTGGGTACTATGTGATGACCAAAAATTCTTCAAGTGATCCTAGATAGGAGGGGGCGAGCCCTAAAGGTAGGGAAAGAGAGAGAAAAGGTGAGAGAACACACACACACTCCAAAGCTTCCCTTTACACAAAGGGCATAATGGACACATATCAGCTCCCTAGCCCAATTTCCCACAAGGTGCACTCAAATCCTATTGGATGGCCATAGAGGTGGACCAATGAGAATTAGGCTAGAGAAAATCTAGTTTAATTCATTTAAAAACACTTGATAGATTAACCAATAACAATTAAGCTCTCTAGAAGACTATTGGACAGTCTCCCAAGGGGTCCAATGAGCATTCCGCAGCCCAATGGCTTGCCTCATTCCTATTGGCCAAAAGACAAAGGGGTCCAATGAGAGTTTAATTACATTATTTAATTACCTAAATCTCTCACAGAAGGGGAAAGAGGGACCCATGTCACAAGGCTATCACTTTGTTACGGCATAAGTCTCACACTGCGGTCCTGCGGATGTCCAAACACTACGGACTAGGACTTCATGCAGCTTTGGACAGTTCTTCATGGGATATCATGGCACACGACGGGGTTTTGCACCATTCCCAATCTACACTAGAGCAATGGGTGTATTTGGGGGGGCATACTAGTCATTGTGGATATCTCTTAATCAATCAAGATATCATTCTCATGTAATCCTGTGTTTGGTTACATATCAATGAAGAAGATGGTGTTTTGTTCATGTGTATTGTCTTCTATTCTGTCTTCTTATACATTTTTGTTCATCTAATGTAAGGAAGTGTGAGGGTATCCATTCCCGTAGTGCTTATTGCTCCACAATGGAGCTATAGGCATTACATATGGCGACCACGATGCGCGATGGGAGACTTGCTGTGAACATGCATACGCACTAGGTCCCAGGGTCCCCCTGACCCTATTGTTCCAATTGTGGGAAGACGATGGAGGAGAGGCGGTTCGGATGAATTTGTTTTTTCTACACCCCATGCTGAGAAACATGTGTCTCTGTCGCCAAGCCCGATTTGTGATCGGCGTATTTGGGCGTGTGCAGTGTACTCCACGTAGTCAGTCATGTCCTCCTACCGTGCGCTCTCCCTCACCCACTCATGTTGCTCCACCACCAACTCCGGTAAGCAGTCCCAAGGTTTCACCACCATCGTCCCCGCCCCCTATTGTTCAGTAGCTCTTCCCAAGACAGGGTAGTTGGGCAAGGGGCTATGGTGCAGCCAATGGCGGGTGGTCAAATTAAATATAGTCGCTTTCAAGGTGTCTCAAAGGAAGACCCTGATGCACATTTGTGACAATTTAACAAAGCGTATGGGTTAAATCATCCTAGCATTGTGGTTCCTCTCCATCAACAATCGGTGTTTGAGTCCACACTTTCAGGGAAAGCTGCAAAATGGCTGTTAGAGTATCCTAATGATCACTTTCAAACTTATGTTGAAGGTTCCAAATCATTCTTGCAGCAATTCATAACGGAAAAGACAGTCCCTCAACATTTGGAAAAGCTTTGGATGTTGCGTCAAAAGTCGTTGTTTGTGGAGGATTATGCTGTGAAGTTTCAGATGCTTTTGCAGCGGGTACCTCAGGCACAACGGCCAGCAGCCGAGGTGTTAAATGATTGTTTTCTACGAGGACTGAATAAGGATCTCAGAATTGCTATGGCAACATTGGATAAGGTAACCACTCCACTGGATAATGTTATTGCACGGGCTGTTGTAGCAGGAGAGGCCTTAGAAGATACGGAATCACCAAGGAAATCAAAGAAAAAGGATCGCAAGAAATCTCATTGTAAATCTCAGGGAAGTGGCACTGATAGTTCGGAGTAGACTCAGAATCCTCAGATTCAAGCATCAGTGGTTTGGTGAAAGAGTCGAAGGAAGCACCTCCGAAAAAATCCCAGTGTCAAGGGAAAGGCGTTCCATCTGGATCGGCAGAATCTTTTGCGGTGGTAAAATTTTTGAAGGAGTTGTGGTGTACTTAGTGCTGGAATCTAGGACATGCCTCTCAAGAGTGTGCAATGAATCATAAATGGTGTGTGATTTGCACGGCCAACACCCATAATACAGTGGAGTGCTATTGCAATGGTCGCGGCCGTAGGAGTAGGGATTCTTCTACATGGCAGTCACAACAGTCAGGACAAGGACAAGAGCTTGCGGTGGCATTGGCCCATACTCATGCATCAGAGGCACCTTTTCAAGGACCAGCTGGGTACGAGGTCAAGGAGGGGTTCAGGGCCGTGGAAGAGGTGGCTGAGATCCTAATCGACCCAAAACCTACCTTTTCTTTTTGGGAGATGGGAATTTGCAATCGGAGTGTTCAGAATCTATGGAATATGATTGAAAGAAACAGGAACATGTTGCCAAAAAGCAGCCGAGTGTGGCTATGGTTCAGATTGATGGATTGGACGAATTTGGCCCGGTGGTGTCGCTGAGTATTCGTTTTGGCAAAAATGTGGTACCACCAGCCAATGTTAAGTTTCCGGATTCAGCAACTCAAGAGGATGTACGCAAAAAGACTGTAACTTGGATGCCACATTCAGTACCACCATTGGACCATCGACGACCTCTTCGGAGAAGAAAGAGGGGAAAGTCATAAAGAGGGCAAATACCATGGAAGAAGATAATTGGGATTTTGTTTGGAATCACCATTACAAGTACGATTGGGATCGTTATTGAAATTAGTTCCGAATTTTCACAAATATTTGCTGAGTAAGAAGTGCAAAGAAATGAACAAGATGGAAGTTGAGGTTGCGGCAGCCGAAGGTGAGCGGGATGATTTAGTCCCATTGTCGGCAACTAGGATTACGGATACACGCATTCCGGAGCTTTTAGTGAGATATCATGGCATGTATATTGACAAAGTCCTATTAGATGGAGGTGTGGGAGTGAATATTATTTTTCAAGCGGCTTGTGAGCGCTCCCTTTGTAGTTCACATAGCGGATCAGAAAAGAGTACAGCCAGTAGGATTTCTACGAGGCATTGTGCTGGATGTGGCTAGTTTGTCCTTTGTTGTTTTGTTAGTGGTGTTAAACATTGAGGATTACAGTCAGGATTATCATATTATTTTGGGGAGACCATGGTTATGCCAAGCCAGGGTAAAGCATAATTGGGAGGCGAATATGATGACAGTTAAAAAGGGTCACGAGAAAGTTCGGGTGATGTTGGGAACATGCAGACAACCAGTTTAGGCAGCATGGCCTGTGATAGCGGAGATAGTGAATATGGTGGAAGGATACGAAGAGGATGAAGAGGAGAAATTCTTGAAGTCTAACCCAAATTTAGTTTCTCTTTATCTTGCAGATATTTCTACAATTTTGGAGGGGAAGTCCTTAGGGGATCATGAAATGGCAGCACCAAGGGGGCAAGAAAAATTATTGCCTATGCCCGAATCATTGGATGAGATTATTAGGCAAGAATGTGAGTTTGAAAGCACAGATGTGTAAAGTAACAAGGGTGAAGGAGGATGAATTGGAGACAGTTTTTCTAGGAGCTCCGGAGGAGTCTAAGACAATCCATATCAGTAAACGACTTCAGGCAAGTTTCTGAGGGGACCTGATGAATTTGATGACAGAATGTAAGGATTTTTTTTCATGGGAGTATGCGGATATGAAAGGATTGGGTCCAAGGTTTTATCAGCATAAGATTCATTTAAAATCGAATGCAGTGCCAGTGAAGCAGCATTCATATAGGATGAATCCGAATGTGGCGAAGCAAGTCAAGGTGGAAATTGATCGCTTGTTTTGCAGGTGGGTTTTATTACCCCTATTGATAATCGTGAATGGATTTCACCTATTGTGGGAGTAGGAGAGTTGAGAGAGCTTTTGGAGGAAGCTTTTGTGAAAGCTTTTCATTGAAAATGGACCAATTGGCAAATCTATTGAAAAAGATCTCTCTATGATCTTTGTGTTGGATTCCTTAATATTATGCAAAAAGCTCCCTCCGCCAAATGTCGGTTGATGTTGGCTACGCCAAACAAAATTGTGCTATCACATTAAAATACAATTCTATAGAGTGATGGTTGGGTGGTTGGAGGTCTTATGTGAACTTCCAACAATGTGCTTACACACAAGCTACAATAAGTCTCAAAATACGACAGAATACAACACAACCAAAATACAAGGATCAAAGAAATGGTGCTACAAATAACTTTTTTGATGCAACATTTGGTGAATTTTTTATAATGCCAAAGACAATGCATGCTTGCATGTCTCATTTAGTACAGGAATGCAATCCTTGTGGGGGGAGAGGGTTCAAGTTATAATCAATAATTCAAGAGAGAAAATCACACATCAATTGGCATGTTGCATTAGGAATTTCATGCTACATCCACAATTGTTTTTTTCAGCAATTTATCTAGTAGTAATTCTCAACAATGTCCAAGAGCAAAGTCATCCAACCCTACATAAATACAAGTTTATAGAGAAGACCGGTACCGAGAATATAAAATGTCCTCCCAATTGAAAAAATAGATAAGTACATATATCTCTCATAGTTCACAAAAAGGTTCACACCAGAATTAAAAAATCCACTTATTATATTAACAAGACTAGGGTACTTGCAAATAAGCACATCTATTTGTTCATAAGACGGGTAAAAGCAATCGTCTACAAAGGTCCACAAAAAAGATCATTGCTAACACAATGTGAGTTCGTGTTTACAAAATCTACTCTAAGTCATGGGTCGATTGATCCAACTCTACAACATTTGGATGCAGCTCCAACAGAGATGCTGCCTTCAAAGCATACTCCACCTCATCTACATGTCTCTTGTCTCACTCTTGTATCTCTCTCAGTCGACTGGCTTGCATTTCCAAAACATTTCATACTTTGGTGTGTCTTGACACTACCCAACAAAGAATTCTTCAAGGCATTTTATGTCTTGCCCAACCAAAATGCACAATCTGTATGCAATCACCATCGCTTTTTGTAAAAGAACCTCGAACAAGTCAAGCAAGATCTAGAAACACGCCTGTTTGCAATTCATTAGGGCACAAACATTTACTGATGGTGGACGGGTATGTAACCAATGGAAGGTCTAAGCATGCAATATTTTCGTTTCTAGACTCCTAGAGAAGTCAATGACCTCCTTTGCACACATCACATTTATTTTTCCTCACTCTAACAATATATTAATAGCAGCATTTCTTGCACTACAAAATGTTAATTATTGTCGATAATTGCACTCGGCCTATTCGGCATACTATAGCTGCTATATGGAGTTTCTACCTCGATCTCGTGCTGCACAAAAGACCTTTGAGAAGATGTGAATAGAATTTCACTACCCGCCCTGGAGTAGCTTTCCTCCAAGGGAAGATGAGGGTTTGTGTTGGTTACAATACCAAATTGATGTCTGTCATCTGCAGCCATCTAAACTTGATCTGATAGCTACTGTGTACATGGACGTTTTCTCATAAGATCCACCACCAATCGTGGTTATTGGCAAAAAGGTAACTCCAAAGCAGTAACTGTTGTGCGTTCAAATCCACACCACCAGCATCGCTTGCTTTGTATGCAGCTGCTAAAGAGCAACATTGTAGTATATTGTTGTTTCCAATCTCAACTGCACCCGCATTTGCTGCCACTTGCATGCGGTTCAGCAAGAGAGGCCATTCAACAACAGGGTGGGATAGCAAAAACTTTAGAGCCGATATGGCCAATATTGCGGCCTGTAAAGAGAGGCTTCTCTAGCTGCATCAAATCTCTTTGTGTGGAAAAAATAATTATCTTCCACTTCTGCTCTTTGACTATTCTTTTGATCCTGGTTGGCAGTGTAGGCGGCTACATGATTGACTACTTGACTTCTGATGCAATATTGTTGCTACATCTCCTTGGAGCTACACATTAACCAACTCCTACGGACACCATATTCTTGATTTAATTGTTGCTGAGAGATGTTTCTATTTGTCTATAGATCATTTTGAAATGCTTGTCTCATCAAATTTTCAGATAGGCTATCAATAGAGTTGGACGAGAAGTGCGACTATAGACAATGGCTCATCAAACCATGACTTGCACTAGTGGAAATATTCCCCAAAGCCTTTCCCTCAACATTGAGTTGTCTGTCACTAATCCCCTCACACTCTATGCTCAAAGTGCAAGTAGCTAGCACTGAAGCCGATGGCTTCATTACTTGAAGATAACCATCATAAGCTTTGGTGTGATCGATCTTGCTAAGCTTTTTTGCCCTCATGTCCATGTAGACGATTACTCTTTCCATTTCTTTGGCCTCTGCCGCCTGTATCACTAACAACCTCATAGCATCAGCAGAAAAATGTGTTGAATGGGCCTACAAAGGCAATGAGTTTTGGTGATTCGACTCTAGATTAGGCCAATTGATCATTGATTGAAATTTGATATCTTCTGTTTTAGTAGCACTCAAATAGACCTTTGCCATGGATTGATTGCATGAAATATCTGATCTTTGACAGTGTTCATCATGTCAGCACGCATCCGAAGTACCCTCCAGCTTGATGATCTGTGAAATATAACCAGGGTTTGAAAGGTCTCCGATACTCCTTTTCGATTTTGCCCGTCTTGTTGCTACACGGGCAAACTGCGTGGAAAAACATTGGTGTGAATCTTGAGAATTAGGCATGGGGACCTGCTGCATATCATTTCCATGAACCTCCAAAAGCTCTCTAGTTTCCCATCCCCCTATTATGGTGGTACCAAAGAAAAACAAGAAAATTCAAATTTGTGTGGATTATAGGAAGTTGAATGCAGCTACTATTCCAGACCCTTTTTCGCTTCCATTTTTGGATTCTATTTTAGATGATGTGGTAGGGCATGAGATGTATTCTTTTCTGGATGGGTTTAGTGGATATAATCAAATTCGGATGGATGAAGGGGATTAGGCTAAAACAGCTTTTATTACAGTATGTGGCGTTTTCGCATGCATAGTAATGTGGTTCGGATTAAGGAATGCACCCTCAACTTTTCAAAGGGATATGTTTCAAATTTTTGGTCCTTACTTGACACATTTTATGCGAATATTTTTGGATGACCTCAGTGTCTTTGGAGCACAATTAGAGTATTTGAAGCAATTGCGGTTATGTTTTATGAAATGTAGAGAGGTGAAATTTAGTTTAAAAATCCTCTAAAATGTGCATTCGCAGTGCAGAGTGGGAGATTATTGGGCCATGTAATTTCTGAGGACGGTATTTATGTGGATCCGAATAAAATAGCAGCAATTATGGAAGCACCTCCAACGGCAAATCCAAAGCAGTGAGCAGTGTTTCTAGGACAAGCTCGTTGGCATGGGAGGCATTTGCGGTTTGTAGCACATTTAGGAATCCCTATTAATCAAGCAGCACATGACAAAGTTTTTGAATGGACCCAAGAATGTGATCTGGCATATAGGATATTAAAGATTCAATTGTCCAAAGCTCCTATCATGATTCCTCCAAATTCGGGTGAGGATTTTCATGTTTTTGTGGATGCTTCTAACAGGGCTATTGGCAGTGTGCTGATGTAGGAACAAACTCAAGGGTGGTTTCGACCTGCCTATTATGCCAGCAGACGGTATCATCTGCAGAAAAAAATTATTCAGTCACACCAGAAAGAGAATGCTTAGGGATGATTTACTCAATGAAGAAATTTTGTAATTATCTGTTGGGACGGTGGTTTTTCTTTCATGTGGATCATTTGGCTCTCTTATATCTGGTGCACCAACAAAATTTGAGAAGAAGATTAGCCAAATGGGTGGTCTTATTACAGGAATTTGATTTTGAGGTCATACATCGTCCGAGAGCACAGCATGTGGTTGTTGATTACCTGTCCCGGCTTGATTCTAGCGAGCCACCGACGAAGGTTGCGGATGAATTTCCGGATGCGTCCCTTTTTTTGACAGGAGTTGCTGCAAATGAGGTTCTAGTTACACAATCATCCCAGATGATTCTCAGCATTCCTAGGAACTGGTATGAGGAGATGTTTCATTTTCTCGACAGTGGAGAAATGCCTTCATTTTTGTCATGACATCAATGACGCCGGATGGCTATTAGTAGCCGGAATTTTAAGATTGTCATGGTGAAGTTGTATTATCACACAGTAGTAGATGTTCTTCTAAGATGTGTTCTACCACAAGAACAAGAATCTGTTTTGGAGGAGGTTTATACAGGTATTACAGGGGGTCACTTTGCAACTTTGATCACGGAACGAAAAGTGCTACAATTTGGATTATGGTGGCCAACATTGTTTCAAGATGCGAGGGATTTTGTACAACATTGTGATGTTTGTCAACGGTTGGGGCAACTTACTAAGATGTCCAGAATGCCTTTACAGCCAGTATTACCCTTGGAGCCTTTTCAAAAATGGCAACTCGATTTTTTTGGACCTTTTAAACCAGTAGCCGCTAGCAGTGGTAATAGGTATGTTTTGACGGCCACGGATTATGCGACTAAATGGGTGGAATCATTTCCTTTGAAAGATAATACAACGGTTTCTGTTGTTGGGTGCTTATATAAGGATATTTTTTCCCTTTATGGTTGTCCTATTGAGTTGGTTAGTGATCGAGGTAGCCATTTCTTGAATAAGGTGATGGAGAGAATGTGCGACAATTCTATTTTGTCTGACACAAGAAATCTTCTCCATATTATCCTCAAGAAAATGGGCAGGAAAAATCAACTAATAAGCAATTGGTCCGCATCTTGACAAAGCTAGTTAATTTGCATAGAACGGATTGGGATGTCAAACTTCCTTCTGCATTATGGGCCTATCGTACGGCATATAAGGTGGAAATAGGTCTAACTCCTTTCAAAATGGCATTTGGTATGGAGGCAATTACCCCAGTGGAGCATGTGTTGCCGAGTTTGCAGATGCTGATTGCGGATAGGCTTCTTCTGGAAGATTCTGTTGTTTATCGTTTGGATGTTTTGCAAGAATTAGATAAAGAGTGATTGCATAGTTTTGCGGTGTTGCAAGATCTGCAATCCCGACGGAAGAAATAGCTGGATCAACCTAAAGCACGACAATTTTTGCGGGGCCAGTTGGTTCTTGTATTTAACTCCCAACTTGGGAAGATGCCCGGGAAGCTAAAATTAAGGTGGTCTGGGCCGTTCTGGATTTTTAAGTCATGTGGGCCTACTTCCTTTTATTTGGCTGATTTACGGGGGAAGGTGATTGCTGTTCCAGTGAATGGATTCCGACTTAGCCATTATTTTTCACCTACCACTATTAAGTGCCCCTTTGCTATGGTACAACAACGAGAAGCCACCTTAATCATGATTGGGGATTCTTTAACATGCAATCTCGAAAAGCGGGAAAAGGGCTATGATGGTTGCAACACTGTGGCACACCCTATTTTAAGAACTCTTTGTGAGTGGTTTCGTGCATGTAGCATATATCTTATACTTTGTTCGCGCTATTTGCAAAGCTTTCGCACTGTTGCATTTCTGCGTTTTTCTCTTCTCCTATATGCTTTCACCACCATGATGGCTTCTTTGCTTTAGTGCATTCCTTTCACTCCTGTGCAATAGCTGGCTCTCAGAAGGGTGGATTCCTGGTTGTAGGATTTTCGACTACGAGTCTTCGCCAACCTTGATTGGCAAGGTATTCCTATTCACTTGTAGGGTACGGCTTTGATCAAACAATTGGCTCTTGGTGATATAATGCAAGTGAACAATCATCAGATTCAGTTAACAGCTGAAAGAATTTCAAGGTGCTCTTGCCTGCCTAACAATGGCATTGTTTGCGCTTCACATGTTATTCCTACTGCAGAGGCAGAGCTTGAGTTCAACTTGAAGATGAAGGGCAAATACAAATTGTCAGGTCTCACTGATGCAACGATAAGAGCTGTGTATTGCTGGTTCTTGGAAGCAATTTGGTTGCAGGCCAAATGTATACCATTTCTGCTAAAGCACATAATGTGTTGCATTCAACCAACTTTGGGCCAGTGGCCTGGGCAGCAATAGTCAGGAAAAGGTTGTTGGCGGAGTGTTAACAAGTGGTGGGGCAGATGGGGTGCAGTACCCCGACAAATACAAAGGTAGGGTAACTTCTCACATTGGTGTTTTCCTCACAAGAAGTTTCTCCTCCTGCCCTTTGCCCTTTGTGTCACTTTGAGGATGATAGATTTCTTGCCCACAACACCGCGCAGCCGGCACAGGCTCCGAGTTCTGTGTTTGTTGAGGAGTTGTCTCATACCCCTGCTCGTGTAACGGATGTAGCTGGTGCTTCTACTATAGTGGTAGCCTTTGTTTCACTGGAGATGGCCACTGCGGGGACATCGAGCCGAAAGCGAGGACAGGAGGAAGTCCTGCTTTCCACACCACCTCCTGCCCCCCAACGTCGTCTCTGGCAAAAGGTCAACTACTAGAGGATTCCGCAATTGCGCACTGGCGTCGAAAAATGCAAGAGCGTGCTATAACTTCAAATCCTGAGGGAACTGGCTCTGTGGGTGCGGACACTTCCTCGCAACCAAAAAAACGTCGATGCTATTCGGGTAGCTATAGATACGGTGGGAACGAATCCAATCCCTTTCCCTTGGGAATCTCAAACGGCAAATCCCTCATATCAGCTCCAAGCATGCGGAACCTTTTTGCAATGCATGGTGGATTCCTTGCGGTAGATTTGGTCAGCACCGGCAACTGAGGTACAGGTCACCGAGCTCGAATCTTAGGTGGCTACCTTGTAGGCTTGCAATGAGGAGCTGGCGAGTAAAAACTCAACACTGCATAGTACAGCCCAGCAGCAGGCTGGTGAAATGCAAACTCTGAGGGAGGCTAATTTTGCATTTGTCTCCTCTATTCAAGATGAACTTCTTCCCTTGCGAACGTAGAATAGCCTGGCAATTTTTTTGGCATTACATCCTGGTGATTTGATGATCAATTTGAATGATCTTCATGGACTAGCTGTGAAAATGCAGCAGTGATGTGATGATCAATTTGAATGATCTTCATGCACTAGCAGTGAAAATGCAGTAGGACCTGCACAATTTTTGGGAGGGTCAAATGCAAAATTAGAGGTCTATGCTATCCAATGTGGCGGTAACTCAGCAACCAGCTCAACAACTTGGGGTGAGCCAGCCTGAGCCGCCTGCTAATGACAAAGGTAAGGGCATTGTACTAGAAGGTTTTGATATTTTTGATTGGGTGAAAGCTACAGAAGAATGTGATGAAGCCCAAGCCCATGTCTCTCGTTTGCAGAGAGTCATTCATCATCTTCGTAAGAAGTGGCGTAGAGTCTGAGATATGCGGCTTGCTCTTTTTCACTCAGTCTCTTGCCATGTCCACCATTTTGGCCCGCTCTGAACCGATATCTGGCTCAGTATTACCCTATTCATACCCCTCTTGCCCCTTTACCCCAAGCTCCTCAGTCTGTTTTCTTACCAACGCAGTTCACTCCACGGGAACCTTGGCTAAAGCAGCCTAAGATTGACCCACAGTCGCTAACAGAGGTTTACAGGGCCCATCGGTAAGATTTTTGGGGATTCGGCTACATAGACATTTCGTCATCACCAGAGCGTGAAGACGAGCAGCGATTAGAGCCTTCGACACAGAGATGCTAAAGTTGTGGGTTCGTGCAGTCCACCGTGTGTGCCAGGTGTTACGACATAAGTCGCACACTGCGGTCCTATAGATGTCTGGACACTGCGGACTAGGACTTCATGCGGCTTCAGTTCTTAATGGGATATCATGGGACAGGACGGGGTTTTGCACCGTTAACGATCTGCGCTAGAGCAGCGGGTGTATTTGGGGCCGCATACCAGTCATTGTGGATATCTCTTAATCAATCAAGATATCATTCTCATGTAATCCTGTGTTTGGTTACATATCAATGAAGAAGATGGTGTTCTATTTATGTGTATTGTCTTCTATTCTGTCTTCTTATACATTGTTGTTCATCTAAAGTAATGAAGAGTGAGGGTATCCATTCCCGTAGTGCTTATTGCTCCATTCTAAAGCTATAGGCATTACACACTTATGCTTCTCAATTATGATTGGCTAAGCTTTGCAGGGTCCAATGGGATGCCAGCATGAGTAAATTGCAAGAGGGGTCCACCAAGAGAGATAGAGAGGGGGCTGATTTTGGCAAGGCATTATCACACACACACACACACACACACACACAATCTCATGTGTGAAGCAAGACTCTCCTTCTCAAGCTTTAATGGAAAGCTCGTTATCTACTCCAAGCTTGTGAGAAGGGAGGCCTACACCAACAACTCTTGGCTTTCTGATGCAAATCCAACCAAGAGCCAAGCTTCAATGAATGCTCATCTCCTCTACCATGCTATGATAGGCTATTATGAGTGATTATGTGAGGAGATATACTTCTTTCTCATAAGACGACTCCTTATTCCTCTCAATCTACTCTCATACCCCGCTAGCTCTCACCAGGTCTTGGCTCTGAGACCGTGAGGGAATTGATGTTGTGTTTTATAAGTGTTTGCTTAGTGATTGAAGCTTCCATCTTCATTGCACTAGCTATTTATTGAAGGAACAGAAAGAATTGTATTGTAAAATGTCTACCTTGATGGGGAAAACCTATAATACAAAGCCTTTTGGAGGGGGGACTGGCTCCATATAAATCCGGTCCTCAACTATTGTCAATAGCTTCATTTCTCTCTCTTTTGAAGTATTGTTCATGCCTATCTAACTAGGTGTTATGCTTTTTGTTGCTCTCTCCATCCAAGCACTCTTGCTATGCTCATTAGGAATTTATTCTAATGAAATGCTCACTATGTTTATGCCATTTTCTGCTACACACAAGTTACTAGGACATTAAATGTTACAAATCTCGTCAAGTAGAGAGGTGACCAAAGTTGGGATGAGTTAAAGCATCATTTCAAGGAGAGATATCTTCCCCTAGACTATTCCACCACTAAGATGAATAAGTTTCTTTCTTGCAAGTTGGGGGACACGTATGTTGAATCTTACTATGAGGAGTTTTTCTGACTTTCATGATATGCTCCTCTCATGACAGAGGAACAAAAGCTAAGTTGCTTCATCCTTGGGCTTGGAGAAAATTTGTCTCTTGAAGTAGAATCCCTTTGACCTACCTCATTGGTGGATGCTCTAATTTGGGCCAAGTCAAAACACAAGAGTACTTTTAAGGGAGGTACTGCAACAAGTAGGAAGCATGATCTCCCTTCCTACCCCAATCAGCCCTCCTGAGCACCGAAAGTGCCATTTATACCAAAGCTAGTTGCCAAACCTTAATCACCACCTCACTTTTTTCATGTGAATGCTCTTCCAATCACAGAGTGGAAGGGAAATTCAGTGCTACGAGTGCCTGGAATTCGGTCATAAGAAGGCCCAGAGCCCTAAAGGAAATGATCCTAGTAATTTGAGCCCCCATGTTAACTTTCATAATCACCCCAATCTAGGGGGAAAATCTAAAAACCTTAGAGTGAGAGGAAGAAACCCAACCCAAGCAAGAACTCCCCCTACCACTCATTTTCATGCTCAAGGACCAACCGTCAACCCACCTAGATTAGCAACAATAAACTTTGTTTTAGTAAAATATTTGATAGATGAACAAGCCAATGTCTACGCTACCTTGAATGCTAGTGATCGGAATCGATAATTTTCCATTCTTGAGACTAAGGAAGAGTATGAGTATGGAGCTAGAGAAAATTTTAGACATGAAGGAGCTACACAAAATGGTTTAGGAGGTTTTGATCCAGTGGGAGGGCTATCCCACTTAAAGGTACTTCCTCAGAGGACTAGGAACGTCTTATTTCTCACTTTCCTTATATTTTTGTAATGAGATTTCTCCGTTTGTGATCGTATTAATCTTCTCTAGCCGATGTAATCAATGAGTACAAGCTCCATCTTGTTACTTTTTGTGTCACTCAAGTAATGCCACCTTTTGTAAAAGGACTGTTTTTGCTACATAATAATGAGATTAGTGTTATCCTTTAAATTTTGTAACTCGGATCATTGTATGGAATTGCAAAATAAATATATGAATAGATTTAGTTATGTTTGAAATTCTCTTCGAACTTCTACAAGATACCAGATACAAGAAACTAAGAACAAATTTAATTGTAACCATCACAAGAAATCAAAGAAAGAAGGATTTAAGACAAGGACCAAGATCTTATTATACAATGGACTTGCTAAAAGATACAACCAAGATAGATTTTTAACAAGTCAAGAAGCCCATCCATCACATGATCACAAAAGGAACTATCACAAGCAGGGCACATATTAGGCCTTTCATCCATAGAAAGAACTCGCTGTGAAATTGTTGCACTGATCTTTGTAGTACGAGGTGAGAAGTTAAAGGGTCCTCTAAGAGGTAAACCAAAGTGAGGGTAAAGATATATATTTCTAATGCATTGACCTCATCACGCAATAATATCAAGGACCTAAACCCATAGCTTCAATAACCATTGCCAAGCAAACATTGTTGCGAAAGTGCTCTTGACCCCAAAGTGACACCGTTGTTATGCCACAAAACATCCACCATTTGGTTTGCGCGGCTGAAGTTCCCAAGCGAGGAAAAAGAAAGCACCCATAATACTCCACAAAATCTCTCCTTATAGATTCACTTGATTGCTGCAGATGAGAAATGGCCACATATAAAACCAGTTGTTGCCACTGATCCATAAAGTAAGGTAATGAGCAAAGAGATAGCGAAAAGGTTTAAAAGAGACAATTCTGAGAAGTTCTTGACAAGGCGATGGGAAGAAAAGAGAAAGATTAAGGTACGAATATCGTAAGAGATAAGGATAGATTGCATTATATAGATGAGCCAAGTAGAGAAGAACAAATTTTAGCGTTACTTAGAAGTTAAAGGTATAACTTACGCTTGAAGATTTATGTTTTCAAGTTGAGGACAGCTCGTTCTTTATGTTGGGGAGTTTCTAAGGGCCTTCTCCTAGCCCTTACGCAAGGCCAACACATCTGAGCCACCGACTTAAAAGAAGAAAAAGAAAAATAATAATAGTAATAATAATAAATTTTAAAAATGTTTGAGTAAATTTGGTCTCAACCCAAGCACCCTAGTCTACTCGCAAGACACTTTTGGTTTACACCATGGGAACATGGGCATAACCAATGCATAGAAAATTAGCCCTTCATTTCAAGAAAATTATCATAAAGAAATTGAAAAAGGAAAACAAAAACAAAAGGAAAAGAAAGAGAAAGATAAGGATGAGGTGAGTAAGTAGCTTGTTGAATTTTTTTTAAAAAGAAAGATAAGTAAAAAGAACAAGATAAGAGAAGGCACTTATCTAAAATGTATTACCATATACATGTGGTAGTGATGTGTGTGAACACACTAGGACCGCCGAGGCATTTTTTCCCTCTTTAGGAGGTTTTTTTCCCCGAGCATTGTATATACGCCCATCACTCTAGGGCTATCTATCTTTTCATTTCATACTAAGTAACACACTCTCTATAGTGTGGCTTGAGCTTCCTTTGTCTTCTCCAAGCTGTGTGCGTTTCTCTGCAACCCTAATTCGAACAAGTGGTATCAGAGCAGGTTGCATCCTCCCGAGCTTAGTCGCCAACTGCTCAAACACACGCCTACTCACTTTCTCCAATTTTAGTGAGCTTTGGCAAGCGTGCGCATGTCGACAAAAATTTCGGGCTCATTTCGGCCTCCGTTTCCACTACAGGCAGTACTCCACAGGCTATTTTGTCATTTTTTACAGAATTTTTGTCAGTGCCGTTTTCTACATAACAGGTGCCTTATAGTCTTCTACGGTTTGTGCTATATAGCACGTGTTGTTCCCACTTTGTTTCTCCTACTTTCGGGCAGTTTTTACATCAGGTGCAACATTTACCATGGCTGACAACAACACAGATGTGTTCAAGATGTTTTTGCTGAGGACAGGTTGGATGGGGACAACTACCTATGTGGGCTTATATGATGCAACATGTTCTTGTGTCAAAGGGCGCCTAGAACATTCTGCAGCGCATTGATGTACGTCCTGGTTCTGAGGATGTAGGCGATGTTGAGGATGTTGCAGGTCTTGCTGCAAGGATTGTTGCTGTTAGAGTTGTTTTGCCTACAACAGAACAAGCTCGTTGGGATGTTAAGGATGCGCAGGCTCATGAATTGATTGCGTTTTTTGTGAAGCGCACCATTGTTCCTCACATCCGTTCAGCAAAATCTGCAAAACAGGCTTGGGATATTTTGGATGGTCTTTATGCAAGTCGCAATGAGGCTAAAATTGCTTTGCTGCGTAAAGAGCTAGAGTCGAAGATTATGCATGAGGAACATGATATGGATGCTTTCCTTGATGGTGTCAAGGATATCAATGAGCAACTTATTTCTGCAGGTCAAGTCATTTCAGACAGTTCCCTTGTGCAGACTGTTCTTGATGCCTTACCAGATTCTTACCAGACTTTTGCTAGTACTTGGAAACTTATGACCCAAGGAAATCCTGGAGTTGTCAAGTTTGATGCATTATGCACATTGCTGTTGCAAGAGTCACATTCCAGAAAAAACGGGACTAGGCAGCGTGCAGTTGAACAGGCTTTTATTGCTTCTCAAAGAAAGGGTGGTAACAGCAATGAAGCCACTTCTTATGGTTCTATTGCGAGTGGCAGAAATTATGTTTCTAATGCTTCTGCTGGCAGCAATTCGTCTGGAAATTCTGGTGATAAGGGCAAAAAGAAGATGCGTTGCCATTATTGTAAAGCTAATGATCACTTGATCAAGTCGTGTCCTAAGTTGAAGGCCAAAGAGGCTAAGAAGAAAGAGGGTGCTTCCACTGCAAATGCTGGTTCCACTACAAATGAAGCCATTGTTGAGTCTTCTGTGAAAGGAGACTGTGATGTTGATGTTGATGCAGAATGGGCTTTTAGCGCAGAGTGCACTTACAATCCTGCTGTCCATGATGCATGCTTGTCAGTTTGCTGCAGATTCACATGTGTGGTATTTTGACAGTGGTGCTACAAAGCACATTACCTCACATCGTGAATTGTTTACCTCTCTCGAGTCTGTCCCTCATGGGAATTCAATCACTTGTGCCAACAATGCCTCTTATCCGGTTTAGGGAGTTGGAAAGATTGTGCTTACTGCTACAAATGGCAGTTCCTTCACACTTGTTGATGCACTTTATGTACCTGGGATCAAGAAGAATCTCTTGTCTTTATCCGCACTTGATAGACTTGGACTTGTAGTCAAATTTGTGGATGACAGATGTACAGTTCATGATCTCAGTTGTACAGTTCATGATCTCAGTTTTGGTGATGAAATTGTTGCATCTGGCCTTTTGTGCCATGGGCTGTATAAGCTCACTTTGTATGACAAGTGTGGACAAAATTTTGCAAATGTTGTTGCAGATTCAAGGGCTATTTCAGATGCAAAACTTTGGCATGCACATTTTGGTCATCTGAATTTTGCCAGTTTGCTACGTTTGTAGAAATCTGATATGGTTGCTTCTTCGCCACCTCTAGAAGCACCTGTCAAACATGTTTGTGAAGGCTGTATTTTGGGTAAGATGCAGCGTTCTAAGTTTCCAAAGGATGGTTCAATTTGGGCCACATGCAGGTTGCAGCTTGT
Source organism: Adiantum capillus-veneris (assembly GCF_014529385.1). Taxonomy (NCBI): domain Eukaryota; kingdom Viridiplantae; phylum Streptophyta; class Polypodiopsida; order Polypodiales; family Pteridaceae; genus Adiantum; species Adiantum capillus-veneris. The sequence goes on along the minus strand of NC_140949.1, from coordinate 104,884,503 downwards.
GCATAGTGATGTTTGTGGGCCCATGCAAACTCCGTCCTTGGGCAATTACCTTTACTTTGTGACTTTCATTGATGATAACTACAGACATGCATGGGTATTTCCGCTTAAAGCGAAGTCCGAAGTTTTTATGTGCTTCAAACAATTTCTGGCTATGGCTGAAAATGTCTCGAAATGTACTATGGGCACCCTCCGTTTCCGATCGAGGGGGGGAGTATACATCTCATGAATTTAATGCATTTCTGGCTAGTCGTGGGATAAAACACCAATGTACAGTGTCTTATACACATCAACAAAATGGTGTTGCTGAGAGGAAAAATAGGTCACTGACTGAAATGGCATGATGTATGGCCGAAAGTCAAGCTTTGCTGCATTCTTTTTGGCTTGAGGCCATCATGTGTGCCACTTATGTACTTAACAGGTGTCCTACGAAATCTTTGCAGTCTATTACTCCATATCAAGCATGGCATGATAGAAAGCCTTCTATTGATCACATGCGTGTTTTTGGCTATTTGGCATATGCTTTGGTGCCAAAAACACAGCGCAGAAAATTGGATGATAAGGCTGTCAAATGTATTTTTGTTGGCTAGTGCTGAAAGCAAAGGTTAAAGGTTATATCATCCGCAAACGGGATGTAGTGTTTGTGGAAGATTCTGTTCAGCCCTTGTTGTCATGTACTAGAGACAGTCATGTAAGTTCACATGACATTTATGACACTTTGTTGCCTCTTTTTAGTGGTGGAAATACGAATGTAATTTCCAATGAGGCAAATGTACAGCCTATGGGGGTTTCAGAAAATATTACATATTAGCCTATTACTGATGCAGATGTACATGATGTACTTGATGAGGAAAGGGCTGAAAATGAGCAAGCTAGAGGTATGCCAAAATGGTTGGTGCACACTTTGCGTGACAGTAAATTGGATGCACCTTTGTCTTGTTGTACTCGTTCAGGCTCTCGCCATGCATCTTATGCATCAGATTGTTATGCTTTGGCTGTGTCTAGCTTACATGATGTTGAGGAGCCTCTATCTTTTGATGAAGCACAGAAGTTAGAAAATTGTATGGTTGCCATGCAATCAGAATATGATGCACTTATAGAAAATGACACATGGACTTTATGTGATTTTCCTCCTAGCAAAAATGCCATTGGTACGAAGTGGGTTTACAAGTTGAAACGCAAGCCGGATGGTGAGATCGATCGCCATAAGGCTCGACTTGTTGCAAAGGGTTATGCACAGCAAAAAGGCATAGATTATAAAGAGACTTTTGCTCCCACTTGTCGTATGACTATTGTGCATTTTCTATGTGCATTGGCAGCTCTTTTGGTTGGGATGTACATCAATCAGACATTGTTAGTGCTTTCTTGAATGGTGACATATTTGAGGAAGTTTATGTAACGCAGCCTCGCGATTTTGTCATAAAAGGACAACAGGACAAAGTGTGCAGATGTAAGAAGGCTTTGTATGGGTTGAAGCAATCTCCTCATGCTTCGTATGAGAAAGCTGACACTCATTTGGTTAAACGAGGCTTTCGTAACAGTCCAACAGAAAGCACATTGTATGTAAAGCGTGAGGGTGATGTACTTCTCATTGTGGTTCTTTATGTCGATGATTTGCTCAATACTGGACCAAATGAGAGACACATTGCTGAATTTAAGGCTGATCTGAATGCTACTTTCAAGATGAAAGATTTGCGGCTGTTGCATCATTACTTGGCTATACAGTTTAAGTAGTGTGATGGTGGTATTGCCTTGTGTCAAAAAAGTTACATAGAGACTTTGCTATGTAAGTTTGGACTTGAGGATTGCAAACCTATTGCCACTCCCATGGAAATAGGTTTGAAGTTGAGTCTACATGATGCTGGCAATCCTGCTGATGTCACTCTTTACCAAACTGCTGTTGACTGACTCATTTATGTATGCAACACGAGGCCAGATATTCAGTTTGCAGTCTCACAGGTTAGCGGATTTATGCATAGCCTAGGGTCTAAGCATTGGTAGGCTATCAAGAGGATTTTCCGCTACCTTAGTGGCACTTTACATCTTGGCTTGTTTTATCCCAAGGGGGGATCATTGCCGCCAGACTTACATGCTTTTCGGAATCAGATTGGGCTGGTTGTTTTGACATGCGAGTGTCCGCAAGTGGTTTTTGTTTCATGCTTGGCAGTTCATGTATATCATGGTTGAGCAAGAAGCAACCTTTTGTGGCCACTTTGACTTGTAAGGCTGAGTACAGGGCAGTCTTCACAGCTACAGTTGAGTGTGTATGGCTCAGACGCCTTATGGCTGATTTGGGTGTTGGACAGGACATTGCCAACACTATCTACACTGACAGTCAGAGCGCATTGGCAGTTGCGAGGAACCCAGTTTTTCATGCTCGCACAAAGCACATTGAGGTGCATTACCACTATGTCAGGGTGAGGCTCTCAGTAGGAGAGATCAGCTTGGCTTATGTGCCAACACAGGACAACCTTGCAGATCTTTTCACAAAGGCATTGTCTTGTGAGAAGCTTGAAGCTTTCCGCAAAGCTTTGGGCCTACTCCCCTTTGTGGACTGATCATGTCCTCAGGGCATGGCACTTCCCTTTACTCATGTGCCAGCTCTTGTTCACCGCATCACTCAAGGGGGGATTTGTTACCATATACATGTGGTAGTGATGTGTGTGAACACACTAGGACCGCCGGGGCATTTTTTCCCTCTTTAGGAGGTTTTTTCCCTCGAGCATTGTATATACGCCCATCACTCTAGGGCTATCTATCTTTCCATTGCATACTAAGTAACACACTCTCTATTGTGTGGCTTGAGCTTCCTTTGTCTTCTCCAAGCTGTGTGCGTTTCTCTGCAACCCTAATTCCAACAAAATGTGCATAAAAAGAGGGCTTATCTTCTCATGTTACACTTCTCTCCTTCATTTCTCAAGGTACAAACTTGAGAGTAGGCTTGAGAAAGCCATAGCTAAGCCTCTTTCACATACACACCTCCTACATACACACTCTCTCTCCACAAGAAGCCATAGACAAAACCTTATCAAGTCTGTCAACAAAACTTGATCTTCTTCTTCCCATTACCCTCTCCCTCTCCTCTCTCCTAATTCTCAAGATTTCCATAGCTTGAATTTCCTTTTCCTCTTGTCATTCTCTCATTCCAAGTAGCCAAATTGGTGGTCTTTCAAGTGAAGTGAAGAGGGAAGGACGTGATTTAATTTTATGCTTACTTAAATTCATACTTAAGATCTCATGTTTCCATAATCAAGCCTTTCCCTTGCTTGCTTGGGAAGAAGAAATAACTTCTTAATTTTGTTGTTTCCTTCTAATTATGGTTCATTACTTATCATAACTAACCATGTTGCTAACAACTAACCACGATGTTATTTCAAGTTTCTTAGACTACCAGACTAATATGGCATAGAGAGAGTAGAAAAAACTCTCTTTAACCATAGCTGACTAGAGTCATAATTATCTAAATATTTCAAGTTCTGTTATTTCAAATTTCTTATATTACCAGACTAATATGGCATAGAGAGAGTAGAAAGCACTCTCTTTAACCATAGGTGATTGAAGATCATATTTACCTAAATAGTATGCATGATTGAATGGTGACTAATATCCTTAATTATCCCTTAATCTCTCTCATAAATCTTTTTATTTATCTTTAAGCTATTTTATACTCTTACCTAAATTACTCTTATAAAAGTAATGCTATAAATCAAAGGCAACTAAGTAATGGAATTATTTTTGGAACTAATCTTATTTTCCAAAAGAGGAATTATAAATTCTCCAAAAGAAATGCTCTTGATCTTGCATAAATCATATGTGTAAAACTTTTAGCGGCATATTAAGTTAATATCTAATTTTCAAAAAGAAGTTAAGTTCTGAAGGGTAAGTTTATCATAACCAAAGAAGTTTTCTTTGAAAAAGAAGATTCCCACTCCAAATAAGGTCATTCCCTCCCTTCCCTCTTGTCAACTAGAAAATCCCAAATCTTTAAGCCTCTCCTAGCTGCGTGATTAATCCTCTCCATGAAAGTAAGAAGTAAGCATAAACGCCATCTTGAGAAGAATTTGTTGATCATTTGTACTCCATTGCATGAGCATTTTGCATGACACTAGTATATCTACTCTTAGAAATTTCATAAGTTACTCTTAGACTCTCATTTATCGAAGGGTTCTACTCTCGCATAAACCATCATTTAATCGTGCACAATCAATTAAAGGAACTTTCAATTATTGGTCTTAAAATCAATTTGATGCATTCTAAATTTTAGCGTTTACTACTCATGGTACACAATTAAGCAAAGGTCATCGTGTAGAGCATATGCATTGTTCATTTCAAGTTTGTATATTTTCAAATTTGCTTTGTAACTACAAAGAAGGGGGAAGTAAGGGGATAGCTTTACAGAAGTGATTAACGTGCTACTTGAGTATAAAACTCCCATCGCTTCCATGGAGATACCCCATGGATGGAAAATGGTGCAAAAAATCAAATGGAAATCACCCAAGAGTGGGTTAACTTGAAACTTACTTTGAGGCAAAACCTTAAACTCTCAAGAGACTCGATGTATTTCTTAAGGTCTTATTTGAGTAGACATTAAAAAGAAATAGGAACTAAGGGATTATAACTCAAGGAACTCACTCTAAATTTCAACTAGGAGTAAAACTTTACCAAGAAGATTTGACATGGATAGCCCTAGCATAACATAGAAGATTTAAATGTGAACTTTGTTTTACATGTTTGGAAAGGCCATATAGATTACTTCTCGGAAATGTTATGTTAGCAAGCTGAAAAGCTAGCTAGTGATGTACTCCCTCTTGTCTCTCTTGCTTAATGATGCTTTCACCCTTTTCTCACTCACATCACCATGTCTATCACCCTCCTCCCTGCTCCGTCGTCCGGAGTACGGGTTACACACTTGTAGAGGCTAATGTCTCAAACTTTTTCTTTTTCTTTTTGGCAAAACTCACAATTTGTGAGTGGATGTATTAAATTCTTCCAACAAAAATGTACAAAGCAACCTCAAGCTCATGTTGGGCCTTGAGGGATCTCAATATACATCAATAAGTTACATGGCCCCATGAAGAGGCGAACCACTACTCATGTTCAGGTTAACCCACTTCGGTTAGTGCAACGCTAATGGCCATATTCCACTCATCCGCGTCCTTTCTTTTACCAATGGAGATTATCACTTCCCTACTTTCTTGTACAATCTCCGTGAACATAGTTGTTGAGGGAGCTTTCTCAAACACCCGACTGTTCCTGGCCTTCTAGACTTGCTTGAAGCAGCAGAATCTAACAATTTGTGTGCACACAAGCAGCGCTTGACTCTTCATCACCTTCCCTCATAAGAACAAGTCATCCTTGAGAAATCCTAATTTCCTAGTCTTTTGTACCCATTTGCCGATTTTACATGTGCAATGCTGCTTGTAATCGTGCACTCTCTGAACAAGTGAGAGAGGTCTTCACTAGCCATTTTGCAACCCGAGCATCTATCAAAACCAATATCTTTGGCTTGGATCTTTACTCCTGTCAATAAAGGCCCCCATAATACCTTCCACAAAAAGATCTTCATCGTCAACAACCATTGAGGACCCCAATTGTTGTTTGTTATTGCCACGCATCTTGACTCTTGCCAATTTTTTCCCCATTGCTTGTTCAGGGAAAGAACCAATTAACCTGCATCATTAGAGTGTGATAAATAAAACCTTGGTTTGCATCAAACTTGACAGGACCAAGTACATCCGCAATCAAAAGTTTTTGATTGAAAGCAACAATATGATCGGTATTAGGTGTACCGTAATGCATGAAGAAAGTATACACAAGGAGCTACCAAGAATGAAATTAGCCAATTTAGTCCTATCCGTTTTATTCTCCTCTTACAAACCCTTGACTCAAGTTGTTTACTCAAATAAGTAATTTTTTCCTCATTACATTCTACATACAATCCAACTAAAGAATGTTAAGTGTGCTTTGTTACGTGCATGAGCAAATGAATGCAATCATGAGACATTTGAAAAAGAGTGCAATCAAGTCGTGAGCTTGTGCATCGAGTAGGTATCTACTTCCTTCATGAACAAAGATTTTTATTTTTATTTTTATTTTTTTGTTGGGGGGTGGGGGGGGGGGGGGGGGGGGGGGGGGGGGGGCACATAAGCTATTCAAGCCAAATGGCTCTTTCAATGGCTTGTGATCTATTAGATCAACATATTGAAAGCGTATGATTGCGAGCTGGGCAAGTTTGAAATGCTCTAGAAAGTTCAAATTTTCAAATATTATGCAACACAAATAGTACTCTAGCATTTGTGGAAAAGGAGCTATGTGTGACAAGGGTGTGAGGTGTATGTTGACCCCGAGGAGTCCACCTAAAAATATGTAAGTGTAGCGCGTGAGTTCGCTAGGAAAAGTTTTTTATATACCAAAGTTACAAGATTACATATACAAAAAGGGTCTTAAAAATAAAAAATAAAAAAATACATATTTATGAAAAAAGAAGGGTCTTTTAATTCATGAGAAAGTGTGTCTGTGTGTGCGTGTGTAAGGTTTTAAAAATACGTGTTGAACGCAGGTGCTATAGATATTTTTGAGAGGTGGACCCCCCCCTTGACATTTTTGTAAAGTTTGACATTAGAGGAAGACTTATTAATGCAAATTCAAAGGTTCTGATATTTTTATAATGGTTTTTACATTTTTTTTACTAATATATTTCTCAAAAGAAATTCAAAGGTGAAGGAAAAAAGATGTTTCGAACTTGGAGGGGGTAGATGGGCTACCAGCTACCTAGAGGGAGAGCTTTCCTTTGAGTGTGGCAAGAACGTGCAAGAGGAAGATGCCGTTAAGCAAGGAGCAGCACACACGGCAGCGCACTAGTGTGAGTGGCGCGCAGGCAAAAGCCAAAAAAAAATGACTTGCGATTTCCGCAGTCCTCCATGCACGTTACCGCCCGCCCTCCCTTTCTTTCTCGCTGCAGCCTCTACTCTCTCACGGCCCATCGCTTCACTCCCACACACACATACATCTCTCTCTCTCTCTCTCTCTCTCTCTCTCTCTCTCACACACACACTCACACACACACACAATGTTACTGGCTCTGAAGCCTTTTGCCTGCCTCAGCCTCTTCTGCTTGTCTCTCATCGTCTTCCTGCTTACGCCCCATGACAAGCGCAGCAATATCCCCTCACAGCAATATACAATCCATTCCCATTATCATCCATATAACCTTCAGCAGGAGCAAATAATAATTCAACAAAGGACTAGCTCAAATGCACCCACTTCATGCAAAGGCAGCAGAATCTACATTCATAAGCTCCCCCCTGAATTCAACACAGACTTGCTTCAGAAATGTGGCTATGGCATCACCAGCTGGCTCAACTTCTGCGCGCACATCGCACATCATGGCCTCGGCGAGCCCCTACACACACATGAAGAGCTTTCCCTCTCTCAGGACAAAGTAAGCACAAAGTCTGCTAATGACACTAACTTCATGAAATTCCTTGATAAGCAGTCCCCAACAAGAATTAGAAAAATGCTGTTGGGCGATATTTCTCCGCCGTCATTGCGCCGACACCGCTCTGAATGGCACCGTACTGATTCGTACATGCTAGAGGTCATCTTCCACTCCCGCCTCCTTCACTACCCTTGCTTGACAGATGACCCAAACATGGCAGATGCTTTCTTTCTCCCTTACTATGCTGGTCTTGACGCATTGAAGTATTTATACGGTGAGCACAAAAGCAACCCAAAAGTGGCGCAACATGGGTCAAATCTTGTCTCTTGGCTTCAACAAGATGCCATAGCCAAAGAGGCATGGAGAAAACACAGAGGGCAAGATCACTTCTTAGTTATGGGAAGGACACCATGGGACTTCGGCAACCTCGGATCTGCACAATGGGGGACCGGCATTCTCCAAATACCGGAGTATGCAAACATGACACTATTGCTCGTTGAGAAGCAACTGTGGATGCCAAACCAATATGCTATCCCATACCCCACATCATTCCACCCAAACTCACCATCATCTCTACATGCATGGATCAACAGGGTTCAAAATGAGAGGCGATCCACACTCTTCGCCTTCGCTGGCTCGATTCGCCCTGCGCTCATGAGAGGCGGCATACGCGACATGCTTATCGACCAATGCTTGTCATCAAAGGATTGCAAGCTTCTTGATTGCAAAGAGCTCAAATGCAGCCATAACCCAGAGCCCATAATGAGAACCTTCTTGCTTTCGCAATTTTGCTTGCAACCGCGTGGCGACACACCGACGAGGAGGTCACTATTCGATGCCATCATTGCAGGGTGCATACCGGTCATCTTTCACAATGATACTGCATACACACAGTATGAGTGGCTTCTTCCCAAGGAGGCAAGCAAGTGGTCAGTGTACATAGATGAAGAAGAGATAAGGAAGGGAACCCTTGTGGAAGAGACTCTATTGAAGTATACGGAGGAGAGTGTGAGCCAAATAAGGGAGGTGCTGATAGGCATGATACCAAAGGTTGTGTATAATGCAGGGTACTCATCATCAAATGAAGGGGAGGCAGATGCTTTTGATGTGAGTGTGAGAGAAACACTGAAGTTAATCTCTCACAAGAAGAGGAAGCTTACTAGTTTTAGGAAGTTATAGGTAAAACAAAGGGTCTTAACTAGAAAGAAGAGCTCTACCTTCTCTGAGCTTTCTTCATTTAGCCCTCTCACATATTTATGATTCTTTCAATCTTTGTAATATTTCTTTTTGAATAGAAAAACGGGTCGCAGGGATTGAGGTGGGGATTGAACCGCTCACCTTGCGGGTCGGCTCAGCTCGGCTCGGCGAAACCACACATTCTACTTACAAGTCCATTGAACTCCCTCATTTAATTGTTGCTCACACAATCTTGGTGTCATCTCCCATAGAGATCCCTTTGGCAAATGGAGAGGGGACCAGAAGTATTGAAGGGTTTTAGTGTAAGTTCCTCCACATCAATGATTTAAGGCTGGTATATTGTATTGTAATCGAAAGAGGAATATATAAGTAAATCTTCAAAGAAAAAATGCCTCAAATTCATAATTTTACAATTTACAACGAATTTTTCAAATCGTTTTTGAAAAACGAAGATTCTTGTGTGCCTGAATTTTTTTGAAGCAATTGAAATGCATGGTATCGAGAGGGTTGCAAGAGAAAGAAATTCATAGCTGACTTTTAGGGCTCTACAGTCTAAAGGAGGGTGTTGTGAATGAAAATTCACAAGTTGAAGCTATTTTTCATGTTCAAGTTGGAATCCCAAGTGAAGATGTCTCTCATACAAGTATAGATTGTCCAAAGGCTCCTGATGGCTATGAAGTTAGAGGGGGCGATGATGCTAAATCACCATGGGTATTGCAAGTGGTGCACAATTTCCCTCACTTTCTTGGATAGTATATCCGCTATGGTTGGGTTTGGGTATCTTACGTCAGGGAAGCTATGGATGTTAGTAGAAGAGAGTCAATAATCTTTTATGCTTGCTAGTAGCAAGCAAATGTTTCCAATTTTTTATATGATGCACTGGGTTCCAAGGGAAGTTCTAGTTTATTGCAGGGCTCATCGATATTATATTTTTTCAATGGTAATTGATTTAAGGATCTTAAGAAGTAGGTTTATTACGATGGATGCTTTTGGGTACACAGTGTGGTTGTTGCGGTTGTTTGATGCAAGAATATCATACTTGCACTAGGATTGTTTGATGTTGGTTGAGACAAGTATGGTCATATGGATTTTATGAAGCTCTAGTGCTTGGGCTATTTATCCTTATTCCGTTTGATCCAAGAGGGTATCATGTTGAACCATGACTTGGAGCAGGGTATGTCTATATGGCATAATGTAGGGGGGATTTCTTGGGTATAGGGTACTTATGCTCTAGTGATCAGATTACATATTTTAGAGTTTTTCCTATGATACTAGAGGGCCAGAGGGTTTATCCTCTCATGAAGCCACCAATGGGATATTTTTCAAAGCTTGCTTACATTGGAGCAATGTTTTGGGTGCATAAATGTGTGTGCTTGCAATTATGAAGTTGGCACTAAGCTTAGGATGCCTATTACAGGGAAAAGAATCAAATTTTTCAAGAATAGGGAGGGTGAGTTCACTTTTGAGGATCAAAGCTCACATCAACTACCAAGGGATGATGATGATATGTATACATATCAAATGATGTGTCTAATGATGCTTATGTTGATGTAGATTAATGAAGATAAAAGATGTCGAAAGATGTGCAGGTTTAAAGGGGATGGATGTCGTGTTCCTCTCTTTCCATGATTGAAAATAGGGGTAAAACATGAAGATTAAGTTTGTTTGAAGTTTATATGTTAATTCTCTAGTGATGGAGGCATGATGACAAGAAAATGTAAAGATAAATCTATGCTAGATGTGGTTTTTGCAGCCAATAAGTATATTTTTGATGCCAATAATCTAGGGTACTTGGAAGCTACCAAATTGCAAGTTTATGGATCAATAATGTAGTGCTCAAAGTACTTCCCAAGCATACCTTTATGGCTCGCTGATCGGAGTCCGGATGGAGAAGTTATGGCACTTCAATATTTTTCAAGGGGTAGGTGCATAGTTTTTGAGTCGAGCTCAAGATACATGCCAAGTGATCCATCTCAGTTTGCTAGAGTTTTAGATTATAGTTTTTGACACAATTTATGAGGTGTGCTTAACAATGTTTAAATCAAATCTCATTTGATTGAATTACGATCATAATAGTTACCTCTATAGTTATGAGCTTCCATATACGGGAGCTGCATTGGATAGGGTGTGTTGATCCTTTCATTGTTGCTCCTATGGTAGTCTTTATTGTCCCTCATGTACCTTGGAACTTTTGGCATTCCAGATTCAAAGGCTCAATTGGCAATTGCCATAACTCATTCATGAGTTGCTTAATGAAAAGATCAACATGCATATTTCGGAGCCTTCTTGTGCTCCATATTCAAACAAATGGTTCATGGTTCCAAAAAAATGGTTCTTTATGCTTTATCTAGAACATGCAACCCATCAATAAGGTAACAATTAGGAATGTGGGTACATGGCCAATTGTAGATGAGTTTGCAGGGGCATTTGCAGGAAGGGCGATATATTTTATGGGGGAATTTTACTCAGGGTATGAGATCCAACTAGCTATGGAAAGAAGGGACTTGACTACCATTAGGACACCTTTTAGTTTGGCAAGGATGTTCATCTTACCTCAGGGAGCATCTAATTTAGTTGTGCATATGATGAATGATATGAAAAAAGTCTTATGTGACTTCATACCTCAAAATACGATGCCCTTTCTTGATGATGTGCTGATCAAAGGATGTAATGTAAGTGATATAGTTGCGGCTCTGGACTCGGATTAGGGGTGCCACAAGTATGTAGCAAATCATTTCAATGATTGTGATAAGATCTTGTCAAGGTTGGAAAAAGTGAATCTTACCTTGTTTCGGAAAACATTTTTAGAGCTCATTTGGAGGGCCTAGTAAGAAATTATATTTCTCTCTCTAGAATTTTTTTATAAATGCACTCACACTTATTGAGTACATCCAAAAGGACAACTAGACACTCTAAAAAGTGAACAAAACTTTCCACAACGATCTTTAAATACCAATATAAATTAAGCTCCCTAGAAGACTATTTGACAGTCTACCAAGGGGTCCAATGAGCAGTCAACATCCCAATGGCTTGCCTGATTCCTATTGGCTAGAAGACTAAGAGGTTCAATGGGAGTTTAATTGATTATTTAATTAGTTAAAGCTCTCACAAAAGGAGGAAGGGTGACACATGTCACAAGGCTAGCAATTATGCTTCTAATTTGTGATTGGCTAAGCTTTATAGGAGCCAATGGGAGGCTAGCATGAGCATTTAGCAAGAGGGGTCAACAAATATGAGAGAAGGGGCTGCATTTTATTCTAACACAATGCTACACACACACACACACACACACACACAACTCATGTGTGCAAGAAGAACTCCATCTCCTTCTTCAAGCATTGAGAAGTAGAGGCCTACACCAACAACTCTTGGCTATGGAATGCAAATCCAACCAAGAGCCAAGCTCCAATGGTATGCTCATCTCCTCTACCATACTAATTACTAAGATAAGCTATGCTATTAGAGTGATTATGTGAGGAGAATACTTCTTTCTCGTAAGATACCTCTTCTTCCTCTCAATCTATCTTCATTCCCTGCTAGATCTCACCATTTTTGAAGGTGTGTGAGGTCTTGGGACTGAGGCTAGGGACACTAGTTGTGTTTTTCAAGCATAATTTGGTGTATGAAGCTTCCATCTTCATTGCACCAGCTAGTTTTATCAAGGAGCACAAAGATTGTATTGTACAAATGTCTCCTTTGATGGGAGAAGCTATATTACAAAGCCTTTATGGAGGGGGGACCGGCTCCATGTAAATACGGTCCTCATCTGTTGTCAATTGTTCTATTTCTCTCTCGTTTCAAGTATTGTCAATGCCAAATTAGCTAGGTGTAAGTTGCTATGTTTCTCTCTCAAATTAAGTACTCTTTCTATGCTCATTAGGAACTTGCTATTAATGAAATGCTCACTATGTTATCAAGTTCCACTACACACAAGTTACTAGTGCATTAAATGTTACATTGGTATCAAAGCTATTGGTTTCTCTTTTCTTGCTCAAGAAGAGAGGTCCTCAAGCTTTCTACAAACTGTTGGTGTTATTAATTGCAAAAGACTAAGTAGAATAGGGATTTTTCATCCTTGAAGCACGCCTACTTTATGCAGTTAACGGGGACACCGTTGAGAGCTATGGTCTTAATAATGGAATCCTATGGGGCTTTCTTATGTCTTAACCATTATTGAGCTATTAGAAGCTTGACAGGAACCGGTGCTCTCTTGGCTCTGTTGAACCCTCTCTTCTATTCCTTGCAACTAATAATATTCAAGCCATGGGTATAGATGCGTGCTTACCTTTGAAGGTAAAGAGGAGTAGCATTAACTAGGGCTTGAAGTGCCAAAGTACAAGTAAAAGTTTACACCTAAAATAGTCTAGTGTGGCTGACAAAGAGAAATGAATGTTGATAGCTTTAATTTTGCTAATGAAAGAGAAACTAATGATGCCCCTATGCTTGTAAACTATCTTGTTTCTAGACTTCAACAAGCCCTAGGCAACCCATCCCTCCAAGGTGAAGTGCTACAACAATTGCGCACCCATGGTATTCTCCAAACTCCCCATCAAGAAGAGAGAGTACCTAGGAAGCCTCCTAGTGAGACTTCCAAAAGAGGACTCTCTCCGATAAGGGAAGAAGAAGAGGATCCGTACGAAGGGCTCAAAAATATACTACTCGATGACGCATCTCCTTCCCAAAGGAGAACCCAAGTTTATTCAACAAGAGGAGATTATGCGCCAAGTGCATGAGTTAGTTGAGAAAGTCATGGTTAGGCCTAGCTCATTTAGTGCAAAAGAAAGACGGCACATATCATATGTGTGTTGACTATAGAGCACTAAATGGGATCACTATCAAGAATAGGTTTCCCGTTCCACGGGTAGAAGACCTATTTGATAACACAAGAGTCAACCTACTTTACTAGAATTGACCTACAAAGTGGCTAATCAAATAAGGATAGTTGATCAAGACATTGTAAAGACCGCATACTGGAGTGTTCTTTGATGATATAATTATCTACTCTAAGTCATTAGACGAACACAAGCAACACCTCCAGGTAAAATTTCAAGTTTTACGAGAGAATTAACTTTATATTAATCGAAAGAAAAGTGAATTTTTCTTACAAGGGATTCAGTATTTAGGTCACATTATTTCTCAAGATGGCATCCAAATGGATCCATCAAAGCTAGAGGTAATAAAAGGATGGCCTAATCCAAGGAATCTGCATGAACTAAGAATCTTTATAGGTATGTGTGTATACTATAGAAGCTTCATAGAAAAGTCCTCACAAATCACGGGACCATTACATGACCTAACAAAGAAAAATGTTAGGTATATATGGTCCACCAAGGAGAACAATGCTTTCAAAAAGCTTAAAGAGGAGCTTATCTCTCAACCTATGCTTACACTACCGGATCTCTCAAAGCCATTTGAGGTCCAATGTGATGCTTATGGTGATTTCCTTGGAGTTTTTTTGCTCCAAGAAGGGCATGCCATAGCCTATGAAAGTCGAAGGCTCGACCCTATTGACAAGCTCTAGGCATATATGAGAAGGAACTCTTAGCAGTTCTACATGCTCTAGACTCGTGGAAGCACTATTTATTGGGGACTCCTTTCATTCACGGACAGATCACCAAATCCTTAAGTACTTCATGACGCAAAACAAGCTCTAAGACAAACAGACGAGGTGGGAAAATTTCCTTTTACAATTTCATTTTCATATTGCTCACATTGCTGGCAAGCATAATCAAGTAGCAGAAGATGCACTCGCAAGACGACCGAGAGTGAATGCAATTTCCATAGCAACTCACAATGATCTGTCTTATATGATAGATGAGTATGCTATTGATCCCAATTTTAGAGATGTGATTTCATCCCTTGCACTAGGGGAAAAAGAAGAACCATTTACCCTACAAGATGGTTATCTTCTCTATGGAAATAGACTATGCGTTACTAACTCACTATGTGAGAAAGTAATGTACGAATCTCATGCTCCTCCTTATGCGGGGCATAGAGGGATTTAGTCTACCCTAAAAGGGATTGAAACATATTTCTATTGGCCTGCCATGAAAGCAAACATACAAGAGTATGTTTCAAAATGTGTGGTATGCCAAAAGACAAAGCTTGATAGAGGGAAGAAACCTAGATTGCTTCCACCTTTTCCAATCCCTAACTCACCATGGGAGAGCATATCCATGGATTTTATCTTTGGATTTCCCAAGTCTATCCATGGGAATAAGGAAATATGGACATACAAACAAGCACATTTCATACCTATCAAAAAGACTATCAAAGCCCATCAAATGGCAACCCTCTTTATATCACAAATCTTCAAATACCATGGCTTGCCAATGTCTATAGTTTCGGATAGAGATCCTAGAATGACCAATAACTTCTAGAAGGGTCTCTTTGAGAATTTAGGTACAAGGCTAAACTTCTCTTCGGCCTATCATCCCCAAACGGATGGCCAAAGTGAGATAGATAACCTAACAATTCTTGATCTACTAAAATCTTATGTCACAAAAGTAGATTAAAAGTTCCAATGGGATAAGTACTGACCCTTAGTAGAGTATGCTTACAGTAACATTGTACATACTTCCACAGGAAAAGCACCATTTGAGGTGATAGAGGGAAGATCAAAAAGTCCCCTGCTCCTCAAGGTACATGGAAAGATCTTCACTATAGATGAATATAGCCGAGACCTACAAGAATATTTCCAAAAGATTAAGGATGCTATATCCATCTCTCAGCAAAGGCAAAAGGCTGCTACTGATAAGCACAGAGGAGCCCTAGCCTTTAAACAAAATTATTGGGTCTTGCTTAAGTTTACCAAGGTTCGACTAAGGCACACAATGGGCAAGAATCATACGGGACACCAAAAGCACTATGCTAAGTTAGCAAAAAGGTACTATGGTCACTTCCAGATTCTTAGACCAATCAATGAGATGGCCTATCAACTCCAGTTGCCCAGCCATTGGCTTATACACAATGCTTTCCATGTGAGTCTAGTAAAGCCTTACAAAGGAGAGCCACCTCAAGAAGCAATTATTGAAGACCCGCCGGAGATCAAGGACCAAGAAGAGGTGCTACAGCCCGAGTCCATTCTTCGACACGAAGACAAAGTATTATGAGACGGTAAGACTGTCCAAGGATATCTTATCAAGTTTAAAAATTATCCTTTTGAAGATGCTAGATGGATGCAAGGCATACAATTAAAGGATAACCTAAACCTTGTCAATGCTTACAATGATTCCCTAGAGTAAGCAAATGTAAATATGTATAAATGAACAAATTTTTTGTCTTACAAGACTCTCTTTTTCTTTATTGTGCACAAATTTTAATAAGTATGAATGCTTAGGATCATGTTTGTGGAGACGACGCCTCCTGAACACCAAGTAGAGCTTGTCACTCTACAATGGAAGATTGATACGGACTAATGTGCAGACATGCATGCGGCAGCTAACTCTCTCAAGTAGCAAATGGACTAGTCATCCATTCTGGGACGATGTCATAGGGTAAAATAGGGGTCCTCTACCCGCTAGCAAACGGACTAATGACTAGGCTTTATCTTATCTACCTCATAGTTGAGGACGACTATGATTTCAAGAGAGAGGTAATGTCATAAAAGCTAATATCTAATACTCCCAAATTATTTTCTCATGCTAAACTGATCATTTAATATGGGGAAGTATCAGGGGAGTAAAAGATAGAATATTGGTAAGGCTATCAGACCGATCTCTGTCAGAAATCCAAAGGAGGGAAAATAGGGATCCAAAGAGTGGACAGCCTGCAAAATAGCAATGTGCTTCAATGGGGCATAAAAGACCTAAGGTTTAGCTCCATTAATACTTCCATAGGCTAAGGTTCCAAAAATTAAATCTTTTATCCAATGGCCAAAGCAAGAGGAAATTGGATGGCCATGGAAAGACTAAAAAGTCTTCCCACATCCCTAGGAAGGAGGGGGCAAGCCCATATTGTTGGGGAGAGAGAGAAACACACACACACACACACACACTCAAAGGCTCGCTCTTTACACAAAGGGAATACTGGACATGTGTCAAGCTCCTAGGCCAGTTGCCCCCAACCTCCCCTCGAATCCTATTGGATGGCCATAGAGGTGGACCAATGAGAATTAGACTAGGGTTAATTTAGTCTAATCAATTTAACAATGCTTGATAAAAGAGCCAATATAAATTAAGCTCCCTAGAAGACTATTGGACAGTCTACCAAGGGTCCAATGAGCATTCAACAGCCTAATGGCTTGCCTGATTCCTATTGGCTAGATGACTAAGAGGTCCAATGAGAGTTTAATTGAATTATTTAATTACTTAAATCTCTCACAAATGGGGGAAGGGGGACACATGACACAAGGCTATCACTTATGCTTCTAATTTGTGATTGGCTAAGCTTTATAGGAGCCAATGGGAGGCCAACATGAGCATTTAGCAAGAGGGGTCAACAAAGATGAGAGAATGGGAGGCATTTTACTCTAACACAATGCTACACACACACACACACACACACACACACACACACACACACACACAAAACTCATGTGTGCAAGAAGAACTCCATCTCCTTCTCCAAGCATTGACAAGTAGAGGCCTACACCAACAACTCTTGGCTATGGAATGCAAATCCAACCAAGAGCCAAGCTTCAATGGCATGCTCATCTCCTCTACCATACTAATTACTAAGGTAATCTATGCTATTAGGGTGATTATGTGAGGATAATACTTCTTTCTCGTAAGATACCTCTTCTTCCTCTCAATCTATCCTCATTCCCTACATATCTCATCATTTTTGAAGGTGTGTGAGGTCTTGGGACTGAGGCTAGGGACACTAGGTGTGTTTTTCAAGCATAATTTGGTGTATCAAGCTTCCATCTTCATTACACCAGCTAGTTTTATCAAGGAGCACAAAGATTGTATTGTACAAAAGTCTCCTTTGATGAGAGAAGCTATAATACAAAGCATTTATGGAGGGGGGACTGGCTCCATGTAAATCCGGTCCTCAGTTGTTGTCAATTATCCTATTTCTCTCTCTTTTCAAGTATTGTCAATGCCAAATTAGCTAGGTGTAAGTTTCTATGTTGCTCTCTCAAATTAAGTACTCTTTCTATGCTCATTAGGAACTTGTTCTTAATGAAATTCTCACTATGTTATCGATTTCCACTACACACAAGTTACTAGTGCATTAAATGTTACATTGGTATCGAGCTAATGGTTTCTCTTTCTTGCTCAAGAAGAGAGGTCCTCATGCTTGCTACAAACGGTTGGTGTTATTAATTGCAAAAGACTAGGAGGTCCAATGAGAGTTTAATTGAATTATGTAATTACCTACAGCTCTCACAAAAGGGGAAAGGGGACACATGTCACAAGGCTAGCAATTATGCTTCTAATTTGTGATTGGCTAAGCTTTACAGGAGCCAATGGGAGGCCATCATGAGCATTTAGCAAGAGGGTTCGACCAAGATGAGAGAAGGGGATGCACTTTACTCTAACACAATGCTACACACACACACACACACACACACACACACACACACACAAAACTCATGTGTGCAAGAAGAACTCCATCTCCTTCTCCAAGCATTGAGAATTAGAGGACTACACCAACAACTCTTGGCTATGGAATGCAAATCCAACCAAGATCCAAGCTTCAATGGCATGCTCATCTCCTCTACCATGCTAATTACTAAGCTAAGCTATGCTATTAGAGTGATTATGTGAGGATAATACTTCTTTCTCGTAAGATACCTCTTCTTCCTCTCAATCTATCCATTAGGAAAAAATTGGACCCCCTTGGGGCCATGTAAGGATTTTTAATTTTAAGGGATTAAGGCTAATTTTGTAGGGGATGGAGGGAACAAAGACAATAAATAGGGCTACTTTTGTAGCCTTCTCTCTAACTTCTCTCTAGATAGGAGAGGGGGGGAAAGTAGGGAATGAGGGTGGTAAAGTAGGAGAAACCAATGACGAGAAAGCATCTAAACCGGCATCCGTACGACGGTTTCAAGGAGAAACCAATGTTGACTTGTGGCTTGATGGAGGGTTGTATCCAAAAGATCCGCTCGTGGGCTTTCATCCGACATTCCGTACACTCCCAAGCTTAATCAAATATGTGGGAGAAGGAGAACGTGGTCTTCTTGGGTATTGTAAGAGATTGGACTCCAATCACACAGGTGCGTCGGCATGGTTCCGAAAATAATGTCAAGTGTTACACATTCATTCCAAAAATCTCCAACAACAACTACATTTTGCAGTGAAACAACTCAAAGATCTTAAAGAGGAGATGAAAGCTACAGAAACAGAGGTAACTAAGCTACAGGTTGCAATGATGCACCTAAAAGCCACTCCATTTGGCATGCGTGAGCGTAAGAGGGAGTTCTCTTCCTTTGAAAACTTAGCCTCTAATGGAGGGGCACGTAAGAAGCGGATCACGGTAACCAGGTATTTTTTTTAATTCACAGTGTTCATCACTTATAATAATTTCCATCAATTTGTAACTCGGTTCACCTTTTGAAATAGGACATATAAACAAGATGTGTGTGGAAGTTTTAGACAAGAGGACCGTTGCAATCTTCTCCTGGGATGCATCTCAAAGGAAGATATACTTTACATCATAGGTTGTGAAAAGGCCAAACACATGAAAGATGCCATCACAAAGGGATCCTAAAAAAGATCTCTAACCTTGTGTCTGAGGATGATATCTAGAGAGCTTGTGATGAGGTTGGGATCAACACAAATGCATACCATGCACTTCATGGATTGATGAAAGATGCATTACGAGAGCAAGGCATCACCGAGAATTTGTTTCCTATTCCACATAGGGTCCGACTTGCAAAAAAAGCAAACAATGATCTCATTCGGGAATCCCTTGGCGAATACAAACACATTGAAGGATCCATGATGTACTCTTCCACAAGTGCCAAGTCACGTGGTAATATAAAGGGGGGCAATACTATTCCTAATGGGGCAAATTCTTTTGGTTATCATCAATTCAACAATATTTTTGTTGACTTGAAACGACTACAACGAGCTATGGTTAAATTTTATTCTTTGTCTCCACAAGTTAATACAAATTGTAATGTCATTTTTTATCTTTATTGAATATCATTTAGTATAACAATTCAATTCTTGTGCTGTTTCAGTACTTGGAGAGAAGCTCATATTTATTCTTAAGCTAGATGAATGTCAAATTGTGAAAGGATGGAGATTGGAACGTATGAGTGTGACACTCATGAATGAGGCAATGTTTTTTGCAAAAGTCGATGCTATCGGTGATCATTCTCAGAAACCATCATTTAGTGCACAATCGGAAAAGGAAATATGGTGGTTAGAAGCTTTTGAAGTTCCAAAAGAGACTCATGAGATGTTGGCATGGGTCTTCTCTATGATCCCGTGGATCACAGAGGTTATTAAGGCACAATTAGAGGGAGAAAAGCTAGAAGTAGATGGAGTAGGTTTATTTGATGTTGAGTGGCACTTAGGAGGTGATCTAAAAACAATCAAATGTATACTTGGGTGTAAACAAGGTGCTTCATCACTTCTTCCTTGTCCATATTGTGTACGAGGATACAAGGAGAGTACTCGTGGCTCCACGTGTTCAAAGAAAAGTGTCAAGGGAAGTCAGGCAACAGGGTCAATGGATGATGATGCAAGGGAATGGGTGTGCTCGGTGTTGAAGTGTCCTATCATGGAGGTTCCCAATCGGTCGACAAAATATAGAACATGGCATCCCATTATCAATTTTCCACTTACAAATGTACACTTTTGCACTTTGCATGCCTTCATGCGTATATTTGATCGCTTGTTAAAGCTTCACATAGAGTACGCTTTCACAATGAAACCACTTTCCAGATCCGTGGAAGCCATTGGAATAGTTGAAGCAATTCTAAATTTGATTGGATGTCATAGTGGCAATGTTTCTATCATCGGTGAGGTGGAAAATATGCATGAAGTGCCACAAAAATTATCTATGAATGGTGTGAAAGCACGTAGGTTTTTCAAGAAACCAGAGATGCGAAAGGAGAGGGGTGAGGAGGATGCTCCATGGGAGCTATGGAAAGCACTTTGCAAGTGTACGACCGATCAAGATTCAAATCCCGTGCTCGTAGGCAAGTGTGGCACCACTTCGAGTTAGTGCTTCAAATCATGTGGAAACCCCAAACCACAAGCGAGCAACAAAATTTGTTCAAAGATCACATTTCTAATTTCACTAAAGCATTTGTGCAAGCGTGGGGAGAGAGCAATATCACACACTACATGGTAAGTTACTTTGTTCAGTTCAAATTTTGATGCTATACATAAACATTCATTTGATCCAAGCATTTTTTCTTGATGCAGCATATTTTGTATGCGCATGGAGCATTCTTTATGTCAAAATATGGTTCATTAGACATGTGGAGCACTCAAGGAATGGAGAAATCACATTATCGATCCAAAGGTGTTTACTTTAAACATACACGTCACGGTGGTGGAACTACGATATCCAACTACATGAAGGAGATATTTGATTGGTTCTTTTGTTGTTCTTTGGGGAGATGTCATGCCATAGAGCAAGCGCGAAAGTCAAGTCTTGCCAAGTCTTGTGGTTGAAATGGCTTTCAAAGAAAAAATGATTTTAAGTAGAACTAGGTAGAGAGAGAGAGAGAGAGAGAGAGAGAGAGAGAGAGAGACATGTCGATAGAAGGTAATTAAAAGAGCTGTCAGCCTGGCGAATGTCCCGAGTCTTAGCAAAATGAAATATTGTATCCAATCGCCGCATATACATAGATAGAATATTGAATCCAGGTAAATAAACAACTGCATTTTCTCATCGATTGAGATTTTCAAGATGATAAAATAATCAACCGATTGTGGTTAATTGAAAAACCAAAAAGGCATAATATCAATGCAGTCTGACAAACCTAGCCAAGAAAAGGTGAGAAAAAGCTATCTAGGAGCCTGCCGCCGTAGAGGCGTGCGGGAGGGTGAAAGTAACTATTACTTTCACCCTCCTGCGCGCCTCTGCAGCGGCAGGCTCCCAGACAACTTTTTTTCACCTTTTCTTGGCTAGGTTTGTCAGGCTACACTGATATTATGCCTTTTTTATTATTTATATGAAAAACAATTATTGATCTTGGTTCAGAGAATTGCACAATCATACCACAATATAGAGCCAATCACCTACTGTCTATCGTACCATAAACTCAATACAGAATTTCACAGTTAAAATCAAGTCCCATTCCAAATTTGAAATAGCAAAGTACAAAGATGTGATATATCCCATTACAAATTTGAAAGAGTTAATTACAAGATATATGCAGCTATTGAGTGCTTGAGCCATCTAAGATATGGCGAGCAATGTTTTCTCGTCGCTCTTGGGCGCAGGGAAGCTATTTGTGCAGCATATCCCAAGCAATTTGTTCCACATTGCTTAGACCTACAGCTTGGCTTAAGGCCACGAAGGCCCACGATACAAAGTACACGACCACGAATGTGTGTCGCAAATGCAGCATTGGCCAGAGATTTATTTACAAGATAAATGACTTGGGAGGCTTGAGATATGGTTGACGGGCATAGGATGCGGATCATTGCTTTCATCATTGACACCCAAAATTGACCACAAGGAGTGTACTCCTTGTGGATTATCGCAAAGCCGTCCTGGGGGAGCTTGCCAAGGTAATGCGCAAGGGATGACTGCCATCCGAAAGCTTGGCGCCTACCATCTCCTCCCCGAAGTGCATGCTCATCCAGCTCCACAACATTCTATAAAGAAATCAATAGGTAAATAAGATTTCAGAATGCAACAATGAAAATTAACGTAATCACAAAACAAAAATTAATTGATACCTCTTGTTTTTCGTCGTCCTCATCGTTTACGCCTTTGCTGTCAAGAGAAATCGATGAATTGGGAGCCATAGCGACACTCTCAAGTTCATCCATATGAACAGTCATAGGAGTGCGTTGGGCTTCAAGCAATGCGCGTGTAGCTAAAAACTCATCCTTCGACACAGATGAGTGCGGTGCATCTGTCACCGCCACCATTGCCATCTCCACTGTATCTACCACACTCTCTCCAAGGGGTAGGAGGCTTTGATCCAGTGGATCGGAGGAGGGGTCAATGGCAGAGGACTCTACAGTGGCATAGAGGATGGACAGGCACTCATCCATGCGGATGTCAAAAGTTTTTTCAAGATCATGTAAAAACAAATATTTCTCCCCATTTATCACAATTGGGGAGACGTGTTCAAAAAAAAACCGTCGGAGTTAATGTCTCCTCCGGCGCATCTGCAGCGGGCTTGAAGGATGATTCTGCACCCTTATCACCCATGGATTTTGCGGCATCCATGACACCTCCTGGGTAGGTTAGGGCAAGAATATTTCCCTCTTTGCTTGCATCCCAGGGCGCTGTAGTGGGCTCCTTTGTCTCCTTGACGACACCCCCAAGGCGCAAATGAGGAAAAATCACCTCAGATCTTTCAGGCTCCTCCGCAAGAAGAAACACAAAAGTTTCCAAGCGACTTAAAAACTGGGTGCCGACCTTCTTCTTTATCAAACGTGAATCTTCAATATACTGACCTACCTCACCCGCAATTAGACAAAATCGTTGAAGCCGCTGGGTGAAAGGCCGATCGCCTTTGTGTATGTAGTGAAGAAAATTGCATGGAATCCACAATTCCTCTTGTCCGACAATTGGTACAGCATACTTGGCGATATAGATTTCAAAAAATTCCAAGATAGGCTGAAAAGATTGTATTTTTAGGTGAATAGTTGCGTTCACATCAGGGAATTAGGTGGAGAAATTGTGGAGATCGTCACGATCTTGCCACTCGGTTGTTTGTAAAAACGCTTGGAAGCGTTGTAACACCGTGGCTTCGGGAGGGGTGGAGGAGAATGCCATGATGCTAGCTACTAAGGTAGGAATGCAAAGAGTGCTAGAGCTCAAATGAGAGTGTGAACAGGCTATGTAGGTGAATTGTGAAAATGGTAGGGTTTAGGAGGCTTTATATAGTGCCCGCCCCGGCCCCCAAAAAAAATAATAATAATAAGAACAATAATTAAAATATTAAACAATTTTCACACAGTAACACAAATAACAAGAAGTTATAAAAAACTTTCAAATTAAATTACAATCATTTAACTCTAAAAACACATCACTACGACTTTAAGATAATGTGCATTGCCAAAATTTGATACAACCATCTCTTTGAACCTACAATTGTGATATTATAGGAAATTTAAGTACAAAACATAACTACTCTAATGATAAAATCAGATTCTCTTCCGTCATCCACGCCTTTTCAATTTGAATCGTGCTCTAGAGCCATGCGGCTACCAATCTAGCAAAAAAATAAGAAATAGCATACCCACCTTAGAGTGAGAAATAATCCAAAGAACATAAAGATTATATAATTAAGAGAGAAAGATCATTCACCTTACGTCGTCCAATGCAAAACTTTGTAGCTTCTCCATTCTCTAAACCCAATATCACTAAGTGCTCCCGCACATTGGCCAATATCCAATGCTTGTTCACTTGGACGGTCTCAACAGCACCACTCGACAATTTGATTGCAATTTCAAATACCTCAATTGTAGCATCGGTGGATTGCAATGGAATCCATTTACCAAGCTTGCACATCCATCTTTCATAGAAGTACTGCACGTAAAGGGTGGAGCGCACCTTGATGAAACGGATAGCAATGCCGAAACTTCCAACCTGACACCAAAAGCGATCTCCGTTGTGAAGTCCTTCAAGATACCCCCACTTCTTGCCAAGGATGGCTTCCAATGTATCGTAATGTAGATCTTTGCAAACATACATAGTGTTTGTATGATGGAAAGGCAAAGATCCGAATATGCCAGCGAAGACATGAGCAGGACAACACCATCCAAGCCCAACAGAACGCGAGGCTTTTCCAAATTTTAATGATGCTCTCACATCAGCTACAATCTTGGCTTTCAAAGACATTACAGTGGATGCATCTGGCTTTGGCCACTCCATGCTACGCAAGGTTGTAGCTCTCCGTAGCCTTGCTCATCTGTAGGTACAATGTACTTGTGAGTGTAGAAGAACACCCTTTGTCGTGCAAGGTTTGATGAAGTTGTGTTGGGAAAGAGCATATCCCCAAGACTTGCATGCATGGTCGTAAATGTGCCTGAAAGACACGAGAGCGGTTGCTCCTCCACAAGGCTAGAAGGAAAAACATCTACATAGAAACAAAACAGTCCGTGAGATGTAAAAAGTCCATTTTTTTTACCACCAAAACCATTGAAGTACAAGGGACATACAATTACAAGGAAAATCCCTTGGGTTGGTGATCCCTCGTAGATGCATGTGTCCAAACATGAAGACATGTTGAACGATTGTCACCATACCCTTGTCTCTTACTTGATTGAAGCCTATTAGTCTTCCCTTCCAATGGAGATCAACGTTTGTTCTTTCACAAACACGATGGGGACCGATTGCGGAAGGTTTCGTGTAGACCCAAGCACCTTCTTGAAAAACCTGAGGTTCCCATTGCTGCTGCTCATTCTTCGAGTTGTGGAGAACCATACTTTGAATGATGGGTTTGGGGTGTCTATTTTGACCATTGTTGGCCATGGATGCTTAAGTAGGAGCTTGAAATTTCAATGGAGAGCTTGGGGAAGGAGGAGGGAGACAGAGTTTAGAGAGAGAGTGGGAGCTTAAAGTTCAGTGCAATGAAGAGCTTGAGGAAGGAGGAGGGAGACAGAGTTTAGAGAGAGAGTGGGAGCTTTGTGTTATGGAAAGGGGCTATGGAGGAAGGTAGTCTTGGGAAAGAGGTTCTAGAGTGAGAAAATGACTTTTTGATTATAGGGTAGGTTTGGGGGGAGTTTTGGATGGAATATTTTGAATTTAAGTTTTTTTTGAAAATTTTGAAATTTTAGGGTTTTTGCAAAAACGTATCTGTGGACCCACCACTTCCCCCCCCCCCCCCCCCCTTTCCCCTCCCCCTTTTATCCATCCACCTCCCCCTAGGAGACAAAGCAATAAATGAGTGGACAACCCTATTATTCCCTCTACTTTCTTAGGTTCTAAACTTATATACATTGCTCTCTTCCTATTGGCTGGAGCCTAATTAACCTTAATCCTATATGGCCCAAGGAGAGTCCACATTTTTCCTAATGCCTCATTCCCTGCTAGCTCTCACCATTTTTGAAGGTGTGTGATGTCTTAGGACTGAGGCTAGGGACACTAGGTGTGTTTTTCAAGTATAATTTGGTGTATGAAGCTTCCATCTTCATTACACCAGCTAGTTTTATCAAGGAGCACAAAGATTGTACTGTACAAAAGTCTCCTTTGATGGGAGAAGCTATAATACAAAGCCTTTATGGAGGGGGACCGGCTCCATGTAAATCCGGTCCTCAGCTGTTGTCAATTGTTCTATTTCTCTCTCTTTTCAAGAATTATCAATGCCAAATTAGCTAGGTGTAAATTGCTATGTTGCTTTCTCAAATTAAGTACTCTTTCTATGCTCATTAGGAACTTGTTCTTAATGAAATGCTCACTATGTTATCAATTTCTGCTACACACAAGTTACTAGTGCATTAAATGTTACATTATCACTGAAATGCAAAAGAAATCACAAAATTGCAAGCGTCTTTTTCATGAGGTAGGTGCCGCTCATTTAATATTATTTTTGCCATCACTAAAATATAAAAAAATCACAAACCTATCAACTAAAGGTAGAATTTGCAGTTTTTGACACCTCCAACGCATTTGGAACGCCCAAAAACCTTTAAAATGGATGTCTACTTGCCTTTTGGCCTTTTCTCCCTGTGTGGGTGTCCAAACGAGGTAAGTAGACATTCATTTTTTAGGTTTTTGGGTGTTTCTGATGCATTGTTGGTGTCAAAAGCTTCAAATTCTACTCTAATTGACAATTTTGTGAATTTTTTTTTTGTATCTCAGTG
The DNA here is from genome assembly GCF_014529385.1 of Adiantum capillus-veneris. Taxonomy (NCBI): domain Eukaryota; kingdom Viridiplantae; phylum Streptophyta; class Polypodiopsida; order Polypodiales; family Pteridaceae; genus Adiantum; species Adiantum capillus-veneris. The sequence continues at coordinate 104,857,971 of NC_140949.1, read as the reverse complement.
ATGACAAAAGCAATATTAAATAAGCGGCACCTACCTCATGAAAAGGACACTTGCATTGAATGAAAAAGTGACCATTTTCAAGTTCTCTAGTGCATGGCACCTTTTTTATAGTATTGCTAATATCAACTTATTTTTCTACATAACGTTGGCTCTTCTCTCAATGGAGGAGATCTTTTTCCTTCTCTCTTCTTAAAATCCCTCCAAATAACCTCTAAAATCTCCTAATGAGCTAATTTTTGGAGTGAATGAAGTTCTTGTTGTAGGACATATGTGCAGGCCATATAGTAGAAGACCTTGCCTAGCAATGATTACTGTAATTTAGAGAATGAAAGAGACATGTATAAATGTGATTGCGGTTTGAAGGTTCTTGGGTACATGTGCGTTTTACGTTATCTGTATTCCACATTATGTGCATGTAGCAGAACCTTTCTATCAATTCTTGAGAAAGAATCAAAAATTTCAATGGAAATAAATGCAAGCACATGCCATGAGGAATTAAAGAAGTTGTTTATTATTCTCCAAATTTAAGGAAAGTAAACTATGAATGTGGAAGACATGTGATTGTGATAGTGGTGGATACTAGCTTTGCACTTATTGGATGGGCGATCAGGCAAGCAATATGTGGTGAGATATGGAGCAAAGGTCCCTAGCGCTTTTCAATGCAATTATCCACAATTAGAAAGAGATTTATGGGGAGTAGCCACAACACTGAAGTGTAATATTGAGTATTTGATAGGAGAAAATGTAATAGTGGAGATTGATTGTCCACCCCTTCTTGGAATAATCACAAGTTCTTCAACTTCTAACATTTCTATTTTGAGATGGGTTGCCTACATAAACTCCTTGAATTTTGAATTCAAGCACATTGAAAGAAAAGATAATCCAATGTGGATATGCTTTATAGAGAAAGGTATAAAAATGAAGAAAAAATGGTTATCAAGGGTGACACTCAAGCACGAGGTTTTGTTGGGGGTTTGCTAAAAAATATGTAGAATAGCAAGTTGATCAATCGAAGGGGTTAATTTCTCTTATAAACTTACAGAAATTCTACATACAAAAAAGTGTTTTAAATTGAAAATGTGAAAATCACTCCAAGAGGTTATTCATATTAGAGACGCTCACACAGCGACGCTCAAAAAAAAATTCCCAGCGTCGCTATGAGCGTCGCAAATTTACAAGTAAATTTGCGACGCTCATAGCGACGCCGACTGGGCTAAAAAAATAATAGAGAGAGCCCAAAAACTCAGATCTGAGATCTGAGTTTTTCGGCGCCCTCAAGCAAGGAGCAGGTAACGCTCTCCCTCTCTCTCTCTCTCTCTCTCTCTCTCTCTCTTTCTTCTCCACACACACACGAGGAGAGGAAGGAGAGCCAGGTATGCTCCTTCCCTCTCCTCACTCTCATGTTCCCTTCCCCTCTTTCTCTCTCCCTCTCTCTCTCTCTCTCTCTCTCTCTCACACACACACACACACATAGTGTTTTTGAGAGAGAGAGAGAGAGAGAGAGAGAGAGAGAGAGAGAGTACAAACATAAACAAAAACGCACACACACATACATAAACAAAGAATGCACACACACATTGAGAGAGGAAAAGAGAGAGAGAGAGAGCATGCATAAACAAAAAACGCACACATTGAGAGAGGAAAAGAGAGAGAGAACATGCATAAACAAAAAACGCACACATTGAGAGAGGAAAAGAGAGAGAAAACATGCATAAACAAAAAAACGCACACACATTGAGAGAGAAAGAGAGAGAAACTAATTTAACGTCGTAGGAAACTAATTAAAATTAAAAGACCTAAAGATCTAGCCGACGAGGAGTTGAACTCAAGACCTATTATTCAAGAGGGAAATGGCATAACCAATCTATCATACTTGGCATGGGTGATAGAAAGGTTATACCATTTATCTCTTTTTATTGGCACACACATCCACACACGCGCACACACACAAGAAGAAGAGAGTTATAACGTCGTAGGAAACTATCCTAAAAGACGTTAAAGATTAGGTTAGATGTAGACTTACGTTAAATTAGATTTAGGTTTATTTAAGTTAAATTAGATTAGATTTAGGTTTATTTTTAATTAGATTTACGTTTATTTACGCTAGATTTAGATTTACGTTATATTAGATTAGATTTAGGTCTCCATAGACTGCGATGTCTGCATGAAGCGGGTGAAGAAAGCCCTCAATGGAATATAGGGTATTGCTGCGTTCACTCATGGTGGGCTCCGTCGATCCAAAAGTACTAGTGAAATGTCTTCAGAAGATAGGGAAGAAGGTGGATCTTCAGGGCGGCAAGAGTCACTACATCCCCGACACAATGACCATCTAGACAACCTCTAGTCATTCAACAGCAACTTCAAAGTTAGTAACAAGAGCAAGAACGGTCTAAAGGGCCAATTGCTGTCGTCAGATGTGGATGGAGATGAGGCAGCATCACCGCCGGAAGTTAACTCTCACATCTTTAGTGATGAGAATGCCAACTCTTGCCGAGTTATGTGAAAAATTACGTGTTAAATCAGTTTTAAGGTTCTTATAATCCCTGTTAGTTTAGTTCTTTGTTTTTAATATAACATAATTTACGTTAGATTTAGATTTATGTTATATTAGATTAGACTTAGGTTTATTTAGGTTTACCCACACACACACACACACACACACACACACAAGAAGAAGAGAGTTTTAACGTCATAGGAAACTATCCCAAAAGACGTTAAAGATTAGGTTAGATGTAGACTTACGTTAAATTAGATTTAGGTTTATTTTTAGTTAGATTTACGTTTATTTAGATTTATGCTTATTTACGTTAGATCGAGTCCACGCAAGAATTACTTACGGTTTAGGGTTTAGAGTTAGACGAACAGTGAAAAGATCTACTGTGAAAAGATGTTAAGATGCTGTGAAGTGCTACAGCTAGAGAAGAGGCAAAGGGGTTTTGTCCACTACATGCAGTATCATGTAGACGTGGGTCTGTAGATTTCTTGTACCCACAAATATAGGTATTGACCAATAAAGACGAGATTATAACCCGGTGGTTCTGATCTCCATGCACCTCTAGACCGAGGTGTGCGGGGATTGGACATGACTAGAGAATGTGAGGTAAAGAGAGAGAGAGAGAGAGAGAGAGAGAGAGAGAGAGAGAGAGAGAGAGAGAGAAGACGAAGAATGCCAATAGAATATTAAATTTGTTGTCCAGGTTATAAGATTTTTATCCTCATTATGAGTAGTGACGAGGATGTGGGACCGTCCAACCGAAACACCTATCTCTCAACGAGGGTCTTATGTCCTTGTAATCAATGCAAGCATGCTGTGCGACGGACAAGACGTGTTTCTTTGCACCACGTTCGCGAATTTGGCAAGTTCGATCCATCTATTATAGATCGAGTTGTTGCCAATTATAACTCGTCGGACTCTGACGCTGGCCAACAAGCACCAATCTTGCAACCCAATAGACGTGTTCGCAGGCGCTTTGGTCAAGCAGCATATGTGAGGCCACAAGATGTAGCCTCTGACAGCTCGGGGGATGATCATGCAGAGCACATTCCCAACGAGGCAATGTTTGAGCCCGAGATTGATGAAATGATCGAGACGATCATGGATTCAGAAAGGCTTATCTATGATGATATGAAAAGTGAAGCCGATACGCCATTGTATAATGGAGCACGTATGTCTAGATTGAAAGCACTCCTGGTTCTTCTCAACATGCAGGCAAAGTTTGGATGGAGTGACACTAGCGTCACAGCGCTTTTCAGGTGATCTATTACAATTAGTTTACTTTAATAAAACTCTAAATGTATAATGATCTGATAGATTTTTACACGACTGTATCGTATTTTTATGTTGTGTAGATTGCATAAAGAGCACATACTACCAGCTGACAATGTGATGCCAGATTCCCGAAATGAAGCAAGAAAGATTTTGCAAAACTTGGGGATGGATTACAATTCTATCCACGCTTGTCCTAATGACTGCATTCTTTTCAGAGGGGAATACATAGACATGGAGAAGTGTCCGAAATGTGATTCCGAAAGATATCAAGTAGATCTCCACGGGACAAAAATTCCACAAAAGGTTTTGCGACATTTTCCTATGCTTCCTCGCATCAAGCATTTCTTCGAATGTAAGTCCATGGCCGCCCTAGCATCATGGCATGAGGAGAATAAATCTTCGGATGGTGTGCTACGAATTCCTGCAGATTGCGCAGCCTGGAAACATATAGATGGAACATGGTCGGATTTTTCCAGGGAAGCTCAAAATTTGCGCTTAGGCCTGGCTATGGATGGCGTAAATCCATTTGGTCAAAGATCAACATCTTACAGTGTATGGCCCGTTGTCATCGTCAACTACAACATTCCCCCGTGGTTGACTACGAAGAAGGGGCACCTATGGCTAAGCTTGATTGTGCCAGGGCGATATAAAGTGGAGAATATGGATGTGTATCTTCGTCCACTATTGGAAGAGCTACAACAATTGTGGATTGGCATAGAGGTGGTGGATATGAGCCGACACACAGGACGACGGAATGCTTTGATCAGAGGCATTCTAATGTGGACCATGCATGACTATCCCGGGCTAACAGAATGCTCAGGTGATCTATTGACACTCCTCACTCAGACACTGTAAATCTTGTTTTTTCCCATAGTTGATCTATTATCATGTGTATACATGCAGGGCTTCAAACAAGCGGATACAGAGCATGTGTCACATGTGGACCTAGACTGAATGCACGTAGGGCGCCCTCACTGAAGAAGCAAATCTACGAAGGTCATCAAGCGTATCTTCCAGAGAATCATGTGTTACGCGATGGCTTTTTGGGAAGAGAGCCACCAAGGATGTCTGCACAAGCATGGTTAGAGCAGAAGGAGATGTGCGATGACGGATTGCCTCCAGGGATGAAGAGACTATCTCTATGGTACGAGTTACCATACTGGCCCCGACTCATGATCAATCACTTGCTCGATCCAATGCACATATTCAAGAATGTGGGTAATCTACTATGGGACCATCTGATCGGCAAGAAAGATACTTTGGGAGCCAGAGTTGACCTTAGAAATGTGGATCGTATGGAGCAATATTGGCCGCAAACAGCGTCTGATGGATCGATAAAAGTCCCTAAAGCACCATGGATTTTCACAGGAGCCCAAGAACGCAAAGTAAAAGAGAGTGGCTAGACGGATTTGATAAAGCCCGGGACACGCTATGGCGAACCATAGATGATGAGCGCATATCTGGGATTGTCATGTGCAATCTCGGTGTTGAGAAGAAGATGACGGAAGATCTAGAGGCTAAAATCAACCGATTTTGCATGCTTCACAATAAAGTGATGCAAAAGTGGATTTCACAATATGAGGATGCAAAGCAAGAGCGACAAAGGGCACGAATCGAGTGGAGACGGGGAAGACGACCACCGATGCACTATCCGACGGTTCTGGAGATCCTACCAACCTTCATGAGCTTAAGATGGTTGCACAACCAATTGAAAAGCGCACAACAATGCGGTGACGAAGTGACTGAGGAAGAGTGGGAGTACTCTCGGGGTTGCGCGACCAAGGTAAGTTTGCAATGTACGACTAGCTAGTCACTTTATTTCTAAACTTTGAACGGCCACTCATAATCTTTGTTCGTTGTAGTATAAGTCATACACAGCAGCATGGTGTAAAGGTTGACATTTTAGGGTGGAACGAATCGACAAAAAGCGTTTTACTCAAGATTGTGGAATCATGGCAAAATTTGAACAGTCTAGTCGACGACGTTCCTCTGATGCAGATCCTGTGGTGGCGGAACTCACTTACTTTGGCACGCTGCAAGAGATTTTGAGGATCGATTACAGAGGATTTTTTGTCGACTTGTTCAACGTGCAATGGTTCAAGATAATCATGGAGGGTCGCAACGCTACTGTGCGTAGAGGAGAGTCTGGTTTTCTTGAGGTGGATTCTACTAAGAAATGGACTGACCTAAGAGACACTTTCGTACTACCCGAGCATTGTGAACAAGTAAGTATGTAAATAGTTAACATCCCTCTTTTACAAGTTATGTGCTTGAAAGCTCTCATGTAAGTTATGTGGCTCTGGCAGGTAATATTTCATCCTACAAAGTCTACATCAAACTGGTGGTACGTCATAGAGGTAGCCCCTCGTAGTGCAAGGACGTATGAAGGCTACCATGTGCCAATCACAACGGCATCAATGGAGGAGATCAGAGAAGATGCTCAATCAGAAGCCGCTGCGGTGGTGCCAGACGAGCATCAAGATGCTACTACTCTATATGGGGTGCATGCAGAGGAGCTACAAAATGAAATAGAGGATATGTGTTTAAACGGAGAGCTCTATATAGATATAGGAAGTTATGCTGAGTTATGCGAGGATGAGAGAGAGATCTCTTAAAGCCACAAATATTGTATTTGAACAATTTTGCTCCGTGTTGTAAAAGCTCTGGCTCTCTAAGTACCTTCCATGGTTGTTGTGGGGATTCCGCCACCGATGCCTCCACACCGCCTCGTGTTCGACGAGGCTCTTTACCCTCCCCTTCTTTGCCCGTCCCCACACCAGCCACAGCATCGCCATCTATGCCAGGTTCTGCACGGCTGACTGTTCCTAGCAGCTACACACCTCTACCTACTCCGCCAGGAGCCACCCCACTCGACACTCCTCGCTTCGGGGCCCAGACGCCGGTGGAGACACCTGACGTCCGTACCCCCATCGACACGCCGCTAGAGACCCCTGCCGGGACACCCAAGTTCACGCGTCACCGGCCAGAGGGCTTGCCTTACTCCGTCGGCTTCAGCGGTGGCATCATCATGGATGATGACGTCAAGAAGGTGATCTCGCGCATGCGTGGTCTTTGCTCTCAGCTGTTTAGACACTACATACTAAACAAATGGAGTGAAGTACCAAGTGATTTAAAAAATAGAGTCATCAGCATACTTCATGATGAGTTTCTCGTTCCAACACGGGATCAGCGCTTCAATGAAGACCTGATGAAGATTCGAATGCGCGAATACTGCAAACACAAGCGTTTCGAAGTGCAAAAAGCAATCAAGCATGGGTGGAACAGGCCAGATTGGCTGGCCAAAGAAGATTGGAAGAATGCGAAGAAAGCAGCGCGCGAGAATCCTGACAAGTGGAAGCAACAAAAGGATGCAGCCAAAGCGCGAGTAGAGGCAGGGAGCTCGCACCACTTGGGGAGCGGTGGATGGGCATCATTTGAGGCCGATTTTGTAAGTGTTTTCGCATTGCTCTTTATGTTCGATAGTTTAGGGTTTATGAGTTTTTTAATTCTAACATAATGAATTCTTTGTATGTTTTGACAGTGGTCAATGACAGGACGCGATCCCACACCGTACGAGCGCAAGTACGCAGGCAGGAAGGGCTTAAACGCCCTGATGGACATTCTCAGTTCTCGCGGCGGCATGGTTAGTATTAGGGTTTACTCTTTTCTATTTTTTGTATTGTTTTATAAATGTCGTTATATGTTTATACTTACTGAAAGCTGTCTTATTGTCTTTTTTTGCAGAATCCGACAGATACGCCGCTTAGACGCGATGAGACGTCTGACTAGACGACGCCAGTTTAGTCGTAGCTAGATAGCATTAGTTTAGGGTTTCTCATAGCTTATGTATCATGAGACGGATTTTATACGTCTTTTTGAACCATGTATATTATTACATTTGTCACCGTAGTTCATTTTGCCAATCAATTCTTTATGCCTATGATCTTGTACAATTGTCATTATTACATTTGCCAATCAATTCATTTTGCCTATGATGTGTACAATTGTCAATTTTACGCTTGTCAATTTTGCAAACAATGCGTCTTGTGGGTGACTATTTTGGGTCTATTATCTACCCTTGCACTTTTTTTAAAAAGTAAATCAAGTACAATATGGTTGATGGGTGGCAGGGCATTCAATGCCCTGTCACCAAAAAAAAAGTCTCTCTGGCGTTGCTATAACCGTCGCTATTTATGGCTCTGTAGCGTCGCTATGAGCGTCGCTATAGACTTCTGTGTAAACGTCGCTATAACCGTCGCTATGACCGTCGCTATGAGCGTCGCTATATAGAGACGCTCATAGCGACGCATATAGCGACGCCTATAGCATCGCATATAGCGACGCTATTAGCGACGGTTTTAGCGACGCCAGGGGTTATAAAAACCCAGTGTATTTCCGTCGCTAACAGCGTCACAAGAGCACACAACCTTTTGTAGTGAATTTTGGTACATAAGGGATCTTTTTATCGAGCAAAGTGGTGCATAAGGGGTCTCTATATACCTCAAAAAATTTAGAATAGGGGGTTTTATAAATACCTCTTGAATGCACGTGCTATACAAGATCTCTATATAGTGACCTCCCGAGGAGGTTTTATAGTAGCTCTCATGCCAAGGTGATCATGTTTGTTTCTCAGATGCAATTGAGTCATTTACAAAGGACTATATCATTTAGCGCTTGGTTACTCATTGGATGCTATATGAGCACTTTGACAAGGCACGAGGAGTGGTCTAATCAAGAGTTCCGGATAATAAGCAGAAAAGTCTATGGATACTTTGTAAGATGTGTACTTGTGGAAAATTTCAAAATAAAGAAATGGGATGCCATTGTGAATGATAATGAAATTCAAAAGGAGCTCATCAAAAGTTTTATGAGAGTCTTTATGCTAGAGATAGAGGTGTATGGGCCACATTTACTAAAACCAAAGAGAGGTACTGGTGGAAAGGTTTGTATTAAGATGTATCTCACTTTGTGGAGTCTTGTGAAACCTATGAAATGTATTCAAATGTGTGTGATCATAGTGGGCTGCACCTGACTTACCCATTGGCCATGCATTATAAGTAGGTAGAGATCTGATTGCAATGTGGTTGGGCTTATGTCAAATAACCAGGTTGAAGGTTGTGCTCTAAGAACAAAAAGCATGGAAGGGATATGTATGTTCCTCTTAGAAGATTTGATTAGTCAGTATGGATCTGCTGGAAAAATAATAGCTGATAGGGGTGAGCTAGCTACAAAGAAATCTAGGAATTTTTCCTCTAGATTGGGCATTACACTTGCTCTCACTATTGCTTACAATCATGAAGGGAATGGTAAATCAGAACATCCTATTATTATTAAATCTTTGGCTAGGGCTTGCAAATGTAAAGTGGGAGAGTGGCTTGAGTTACTGCCTTATGCTTTATGTGATGATCATACAACTCATAGCTCAATTATTGGTTATATGCCTTTTGAGTTGATGTATGGTCAAAAACATATCATGCCAATTAATGATGTAATTCCCACATGGAATGTACTACCTTGGGAGGATTGAATGAGTAGGGAAGACCTTCTTGCTTTGCGCATACAAAAATTAAAAAGAAGAACTCAAGATATTGAAATTAATTGTAGAAGCATGGTTATAAGATGCAAGGTTAATGAAGAAGGACAGACTCTGATAAGAGGCATAGACTCAAACCTAAAGCTATTGAGGAAGGCAATTGGGTTTTAGTGTATGATAGTATTCTTGATATCCACCAATATTCAACAATAAGAAAGATTTCAAAGAGATGGTTTGGTCCTTAGGTTGTTAGGCATGTGCGTGGGAATGCAACTTACACTTTGCATGAATTGGACGGCATAGAAATCAACATTCCCATTATAGGAAAAATGATCAAGTTGTTCAAAAGAAGAGGTGACAGAGACCCGTTTGAGCCACAAGAAAGTCAAAGTGAAGATCATGATGAAAAATCTATGGATGAGGATGAGGCTGGTGTGTTAGACTTTATTGAAGGTGAAAATGACATTGACATGTATGTTGAGTCAAATGAAGACTGAAGTTGCAAAGAGATGCCGGAGGATGTGCAGGTTCAAAGGGTTTTAATTTCATGTTTTGGCATGTTTAGAATGTGAAACTAAAAGTCTCACCTCTCCTTTTATGTGTTCTCTCTCTCTCTCTCTCTCTCTCTCTCTCTCTCTCTCTCTCTCTCTGTGCTGTCAATGCAAGATAGGTGGTTTTTCCATGCTTGAAGCCCCAAGAGCAGGCTGCGACATTGTGTGTGTAGCACTATCACGGTGTCGTCTTGTGGAGAGAGTGTGGGCACAAACCAGAATGCGCTAGCGCACGAGAGCTGTGAACCAAGCAAACGAACAAGGAGGGGGGTTGGACAGTTGGTGTGCAATGGTGGGGCGAGCCTGGAGCAGACCTGGAGGAGGTCCTGTTCAGAAGCAGGGCCCGGGGGGGGGGGGGGGGGGGGGGGCTGCGTCTCATTGGAGATGGGGCTGATCAGTTGTTGTGCAGGTAAGAGTCACAAGGCAGCAATGTCGAAGCACGTCGGGCGACGGCCGAGGGAAGAGAGAGGAGAGAGAGACAGCCTATTTACGTGTTTTGGGGAGGGAGGGAGGAAGAGATCTGGCGAGATTCTATTTAAAAGAGGAACGTAGACCGAGTAGTAGTTAGAAATTGAAATGAGCTAATAATCATGCTTTAGTTAGCACAAAGTCATTTGAACACTTTAGTAAAGTTGGCCTGGAAATGAAATAAGGTTTGATTAAAAAAATTACCTCTTCATCGTGAAACATTTCATAGAGTAGCATTCCATTGCTATGTTATACTCTTCTTGGCATAGATCAAAAGAGTAGACAAGAATACATCAACAATTAGGGGTTAGTCACGTATATCTCTAGAGAGAACCCACAAGTATCTAGAAGTCATTCATATGGGAGTAAACCCCTTCTCCAGCCATTATGTCAACACTTGTATGAGTCTCCAAAACACAGAATTGCATCAGCCAACATAAGAAATCAGACCCTTGTTAGTAACACCACAGCAGTGTAAGACCACTGTGTCAAGAACAAAATGAGCAATAGAGTATTCACCAAAACAGAACCTAAAGGTCTGGCAAACAATTGATAACCAATTTGTACCTCTATTGACAATGTTATTGAGTATGGCTGGCTGGCGATAGGATACACATGAACCAAATAAAACACCTTAATATAGCAATATTGATACCGAGGTAAGTTGTGGTAGTAGTCAAAAAAAATCAGTCAGACTCATCAACAACTTTGGATAGCCAGGAAAGATCTTAGAGCTTGGACAGCTCAAAATAACCTCAATGATGAGGACCAATTTCTATCATTCACAAAACAATGATCGGCACAAGCCAAATAGCAGTACGCTTTCCACAAACCCCTGATTCAAACTCATGCACCAACAATCAAGAAAGTAAACCACCAGAATAAGCCTGGCAAAGTCCAATATACCCACATGAGCCATATTCGGCACGCAGGAAATATACAATCATACGCAAAAACCTATACAGATAAATTGAAACCATAACAACCTATGTGTTTGTTTTTTGCCCATATATACATGTTGAGAAGACACGGAGGCATTCTCAACTACAACTAATTTATCATTCCCCTTTGCCATATTCTTTGCTCAGAGCAGGAACAAAGAGTACAAAAGATCAAAAAAATGTGAAGCACAACAATAACAGAGCTAAGTGAGTCTTTCAAAAAAGACTCACCTATTTAAGAAGATAGTAGCCTTCGCGCTCAGCTAGCCACCTCATAAGTAGCCGCGGGTTTTACTCTGTACCAAACTTGGGTGAGTCACCATACTCCTGGCAGGAAAGGAACAATCCTCAAGTGGCATATGCACCCATAACACCCCTTCATCGTCACCAGCGAGCAACTCCAGCACATGGTGATGCAAATCCTTTCCAAAAAACCAAAGATGATGCACAGCTACCCCATCTGTGTATTATGCCCATGTATTTGTGATACGGCAAGAATAACAAACAAGCACCACGTGGCATACCATAAAAACAAATAAAAATATCATGAGCCCAAATTTTCCAAAAATTGACCCTGTTTTCTAGCCAAAAAATTCTTAGTAGTCGCCTTTCCACAAACCCATTCACGACAAAGCATCTTTAAAAAAAAAAACCAAATCCTTCATTTTGATTGGTGCTTAGTAATTAAGCAAGCATAGTTATAAATATAGATATATATCATAAGGTCCATGTCAGAGACCTAGTGTGTGTGTGTGTGTGTGTGTAAAAAATGCAAAGCACAACAGTAACAGAGCTAAGTGAGTCTTTCAAAAAAGACTCACCTGTTTAAGAAGGTGGCAGACTTCGCTATGAGCAAGCCACCTTATAAGTAGCCACGGGTCCTACTCTGTACCAAACTCGGGTGAGTCACCATACTCAGGCAAGAAAGAAACAATCCTCAAGTGGCGTATGCTTGGCACAATTTCTTTGTGCACATCATAGGAACAAATTGGAATAGGCAAACTCAAGACTTATGATACACTTCAAAAGGGACCATAATGTAGTTGATACACTTTCAAAAGAAAAAACAATCCTATATCTTATGTCATTGAACAGAATTAAGAGAAATGGTGCAAATACTATGTCATCCCCTCTCTTCACCCTCCTAAACAAAATAAACAAATAAGCATGCTTTAGTTAGCACAAAGTCATTTGAACACTTTAGTAAAGTTGTCCTGGAAATGAAACAAGGTTTGATTAAAAAAATTACCTCTTCATCGTGAAACATTTCATAGAGTAGCGTTCCATTGCTATGTTATACTCTTCTTGGCTAATGTTTCCATTGTCCAAGAAGTATATTCAAGTTTGGAAATCGTTATGTTGACATTGGTATTGTATCTTTTGTGGCATTGGTTGTTGCCATGTTGCTTCTAGCTAAATTTCAAATCATCACATGAGATTATTGAGCAAACAATATTGTACAATCAGTGCTAGACAATAAAGACTTACAAAGCGAGTTTTTAAGCATCCTTCCCTCCCGATCCCCACTGAAGACCAAAGAAACCTTGGCTAAGGTATAAAATCCAACTTTTGTAAGTTATTATAAAGTTTTTGTATAAAAAATACAAAGCGTGAGTTAACGGCGCTCACTTTTCTCCTTCTCATGCTTCCTACTCTCTTGTCGGTAAACATATCATGGTAAACTGTAGCTTTTGGCATAGCCAACCCGTGGCCTAATTTCATCATAAGTAGGAATTTAAGCTAAGAAATCACAAAGTAAACATAGGCTTGGTATTGGGGCATCATTGCTAAGAATCTAGATGCATTTGAGGCCGGGAGGCAAAAACGGATTCAAGAGAGAGGCATCCCACTCTCTCTCTCTCTCTCTCTCTCTCTCTCTCTCTCTCAGAATTCACAATGAAATTGCTAGTCAGGGATTGTTGTGGTAGGGGAAGAGATTGATGCAGGAACTAGAAGGTGAGTTTAATGTTGACACACAAGCTACTGATGTAATGATGAGGGAGATGAGAGGGGAGGGAGGATAAAGGGAGTGAGGGAGTGTTGTGGTAGGGGAACAGACTAATGCAGGAACTAGAAGGTGAGTTTAATGCTGGCACACAAGCTGTTGACATAATGGGAGGGAGATGAAAGGGTAGGGAGGATAGAGGCACGCATGCGAGTACAAGAACCATGAGGGGTGAGGGGAGGATTCAGCGAGTAATGACTTCTTTTGCAACTATGCGAGCATGTATCCACCATGCAAAAAAAATGGGAAACTAGTCTTGCTTGGTGGGCCTTGCTATACAATGTTGTAGCAATAAATGATTAAAGAAACATGATTTTGAGAAGCACATACATTTTAAAAATGTTATTATGTTTATGGGAGGACACAAAGTTAAGTGCACCAAGTAATAGAGAGTGTAGTGATGATTTTTGAGAGAGCTAGTTGAACTTTATGGAGAACAGAGATTGATGTACCAAATAAAGATATCAATGATGGTTTAAATAAAATATTTTAATGATGAAGCAAGAAATTTGTAAATGGATTATGGTGGGAATAATTTAGAAAACAAAAACAGGATATGTTGTTAGCCGAACAACAACTTTTAATGCGGCATGTGCAACAATGAGAAACAAAACCTAAATCTTTCCTATTTGTTTGAGGAACGTGTATTTCTTGCAGTGAGGGGGATGAGCTCACAAAAAATTATCTCCAAGCAAGGTCGTGCTATTATGTCTATTGATGAACACTTTTCCTATTATACATGCTACATGTAAAATCCTGGAAACTAAATATATTTCAAAAAAAAAGTTTTCATCGCATGGTTGGTAGCATAGAGCGTTGCCTTGCATCTTTGAAGGGGGATGTTGAGTGTGTTTCACCTTTTTTCTTTTGTAGTTATTCATGACACCTATGTACTTGCGTCCGTTTTGGCGGCATGTGATGGAGTAGACAGTATATGTGTGATATTTGTTGTCTTTTGCTAGCTAGATTGTCTGGCTCAAGCAACAAAATCTAGATCTTGTTGTCGTATTTTGCAAAGTTAAAGAAATAGGGGTAGTGTAAATTGAATGTTGAAAGTCGAGAATATTGGAGTATATATTTGAGTGAGATATTTGATGAAAATTGTGAAAGGTGATCTGACCTATAGGTTGGTTGTCGATATTGATGAAGGCGTACATATCAAAAAATTTAAATCGTGTTCTATAAACATCCTTGTCATGCTTCCATGTGAGCTTTTTCTCTGTGTTTGATGGTGGTGCATCATTGCAATGTTTCCTAAAGTTTGCTATGATCTAACAAGTCTTCAAGGGTAACATCATAGGCATAGTGCAACGTCTCGAGAATTTAGGGCTTTATTGGTGTCATTGTTTGAAGCAAACATTACCACCCTAGACACTCATGAGATCCTTGGGCACATCAATTTCTATATTTAGTATGTTGATGGCGTCTTTCATCAGACCTGAAAAACAACAATAAGAAAAATTTAAAAAAATTGTGTTTAATGTAGGTAGTAAAGCAATGATAGAATGAAAAAAATTACAATCATATTGATGTGCATATTGAACTAACATATTTCTCTTTTGATACCCATGCTTCTGTTTTGGTCATGTTTTTGCACAGAGCTGTCTATGAATAATTGCATCTCTGTATAGTTTGGAAAACCCTTAATATAAGTGTTTGGGTGGCAACCTGCCATGTTGACATTTTCTTCTCTAACGGATACTCTAGTGGCTAGACCTCTAATTTCTATATTTAGTATGTTGATGATCTCTTTCGTCAGACCTAAAAAACAACAATAAGAAAAAGTAAAAAATATTTATCGTGTTTGTTGTAGGTAGTAAAGCAATTATAGAATGCAAAAAATTATAATAATATTGATGTGCATGTTGAACTAACATATTGCCCTTTTGATACCCATGCTTTTGTTTTGGCTATGTTTTTGCACAGAGCTGTCTAATGAATAATTGCATCTCTGTATACTTTGCAAAACCCTTAATGTAAGTGTCTGGGTGGCAACCTGCCATGTTGAACAATCCTATTTGCTTTTCTGTTGGATTCTCTCTTGGCTAGACCTAGGGCTATTTCCTTGAGGCAATGTTTTGCTTGAAAAGGTGAAAAAGTCTCTCCAATGGTATCCAAATATTATCAATATATACAATGGTGTTCTTTGAAGGAACATCATGTGCTATATTAGTTCAGTTGCTCATTTTGTTTTTTTGGATGTCCACGTTGCTTACAATTGTCACATAATTAGATTTTGTAGTGAGAAATCAATAGTAGAAGGGTGTGAAAGAGTTAGGAATGTGGTCAAAACAATAGAGACAAATCAAAGCATTACAGGGTTATAGAGAATTAAGTGTAGGCTAATGATGATGCCAAAAAATTAACATAAGAAAACTCTCAAGACATCAACTAGTTACAGAGAGTAATTGTTGCACAGCTTCTTCATTCATGAATTAGCATTTCCATTTCAAAACAAATCCATGGAGAAAATTGAAGAACTATTGAAATATATGTTCAGCTATACTGAAATGTTTTTAATGAATTTCGTAGATAACTTCAAGTGGAATAGGGCAGAATATATTAGGACTTGGTAGATTGCGAATTTTGATATTTAGATGGTCTGTGATTTGTGACAACATGACATAGGCAAGGCCTGGTACAAATGCATCTCTAAAGATCAGAAGAACTTTCCTAAAAATTATTGCACCTTGTGCATTGTGTCCAATCATGGGTATGCAAGTGTCAAGGGGAATATGGATTTATGGTAACATATTCCATTCACCAAAAATTGTGTATGCTTTGTTCAACGAAGCACCATATTTTTCCCGGTGCATTGAATAAGGACAGTGATAGATGTAACGTGACCTTTTGTGTTCTGTGTTATTGCATTGACAGTGCATGCAATGTTTGTTGCACCAATTGTCAAGTCAATGTTTTCAGTGATCATGCAGCGAGCACCATTTGCGATCGAGTCCATCTCGTTGAACTTAGGTTCTAGGAGCAACTACTAAAGTACATGAATATCCCCCCATTTATGGAGAAAGCTATCCACAAGATCCTTACTTTGATCATTCTCTTTCACCTAGTATATTGGTGGTGTTATGATTTTAAGTTCTTTGCTAGCATTTAGTTGAGAATAGGGGAGCACACCATCAATTAGTGTATCACTTGCAAGTACCTACAAGGGGTATCCCTTCAAGTTCATGCCCTTGGTTAGAAACCTTTGAGACCCCTTGCCCTTGTGCACCTTGTGTAGCCATGCTAGCCATAAACTGATTGAATAAAGTAGAAAATGCACTAACATTTGTATCTGAGAATGTAGAATTATATTCTATTGTAGTCTAAGGAACCAAGAAATCTATTGAAATCGATTTGATCAATCATCCCTTCATTAAAGTTCTAGTGTCCCTTTGGCCCCATCATGCGAGACTCCATAAATTGGAACAACTTATAGTTTCTTGCATGTGTCTTCATCTCAACTTGTGTAATTTTAGTTTAACTTTATAACTTACTCAAGGCAAGGTTGTTGTAGTACTGAACGTATGATCTATGAGTTTTTGATGTAGTCATGCGCATGCGCTTCATCTATAGTACATGCACCCAACCTACAGTCTATCTCATCTACGATTGGATTTCTTTCGTGAGCAAATCATTCATGGCAGTGAAGATGTCCAATTGTTCCATTGTGAGCTCTAAGTTATTGATAGCAGCAAAATCCTTTAATATGGTCAATGACTTCAGTTGATGGTGATCCATGGTTGATTCATTGTCTATCGAAGACATTATTGTTTCATTTGATCTTCATAATGCAGTCTTCTAAAGTATCATATAGACAAGCTGATTGAATTTTTCACTAACTAGCATATTTTGTTATGTATACTCTTTAGTGTACATCTCCAAGTCCTAGTTACTTTGGATCACATCCCTTGTCTAACACTCTACAAAATAAGATCCCATTGTATTACTAAGGAATAGTAGCTCGGCCTCTCTCTGGAAGCATACATGATGCATCAAAAATGTTGTAGAAGAAGGTCTTTGTGTGGTCACTACAAGAGGTCACTTAAATTCCGGCGCCACATTACCGGCGTCACTGGTGGGCGTCGGTATATGTGTGTGTATGTATGGAGGGATTTTAAGTTTTTTTTAAAAATTGATTTTCAAATTTTCGACGTATACTCCGACACATATTCCATGTCAGCGCGAATGGACTTTCCAACGCTTATTCCGATAGTTGTTCCGACACCTAAGCCGACATCTATACCGACGACACCTGCAAAAAACAAAACCGCGAGATTTCTCTGCGCATTTCTCTTGCTCTTGCTTGTTTTCTCAAGCTCTCTCCTTCCCCATCTCTCATAGATTTGGTGTGAAACAAGCCGTCAGAAGTGTTGATCTTGCTTGTGGGTTAGCGCATAACACTAAAGTGAGATTGTTTTCATGTTTACTTGTAGATTTAGGGTTTAGGGTTTAACTTTGTGTTTGTGTGTGCTTTTTTGCAAGTTCCAGGACTTTTACAACAACTTTCATTGCTCAAATAGGACGAATGTGAGTGCTCGAACCTTTAAATGCACATTAAATTTATTTAAGGAAAAATTACCAAAATACCCCTCTAATTTATGGAAAATACCCCTCAAATTTCAAAATTTCCCAAAATACCCTTGTATCTATTTTAGTTGGATTGTTCACGATTTCCTAATCTTTATTCTTTTTTGACAATGGAGATCCATTATTTAGTGCTTAGCATGTAACTTGTCACAAATTACCTCTCAAAAAAGACAATTATGTGTAAAAATAGTGAAGAAATTCATCTACAAAGCCTACATAACCAGCTCAAATTCTAGTTTTAGTATCTTGTTTTGATAGGCAATCATTCTTCTTATGAAAAGCTACAAATTTTTTTATCTTTGGATAAATTTACTCTCACAACCACGAGTATTTTGGGAATTTTGGAAATTTTGAAGGGCATTTTGGGAATTTTTGACAAAATATGAGGGGTACTTTGGGAATTTTTGAGATTTGAAGGGTATTTTGGGAATTTCCACAAATTTGAGAGGTATTTTGGTAATTTTTCCTTTATTTAAATTACTTTGTATATTAATAAAAGAAAATTTCATGCTTTTAACTTTGAATGCTTTAAAAGAAATTATGGTATGTGATGTGAAATTTCATTTTAGATTATGGAAAAAAAATGATTTATGAAAAAAATCTTGTTTTGAATTATGTCGTTTTTGAAATTATGCAATTGATGGGGTTTATGTTTTAGGTTAAGTTTAGATTATAAGTTAAGTTAGATTAGGTAAGGTTAGGTTATCTTATACATTAGGTTACGTTAAGTTAAGCTACGTTGTCAGGTTAGGTTATACGTTAGGCTACGTTAGGTTAGGTTAGGTTAGGTTATCTTATACGTTAGGTTAGATTAAGTTAAGCTACGTTAGGTTAAGTTATATTAGGTTAGGTTAGCTTAAGCTACATTAAGTTAAGTTAGGTTATCTTATATATTAGGTTAAGTTAAGTTAATCTACGTTAGGTTAAGTTAGGTTGGGTTAGGTTAGGTTAAGCTACATTAGGTTAGGTTAGGTTAAGCTACGTTCGACAATACGGCAAGCCATAGAGCTTACCCACAGCGCATATTAAAAACAATTGAATGACGATCCTTTCGTCAATACGGCAAGCCATAAAGCTTACCCACAACACATATGCATTGTGGGAAAGCTCTATGGCTTTCCGTATTACCAACGGCTCGCCATTGTGTTGTTTATATGTTCGCAAGCGGTTGTCAGGTCCTAAAATATCTAAGCGGCCCTGAAAATAACACCATGGCGAGCGGTTTGGCAATATAGCAAGCCATAGAGCTTGCACACAATGCATATGCGTTGTGAGCAAGCTCTATGGCTTGACATATTGCCAAACTGCTCGCCATTGTGTTTTCTATATGTCTGCAAGCGGTTTTCAAATCTTAAAATAGCTAAGCGGTCCTAAAAACAACACAATGGCAAGCCTTTTGGCAATACGGCAAGCCATATATCTTGCTTACAATGCATATGCATTGTGGCCAAGCTTTATGGCTTGTCGTATTTCCAAACCGCTCACCATGATGTTGTCTATATGTTTGCAAGCGATTTTCAAGCGCTAAAATTGCCTCGTGTCCCTAAAAACAACAAAATGGCGATCCTTTTGGCAATACGGAAAGCCATAAAGCTTACCCACAAGGCATATGCATTGAGGGCAAGCTCTATGGCTTTCTGTAATTCCAAAAGGCTTGCCATTGTGTTGTTTTTAGGACCATAAGCGGTTTTCAAGCCCTAAAATAGCTAAGCAGCCCTAAAAACAACACAATGGAGATCCGTTTGGCAAAATGAAAAGCCATAGAGCTTGCCATATTGCCAACAGTTGTCCATTGTGTTGTCTATATGTTTGCGAGCGATTTTCAAGCGCTAAAATTGCCTCGTGTCCCTAAAAGCAACACAATGGCGATCCGTTTGGCAATATAGCAAGCCATAAAGCTTTCCCACAAGGCATATGCATTGTGGGCAAGCTCTATGGCTTGCCATATTGCCAACGGCTCACCATTGTGTTGTCTATATGTCTACGAGCGGTTTTCTGGCCATAAAATCTCTTCACAACTCTACAAACAACACAATGGTGAGCCGTTTGCCAAATTGGCAAGCCATAGAGCTTGCCCACATCGCATATTCATTGTGGCAAGCTATATGGCTTGTCGTTTTGCTAAGCACCTCACCATTGTGTTGTTTTTATGTTAGGTTAGGTTAGGTTTAGGTTATAGGTTAGGTGAGATTATAGTTTAGGTTAGAGCTATCGACAAATTAAGAGTCAAAAAAATACAAACAGACTTTGAAGATGACTCATGTACTTCTAAAAAGGCAAACTGAATTTAGTTAGGCTAGGTAGAGTATAAGTTAGGTTACATTAAGTTAGGTTAGGTATAGGTTTTAGGTTAGGTTAGATTATAGGTTAGGCATAACGATTATTGGTTAGGTTAGAGCTAGCATCAAATTAATAGTAGAAAAAATGCAATCGGACTTTGAAGATGACTCGTGTACTTCTAAAAATGCAAACGGACTTTGGTTAGGTTAGGTTAGAGCTAGCATCAAATTAATAGTAGAAAAAACACAATCGGACTTCAAAAGTGCACACAAACTTCAAGAACCTTAATATATAGTCATTGACCAATAAAGAGGAGATTATTACCCTATGGTCCTAATCTTCGTGCACCTCTAGACCGAGGTATGCAGGGATCGGGCCTGGCTAGAGAATGTGAGGTTCTTGGAGCTAGCAGAAAATAGTTGAAAAAACACAATCGGACTTCAAAAGTGCACACAAACTTCAAGAACTTTAATATATAGTCATTGACCAATAAAGACTATATTATTATCCTGTGGTCCTAATCTCCGTGCACCTCTAGACCGAAGTGTACGAGGGCCTGGCTAGAGAATGTGAGGTTGTTAGAGCTAGCAGAAAATAGTTGAAAAAATGCAATCGGACTTCAAAAGTGCACACAGACTTCAAGAACTTTAATATAGAGTCATTGACCAATAAAGACGAGATTATTACCATGTGGTCCTAATCTCCGTGCACCTCTAGACTGAGGTGTACGGGGATCAGGCCTGGCTAGAGAATGTGAGGTTGTTAAAGCTTGTCATGTACTTAGTAGTGTGTAGTTATAACAACTAGAGTGTTTTAACTATTTTTTGCATTATTGGTAGATAAATTATGGACGATAGGATGGAGTATCCTTGTGTGCATTGCAAGCATCAGATCTTTCAAAAACAAAAAATATGTGACCAATACATATGCAATCACAATCTCTTTCCGATAGAGCAAGTACAAGACCTGCGTTATCGATCTCATGGTCTAGAGATTGAAGGTCAAATTCCGCAAGTAGATATTGCTCCAACTTCATCCCAGAGAAGACGATTTTCAAACGAGCAGCCATCGACTGAGTCCTCCCAACTAATACCTAACATGGCATTTCAAGAAGTAGAGATGGAGCAGATGTTGGACGCATTCTTTGACATGGATTCCAACATAGAAGGCAACAACATTGAACGCAATACTGTGGACCAACCTCAGCCATCCCGTTCATATCGACGGCATGATAGCAACGATGAAGAGGGGTGAGATGATGCAAATTCTTGCACGCATGCCGCTCTATACTGGTGCAAAAATCTCAGTTCTCCGTACCGTGTTGGCAATGCTTAATTTGCAATCTGTCTACGTTGGTCTGACGCCTCAATCACAGATCTTTTCAGGTAAACATATTTTATCCTAAGCATGGTAAAGTGCAAATTACAGTTCATATAAAGTGATCAAAGGGCTCACTTGTTCATGTAACGACGATAGGTTGCTGAATGAGCAAATCTTGCCAGAAGGGAATCACATGCCCCCTACCCCTCCAACCGCTAAAAAGCTTCTTACTAATTTGGGCTTGGATTATCAGAAAACACATGCATGTCCTAATGATTGTATACTTTTTTGCAATGAGTATACAAACTTGGAACAGTGTCCCAATTGTGGATCAAACAGGTACAAGGAGGACACACAAGGAAAATTTATCCCTGCAAAGGTCCTTCAACGGTTTCCTATCATTCCAAGAATAAAGAGCATGTTCAGGTGCAAGTCCATAGCCGCTTTGATGACATGGCACTCAAATACTAGATCGACAGATGATGTTATGCGGGTACCTGTTGACTCTCATGCATGGAAGCACATAGAGGAAAGTTGGCCTACATTTAAGAACGAGCCTCAATGTATCCACTTTGGTCTGGCAATGGACGGAGTAAACCCATTTGGATTATGGAGTTCGTCATGTAGCACGTGGCCTATTTGTCTGGTTAATTATAATCTTCCACCATGGCTCGCTATCAAGAAGGGCCATCTGTTGTTGTCATTGATCGTCCCAGTAAAGTGTTGAGATGTAGAGAGAAAGAGAGAGAGACGAGACAAGAGACACACCATATACGCTCCCAAAGACTGATTCATATTGAGGACAAGATACAAATATATAGGTGAGACCAAGTTCAGCAGAGTGAGCCATATATAGCTCCAACACCCCCACTCAAACAAAGGTCTCTAGCTTTGGATGAAAAAACCCTTGGGGAGTTCAAGGGAAAAACCCAAGCCCCTATACAATGTGAAATATGAACCAGCGGTGATGATGTGAAAGTGAATTGTGCATCTATGTACAAATATTCAAGTGACTTAGATATCACAAGGTGCAAATGTGGAGTGTGCATAGTGCATGGTACCTAAAAGATTACAATGTCATATGTACAAAGCTATTACAATAGAAAAGAAGCTAATCTAGAAAGAGTGAGGCCGAAGCAACTCCAAGCTCCGAGCACAAGAGGATGAAACGTGACTCATTGAGGCCTTTGGTCAAAATGTCTGCAATCATCTGGTCACTTGGACAGTGTTCAACCATAATGGTTCCCTTGCGTACTTCATACCTGACATAATGATAATGGACAGCAATGTGCTTGGACTTATTATGTTGAACATAGTCTTTTGCAAGACTAATAGCACTTTGGTTGTCACACCATAAGGGTGTGCTAGAAAGAGGAGAGTGACCAATATCAACCAGCATTTGTCGAAGCTAAATCAACTCACAAGCTGCAAGTGATGCCGTAACAATTCTGACTCAGTCGTAGAAACTGTAACACAACGTTGTTTCTTGCTGGTCCAAGAAACAAGACAACCGTTTATAAAGAAGCAATTTCCACTAGTAGATCGCATAGATAAATGTGAGCTTGCCCAGTCTGCATCTGTGTAACCCAAAAGAGAAAGAGATTGCATAGAATCCGATGTGAGTTGTCGTCGATAGACTAAACCAAAATCTGTAGTGCCTTTCAAGTATTTCAATACACGCTTTGCAGCAAACCAATGCTTAAGAGAAGGACATGCAAGATGTTGTCCAAGATAGTTAGCAGCAAACAGAATATCAGGACGAGTGTTCATGCCAACAAACTGAAGACATCCAATCAAGTTAGCATAAGGTTGATTTGTGACAAGTTGACCGCCATTGTCAGAAGTATTCTTCGTAGAGCTCGCAAGACAAGGTGTGTTGGCTGAATGTGCAGATTCCATACCAAATTTTTGAATAGTATTTGCAATAAACTTTGACTGTCGAAGGAATAAAATACCTTTTGTACGGTTCCGTTGGATTTGAATGCCAAGACAAGAGTGAATCTCTCCAAGATCCACCATATCGAATGCAGAAGACAATAACTTTTTCACTTGCTGAAGAAATCCCAAATCATTGGAAACAAGGATGGTATCATCCACATAAAGAGCAAGAATCACAAAACTGCTACCTTGGCGTTTTATGTATAAGTTTGGGTCTGACGAGCAAGAGATGAATCCTTTAGAGGTGAGAAAAAGATCAAATTTTGTATACCAGGCTCGCGAAGCTTGGTTGAGACCATATAGTGCCTTATGGAGTTGAGCAACAAGGCCTTCTTTACCTGGAATAACAAACCCTTCTGGTTGTTCCATATAAATTTCCTCTTCCAAGTCACCATTAAGAAAAGCAGTTCGCACATCCATTTGATGAGCTTCTAAATCAAATTGAACAGCAAATGCCAATAAAACTCGAACACTTGTAATGCGAACAACTGGTGAAAAAGTCTCTTGGTAATCAACACCAGCTACTTGGGAGTAACCTTTTGCAACTAAACGTGCCTTGAACTTGTCAAAAGATCCATCTGCTTTTACTTTTGTTTTATACACCCACTTACATTTAATAGCTGTACGACCAGGAGGTAATTCAGTTAGTATCCATGTACCTTTAGAGATAAGAGAATCGTACTCTGCTTCCATAGCCTCTTGCCATTGATCCTTTTGTGGTGAAGACATAGCTTCATCATAAGTAACGGGATCTTCAGAAGTAGAAAAAGCATTATCAGCAATATCGTCATCATAAACATGACATGAGCCATGTTCAAAATCAATAGGCAGATCAACAAAAATATCAATATCATCATTGACAACATTTTGAATGGATGGTTGTGAGGAGGAAAGTTGCTCTATAGGAAGAGTTTCATCTTCTGAAAGAAATGGAAAAGCCTGAAGCAATGATTTAGTATCATCAGAATCATCCATGGACCATGAGCCTCCCATAAGCTGTTTGTTAAAAGTAGCATCACGATTCACAATTACTTTCTTGGAGGAAGGGTCATAGAATTTGTAGCCTTTGGAAGTGTCAGAATATCCAATAAAAATAACTTTAAGACCAGGAGCATCAAGCTTTGTTCGTGTTTCTTTGGGAACATGAATATAAGCAATACATCCAAAGGTTCGAAAATGAGATACAGAAGGAATGTCACCTGTCCATGCTGTGATGGGTATCTTACCAGAGGGTGCAGTAGTAGGAAGATGATTCTGAATAAATGTTGCTGTCAAAGTAGCTTCAGCCCAGAAAACACGCGATAAGCCAGAATGAATCAGCATACATCTTACAGCATTGAGAATAGTGCGATTCTTTCGTTCAGCAACACCATTCTGTTGAGGCGAATATGGAATAGTGTGTTCATGATGAATTCCACTATCAGCACAGTAACTCACAAACTCTCGAGAAACATATTCGCCTCCATTGTCACTACGAAGCTTCTTAAGGCGACGACCAGTTTGAAGTTCCGCAGCCTTGTGGAATTGTTTGAAAACAGATAAGGCTTTAAATTTTTGTCTAAGTAGAAATACAGTCGTATACCTTGAGAAATCATCAATGAAAGTAATGAAGTAGCGATATTGTGATCTCGAAGAAGGTAGAGGTTCGCATATATCAGTATGAACAAGATCCAATATGTCATGAGAATGAGTTGTATTTGAAAGAGGAAAGGGTTTACGATTGTGTTTCCCAAGAGCACAAAATTCACAAATTTCCATATGGGGATGGGCTTTAAGATCCATGCCATGAACAAGATCACGACGTTGAAGATCAAGGAGTTTTGAGAAATCAGCATGAACAAAACGGTGATGCCATACTTTGCAATCATGATCACCTGGAGCAGTGACAATATTTTCTACAGCATCATTGAGAGAGAGTTCAAACAAATTACCGTTTCGAGGAGCAGTGGCTATAGTTTGTCCATCTTTCTCAATTCGGCATTTGGTATAATCAAATCCAACAAACAGACCAAGATCAACAAGTCTAGGAACTGAAAGAAGATTACGTTGAAGATCTGGTACATGTAATACTCCTCGCAAAATTCGAGTGGAAGAAGATAAGGTACCAAGATATAAGTCTCCAATACCCTTTACTTGACAAGTAGTATCATCAGCAAGATAAACAACACGTTGAACTGGCAGTGGATGATAGTTATGGAGCCACTTAGACTGATATGTCATATTTTCTGTAGCACCAGAATCGACAATAAAAAGTGATCCATCACGTACATGAAGTATTCTGTCTGGAGCAACTGAACATAGGACGCAGCTTGTTTTTGGTACAATGTTGTTTCGATGTTCAGTAGCATATGCTCTATTCCAATTTGTGTCGAATCGACGCTTATAGCACATATGAGTGGGATGATCAGATCGTCCACAATATTCACAAGAAGAAGAAGAAGAGTCTCTAGATAAACGTGGTTGTTTTGTGGTAATATTGTGTTCTTCATCATATTGACGTGCCCAACAATCATCTTCAATATGGCCATTTCTGTTGCAGTAAGAACATTGCTTATTAGGAAATTTGAGACGAGAGAAAATATTACCGCGACAGCCACCTCTGCGGTTTCCTCGTTGAAATGGACGCCTTCGAGCATAAAAAGCACGTTCCATCTGTTGTGACTCAGTCTCCTCTTCTGAAATCATAGTTGTATCGTGACCAGCATTTCGACGTTCTTGACGTTGAGAGTATTCAATTAAAGACATGCAAGCTTGGTCGAAATCAAGACCATCTTGATTAGAGAGAATAGTAACAATGTTATCATAAGAAGAGTCCTTCACCGTATCAAGGAGAAGTGTAATCAGTTGCTTTTGTGGAACAGGATCACCGACAGCAGCAAGTTGATTAATAATAGATTTGAAAGACTCAATATGTCCCGTCATGGCAGTACCAATTTCATATTGTAACTTGTTAAGCAACCCTCTCAAATAAAGTATTTCTGTAACAGATTTCTTCTGAAAGTTTGCAATAAGGTACTTCCATACGTCATGGGAAGTAGGCAGTTCATACATATCAAGCAAAAGGGAATCAGTAAGAGCAGAAAGAATATATCGACGAGCTGCTTTATCACGTCGTTGCCAATCCGTATAGGCAACATTCCAATCTTCAAATATAGGTCCTTCAGTGATAAGCACGTTATCATTATCCGTATCAACAGGCTGAGGCGGACAAACACGATTTCCAAGAACAACATCGGAGAGTTCATCGCCTTCAAGAATTAACAACATCTTTGCTTTCCAGCCTGGAAATCCTTGACCTTGGAAAGGAGGAACAAAACACTGGCTAGAAGGAAAGCCGTTGACGAGAATATTCATAGCCATATCTTGTTGCGAGAAGACGTATAAGATAAGATCGCAGAATCTGCACACCATATATGGTGAAGGCCACAATTGAGAATGAGAGAGATATGAATACTACGTTCTGTCACCGATAAACGTAAGAAGGATGCTCAAGAAACGTCCAAAGATGTGAGAGACGTCACCCAAAAAAGACAGGGTAAAGGAGAGGTTAATAATAAACGAGTCCTCAAAATAGAGTGGCGTGAGACGCAAGAATGACGGCCACAATACGAATAGCAAAAAGCTAAATCTTCTCAAAAAAGTTAACGCCAAAATAAGAAAAACGATCGTGGACGCTTCACGAAGAAGTAGGACGAAGAAAGCTGCGTCAAGCTCTATTGCAGTAAAAACAGCATAACTTTCTGCTGCGAACTCCGATTGACGCAAACCTAGAACTCAAATTGAAGAGCTCGAGGAGACGAACAAGTTTTGGATGAAAAGTGCCATTGCGCTACGCTCCACTGCGCTTTTCCCGTTTCTCCAAATTTTGAGCAGAACAACAAGAAAAATTGAGATGAAGTTCAGGGTGTCATTAACAAGAAAACGTAATCAACGATTAGATTGATTATAAATAAGCCACTCTTGTTGAGGCCCCCGAGGGCTTGTACGTGGAAAAATAATGTTTTTTTTCATGCATGGTCATGAGATAAAGATGTGGTGTTTGATGTACAGAGAGCACCCCCTCCCCCTTTCCATTTTGCTATGTGTTCAAAGGCCTCACAAATCCTATGCACTAAACATTCAACACTAGAAATTGGCGAAACAAGGAGCCAATTTTTACTTCTTTGTGTCCACCCCCTGCTCTTGGGAATGTTTTGGTAAAGACATTTCTTGGTATCTGAAACCACATGTGACCTCTATTGTTATAGTATCCAACCAAAAGTTTCTTGATTAGCATTTTACATAAACACGAGTGATACATATCTTCTATGTTAACAATCTATGCATCTATAAGTTATGTTTACACTTTCTCTATCCAAATGAGAGACATAGTAGAAGTTATCTACATTTAAGAGTTAAGTTCACACGGTTCATCTTTAGCAATATTAGCAATACCAAAGAAATAGCTACCAATAGCCAATGAATAAGAATATCTAAGAAGATTTGATACCAAACACTTGTCACACAACTCAAAAAAGATGGAAACTCAAAGGTTTTACAATATATGTATGTTGAAACATGAAACAATAATAAGTTAATTGTTTACCTAACAATCACCGCTATACATCAACACCTCCATCTCAAGTTGTCCTATTTATAAGTCAAGCTTGGTATATGCATACTAGTATGGAAAATAACATGCTGGAAAGCAATGGTTTGGCTTTCTCAACTTGTGAAACGTTGATAATGAAGCAGGATATATTCAATATCCCCAAATGAGGACATCTTGACAACGGTTATGATCCACTTTAATAAGAATAACCATTAATCATTAAACTGAAATCAAAATACTGCTTGAATTTCTTCATGGTGGAGTGATTAAGACTTGAGACTTGAAACATCTTAGAGGCAAATCAACAATGTTTCTCAAATCTGTATGAAACTCTAGTAATCTAAATTAAATAGTCTCACTCAATATGACACCATTTAACAAAAAAACATATTTACATTGCACCAAAATGAGTATAAATGCAAAAGTTGTGAGCTCATACTTTTGCCATCTTTGGGAGTAGAGGTTTCCATGTAGTGTGAGTGAATGAAAGTAGAAGAAGGACAATCTTGTTTCATGGTGTAATGGAGGTAAGAGAAGGGAGAGGTGGGAAAGGGGACGAGATGTGGGAGGAGCTTGCTTGGTGCTACAATGTAGGTGGGACAAAGCTAGCAAAGAGATAATGTTGGACTATAGGTGGTGCATGTGGTTGTTGAAGCAATGGAGAGCTTGAAAAAGGGATTGGAGAGAAAATCACTTTTTACGTATAGAATAGTTTAGAGAGACTTTGGACGGTGGAAACTGATGTTTTGATTTTTTTGGGGTTTTTTAGTGCATGTTTTTTACTTTTAAAGGTCAAAAATGCTTTTTTGACCATGAAATAGATTTGGGAGCCTTTTAAGGAGGGAAAATTTGAATTTTGATTTTTTTAATTTTAAATTTCAATTTTATAGTGTATTTCTAAATCCGAGCCAAAAAGTGGGGAAAAAGAGGTCAAAGTGGTCCCCCCATCCCTTTCCCCTAGCCATCTCCCTTACCTTCTCACTAGGTAAGAGGCCATCAAGAGGTGTAAAGCTACTTTTTCCCCCTACTTTTTTGAGGGTATAGAGTGTGTCCACTACCCTCTTCCTATTGGCTGGCCTCTAATTAACCTCAATCCCAAAGGCCCCCTAGAGGGTTCATATTTTTCCTAACGCTATGCGTTTGCTTGGCCCAACACATAAATCCTACTGGACAGGACACAACTTCCGTTTCTTATTGTTTCTAGAGAGACCATAGTACCAACTCTCCACCATATTTTTGTATGAAACTTCTGCATGACGTGGACTATATACTTAGCATTGTTAATCCATGACACTTCATTGCAAGATGAAATGTTTAACTATTCACATTACTTTTTTGTAGCTTGACTTAAAGATCTGCATGTAGCTAACAAAATTAAAAAAAACCTGGACAACATTTCCAAGTTAGTAAAGTACTTTATTTCTTATTGCAATCCGTTGAGCTTTTATGCATTTTCTTGTTTTATAATTTTGCACATTTCTTCCTTTAGTTTTCTTTACTTGCATGTTGTTTTCAGAACTATACACTTGATGTTGATCAACATCTACATATATCAATTAGACACACAATTCTTTGCATACAATTACTAGCCAATGCATGTAGTGTATTGCAATAGTGAATGTACCTTGCACATCTTTACTTTAGTCCTAAATAATTGATGCCATACTATATATGTCCTCATTTGTCCCATACTAGGTCTCAGTATGAGGTTCTCAACCCCTACAAGACTATAGTCCAAGCATCAAAAAGCTAGGGAGTGAGTTGTAACTGGATTGAAACTAGCTCACAGTCCATATGCTAGGTCATGTTTGAAATTAGTGCAATGTATAAAGATTAGACCATGCAGTGTGACATTTGTGCTGAAAATCTAGAAATATGTCCCTCTTGCACAACAATAGACCTTACATATAATGATAAAGACAATCATTAGAGAAAATTTGGACTCTCAAAGGGGCCCTATAAGAAGGTTTGACTTTGTCTCTCTTGTCCAAAGTGGGCAACCCGGTGAAGTACATAAACGCTTTGTCAAAACCCTATCAACCAACATATCATTTGAAAGATCTTAAAAAGTGGTTCTAAATCCCCAAACTTCGACAAATTTGGAGTTGATTTGTAGAAGTTATGGTCTCCCCACTGAAGCTGAAATGTGGGGTGAGATTCCATTAATAAGACAGAGCTGTCACATCAAAAAGTGGAATCTTCTAGAATATAAGAAATCTGATGGCATGCTACATATCAATGGATAGATCTGGATGAGTACATTCTAAATATAAAAGGTCCGACAAGTATTGATTTCATTTGTAAATTTTTTATCATGCATCTGTTTTGAACAAAAGGGAAAAAGTCAAAGTCCTTATAGGGCCCATTTGAGAGTCCAAAATCTCCCTAATGCATCAGACAAATAAAATAGACTATCATGATGCACTCACTTCAATATTATTACTTGGTGCTTTGGAATACACATAAGTAAAATACTCATGAACGACTTGTACTTCTTGTAAAGCATCTAATTCCCATCCAAGAGATATTGTTGTCCATGCACCTAACTACATACATCGTATTATCTCTGCACGACAATTGCATACACAGTTGCTCATTATTATCAACATATTAATCAATGTGACAAAAAATACACATACAATAGCAGGAGGGTTACTAGAACGGAGGTCTTTGCTAGATAACCTACAAATATCTTGGCCAAGTAATGCTACTCTCATGAACTATCCACCTCAACCATTTCAGATGTCCTTGCTTTCAACATAAAGAGAAATCCTATATTGTAGAGATATAAGTGCATGCCCAAATGACAAAATAAAGAAATAGGATTTTGCATATTGTCTAAACTTGGTTCTAGGTGAAATGATAGGCTGCCATTCAGAGCTACAACCCTTTGACCTAATGGATCAGGCCCAAAACAAATGTAGTTTCTCAATTTTGGAAACATTGCTTGAGTCATCAAGATGAAACACATATACCACATCTGATACACATGAGTTTGAATTCAAAAAACTTTGCAATAGAAATATGCTTCTTAGTCGTATTGCTTCCTTCATGTACAATTGATTGCCAAGCCGAATATCATAGTTCAAGGACATCACAATAGAGTCAGTCCTTTTCCCGTTTTTTTTTTCCATGTGGACGTGGTTAGTACAATGGACATATTCAATTTGATGACTACATTCAAATGAGAATATACACCCTATTCTCTTTGTATAGATTATACAAACATCAAAGTGCACATAGGAATGCAAGCAATGAGGAAGCCACCCGGAACATAAATCGCTTTAACCTTCTAGTGATGATTGCTGATAGTCTATCTTGGCATATACGTTCTTTGAAGGACTTGATCAACATGGTTGATGCACAGGGTTTACCAAACATATTCACCACATTTACAACTGATGAAGTAACCACCACCATAAAATGGAATGAGATTCACACAATGGAGAATATAGCTCTAACATTTAACCCCGATTTCTCTTGAAAATATTGCCTAGTTGAATGCACGTTGCTCTTCCACATTCGATTAAAACAGTTCATGAATCGCTACACTTGCAGGGAAGTCAAATCCTAGGCCGCATTCATCACCACCTTGTGCGGTATGAGATCGAAAACAGGGAAAATTTCCATCGCCAAGTCATTTTTGTTGGAATTAGGGTTGCAGAGAAATGCACACAGCTTGGAGAAGACGAAGGAAGCTGAAGGCACGCAATAGAGAGTGTGTTACTTAGTATGCAATGGAAAGATAGATAGCCCTAGAGTGATGGGCGTATATACAATGCACGGGGGGAAAAACCTCCTAAAGAGGGAAAAAATGCCCCGACGGTCCTAGTGTGTTCACACACATCACTACCACATGTATATGGTAACAAATCCCCCCTGGATTGATGCGGTGAACCAGAGCTGGCACATGAGTAAAAGGAAGTGCCATGCCCTGAGGACATGATCAGTCCACAAAGGGGAGTAAGCCCAAAGCTTTGCGGAAAGCTTCAAGCTTCTCACGAGACAATGCCTTTATGAAAAGATCTGCAAGGTTGTCCTGTGTTGGCACCTAAGCCAAGCTGATCTCTCCTGCTGAGAGCCTCTCCCTGACATAGTGGTAATGCACCTCAATGTGCTTTGTGCGAGCATGAAAAATTGGATTCCTAGCAACTGCCAATGCGCTCTGATTGTCAGTGTAGATAGTGTTGGCAGTGTCCTGTCCAACACCCAAATCAGCCATAAGGTGTCTGAGCCATACACACTAAACCATAGATGTGAAGACTGCCCTGTACTCAGCCTCACAACTCGAAGTGGCCACAGTAGGTTGCTTCTTGCTCAACCATGATATACATGAACTGCCAAGCATGAAACAAAAACCACTTGTGGACACTCGCGTGTCAAAACAACCAACCCAATCCGAGTCCGAAAAAGCATGTAATGATCCCCCCTTGGGATAAAACAAGCCAAGATGTAAAGTTCCACTAAGGTAGTGGAAAATCCTCTTGACAGATTGCCAATGCTTAGACCCTAGGCGATGCATAAATCTGCTGACTTGTGAGACTGCAAACTGAATATCTGGCCTTGTGTTGCATACATAAATGAGGCAGCCAATAGCAGTTTGGTAAAGAGTGACATCAACAGGATCGCCAGCATCATGTAGACTCAACTTCAAACCTATTTCCATGGGAGTCGCAATAGGTTTGCAATCCTCAAGTCCAAACTTACATAGCAATGTCTCTATGTAACTTTTTTGACACAAGGCAACACCACCATTACACTGCTTAAACTGTATACCCAAGTAATGATGCAACAGTCCCAAATCTTTCATCTTGAAAGTAGCATTCAAATCAGCCTTAAATTCAGCAATATGTCTCTCATTTGGTCCAGTGATTAGCAAATCATCGACATAAAGAACCACAATGAGAAGTACATCACCCTCACGCTTTACATACAATGTGCTTTCTGTTGGACTGTTACGAAAGCCTCGTTTAACCAAATGAGTGTTAGCTTTCTCATACCAAGCACGAGGAGATTGCTTCAACCCATACAAAGCCTTCTTACATATGTACACTTTGTCCTCTTGTCCTTTTATGACAAAACCGCGAGGCTGCGTTACATAAACTTCCTCAAATATGTCACCATTCAAGAAAGCAGTAACAATGTCTGATTGATGTACATCCCAACCAAAATGAGCAACCAATGCACATAGAAAACGCACAATAGTCATACGACAAGTGGGAGCAAAAGTCTCTTCACAATCTATGCCTTTTTGCTATGCATAACCCTTTGCAACAAGTCAAGCCTTATGGTGATCGATCTCACCATCCGGCTTGCATTTCAACTTGTAAACCCACTTCGTACCAATGGCCTTTTTGCCAGGAGGAAAATTACATAAAGTCCATGTGTCATTCTCTATAAGTGCATTATATTCTGATTGCATGATAGCCATCCAATTTTCTAAATTCTGTGCTTCATCAAAGACAGAGGCTCCTCAACGTCATGTAAGCTAGACACAACCAAAGCATAACAATATGATGCATAAGATGCATGGAGAGAGCCTGAACGAGTACGACTAGACAGAGGTGCATCCAATTTACTGTCACGCAAAGTGTGCACGAGCCATTTTGGCACACCTCTAGCCTGCTCATTTTCATCCCTTTCCTCATCAAGTACATCATGTACATCTACATCAGTAATAGCATGATCTGTAACATTTTCAAAAACCCCCATAGGTTGTACATTTTCCTCATTGGAAATTACATTCGTATTTCCACCACTGAAAAGAGGCAACAAAGTGTCATAAATGTCTTGTGAGCTTACATTACTGTCTCTAGTACATGACAGCAAGGGCTGAACAGAATCTTACACAAACACTACATCCCGTGAAACCAGAATACGTTTTGTTTGCGGATGATACAACCTGTAACCTTTGCTTTCAGCACTATAACCAACAAAAATACATTTGACAGCCTTATCATCCAATTTTTTGCGATGTGTTTGTGGCACCAAAGCATATGCCAAACAGCCAAAAACACGCATGTGCTCAATAGAAGGCTTTCCATCATGCCATGCTTCATATGGAGTAATAGACTGCAAAGATTTCGTAGGACACCTGTTAAGTACATAAGTGGCACACATGATGGCCTCAAGCCAAAAAGAATGTGGGAAAGCTTGACTTTTGACCATACATCGTGCCATTTCCGTCAGTGACATGTTTTTCCTCTCAGCAACACCATTTTGCTGAGGTGTATAAGGCATTGTACATTGGTGTTTTATCCCACGACTAGCCAGAAATGCATTAAATTCATGAGACATACCCCCCCCCCCCCCCCCTCTCGATTGGAACGGGGGGTGCCCATAGTACATTTCGAGACATTTTCAGCCATAGCTAGAAATTGTTTGAAGCACATAAAAACTTCGGACTTTGATTTAAGCGGAAATACCCATGCATGCCTGGAGTAATCATCAATGAAAGTCACGAAGTAAAGGTAATTGCCCAAGGACGGAGTTTGCATGGGCCCACAAACATCACTATGCACAAGATGCAACCTGCATGTAGCCCGAACTGAACCATCCTTTGGAAACTTAGAACGCTGCCTCTTACCCAACATAAAAACTTCACAAACATGTTTGACAGGTGCTTCAAGAGGCGGCAAAGAAGCAACCATATCAGAT
Organism: Adiantum capillus-veneris; assembly: GCF_014529385.1. NCBI lineage: Eukaryota > Viridiplantae > Streptophyta > Polypodiopsida > Polypodiales > Pteridaceae > Adiantum > Adiantum capillus-veneris. The sequence goes on along the minus strand of NC_140949.1, from coordinate 104,823,331 downwards.
TTCTGCAAACGCAGCAAACTGACAAAATTCAGATGACCAAAACGTGCATGCCAAAGTTTTGCATCTGAAATAGCCCTTGAATCTGCAACAACATTTGCAAAAAAAATTCCACACTTGTCACACAAAGTGAGCTCATACAGCCCCCCCCTTGCAACTTGACGAGGCACCTAGGGTAATAGAAAACTACTGGCAAAAATCCTCACCTATTACCAACTGGAACAATTGGTTTCAAAGGGTGACAAGCTCATTTCAAACGGTATGATCTACCCAAGGAAGAGGGGAGTGTTTGTGGACATCCATCATTCACTTGCTTCCCTCTCAACCTTTTTCCCTGACCTCTATATCTCCCAATCTTAGGGAATGTACATATAAGCTTTATACTCACCAAAAAAAATTAAAAATAAAGAGCAAGAGCAATTAGCAAACGAGTATGCACCTTAAAAGTCAAAACATTGACTCAGACCTATCCATGTCACATCTGGTACAATGAAACAGAAACCTATGCCATAAAACACCTTTGATCCTCATCACTTGAGTGATGGAAGGTAGGTAAGATTAGTACGATAGGAGTGTTTCTATTTTAGAGTTGAGAGATTAGCGAAGTTCTCTTTTCCCACTAATGTGCCTCCTGGAGGTATTCCTTTTGTTTCCTAGTGTGTACAGGAGCGTGTTGCTATTGATAGGATTTGGACCTTCATGGAACCTTTCTCTCGTTCACACTTCAAATCAAGCGCGACCATCAACACAAACAGGTGTTTTATGTCCATTAGCATTGCCCTTATCTTTTTGCATCCATGTTTGTCTGCTTTGATTGTGATTGGTAGCATAATATTCAGTGCATTTGCTTAGTATCAAACATTTAATTCAATGTAATGTTTTGTCATAATCAGTAGTCTAGGTTTAAAAATCAAGCAGTCCGACTAAGCTAGTTTGACCAAGCTAGGTATTAGAAATCTTCTCTTAATACCATGGGGAATGCCTTCCTAATAAGCAATGGTTACTTAGGTTCTTAATCCGATTTAGGCAGCATTGTATGAAATGTACTAGGGCTTTCTAGTGGGCTTAACCCTATTGACCTTTAGCTTAAGTATTATAAAGGGAGTTTACTAATGTGATGAGCCTGGGGAGGGTAACAGTGTTATATGACCCCCCAAAGTTACAAAATTAAAATGCTGAAAATGAACAAACAAAATATCAAAGTGCCACAATGTAAAATTTTAAGCTGGAAGAGAAATCCCTGCTTAAATTGGTACTTCACTCACATGTATCGCCTATGGTACTAGAGCCCTAGAGGTTCCCAGTGTGGGCGCTTTTCCTTGAAAAGAAAAAAACCCAAGGCATACAAAATAAGCACACACATCATAATTGAATCAACGTGAAAAGACTTTGGGGGGTCAAAGGAAAGGTAATCAGTCAGGCGATGATTTCATGAGAAATTCCTTTTATGGTAGCTTAGCTACAAGGTCTTCTAGATATAGCCTCTAGTCAGCCCTCGAACATGAATACTTGGCTCTCGCGATTAAACAACTTAATTGACCACAAAAAATTAAGAAGCTTACCCATGGTATTAATATTCGATCTCTAGTGCCTTTCGACCGTCAAATTAGCGACCCCAGACTTGTTTAATTTTCTACCTGTACATCTGTTTTTGCATTTGATTACATTGCAATTTAATGTTCATTGCTGACAAATTGTTTGAAATTCTTTTACCAATCAATTTGTCTACCTAAAACTGCATATTCTTTTTAAGAGAATGCAATTACTGTGGCAATGTTGTTTGATTTTGCAGTGACTGAAGAAGGCTAAGGACATTCATCTCAAATGCTCTTCCACCTCGACGAACCAGCTTCAACTCAATAGCTTCCGAGGACAGAATCTACATCAGGAAGGGGGGCATGTTAACCCTCACGGCTCACGGACACCCCATCACCTACGACGGACATGTATTATGTATTTGGTAGAGTCAGGTACCGGGCTTGTCGGTCCAATAGGAAAAGGGTAAGAGTGATCGTCGATGAGAGGCGCACTCTAACTGGGACATTCAAGGGATTAGTTGGCTAAGCATGGGCGCCCAAGTGTGAATGGGGTGAGCTCATATAAAAGCCAACTAAACCTAATTTTTACTCATTCTCTCATTTGTGCAATAGAAGAGTGCTCTTGCTCCATCTCCATCTTCTTCTTCTTCACCTCCTCGTGTGTGTGTGTGTGTGTGTGTGTGTGTGTGTGTGTGTGTGTGTGTGTGTGTGTGTGTGTGTGTGTGTGTGTGTGTGTGTGTGTGTGTGTGTGTGTGTGTGAGAGAGAGAGAGAGAGAGAGGGAGAGTGTGTGTGCGATCGAGCATTACGAAGGCACGACGGCGGCGAAGCGGTTGAGCGCGGCACGACTGCAGCTTCTTCTTCATCGCGGCGAGGAATCCACCACGAAGGCGAGCGTAGAGCGGTGAGTGACACACCCTTTGCTCTCTTGAGCTTGCTAGTTTAGGCTTGTTGTGTGCTTGGAGCCGTTTGTGGCTCGCACACGGTGTATCGGCAAGTCCCTTGCTTCGACAGTGCGGCAAGGAGCGCACAGCCACCGTGAAAGATTCATGTTAAGCCAGTTCCTTGAGCCATTGTTGCAAACACCACCACTCAAATAGCATAGTAAGAGGTAACCTTGTAGCATGACGCGTTAGAGACCTGTTCTTCAAAAAAAAACATGTATGAATTCAACATTTTCAAGTTGTATAATAAAGACACTTGTTAAGTATATGTTGTACAAATTTGCAAGTATTTCCATCGAATTGGGAATAAACAATCCTAAAATATACATTATGATAAGATTACCCACCTTTAATAAGCATGGATTTGAAGCACCTACCTGCAAGATGTAACAAAGAAGGTTGTTTTAGAGAAATCGTGGTGACACTTAAGCTCTCTAACCTTCGACCTTTCACTATTTGACACTCATCGATTTCAACACAAATTCAATCTTTATGCCAAGCACTGCAAAACAAGTAGAGGCAAGACCTTAGACTTCAAAGCCTATGATAAGAAGAACACAACCAAAAGTAAGAATTATATTGCTCCCTTGCACCAAGGGGTGTTTCTTTCAATATGTGATGGTGTTGGCAAGCTCCATAATGCGAGCATCCTTTTCCTGCATTTTTTGTTGGAGAGTTTCAACCTTCCTCTCCGAAGAGGCAATACTTTGTGGTAATGCCATTGTTTTGAGATGAAGAGATTAACATTCGTGCATCCATAAATGCAAAGAAGCAACTGCACCCATAGACAATCGCTTGCAATAGCCTAACAGGCCTGCTTCTCCCCTCCCAAGATATTGAAGAATCATCAAAAGGCTATTAAAGGATGGATGGAAGCGGCTTATAGGATCGTAAGGGTACAAATGGCATCCACCCAAATGTCAACCTTCGTCTCATCGGCGGTGCGATGTTCCTGTGATGACCTCTGCTCACCCTCACATGCATCCTTTGGTGCAAACTCCGTGCGCAAGTGAATATGTACGCTTTTGGTGTGCGGAGTATATAGTGGTGGAGGCACACAATTTGTGATGTCTGTGAGCACCATGGCAGCTGATGCGTGAGGACGCAAAGGATGAAAAGAGGGAGGGAGACGGGAGGAGAGATGGGGGCAAGGTGGGAGAGGGAGAGAGAGGGGAGGATGAGGAGAGAAGGGTGCACGGAGGGAGAGGAGGGAGGAGGAGCAGAGAACAAAAGTTTTGTTTTTTGCGGGGGGGGGGGGGGGGGGGGGGGGGGGGGGGGGGGGGGGATTTTTAAAAAAGTGGACTTTAAGTGGTTATAGGTCAAAAAATGGTTTTTTTTATATGCATATATGTTGTGGGGGAGTTTTAAGTAAAAAATTAATAAAACTAACTTTTTTGAAAAAGAAAACCAATTTTTGGCACTTAGTAACACACGTTTTTGCTGATGTAGCCACACTCCTTTCCTCCCTTCACTTTCAAAAAGCTAGAGAGAGAAAGTGAACTCATAGGTCCACATTCTACATGTGCCTAAAAAAAAGGCTAGAAAAGCCTATTCAACACTAGCCTCTTGAATACCCTTGTCCCCTTAACCCTACACAACATTAGCCTTAATCCCTAAAAATTAGGCCCATGCAAAGTCCATATTTCTCCTAATGGGCATATGGAATTGGATTTAGATAACAGACGTTGCAGTGTTGTCCGGGCTGGAGTCCTGCCTGTACAACCGAAACGTCCACTTTTGTGAATATATGTCCTCTCTGTCAAACACAAAACAAGAGTTAAGAAAAATACAAAAGATACACGATATTGATGAAATATAAGAGAAGAAGAGCTAACTTTATGTTCTAAATCAAGGGTCCATTGCATAAAGAAAGAGAGAGAGAGAGAGAGAGAGAGAGAGAGAGAGAGAGAGAGAGAGAGAGAGAGAGAGAGAGAGAGAGAGAGCATGAGGGACTAGCTGGTGAAGTTAAAGACGTGAACAACGAGGTGATGGAGACAAAGAAGATTGTAGTGTTTCAATTTCAAGCCATTGACCGGGCATTAGTCCACCTCTTGGTTAATGTGGTTGAGGAGATCGCTATATGTGGAGTAGTGCATGCATGATGGATGTTCTTTCTAGAGAGGCTTTTAAATACTCTCAAAGATTTTGTACACCTACAGGCCCAGCCAGAGGCATGCATGACCAAAGGATGGATCGTGCAAGAGGCATTTGTTTACATTTTAGAGTATTTGGCACAAGTTGATCCCTGAATGCCTCCATGTGGTCAGATGAGGAGGATGCAAGGATGACTTCACACTTGCCAAGTGGAAAGGGAGAATTATTTAACATGGATATGGATCCACACCGAGTCCTCAACAAATTTTGCATCCTCAATACAAAGGTTATAACCAAGTTGGTGGATTTGGGGACAATGGCAAAAGCAAGGCGTTTGCAAGAGAGGGAAGCATGGAAGCAATTTATGGAGGCAGGAGGGCACCCCCAGTTCCACAACACCTTGCATGTTTCCCGCAGCATTTTTTTCTAGAGTCTCTGCAGTTTGCCTTTTCATGTTTGCTGGACTAGAGGACGAGCTAGCAAGACTATCTAACATTGTGATGTGTCCTTGTTCCCCGTGTTAGCTAGTGGAGCTTGTTCGTCCCCAACGTTTTCTTCTTCTCCATTGATGCTGGCAGAGTGTGAGCTAAGTCAATGGGCTAGTCTATTGATTCCTCTCTGCCATGTCCTTGTTCAATCGGCTTGGTTGGAGGTGTCTGTTTCAATTTCAAGTGATTGAGAAGAGAAATTATCTTCTATTTCTTTTTTGGCGGCGTGGTACTGTCACTAGTATTTGTTTCGCTGTATCAACGTCCGCTTGTGGTGTTGTTCTCTTTGCTCCTATTGTTACTATAGTCAAATCATTGGCTTCATCTGTATTGTCCAGTTCCATCTATTTTTTAGCAAAATCCTACTGCTACTGAGTAAACTGGCTCATTCTAGCCACATGCTTTGCAGCTTTATCCAAAACCTTGTTTGCATTGGGATGTGCTGGGATACAAGTTTCCTAGTACAAGAACTACCATGCGTACCAAGATTTAAAAACATGATGGTGTTGGGTCTTGACCTTAGCTGTTTGCTGAATCAGGCTATTATGCAAAAATGTGGCCAAATTGATTTTTGTCTTTAAATATTTAAGCATGAGCAGTAACATCAAAACGGCTTTTCAGCAACATAAATCGGGTTGTTCTTTAAATTGATGGCCTTTACAACGAATTTATGTATTGGTCCATATTGTAAGGCAACCACTGGGACTCCGTGAGATCTCCTCTTTCTTTTCTTGGTCGCCTCAACATCTTCTTTCAGATGTCTTCTAACCTCTTCTGTTGAGCAGGGTTTGTCCTTGACATTGTATGGCATTCTAAGCACATGACCTACAGCTATTGCTGTAGCTTGGACTTCCCTACCATTAATCTCTGTTGAGGAACCACTATCCGTGTCAAATGTGTCCATGACCTACTGGATGATACCTGCATCAAATTCCATTTGAGTGGCCTCTAACACCACCTCTAAATCCCATAGCTTTAAGAGTGCTCGTTCATTTTGGTGAAATATATATTTCCCAATGTTGTTGTGAGGCACTGAGAAAACCTATTAAGTTTTCTCCACCTATTGCTTTATGCATTCTGTAACTTGGTCAAGAGTCTCCTACATCTACTCAAAAACCTTCTTGGTCTTTGCCATGGTTGTGTCCTCTGAACAATCATGCAAAGATGATGATGCACCTATGGTGGTGGAGAAAGAAAATCACAATAGCCTTGGAGTGCCAGGCTTAGAAGTGAAAGTTGTAATAGCAAAGGATGAGGGAGAGGTAGTCGCTTTCTACAGGCTATGTAGGCGGTGAAGGCACGGAGAGCACTGTAGGAGGAGAAGTGACTTGCATGTTTGCTTGAGAAAGAAGTGAGGGATCCCACACCCTTCACAGTTATCTTTATATGTGCCATGAATGCTCCACGCTCTTGCTCTCTTAGTTTTAGGGCCGTCGTCTACCACGTGGAAGCCATGTGTTGGTCAAGCCGCCCATTCATTACCTGAAAGATTTTGCTCTTGATTTTTCATTGCTTGTGACCGTTAAGATTGTCGTATTGTACTGGGTCTGTCTTCATCTGAGTTTGAACTAGACTTAATTTATCAACTCGTTTTAGCAACTCCTGGCATCTCTCCTCAACTAGTCTGAGATGTGGAACAAGTCAAGTGGTTCACTTTTTGAGCCTAAATGGTTTTCTGGTGCTGGTGCTACTAGGATTTCCTCTGACGTGGCATAATACAGTTTGACCTTGGCCGCATTATATACTCCAGGAAATAGTAATCCATATAAATATCTTAATCTTATTGTTCCATTAGAGAATACCCAGTGAACCTCATAGGGTCCAAACCATGCTATCTTCAGGTTAGGTTTACTTGGTCCCTGTTTTGATTGATATAGAAGTACCAGATCACCTTTCTTGAACTCTCTAACCTTAATTTTACTATCATGCCAGTGTAGTTGGACAACCTCCTACTCCAACATCACTCGTTTTCAGAATTTCATCTTGTTGTAGTAACACATCCAACCTCTGTTTCAAATTCTTGTTAAAATCCATTCCATGTTTAACTGCCACTTTGAGACTTGGGATTGAAAATTCAGTCAAAACCATTGCCTCTATCCCGTACACCATTTAGAAGGGTTGCATGCTAGTAGTGACCTTGTAGGCAGTCCTATAAGCCCATAATGTTGTTTGGAGTTTGGCATCCCATTGATGTGTCTCTTTCTAGGCTATTTTGGTTTAAATGGTCTTTATAGTCTTGTTACAGCTGTTTGCTTGACCATTGCACAGGGTGTAGATTTCGGTGCTTGACTTAAAATATCTCAGTCAGTATCTGAATTATTTTGTTTATGAAGTGTGTACCCTAATCGGAGACAATCTCAATCAGACATCCATATCTGCAAATGATATTCTCATATATGAACACGGTTGTTGATCTAGAAGTATTATCTAGTAGGGCCTTAGCTTCTACCCACTTACTCCCATAGGAGGTAGCCATTATGATATACCTACCCCATAAAGTCTAACCCCCACTTCATAAATACTCGTAGTGGATGAACTAGAGTCAGAGGTGTCATGTCAGCTAATTAGCCTGCCCATACGCTGACAAATGTCACAAGTCTTGCAAAATGCTCTGACATCCTCCATCATAGCCTGCCACCACAGGCCTGCTAGTTTCTTATAAGTGATGTCAGTGGAGAAATATCAACATGCATCTCCAGGTTATGAGCCTTTGTGACGACTTGCATCCTCCCTTGCATTGGCACACACCATCAATACCCAATATGTAAAGAGCTCCTCCAATGATGGTAAACTTTAGACTCTTTATAATCAGCTTCCTTTCCTTTGCATGGGACTAGTCTTCTAGAAATCCTAGCAATTGAAGAAAATAATACACATCTTGCTATTTTGGGTTTGATCCCTCTTCTGCTATACTCTAGAAATGTTCAACGTCTACTAATTCATCTCTTAATGATGCTTCTGAATAGCCTTATGTGCTTCTTTAAAAAAAAATCAACACCACAATCGGTTTTTCTTGGCTTATAAAATATTTTCAATTCAAATTCCATTAAAAACATCATCCACCTTATCAACCTTCCTTGAATAATCACTTTGTTGATTAAGAAAAGAAGTGCATGATGATCCACATAAAAGTAAAACAGCTTCCTCAACCAATAATGTTTTATTTTGTGGCATTGAACATCATTCCCAGTGCTTCCCTTGTAGCGGTGGAATACCCTTCTTCAGTTGTTGAATTGAACTCGCAACTGGAAAAGTAGACTAGGTAGTCTGTCTTCCCATCATACTAGGCCAATATTTTCCTCATCATCATTCCAGATATGCACATGAAAGATTGCATCCCAATCTGGTTGATGAAAATTGGCTTCTTGTTGATGGCACCCTTCAAGCACTCAAAACTTTGCTCACATTCCTGGGTCCAAATGAACTTATTTCCTTTCTTGGTTAACACATATAAGGGAAGTGCTTTGGATGCAAACATACAAATAAACCGTCTGTAAAAGTTGATATACCCCAAAAAAGAGCTTAGTTCATACACTATTATCGGCATGTTGGCTTGTTGAACACACTTAACTTTTATCAGTGGCCATCTCAGTGCCATTTCTGGAGACGATGTGTCCTAGAATCTGTCCTTTTCATACCATGAACATTGATTTGAAAGGGTTTAGGCATATTCTTTTCTCCCTACACCTCTCAAAAACCATATCCAAAAATAGCAAATGCATTTCCTCTATGGATAAAATAGTGCATTAGGGAAAATTTGGACTCTCAAAAGGGCCCTATAAGGAGGTTTGACTTTGCCTCTCTTGTCCAAAGTGGGCAACCCGGTGAAGTACATAAACGCTTTGTCAAAACCCTATCAACCAACATATCCATTGGAAAGATCTTAAAAAGTAGATTCTAGATCCCCAAACTTTGCAAAATTTGGAGTTGACTTATAAAAGATATGGCCTCCCCATTGAATTTGAAATGTGGGGAGAGATTCCATTTATAAGACAGAGTTGTCACATCAAATAATGAAATCTTCTAGAATATAAGGAATCTAATGGCATGTTATATATCAATGGATAGATCTCGATGAGTACATTCTAAATCCAAAAGGTTCGATAAGTTTTGATTTCATTTGTAAAAAATTTATAGTTCGTCCGTTTTGGACAAGAGGGAGAAAGTCAAAGTCCTTATAGGGCCCATTTGATTTCCCTAATGAAATCATCTACAAATATGGCCATAAACTTGTATATAAAAACTCGCTGAATATCTCCATTATACATCTTTGGAAGGTTGTTGGAGCATTAAAGAGTCCAAATGGCATGACTAGGTACATGAATGCTCCCCATTCAGTGATAAATGTTGTTTTAGCCGGCTCTTCAAGTGCAATCTTAAGTTGATTGTAGCCGTTGTATCCATCCTTAGAGCTCGACATTTCGTGGTGCACGGGGCAAGGATCATGTGAGCTACCACAAGTGGCATGTGGTCATCAAGTGTGTAGCACGTGTATAGGGAATGAGTAGCATGTGTGAGGCTTTGTAGGTTCCATTGGAAAAATGTAACTATGCACTTACATGGTGCATGCTTTGGGAATCTCGAGGATTTTGACAGTGGTGCACATGTGGGTGCACATGGTTTGATATGTGTTAGTTGCATATACATCCTAGAAGCTATGTGTGTGATGATATTGGTGCTTCGGTCATGGAGTGTTCTTAGCAAAGTGTATTGGTAGTGTCTATAACCCCTTACAATCTTGAGATTAGGTGTTTCATACATAGCATAAACAGTTTCACTTTTCTCTGAGAGATTTGACAAGTCAATTTTTGCATACATTACCAAAAGCTTGAATGTTTTGATGCCTTGTTGCGGATGCTCCTACGTGAATGCCTTGATGTGTTTTGCAACTTCTTTGCCGAACCAATTTAGTCTTTGAATCTTGAATGGATTGAGCAATTGAAATGCTTTGGATGCACATTACAGTGGAGGCAATGCCTTAGAACCCTAGGTGCGTGAAGCCAAGGGATTTGTGCCATGGGAAGATAGCATTGGCCACGGCGTGAGAACTTGGACGCAATGGGCATTTTGTGAATGGCCCCTTAAATGATAAATTCCCCAAGTTTTTTTCCAAAAAAAGAATTGTCAAATGAACTTTAACTACCTTGATGTGCAGGTGTCAAGGATGGGTGTTGAGTCCCAACGTTGGTGTGTGGGCTCAAGTAGGGCCCGGATGATGATGACAATCAAGTGCGGCTATAATGCAGCACTTCAAGTGGGGCTAGTGGGTGAAGAGGTGGAGATTCAACTTGTGGAGAACCTTCCAGACACCGTTGGAGTAGTTAGGGTAGTCGAGTCTGCACGTACAAATGACAAGGCAGTGTGTTGACAAGTAGGTGCTTATTGAAAGCAAGGGTGCACGAGCAGTTAGTTCTTTGCAAGCTGCCAAAAACAGTGGGCCGTTGCCTTATTGTCCCCCCCCCCCCCCCCCCCCCCCCAAAAAAAAAGTGGTTCCCACACTATAGAAACATGCACATTAAAGAGATTATTTTTGTCCTCTAGGCCACACACATGCATTGGGAAGGGGGACACTCACACACTCACTTAATCAAGGGATATTAAGCATAAAATTATCAAACAAATCAAACATAATTCTTAATCAAAATGCCCTTGCTCAATACTTGGGCCAAATGTAGCACGGATTGGTGCAATCGAAAGCTATTCCAAGGGGTTACAAGCACGCAAACTCGAACAATTTAAGCAAGCTCATAGTTTCTTCAATGAAAACAAGCAAGAAATTCACCAAAAGTTGAAAAAAAAATAGATCACAATACACTAAGCAAGAAATTCACCAAAAGTTGAAAAAAAATAGATCACCAAAAGTTGAAAAAAAATAGATCACTAAGTAACTTCGATTAGACCAAGAAGAGTAGTGGCTCGAGAAACTAGTCCAAGAACATGCTCAAGGCTTGGCTAATTAGGAATTAATAAAGAGTGTAATTAGTGCTAATGTTATTATGCAATGTATGGAGAATTATGATTAGGGATTTCAATGGCCAAGAGAGAGAGGGCCAATGCAATGTAGCATAGTGAGGATGCCTATGATCTAATGAATTAGGAAATTCTAATGTAAGCCATGCTCTGATACCACATGTAAAGTTATGGTGGATAGACCAGTCATGGTTGCACCATAGCCGATAGATAATTAGGAGTAGACTAGAGAGAGAGTGAGCTCAATACACTATGTAGAATGAAAATAGCTTGCTTGATTCATTAGAATTGGAGAGAGATTTACAAGCTTTGGATATTGGCCATAAATAGGCTCAATGTGGGAAAGTGCAATCGCCACGTGGAAATGGGAAGGGTCATGTGAGCTACCGCGTGGCATGTGGCCATCAAGTGTGTAACATGTGTATAGGGAATGAGTAGCATGTGTGAGGCTTTGTAGGTTCTATAGGAAAAATGTGACAATGCACTTAAATGGTGCATGCTTGTCTTTTAGGGAGTGTCTCACTATGAGTGTAAGCTAAGGCTTCCCCCAACATTACTTTAGGTCTATTGTGTTCCTTGCATTTGTGTTGTTGCCCAAGATATCCTTTGGGACCCAACGCTTTAGCATTTCAACTACATAAAACCTATGACATGGTCAGTGTGCCACATTCTTCAACGCTAAACCTTTCTTTTTCAACTTCTTTCTTCTTGTATTTTTTCTCTACTTCTTTTTGGAGTTTGTGTTGTTGTCCTTCATTTCTAGAGGGCCAACATTTCAGCCACAACATTCATGTGGCATGGTCGGCGTGCCACATTCATCAATGACAAATCTCTCTTTCTCAACTTCTTCCTTCTTGTCTTTTTGCCTTCCTTTTACTCATCTTGCTTATCCACCACAACAACCTTCTCTCTCCTCTTTCTTCTTTTCTACAGAAGGTTCTTTTCTAGGGCTTAGGGGGCTTAATGCACATTCCTCTCCCTCAATGGAAGAAAGAAACCCTTTTTCTTCATCTATAAATTAAAGTTGCTCTTTTTCTTTCATGTTGAGCTATAAAGGAGGAACCGCAGATGAAAATCAAACAAAGGAGTTGGCTTTGCTTAAGGTGCTTGTCATTGTACACATTAAGCTCCAATTGCTCATATGCCATATTAGGAAGATTCAAAACTTCGAAATTAAAGGTCTCATTCTAGACAAGATTGAGTTGCTTAGCTTTCATGTGTTTGTATTGATGAAATCCTTCAAAATTGACTAGCCCATACTCACTTTATATAGAGCAATTATATATATAGCTCAACAATGAACCATGTCCAACTTTTGGCAAACGATAGCACCCCTCCACCATCTTCACCACAAGCTTCTAAACTACCATGTCTCTTCAATGTCATCCACTTTAAGGATCTCTTTGCTTGCCCTCTGTGAGTACCCTTGCTATAATTTCACAACCTACGTACACCTCATTACCTTGTTTAGTTTCTTGGTGTTGTTCCGGAAAAAAAAATCTCGTCTTTTTAATCATGGTGCCATCATTCTCTAAAATAGCTTACAACAAGCAAGGTACTGATCCAATGTTGAGATGTCACTTGCCAAAATTCCCGCACCCATTATCACACCATTAATAACGTTATGCCAAGAGGTGACCATGAAAGCTTGTCATGCCATCTAAAAAGAGCTTCCTTGAATTATTTATTTCAATGAATAAAGTTTTCTCTCGACGGGTGCTTTCAACATTCACAATAAGTGAACACAGCATATTTTTTCTATGTTTTCATGTACAGGCCAAAACACATAATGCGCCCATGTAAATGTGATAACACCCAATTTACTGTCACACAAGGTTTGCATTGTCCATTTTTCCATACCTCTAGCCTACTCATTTTCAATCTCCCAAGGTGTTTAAATCATTTGAAATTCCACTTCTCATAATGGTTATTTAGAATATTCAATTAAGAAATCTGCAACATTCACCACCAAATTTCTATGATTAAAGGTTTGACGGAAGGATTCCCATCGATTTCATGTCATACACGATACTAAGTGTTGATCTCTAAACCAACCATACCAAGACTGCATCAAGGTAGAAAAAGAAGATGGCATAAGGCCTGTAAATATCCCACCCTAATAAGATTTGTTTCAAAGGCAACCACCCCCCCCCCCCCCCCCCCCCCCCCCCCCCTCCCCCCGAAAAAGGTAGGCTCACTTTATCCAAACAAAAAATGGCCGCTCACATTTTTGAAAGGACTAAAGGCCGGCTGAAATTTCAGGATTTTAGGTTGAAATATTCAAATTTACAAAGAATTACCTTCTCATAATGGGGTGAAAAGGATCCAAAACCGGCACCATAAAATCAGTTTCCTGAGACTCTCCCCTCACCATATTGGAAAACTACCCTTTTAGAACCCTTCCTCAGAAAGATAAATCTTTCATCAAGCTGATAACTAGAGTTCCCATGAAATCTCACATAAAAAAATTTCCAGCAAAGAGAGTAAACAAGTCAAGGAAAGAACATAGGTTACAGGTTCCAAAATGTTAATACTAATTTGAATTTTAGGACTTCTGGGAAACAAGTCCTTGCAAACATCATCGTCGCCTAGAGGTGAAATGTGTGTGCATGCACACAAACACAGAACTCGACTACTCGCAAATTTCTTTAAAAAATTGAACAAAGCTCATGCTTTGCGACTAGAATTCAAGGTTCCCCACGCATGAAGTCCATTGACAAGATCATCTTTTGATCATACTGCAAACATCTTTACATAGTTTATACAAATCAACACACAAAGTTCACAGCAATTTACTTCATTGGTCATCCAATTTACTTCATTGGCCTAAAAGTACAACTAGGATTTAAACGCCTTGGCGAGTTTCAATCAACTCAAGTAAAAAGTAGCAAGCTTCAACTAAGCTTGCCTCAAAAAGACTTCCACCTTTCTCATTACCTTGAAGCACTATAAAAGGCCTCACCCCATAAAGGGTAAGACCTGCAAATTAGAGTAGGCTCATTTCATATACAAGGCAATAGGGCTGACTCATATCCAGCCCTGAACCCATAGATTTGCCATCAACCTTCAGCACACCAAATTCGAAGCCTCACCATCTTCAATATCCAATCCCAACAAATTAACCTCTTCAGTGATGTGTTTAGATTCCATTGGCTGCGGATGCAGGGTAGAGGAACCGTCCTCCGAGACACCACTGCAAGGAGCACCGAGTGAAGGTTAAAACTGCAAAATAAATCTCTAATCTGCCTTCAAGCTAAAACGTGGATCAACGAAACCATACTTATTCAAATGAGACTCTGAAGAGAGGTCCTCTTCAAGTGGTAATCCTACAGCATCATTGATCCCAGCCTTTTCTATTTGAGAACTCTTTGAAAGAGACTTGTTATCTGCAGAGGCTAATCTTGCAGCCTCTTCAGCCCGGTGAAGCGCCGCTTCCATAATGACAGCTTGATCTCTTGCTTTGGCCAGTTCCGCTCGCCATTTGCTTGCTTCTCGCAGAGCTTCATCTCTTAACCTTTCTGCCTCTAGCAGCTTTCCCTTTAAAGCTTCTAGCTTCATAACAAAAACACATCCTCAATCACCTTCCCTTACAAAAAACTGAAAGAAAGGTACAGGCTTAGAATATTCCATATCTCCAAGACAAGATTTCAGGAAGTGAAAAAGAAAGGAGGGTACAATAGCCACAAAGAAACAACGAATTCAAAAAAAGACACATCCAATTAGTGGCCGTATGATTCATGTAGCCTTAAATTGTTTGTATAGATGCCAAAAAACACACCTTGGGATCACAAAAAAGGGCCACTATAGTTGAAATGTGGACTGAGCCTTTTACAGGTATGACTACAAGCACAAAAACAACTATACAAGAGAAGGCTATCATTCAAGACCTACGTCATTTAAAGTGCAAACCTCATGAGATGAGCTGCAGAACTTTTTCAATAATAGCAATTTACGTCATTCCAGACCCCAGCACGTACCTCAAAAGAAGACTCGCGAATCTTTTCACCCAGCTCCCCACGCAACTTTGCGATGTCAGTTCTGGCAGCCTTCCTTTCCTTGTCCATGATCTGGGCAGCAGAGGCGGCAGCTTCAGCTGCCTCTGCCGTTTCAGACAGCCGTTCAGCCAACTCCTTGATAGTGGCATCCCTAGCTCGCATTTCCTTGGCTACTTGATGTAGCTCTTCATCTTTCACTCTAAGAGTTTCCTACAGATATGTTTCATGAACATAAGATACTCCATTGATAAATAATAACCAAAAGGCAAGGTTTGTGCTGAAATAAGTGCATACATAGATTTCAAGCTAATAAGACAAACCCAAACCTTCATGATGCTCATTGCATCCATTGGCATATCACTTTCATGTAACATGTCAGGCCTCTTGGCTGCTGTTGATGTCTGCATTGCGGCCGCTATCTCTTTGGCTGCTTCCTTCGCTGTTGCATTTGCAGCAGCAACAACTGCTGCCACAGTCCCAAGTTTTGCAGATCCAGTTCCACCCAAGGAGCTGACAGCCTCCTTGTGAGCCTTCAACACCAATTGCGCAGCCCTGTATAAAAAGACAGTAGGAAATACCTCTCAGTTTTTGCAAACCCCTTTTTCTATACGACGCTAAAGAGTTACGAACCTACAACAAAAGCCAAAGAAAACTTTGTTAATAAAGCACACTGCTTCCCTCACTAATATTAGAGCGCACAAAAAAAAACATAAGAGGGATACCAAACACAGCGCCGGAGTGGTCGTTGGTTAGTGTGACGGGTTTAAGGGTTGGGGTTTCCGCGTCTTGATAAGGGACGCACCTCTCACCAGCAGAGGCCAGGACATGCCCCCTGTGTGACATCGAGCCTGAGACAGAGTTGCACTGCACATGCCATTGCCCCGTCTACTACGAGATACGAGGCCACTTCCATTGCTTGTTCAGAGAGGGCTTTGGACCATTCTCCAGAGTCATGCAGTACGAGGATCAGAGATGCTTGGGTTTGTTTTTGCTCGAGCTACGCAGACACAGAGAGAGCCTGATGAGAGGACAGGCTAGCCAGTCTCAGAGACGGATCACAAATTTCTTTAGAGCTGCCACTCGACGCTCGGAGGAGTTACTACCACAGCACAGCTCGTCGTCTCACACCAGAGGCACATTGATCGACCGAGCGACTGAGCTGGGGAGATCCAGACGCCCACGACTGCAGAGGACTACACAGCATCGGCGGAGGCTGCATCAGAGGATTCGGATTACTTTGGCTCGACATGCACGACGCCCGGTCAGACTACTGACCATGGAGGAGATTGATGAGATCCGCTAGCGACCGATGCTGGATCTCTTGTGATCTAGCTATCCCAGCTAGCTGCTTAGTTCACACCTAGTAGTTTAGGATTCCATAGTATTTTATTGTGACATTTGTCATTTCATTTTTGTCATCTTGTTACTCTGACTCTGACTTTGTATCAGATCCACCACATTGTAACTTTCTGGTCTCATAGGTCACTTTGGCCTTTTGAAGACGTTAATATAACATTTCATTTCATTTCTCTCTCTCTCTCTCTCTCTCTCTCTCTCTCTCTCTCTCTCAACCTGCAGCACCCCCCTCGCCAGCATAACCTGCAGCACCCCCCCGCCAGCATAACCTGTAGACCCTCCCCCTCGCGTCACCTGCAAGCAGTGCGCCACCCCCCCAAGCCAATCCGCCACCCCCCCCCCCCCCCAAGCAACCCCCAGCGCCCCCCACCGAGCAGCAACTTCCGGTCCCCCCCGTTCCCCCCTCCCGCAGATGTAGGTTAACGTTCTCAGAAAACAGAGTTTCAAAACAGTTTTTTCAACCCTGCAGGAAAACAGAAATTGCAGAATTTGCAATTGCAAAAAGCGGGACTTTGTTCTGATTTGCAGGAAATGCAAATGTATGCCATGTATGCTTAATGTGGGAGAACATGTATGCATAATGTGGTGCGTGTAATGTGGTCTCCTACTACCATCGCAAATTTCCTCTCGTTTTTGGCGGCGAACGAGCATGAGGAAACAGAATGATAAGCCCGACCCCTTAGAGGATGCAATTCAAAAGTGCAAGGAAGAAATGACCGAAACCATTAACAAGATCAACCGCAACCTATTGGGCACAATAAAAATGCTCGAAGAACGCATGTTGGCCCAAGAAAGTAAGATAGCTACACTGGGAGATCGTGTGACGGCCCAAGACGAAGAGATTGCGTCACTCAAGAGGGAGCTCGCTGAGGCACGATCACAAAATACACTTGAAGAAGGAGAATCGCAACCTTCAGTAATAGAAGAGCTCAACACAACCAAAGAGCAAGTACGAGCCATCAAAGAGGGGGAAGAGCAGCACAAAGAAATGACGACCTCTTGGGTGGACGTTATTACGAAGACTCAACAGAAGGCAGATGAGGCCGAGAAATGGATTGAGGTTGCCAAGAAAGGGAAAAGTAAGGAAACAACCTCCACACCCACCATTATTAACCTGACACTAGAAGAGGAGCAAAGAAGACGTGTGCGCTCTCTACGTGTGAGAATTTGCGGCCTTAAAGACAAAGATAATGTGGACGAAGAGGTAAAAGAACTCATGGCTTTGATGGGGGTTCATGAGCCGATGCACTCAAGAGTTTGGAGAGTGGGCAACAGCAAGAAAAATGGGAGCAAGGGGGGAACCTCAAAAGAAAGGACACTTATCCTGCGTTTTTCCTCCATGGAAGCGAAGGACTTTTTGAAGAAGAGACCAACTCTAAAGAAAACGCACATCTTCCTCGGGGATGACCTTACCCTCTCACAGATCGCTCGTATGCAGGAGGTAATGCCAGAGATTAGAGCGGCAAGGGAAAAAGGTAAGATTGCCTTTTACCGAGATGGGAGGGTGGTAATATTAGAGCGACGCTCCACATGACGGTGGGAGGCCTATGGGACCACACTCAAAGTTGCGACCTGGAATTGAAATGGATCCATGCGCCTTGATGTGGGTGCTTTTGAGGATAGTTTTACGGGAAGAGACATCGTCTTCTACTCTGAGACACATCAGGCCCCTGGGCAGTCTATGCCTCACATTAGTGGATACAGATGGGAGACGGCCTGTAGACAGGAGACACGATCAGAGCATAGAGGGCGGGGCTCATGAGGAGTGGCAGTGTTATTCAGGGAGGAGTTGCAGCCATTGATACATATAGCTCGCAGGGATGAGCAAGCTAGGTACATGTGGGTGAGATTGAGAGCAGAGACAGGCAGATATCTTTACATCGCTCTTTGCTACTTTCCCCCAAGTACGTCAGTGTATGCACCACCTAGAGGACAGTCCCCCTTTTCTATTTTGGATGATGGCATATGGGAGTTCTCTAGAGATGGGGACATCATCATTCTAGGGGACTTCAATGCTAGGACTGCCCATCATCAGACAGTTTTATATGATACCTCAGAGGAGATGCTGAGAGAGTTGGATGTTGCAGAGACGGGCCTATCCAGACTATCACAGGATGGGGAACATACTGAGTATGGACGACACTTGATAGACATGGGGACTGCACATGGATTGGCCATCTTGAATGGCCTACAGAGATTTCCCACTGCGAGGGGTTTTACATGCTTTCCACACAGACATGGAGCCAGCACAGTGGATTATGTCAAGGCACAACCGCGTCTCATCTCTAGTATCCAGGATCTCACGGCTGGACCCAAACTTGTTGGTGTGGCAGTGGATCAAGCTCTTGTGTCGTTGACCATCTCTTTCCAGGCAGCAGCCCCTACTCGTTACACCTTCCCACAGGAGACGGACTCTGTATACATAGATGGGATCTACAGACGCCTGTGTACAGAGGAGCCAGGGCGACCTCTGGAGGAGCTTACTACCATACTGACACAGACATTACATGATGCAGCAGCAGAGGCATACCCACACACCCAGCGTGAGAAGAGACGCCGTTCTGGGAGCATGCCCCAGAACAGCTGGTATGATGAGGAATGCCGCGAGACTAGAGCTAGACTTCAGAGGGAGGTGCTTTTGGGGGACATCACTCACAAACAGTCACAGATTGACTTTCGACGCCTAGTGCGGCGGAAGAAGAGGGCACTTTTGGCTCGCCTAGAGCAGGATCTATATCAGCTATTCTTGAGTCAAGACTCACGTGAGGCATGGCGGCTCTCTCATGAGCACTCTCCCCCCCCCCCCCCCCCCCCCCCCCCCCCCCCTCTGCCATTACCTCTTCAGAGACCTGGGGCCAATACGCGTCATCTCTGTACACAGTTCCTGGACAGCCACCCCTTCCCGACCCCCCGATCCATACCCCCACACGTGCTTTTTTCACCGTTGAGATGGTGAGGAAGGCCATTGACAGGATGAGGACTCGGAGAGCATATGATCATGACGCTCTTGACCATATCTTGATGCTCAGAGCCATCATTGAGGAGGGCAAATCACATGGGAGACGGATCTATTGTAGCTTTATGGACTTTCGCAAAGCATTTGACACAGTACCCACAGCTAGATTGATGCGTAGATTACAGGAGATGGGAGTACCTGTCAGAGTGTGCAGCGGAAAGGGAGAGGATGGAGACAATGGAACACCATGAGACACACACACACACACACACACACACACACACACACAGGCTGGCAAGCCAATATACTCCAGATGGCGAACATGTACAATGATGAGACAATGGCAAAGAGGACGCCCCTACTCCTATATATAGGAGAATAGGGGCATGTCGAGCAAATGCCTAATAAATCACCCTACCTAATAAATGACCCTCCAATATAAATGGGGGAATGTGAAGTGACCAAAACAGGTCTAAGTGGGCAATGTGCTGAAACAACCCTAAATGTGCCTGAGATCCCTGTGCAACAGGTGTACGGGTGGCCAACCCACAACCAAGGGCCAGTGCACGTGAAAGTGAGGAGCCTGTAGATAGGGTGTGAAGCATCTGGTGATGACAAAAATCTAACACCCCCCTCAACAACAGATGCGGAGAAGCTATCAAGAAAGAAATGCAGCACGCCTAGTAAATCTAGAGAAGAGGTGAATCCCAGAGAAGAGGATGATGATGACGCCAGCCAAACAACACGACAATCCGTACAGCACCAATGTGATGATGACCAAAGGTAAGGCAAATCTGATCAAGTCACACAAGGAAGATGATGAAGTGGCAAGCTACGGAAAAAGTCGTTGAAGAGGATGTATATAAGGAAGTGACCTAGATGAGCGTTCAATAGCCCATCGGTGATGATCACCACTGAGATGGAGAAAACCCAGTGTAGCACCACGAGACAAGACATGGGGACCCCCACTGAAGAGGAACACTCTGACCACGAGAAGAGGAAAACTATCGAGGTGGGAAACCGGTAGCATATCCAAGTCAAAGAAGCTTGAGCAGAAGAGGGAGGAAAAGCAGGAAGAAGAGGCTCAATAGCAAAGGCATCGTCCACCATAGTAGACAAGATGACAGGATAAGCAATCCATCCATGTAGAGACCGCAATGTCTGCAATCTTCCGGGAGAAGAGTCGTCTTGGAGGTATATATAAGCTGCAATATGATCTGTCGTTCCACGGTACACACACAATATTGGACAAAAGAGTCGGAGGAGATCCTCGGGAAAGTCAACCTGTGGGATCACATCCACTACCGGGGTCTGGACAAAATATCCAAGAGAGAGTTTGCAAGTGCAAGTCGTGAAGACACGCGACATAGGAGAACTGCCCCCCTAGGAGAGTAATGGAATGTGGCGAGGTAAAGGACGGCTGAGAGGATGCATCGGGAGGAATGATCGGTATTGTAGAAGTTATAGCCTCGGAGTAGACCAGCAAAGCAAGAATCATCCAAGAGGTCTTCACCGTGTAAGTAGTGCATAGGTACATCCAAACTGCAAGTGGAGGAGCCACAGAACCAAGCAGAAACAAGAAAGAAGCTCTACCAAGGAGAGGCAAGGCAAAAGAGCCACCATGGAGCAGTGTGCCAGAAGAGACCCTGCAGGCATCCAAATGCCAAAGGATACTCACATCTAGGAGAACATGTCCAAAAGAAGTGTCTAACGTGCCAAGAGGCACGGGTCTATCGTACAGAGAACCAATGAAGGAGGTAGATAGGGCAATCCCAAATAGAGAGACAGCAGTCGAGGGAGAGGGAGGGAGGGTTCTTGAGGGAGAAGTACCGGTGGAAAACACAAGCCACGTCCACGTAAGTACCTGTACCAATCCAATCCCCTGCATCATCCCGAGGGCAAGAGAGCCTCAAGGACAAAAGATCTACAATGTCGAGGGAGATCCGTCCGTTGTGCCAGAATCTATATCTGAGTCCACGTCTCAATGTCGAAGGAGCAAAGATGAAATGCGATCTGAAAACGCGCCGTGTAAGCGCCACACCGGTGCAGGTAGGGGGTAAAGACTTGTGAATCAGGAAGGGAATCCGAGAAGTCACTAAAGAGGCCAAGGTAAGGTGTTGTCCATGCCAAAAAACGCAGCAAAAGAGGCTGAAAAACGCTGCTGTAAACAGAGTATTTCAGCATCGCTCACGGTGTCGGAAGACATCGGATGCCGGATGTTGGGGCAAGAGGACAGGAGGGGCACCAAGTAATCGGCTGAAAATCAGCAAAACAGTCCCAGATCTGAAGTAGAAGGTCCACAGTTGGTACGGGCCGCAATGGAAGAAGCCTCAGGTAGCCAAGGAGGTGTAGATCCGGCAAGGAAGAGGGGCATCCAATCGCTGAGGGTACAAATGGTGTGTAGATCTCCGTTCTGCAAAACATTGGGCAACAAGCAAAAAAAACGTTGGCTGCATCAAAAAACGCAAGGCAAAGAAGGTGTCCTCTGCTGAAAACGATGACCTACAGAAGAAAACGCACAAGTGCTGAAAACGCTGGAGCAGTAGAGGTGTGGAGAAGAAGGCGCTGGTGGAGGGGAGGAGGTTGGCGATCAAAAGGGAAGCAAAAACGCTAGCAGCCCACAAAAACGCAGCCCAGAAGGGAAAACGTTGGTGGGGTAGCAGCTTCTTCGCAATGAAACTCCCCGCAATGGCCTCCTTGTTGATGGCGATGGCAGATCTAGCACCCTTGTGCATGATACCATATTAGAGTGTACAGCAGAAAGGGAGAGGATGGAGACAACGGAACACCATGAGACACACACACACACACACACACACACACACACACACACACAGAAGCCAATATACTCCAGATGGCGAACATGTATAATGATGAGACAATGGAAAAGAGGGCGCCCCTTCTCCTATATATAGGAGAAAAGGGGCATGTCGGGCAAATGCCTAATAAATCACCCTACCTAATAAATGACCCTCCAATATAAATGGGGGAATGTGAAGTGACCAAAACAGGTCTAAGTGGGCAATGTGCTGAAACAACCCTAAATGTACCTGAGATCCCTACACAACAGGTGTACGGGTGGCCAACCCACAACCAAGGGCCAGTGCACGTGAAAGCGAGGAGCCTGTAGACAAGGTGCGAAGCATCTCGTGATGACAAAAATCTGGTCATTTGGGGGATCGTGGCACTATACAAGTCAGTAGTGGGGCATGTACGCACCTCAGAGGGTCTATCTACACCGGCTCACTCCACTGTTGGGGTGAAGCAAGGTTGCCCGCTCTCTCCTACTCTATTTGGTATGTATGTGGATGAGGTTTCTGACTACATTGAGAGAGATGGTGATAGAGGTGCACAACTAGCAGGGACATGGATTTCACTATTGTTATATGCTGATGATATTGTGTTGATCTCCGACTCTCCGGAGGGGATGTAACGCCACTTGGATGTTGTGCATAGGTTTGCCCATGAAAGTGGTTTGTCTATCAACCTTGGTAAAACCAAGTTCATTGTATTTAATACCACCCCACAGCGGATCAGGAGGTCAGCGCCCGCATTCACATACGGCCATGAGACAGTGGAGTATACAGATGCTTACACTTACCTTGGAGTGGTTTCTTGGATGCAACGTCACTTGGATGCTTTGCATAGGTTTGCCCATGAGAGTGGTTTGTCTGTCACCCTTGGTAAAACCAAGGTCATGGTATTTAATACCACCCCATAGTGGATCGGGAGGTCAGCGCCCGCATTCACATACGGCCAAGAGACGGTGGAGTATACAGATGCTTACACTTACCTTGGAGTGGTTTTTAGTGGACCAGCATTTTCATTGAGGAGAGCAGCAGAGACTAGATTGACCAGAGCCCATGCAGCATTGGGTAGATTGGAGAGAATGTGTTCACAGGTTCAGTTTCAAGAGCCTCGGACGAAGCTCTGGCTCTTTGACACTTAGGTGGCTTCTGCATTGCTCTATGGAGCTGAGATTTTGGGGACCTTCATTGGATCATCACGGGAGAACAGGTCGCACTGATGGATGGGGGGACATGGAGAAGCCACTAGTCTCTATGATCTCGCGGCTCATTAGAGACAAGGCTTCAGTACCACATGCCATTATCTAAGCAGAGCTAGCTGCCTCCCCATAAGTGGTTGAGGCACTCACCAGATCTGTCTCCTTCATACACCGCATGTGGGAACTTCCCAGAGACAGATATGCCTGCCTTGCACTTGAGTCCTCTCGACAGTTAGCCATGCATGGAGATACAACATGCTCGTATGGGGAGATGACATCATGGTTTCAGGCGCATGGGTTCAGCATAGACAGATTGCCCCCCTTCCAGTACTCATTGGATGCTCTCTCTCTGACTCTTACACAGTCCAAGATCACCAGGCTCATCCGCCAGGACCTGACTCAGCTAGACACAAGGAGGACATGGATACAGCCAGCACAGGAGCTAGGCACGAAGATGGCTTTCTACATAGAGCATCTTCTCCAGCTTACAGAGGACGGTTTTGTGACGAGGCCCAGATACATGGATACCCACTTGTCTCATGAGATACGATGTGCTATTGGCCAAATACGCACATCTTCACACCAACTGCGGATCGAGACTGGGAGATACAGCGGAGTACCAACAGAGGCCAGGACATGCCTCCTGTGTGACATGGAGCCTGAGATAGAGTTGCACTACACATGCCACTACCCCGTCTACTACGAGATACAAGGCCGCTTCCACTGCTTGTTCAGAGAGGGCTTTGGACCACTCTCCAAAGTCATGCGGTACGAGGATCAGAGATGCCTGGGTCTATTTTCACTCGAGCTGCACAGACACAGAGAGAGCCTGATGAGGGGAGAGGCTAGCCAGTCTCAGAGATGGATCACAGACTTCTTTAGGGCAGACACTCGACACCCAGAGGAGCTACTACCACAAGAGAGCTCGTCGCCTCACAGCAGAGGTACAACGAGCGACCGAGCTGGGGAGATCCAGACGCCCACGATTGCAGAGGACCACACAGCATCGACGGAGGCTGCATCAGAGGATTCGGATCACTTTGGCCCGACATGCACAATGCCCGGTCAGACTATTGACCATGGAGGAGATTGATAAGATCCGCCAGCAAACGGATGCTGGATCTTTTGTGATTTAGCTATCCCAGCTAGCTGCTTAGTTCACACCTAGCAATTTAGGATTGCATAGTATTTATATTGTCATTTGTCATTTTTGTTATTCTGACTTTGTATCAGATCCACCACATTGTAACTTTCTGGTCTCATAGGTCACTTTGGCCTTTTGAAGACGTTAATATAACATTTCATTTCATTTCATATCTCTCTCTCTCTCTCTCTCTCTCTCTCTCTCTCTCTCTCTCTCTCTCTCTCTCTCTCTCTCTCTCTCTCTCTCTCATGGATAGAACCATCACGGGAGTTGGGTACGAAGAGGGCTTTCTATAGAGAGCATCTTCTCCAACTCACGATAGACGGATTTGTCACACGGCCCAGCTACATGGACATACATCTATCTCATGGGTTACGATGTGCCATAGGCCAGATACGCACATCTTCACACCAGCTTGGGATTGAGACGGGCCGATTCAAAGGCATACCAGCAGACAATAGGATATGTCAGTTATGCCATGCAGAGCCAGAGACAAAGCTTCACTACATATGTCATAGTTACCCGGAACGCGGAACGGGAACGGTGACGAGATCCCCGCGGAACGGGGGAACGGCTAGGGGTCCGGAATGAGAACGGCGCGGAACGGGAGGTATAAAAAACACC
Organism: Adiantum capillus-veneris; assembly: GCF_014529385.1. Lineage (NCBI taxonomy): Eukaryota > Viridiplantae > Streptophyta > Polypodiopsida > Polypodiales > Pteridaceae > Adiantum > Adiantum capillus-veneris. The sequence goes on along the minus strand of NC_140949.1, from coordinate 104,798,221 downwards.
CAAAAAGTGCATTTTTTAGCTCCTTGTGTTCAAATACAAGGAGTATTAGAGTGCTTTGACTCTAATACTCACAAAAAACTCGTTTTGAAAACCATTCAACCTTGCTATGACTAGATGATGAGAGAGAGAGAGAGAGAGAGAGAGAGAGAGGTAGAGATTTGAGAGAGTGGGAGGGAGAGGAAGAGAGCTTGAAGGCTTGAAGCCTTGAGCCTTGAGAGAGTGAGTCTTGAGAGGAAGAGATCTTGAGAGTGTGAGAGGGAGAGAGCTTGAGCCTTGAGGATTAGCTTGTGGAGAGAAAGGGGGAGGGGGCTGCATTTTATGAGTCCTTGAGGCCTTGCACACTTCAAAAAGAAGCCCAAACATTTACTTCAATTTTTTCAATTTTTGCCAAATTTGTTTGTAGCCGTTGGCCGTTCCAGGGGCATTCCGGAACGTTTCTGGGGCGTTCCGAAACGGCCGTTCCGGTTTGCACTGGCCACCCGGAACGTCAGACATTCCGGGACGTTTCGGAACGTTCGGGAAGGGAACTGCCCCCCGGAACGCCGGAACGGGGGCTAGGGGGCGTTCCCCGGTAACTCTGACATATGTCACTACACAGTCTACTATGAGATACGGGGACGCTTTCACTGCTTATTCAGAAGTAGTTTTGACTCGTTAGATAGTCATGAGATATCAGGATCAAAGATGTCTCGGATTATTTCTACTTGAGATACAGAGACATAGAGACTCTCTATTGAGAGGGCATAGACGGAGACAGTCCCAGAGACACATCTCAGATTTCTTCAGTCCAAGTACCACATAGGCAGAGGGGCCACCACCACCACAGAGCTCGGTTCCCACCCATACACACACCAGTGGTACTCTCATTGACCGAGCTATAGAGTTGGGGAGATCAAGACGACCACGACTAAGGAGGGGAACCACACAGCACCGACGGAGATTGTGGCAGAGGATCCGGAGTATTCTAGCACGACACCCAGAGTGTCGATCAGTATAGACTTCATGCTACTGCTATATTGTATCATGGTGACACTTATCCCCATTTTGTACCTTTGTGGTATTATACCATTGCTCAGCTGACCAGCCACCCATAGGAGTCCGTAGCACTCCTATCTCAGTTTCTAGTTGGTAGTTTTCTTTGTTTGTACCCAGACTTGGTACTAGACTCACCATTGCAATCAGTTTGGTCTCATAGGTCATTTTGGCCTTTTGTAAACGTTAATATATCATTTCATCTCTCTCTCTCTCTCTCTCTCTCTCTCTCTCTCTCTCTCTCTCTCTCTCTCTCTCTCTCTCTCCGCCTCTGGTTGCTACTCTGTTAAACTGCAGTTGACTCTGACCCCTCTAATCTCTATCATGCTCACCCTTTTTCAACCTTCAATACAAAGGGACCTCACCCATTGAGTCACTTCCGTTGAATTGCCCTGAACGGCTATGGCAAAAGGGGCCACAAAGGATGAAATGGCCAAGATGGAGGACAAGCTACACGCCACGATCAAAGAAAACAAGAAATTGACCGACTCCACCATCACCACTATCATCAACCGCCTCTCCAAACTTGAGAAAGAAGTAGAAGTCTTGAACAAAGAGAAAGAAGAATGGGCAAGGGAGAAGGAAGACAAAAAGGAGGAGCTTGAGGGATGGAAGAAAGAGAAGGAAGAGATGCATGAGCAAATGGCCATCCTCAAGGCCTCAATGGCATCCCTTACCCCCGAGGAAGGGGAAATCAACAAGGACACAAAGGAGGCCATCAAAGAAGAACTCACTAAAGCCCTTACCGAGAGCCTGGAAGACAAGCTCGAAGCCACAAAGGAGGGATGGGTAGGAGTGGTCAAGAAGAACCTCAAGGAAGAAGCGAAAGAGGACGCCCACAGGGAAGCAGCTCTCCTTGTACACACCACCCTTGAAGAGGAGAAGATGTGGAATGCCCGTCGCCTCAATATACGAGTCACCAGCATTGAAGAAGGGAAGGAATCCACCCCCGAGAAAGATGGTAAAACCAGAGTTACCGGGGAACGCCCCCTAGCCCCCGTTCCGGTGTTCCGGGGGACAGTTCCCTTCCCGAACGTTCTGAAACGTCCCGGAACGTCTGACGTTCCAGGTGGCCAGTGCAAACCGGAATGGCCGTTCCGGAACGTTCCGGAACGCCCCCGGAATGTTCCGGAATGCCCTTGGAACGGCCAACAGCTACAAACAAATTTGGCAAAAATTGGAAAAATTGAAGTAAATGTTTGGGCTTCTTTTTGAAGTGTGCAAGGCCTCAAGGACTCATAAAATGCACCCCCCTCCCCCTTTCTCTCCACAAGCTAATCCTCAAGGGTCAAGCTCTCTCCCTCACACTCTCAAGATCTCTCCCTCTCAAGACTCACTCTCTCAAGGCTCAAGGCTTCAAGCCTTCAAGCTCTCTTCCTCTCCCTCCCACTCTCCCAAATCTCTCCCTCTCCCTCTCACTCTCTTGAGTCTCTCCCTCTCACTCTCTCAAGCTCTCTCTCTCTCTCATCTTCATCTAGTCATAGCAAGGTTGAATGGTCTTCAAAACGAGTTTTTTGTGAGTATTAGAGTCAAACCACTCTAATACTCCTTGTATTTAAACACAAGGAGCTAAAAAATGCACTATTTGGGTGTTTTTTAACCTCCCGTTCCGCGCCGTTCCCGTTCCGGACCCCTAGCCGTTCCCCCGTTCCGCGGGGATCCCGTCGCCGTTCCCGTTCCGCGTTCCGGGTAACTATGGGTAAAACCTTATGCAACACACTTGGTTACAAAGTAGAAGACCCAACCCCCTTCACCAAAGCTTGGCGAGCCGGCAAAAACCTCACCAAGAAGAGGCCTCTTATACTCCAATTCCCATCGGAAGAGGCACGCACCCTTTTCATCTGAAAGAGGGTAATCCTACGAGGTCTCACGGGCCCCCCCATCTACCTAGATGACGACCTCACAAAAATGCAAGTGGAGCATAGAAGAGCATGCATGCCCCGGATCCAACAAGCACGTAATGAAGGAAAACGAGCCTCCTATCGCGATGGCCGGGTCATCATCGATGGCAATGTTGCTAAATTGGCTTTATCTGACATAAAAATAATTCTAAATGAATTATTGGATTTAAAGTGAGAGGGTTTTCTCGCTTGGAACACCAAGAAAAATAATTCTAATTGAATTATTGGAATTTTATGTGAGAGGGTTTTTCTCACTGGAGACATCCGAGTACAGAGTACTCCTAGTGCGTCGTTCAAAGTAATGACGGTAGCACTGAGAACGGGAATATCTGTAAGGCCACCAGGAACGGGTACTTTTGATGCGTCACAACGGATGGGTGACAGGGAGCATTAGTAAGAAGTATCCGACCATCCGGGAACGGACATCTCTGATGCATCATACGATGGGTGACATAGAGCATCGTGAAGGGGATTGTACCGTAAGTTCGGTAGGAAAGGACTAGGTGATGGGTATTCCTGATGCGTCACAGGGTGGGTGACGGGTGCATCAGAAAGGGGATATCCATAGTCGAGAGGAAATCCAAACTGGAAAAGAAGCAATACGCATAAAGACGCAAGCACAAGAATAAAGATGGGTTCTGAGAAGCTTTTCTTAAAAAGCGGAAAATTTTAACGAGTTTCTGGGAAGAGCAAACGCTTTCCCACGAGGAATCTATGTCTGCATTGCATTTGTGCATGTGGTTGCATCCAAGGACGCCTAGGAAGTGTTGTGAAAAGCATTGTTTTAAACTTATAAGGTTTCATTGAGTTTTTGAGCAGGTTCAGACCAATTTTAAAATATGCCGGCCGTCCACTTAATAAGTGGGTAGCCACTTAGAAAATAAAGCAACAAAACCAGCCAACGAATTCTCTCTCCTATTTCAGGTAGAAAATGAAAAAAAAAATGAAATTATATAAAAATAAAATAAATAAATAAATAATAATAAAAACGGCCGCGATCTCTACGCGAGCAGCTATTCGTGCCGTGGTCAAGGAGCTATAAAAGCACCACATGCCCTCATTGAAAAGGAGTTGCCAACGCCAGCAAGAGAAGACTCTGCCGCCAGAAGACGCAAGAGATCGCGAGACTACGAAGCACGGAAGTCGCTTTTCCCGTGCAAGAGCGACAGGTATCTATTGTGGAATTCGTTATACGAATGGTTGTCGCGTGTTTGCTTGTGTGTTTACAGGTACTTCATCGCGAAGGAGAAGCGGGAAGGCTTCGGCCTACGCTTGGGAGTTCCAGAAACGGAATTCGGAAATTGTCTGCGGAGTCTCAACTCCGAGTACAGACGGAAAAAGGATTGAGAGCTCGTCTCTCGGATTTCCCTTACAGGAAGGAACGACCATCGAGTCAGAGAATTAGAACGGAGGGGTTTTCTCCGGTTCTTGTGCTTGTAAAAAGATTCTCCCTAATTAAGGATTCTCTTTAAGGGGGGGGACCAGCCCATCTTCTGGTCCCCAGTACAGTGTCGATCTTCACACTCCCTATCTCTCTCTCTATCTATTTCTCTCTATATACTTTGGCTTCAGTATTAAGTGATAAATTCTGTATATTTTATATTGTTATGCGCTCCCGTGTGTGACAGTGGTATCAGAGCATGGTCTCCTCTCTTTCTCTGTAAAGGAGGACGACTCTGGGAAGATACAGGAAGAAGCCATGACAAGCCAAGAGAAAAGTAAGCAGGCGGAAACCTAAGTCCTGCAGGAAAAAAAGCTCGCAGAGTTGGAATTTTTTTCTCTCTGCAAGAAGTCGACACAAGACTTGGGATTCTCTGAGAAGGCAACAAGAGCATGATGCTCAAGAACCTAGAGAATCCAAGGAGCGGAATGCTCGAGATCCTTCAGAATCCAGAAAATATTCATGAACATCAATCCATAACCATAGCCAAGAAATCCCGTCATTCCGGAAGGATATGAAGAGGTCTTTAAACCTCAGAACACTCCGGTCAAGTTTGATACTTTTGACGGATGGGAAGATGTCCCAAAAGCTAACGCTTTCATTTGACAGTTTGAAGTTGCCTTTGCAAGCGGCAATTTCTGAAAAGCATCGAAGGTGAGGCATGTGACCAAACACCTCAAGGGGGATTGCAAGTACTCGGTGGTATACCAAAGCTTTGCAAGGAGCTTACAACAAGACTTGGATTCAATTCAACGGTGAATTTTCCGACAAATTTTTTTCCTCTACGCTTTGAGGAAGGCATCCAAGAAGATTGAGATCGGTTTGCCCAATAGGAACACGAGCGAGTCAAAGCAAGTAGTGGTTCACTCTTACCCAGGTAGCTCCATTCTTGATCCTCTCTGAGGAAGGAAAGATGAAAAAATTTAACGAAGCACTTTTGCCCGAATTTTGTAAACCCATCTGCAAGATACTTTGTAGCAGATGGTGGAGTCAGCAATAAAAGCTGAAAGTGTACACCTTGATGTACATAGAATACAATCCCCGCAGTGGGACGAGAACCATTGAACACAGAAACAACGAATTTTTGTTACCTCTCCTTGAAGGTTACATTGCTATCCGAAGAAAGTTTGGAGTAAGGGAATTCAATCTAACTCCTGAGTTTTTGACCCTCAAACTTTAAGTGAGAGGGAAGGTCTTTGATCAAAGTTAAATCTTTGAGGAACTCATAAAATACGTATTGCTTTTATGCACGAGATATGCATGTGTCTAACCAGGACAATCACTCTCGAGTATTTATGAGAGTAGGATCAATTTGAAACATTGTTTTCTGAGATGAATTGGTTTGCTCAACCATCCGGAAAGTCAACTATTGATCTCGTATCCGGTAGTTCACCAACAAATTACCTGCTATTGCGGGTAGGACGACAAAAAGGAAGGAACCATTCCGAGCTTTCAACCAAGAAAAGCTTTCACTAAGCTTATGAACCAACACCCCCTACCCGGTCAGGGAAGACATGGTAGTGCTTTTCGCACAAGTGAATGAACACTCTCTTTACGAGGGAAGGAACAAGTGACGACTACTGCCTGTGCTCAAGGAATCCAAGGATTGAAATCCTAATTTATTTGATGAGCGGGTTTTGCTCTAAGAACGAGCCAAGGAATCGTCAAGTTGAGCGTCTTCGCTCTAAGGATCTTACAAAGGGAAGGTAATTTCCCAGGTTCACCAAAACTCTCAGCTTAAGAATTATGTACACCTTTGGGTACATGGATAACACACGAAGATCCAGACCTATTGCAAGGAATTGGATGAGAGTTTGTTATACTCTCTTAAGCGCCTTTTTGCGTGCAAGGATATTCCGACACGAGAATCTCTATTTGAGATGTGTTTGGTAGAAGGAATTTGAGTTTCTCTACGGAGAAGAGGTTTTCTGACGGTCGTTGATCATTGAGTACGCTATGTGCTTTTACCATTACAGTAGCAACTTTTGGTTGCGGTATATGTTTCTCCATGAGTAGGTCAAGTAGCATTTACACGCTGCTGGAATAAATTCGAACTAGTATGTTCGTAAGAATATAGTTCGCCAACCGTTTCAAAATGGTAAGAATTACATATGGGAGAACATCCCTGAGAATCAAAGCGGGTTCGCTCTATTGTGAACCGGGTTTGAACGTACGTTCAGAAAATGCTATGGCTAGAATCCTATCTGCTTGAGATTTTGCAAGTCGTCATTGATGCTTGCAAGGTGAATCATTTTTTATGACTTTGTAAGGAAGAGACGCTAATGGGCGTCGAGAAAGCACTGCTGGTGGTAATAACTCGCAGGAGGAAAAAATTGGAAGGATGTGCGGCCGTGCACAAGAAATCTTCGGATTGGAACCGTCCGCCTACGTTGAGTGACGGCCCGGAACAAGAACCTTCTTTAAGGTGATCACAAATTGTGAAAGACATCGAGCTTAATGCTCTATGACTTGGGCATTCCCTATGTGGGAGGACACAAGAGGTTTCATACCCTCTGGACTAACAGTGCACGATTATGCGCAAGGACAGATACCTAGATTGATTTCTAGGAAGATTATTCTTCTCGAATTTGAGAAGACAGAATCAAGTTAACAGAGTCTCCGATAAGGAAACTTTGGATCAGAACAATTGGCCTACCCAAAGCAAAGGCTCCGGAATAAGAACTTACTTTGGTAAGATGGCACACTTTGTCTGCCACAGGAAGATTCACATGAGCTTAATGCTCTCGACATGCCCTATGCGGGAGGACATAAGAGGTTCAATATCCTTAGGACTAATAGCGCAAGGTTATGCGCAAGGACATAGACCTAGATTGATTTCTAGGAGGTTTATTCTTCTCGGAATTGAGAAGGTGGAATTGAGTTAACAGATTCTCGGATGAGGAAACTTCCGATCTGTTGGAAAGACGCGAATGACGAGTTCTTACATGGCTCGTAAGTTTGATGATTGGTGAAGGATATCCTCGAGGTACTAGAGGAAGAACATGAACCGGTAAGATAAGTATTGAATTATTGAATTTTTGAATTTCTGTTTAATTTAATTTTAAAGTTCCCATTTGAGAAAGGACCAGCTCAACTCACCATTGAGCAAGATTTGGAAATTTCCCGGTTTCTCCCCGGCAATTCAGTTGGACCTCTACAATTGAGGACAACTGCTTATAAGTGAGAGGGATGTTGCTAAATTGGCTTTATCTTACATAAAAATAATTCTAAATGAATTATTGGATTTATAAGTGAGAGGGTTTTCTCGCTTGGAACACCAAGAAAAATAATTCTAATTGAATTATTGGAATTTTATGTGAGAGGGTTTTTCTCACTGGAGACATCCGAATACAGAGTATTCCTAGTGCATCGTAGCATTGAGAACGGGAATATCTGTAAGGCCACCAGGAACGGGTACTTCTGATGCATCACAACGGATGGGTGACAGGGAGCATTAGTAAGAAGTATCCGACCATCCGGGAACGGACATCTCTGATGCGTCATACGATGGGTGACATAGAGCATCGTGAAGGGGATTGTACCGTAAGTTCGGTAGGAAAGGACTAGGTGATGGGTATTCCTGATGCGTCACAGGGTGGGTGACGGGTGCATCAGAAAGGGGATATCATAAGTCGAGAGGAAATCCGAACTGGAAAAGAGCAATACACATAAAGATGCAAGCACAAGAATAAAAATGGTTTCTGAGAAGCTTTTCTTAAAAAGCGGAAAATTTTAACGAGTTTCCGGGAAGAGCAAACGCTTTCCCACGAGGAATCTATGTCTGCATTGCATTTGTGCATGTGGTTGCATCCAAGGACGCCTGGGAAGTGTTGTGAAAAGCATTGTTTAAAACTTATAAGGTTTTATTGAGTTTTTGAGCAGGTTCAGACCAATTTTAAAATATGCCGGCCGTCCACTTAATAAGTGGGCAGCCACTTAGAAAATAAAGCAAAAAAACCAACCAACGAATTCTCTCTCCCTATTTCCGGTAGAACATTAAAAAAAACAAAAAAAAAATTGAAAGTATATATAAATAAAAAAATTAAAATTAAAAAAACGGCCGCGATCTCTACGCGAGCAGCTATTCGTGCCATGGTCAAGGAGCTATAAAAGCACCACATGCCCTCACTGAAAAGGAGTTGCCAACGCCAGCAAGAGAAGACTTTGCCGCCAGAAGACGCAAGAGATCGCGAGACTACGAAGCACGGAAGTTGCTTTTCCCGCGCAAGAGCGACAGTTATCTATTGTGGAATTCGTTATACGAATGGTTGTCACGTGTTTGCTTGTGTGTTTGCAGGTACTTCATCGCGAAGGAGAAGCGTGAAGGCTTCGGCCTACGCTTGGGAGTTCCAGAAATGGAATTCGGAAATTGTCTGCGGAGTCTCAACTCCGAGTACAGACGGAAAAAGGATTGAGAGCTCGTCTCTCGGATTTCCCTTACGGGAAGGAATGACCATCGAGTCAGAGAATTAGAACGGAGGGGTTTTCTCCGGTTCTTGTGCTTGTAAAAAGATTCTCCCTAATAAAGGATTCTCTTTAAGGGGGGGGGACCAGCCCATCTTCTGGTCCCCAGTACTATTTCGATCTTCTCACTCCCTATCTCTCTCTCTATCTATTTCTCTCTATATACTTTGGCTTCAGTATTAAGTGATCGATTCTATTTATCCGAGTATATTTTATATTGTTATACGCTCCCGTTTGTGACAGGCAAGGCTGTAGCATAGGGACTCGTGGCCTATGGGACACTATATGAGGAGATACTCATGGCAGTTTGGAACTGCAACGGCTCTCTGTGGACACACCGAGGGAGATTGGAGGAAGTGATGCATGACAGAGACATCAGTCTACACACAGGAAGTGCACACGGCACAACACCACTAGAGGATCTGGCGGAGTAGCAGTCCTCTACCGCCGCTCACTCCATAGCAGGATACGGATAGTAGCCCGTGACCCAGGAGCACGCTACATGTGGATGCGGATTGAGCTCTCTGATGAACACATTCTCTACATGCCATTTGCTACTTCGCACCCAGTGGTTCTAGATTTGCACAGACAGACGGAGGAGAGACAGATGAGGCTCATACGCAAGGCGGAGAGGAGGAGGATGATACACTTTCACCATATGCATGTCTCAGGGAGGAGATCATGGAATACTCCAAGCTTGGAGAAGTTCTCCTCACGGGAGACTTCAACGCCAAGACACAAAGTAGACAGTGTGACATCTACGACTTTGACGACCCAAAGCTACTCTCACCATGGAGAACACAGAGGCAGAGAGGTTTTCCAGAGACACCACCACACCGACACCGTACGGGCGACATCTACTTCACTTGGGATCACAGCACCGTCTCGTTATCTACAACGGGATGGCGCAATGGCCATTATCTGGAGACCTGACTTGCATACCACCATCAGTACCCAGCGGCGGCAGTACAGTGGACTACATCATCGGATTCAGAGAGGCAGCTTACCTGCTCACATCCTTCACCATCCCACCACTACCTATTGGGGCTGACCATGCATATCTTGCCCTCTCTTTCATTGGCTCACCCATCTCACACACACCACCTACACTCACACCACACACCACCATACATTTCACACATGAGCTAGCCAGAGTTTACTCATCACATGTCTACGAGGGGATCTACACTCTCGACCCAGATACACCACTCTCTACACTCACTAGCCAGCTTTCCGCAGTTCTACACACCTCAGCCCTCAACTGCTTTCCACATACTACCCACACTGGTAGACCTCCACCCTCTGGGACGATGCCCCAGAACCGGTGGTACGACGAGTGTAGGGATCTATACAGGCAGCTACGGGCTCGACGAGCCTTGGAGGAGATCACTGAGAGCGAGGTCCGACGACAGATGAAGGCCATCACACGCCGTAAACGGCAGGCCTTTGAAGAGGCACAAGAGCTTGAGCTATACCACCTTCTCATGAGTACAGACTGCGCCACCGCATGGAGGATTCTCAGAGAGCCACGCCCTACCACCCCCCTGGAGGATCCTCAGATCTGGCATGATTACGCCAAGCGCCTATACCAGATACCTGGGCAGCCACTGATCCTGGAGCCACCCGACCCTCGACCTACCACCTCGACTTTCTTCACATCTAGTATGGTGAAGAGGGCTATTCGACGCCTCCAGCATGGCCGCTCAGCAGACCACACTAGACTACAGAGCGAGCACCTCATCTATGCAGCAGACACCCTCTCCCCCTTGATAGCACGTCTCTTCAACTGTGCTTTGGTTGAGGGACTACCAGAGGAGTGGACCATGCACACCATTGTGCCGATCCACAAATCTGGCGACACCTTGGACCCAAGGAACTACAGGCATAGTCACAAGGGACGCATTTCGGGACGGGGGAACGGGGGACGGGGCTGAAATGGATTTTTAGTGTAAAAAAGAGAGCAGGACGGCAAGTGGGGACGGAAAAGTGGGGACGGGAAGCCCGAAAAAGGGCGTCCCCTGTTACTATGACTACAGGACTATCATGATTGGCCACACATTGGCCAAACTATATGGGGCAGTTCTTGAGGCAGAGCTCAGCACATACGCAGAGGCATCAGGGCTACGTGCACCAGGACAGGGAGGGTTTCGACGCACTTTCTCGACCATCGATCACATCTTCATGCTTCACTGCCTCATCAACGAAGCGAAAGCACGGAAGAGACGACTCTACTGCTGCTTTGTGGATTTCCGCAAGGCTTTTGACACCATCCCTAGAGAGAGACTCTTTCAGCGTCTCCAGGAGCTATAGATACCATCTGAGATGATATGGGCCATTCATTCTTTGTATGCACAGGTCATAGGTAGAGTGCGGTGCCCAGGTGGAGTATCGGACCCCATTGCTAGCACCATTGGTGTGAAGCAAGGATGCCCCCTCTCCCCGACCCTATTTGGCCTCTACATCGACGAGATAGCAGATTACATCCTACGAGCAGGCGGGGCGGGCTCCGACTTGGCAGGTACACCATTCCATATTATGCTCTATGCAGATGATATTATTCTAGTTTCTGAGACACAGGAGGGACTACAGAGCCACCTACACGCCTTGGATGATTTCTGCACACATCGAGGGCTCACAGTGAACCTTGGCAAGACCAAGGTCATGATCTTCCACGCCTCTAGGACAGTCCGGAGTAGAGCAGTGCTCATGGTAGCAGGTGGACAGGTTGAGGTAGTTGATTCATATGTATGGTGACTTTCACTGGCACCACGGGCAGATTTTCCACGACCCAGGCAGCCGGAGACCGGCTTACACGAGGATATGCAGCACTGGCCACCTTAGAGCGTAGATGCCACCAGGCCCACTTCCACTAGCCCTGCACCAAGGGGTGGCTTTTTGACACTTTAGTTACACCTGCCATGATGTACGCTGCCACAGTATGGGCACCAGGACTCTCAGCATCTCTCTGGACACAGATAGAGCACCCACAGATCATTATGATCTCTCATTTGCTCCATAGCAAACCATCAGTACCACACGACATCATCAGAACAGAGCTAGCGGCACCCCCGATGCTAGTAGACGCCCTCTTCCAGACAGTTTGCTTCATCCAGCGCATGCGAGAGCTTCCACCAGACAGACTCACACGCAGAGCTTTCGAGGCATCGATACAGCTACATCAGGAGGGGGGCACCAAAGCATGGTACTCACAGGTCACAGAGTGGTTCACATCCCATGGCTTGGACATCACAGACTTGCCCCCTTTTCAGTTTGATATTGACTCCCCATACATACGCCTCTCACACCATGAGAGGAATCGAGTTCTCAGACAAGATCTCTCGTAGCTATACATCCGAGAGACATGGATCACACCCAAAGAGCCTCTTCCTACGAAGAGGCAATACTACAGAGACCACTTCCTGACCATCCTAGCAGATGGTTTCATCCAGAGACCAAGATACATGGATGTCCACATGCCACAGAGCACGGGTCGCCATTGGACAGCTGAGAGTATCATCACACCAGCTAGAGATTGAGGCAGAGAGAGCTGCATATGTCCCCAGGGCAGAGAGGATATGCAGACTTTGCACAGCAGACAGTGAGAGTGAGGAGCATTTTGTGTGCAGATGTAGAGCATATGAGGGAATCAGAGGCAGAAATCCAACTTTGTTTGCAGATCAGCCCACCTTACACCAAATTCTTCAGTCCAGAGACCAGCGACTTTTCGGCCGCTTCCTCATAGAGGCACAGCAGCACCGGGACTCTCTCCTTCAGACATCATCAGTCGTGAGAGACGAGCGCCAGACACAACTTACAGATTTCTTCCAGAGGTGCACAGTAGTACCACCATCCCAGACTACTCAGAGAGGAGTGACTCTACAGCAGGCTGAGGAGGTCCGAGCTCGCAGACGTCCACGTCCCCATGGCCGTAGGGCACCCCAACTTCACCAGAGAGAGATCCAGGAGATCCAGGAGCGCTACTACAGATCTCTAGAGGAGAGACGCATCCGGGCTTTTGCAGATCCATCCGCCATCCTACGGGGATTGTTCACACCTCACCCACCCATGCATCATGTCTTACACCCTGATTACGAGACTAGATGGAGCTAGAGATATGATAGCATTTCTTTCATGATTGTAAATACCCCAGCATATAGGATTGCATCTCTCCCCTGTTTTCAGAAACCCACCCTTGTTACACCTCCCTCCTCCCTCAGTCCTTACACAGGATAGCTATTTTTGCTTTGTACCTTTTCATCCTTCACAGGATATCCAGAGGACACCCACCCCATGTACTTTGATTTGTCTCATAGGCCGATTTCGGCCTCCTATGGACGTTAAAAATCTTTCTTTCTTTCTTTCTTTTCTCTCTCTCTCTCTCCGCCTCCGCCTCTGGTTGCTACTCTCTTAAACTGAAGTTGACTCTGACCCCTCTAATCTCTATCATGCTATTACGTAGAACACTCGCGTTGGGCCGAGAGGCAAGAAATGGGGTAAAACAGGAGGGCACCAGGGCACCACGTGCCAACTGAAAAGAACAGACTCGAACAAAACTTTTAGTACTTCAAAACAACTGGAGCGAGCGAGAGAGAGAGAGAGAGAGAGAGAGAGAGAGAGAGAGAGAGAGAGAGTCCACACGGCAGACACGGAGTAGCAGAGTTCCATTCCCAGAGCACTGGCCCCAAAACCATGCCGCCCCATTCGGTATTTTTTTAATATTGCCTCACAAAGGTACAACTACCGGGGAGCTCTGTCTCTGCTTGCACACACATGAGAATGCCAGAGTGAGTCCCCCAAGGCACATATTTAAAGACCCCTCGCCTAAAAGCAAGTTCAATGAAAAGCTGCTCCCAAAAGCACTCAACTTCCAAAAACTAGCACCCAAATCCAGTTTCGCGTTTTGCGGCAGTCGGTACAGCTATGCGACGTCAGCATGTACCACGATTTGCGGGTTGGGCTGTACAGGTGTCTACGTCAACATGTTTTAGGGTTTTGATCCCCCTCGGCTAGTTGTCCAAAGTTGGGGTCTTTAATGGCCCTAACCCCCTAGGGGTTGCCGCGTCACCAACTTATGACATACCCCCATCTTGAAAGAAGAGTAATCGTCCACAATGCACCAGATTCATATGCTTCATAAAATTATTTACAACTGACACAAAATTCACATGTGCAAACACATAACATAAAGACATCCCGATACAACCAAACCCTTCAGAGACCGAAGTCCGCGTCATTCAAAGTGTTCCATATACAACCAAACGCTTCCCAAGCTTAAGTTTGTCTCATTCACAGACCATATGTTACAAGTTTCAACACTCCAAGCGAGAAATCAATAGCAACACACGGACAAAATATCTGGATTGAACTTGAATAGAGAGAGAAGAGGAGAGTCGACACGGAACAGCGGAGTTCCATCCCCGATGTACTCGCCCCAAAGACTTGCGCCTCTTTCCGTATTTCTTTATTGATTGCCAATCACAAAGGTAGAGCTCCCAGAGGGTCCAACTCTCTCCGAGAGACTGCATCCAGATGTTCTCAGAAGACTCGCCCTCTTAGCACTTGTACACAGTAGAAGGCATGTCCAAAAGCAGAGCCCCAAAAGATGTCAACCAAAAGCACTTGGTCCCAAAAGCATGCGCAGAATAAGCCTGCCGTATCTCACTGCCACATCAATATATGTCATGCAAAACGCGGAGATTCCATACAATCTTGCCATGTCAACAGCAGCCCGTGATTTTCAGCTAGCTCGCCACTTTTTCTATGCTTTGGAATTTGTAGGGTTTAGGCCCCTCCGCCACTCTTCTATTTAGGCCCCTCGGCCACACCTTCTAGGTTGTCCTCTCGGCCAATTCCCTCAAGTTGGGGCACACCATGTCATCACTTTGTGACACCATATACAACTTAACGCTCCCCAAACTGCAGCCTACGTGGTTCAAAGGTTTCCATCTACAACTAAACACTCCCAAAACCACAGCTTGTGTCATTTAGAGATCCCAAGTACAACTAGACGCTCCCCAAACCACCACAGTCTGCGTCGTTTAGAGGTTGTCAAACAACATTGGAACCACCATTAAAACCAAAATCAAACAAACTCAATCGGCACCAATTTGATCAAGTAGGTTCAAACAAGATTTGATCTAGTTCAAACAACTCCCAAAAGGTATCCTCAAATAGTATTCAAATCTCAATCAAAATTTCAAACAAGTTTTTCATGCTTGTAACTCCTTCCTCTATCCTGCTTCCTGTTGTCTAGAAAAAGCACCCAAAACATAATTTTGACACATGCTGCAGAAACTCTAATTTGCTATTGAAAGAAATTGTCAGAATCAAAATCCATTCTCGTCAATGCATAGGGCTCATCAAGAGGCTTGACTTTGACTTTTGTTGCATATCCAAAAACTCATCCTTTGAAGAGATTTTTGGAGGCCTCTACAACACAGAAAAGTGTCCAAAAAGCATGTTTTTAGAGCTTTGTAGGGTAAAACGAGCCCCTCCTTCCATTTCCTCCTTTTTTTATCCTTTCTATTTCATCTAACTTCATAGCTTGTCGTTGTAGATTCTGTAGGACCAGTTTTCTTGTCAAAAAAGCAAATGACACCACTACAATGGGAGGACACCACGTGCCAATTGAAAAAAACAGACTGGAATAGACTTTTCGCACTTCAAAACAACGAGCAAGAGAGAGAGAGAGAGAGAGAGAGAGAGAGAGAGAGAGAGAGAGAGAGAGAGAGAGAGAATCCACGCGCTAGGTGTACACTTACATCCGAAGGAAGAGCCAGTTTGTAGGCAACTTGGCCAATTTTCTTTGTGATCAAAGAATGGACCACAGTATCTAGTTGAAAACTTATAATGCTTTCCCGTTCGCATAGTCTTGGAATCCTTGGGTATCTTCAAATAGACCCATTGTCCCACCTCTAGAGTCCTGGGAGATCTCTTTTGATTAGCATAAGTAGTAACTCGATCACGAGCCGTCCTTATACTATCCTTAGCCAATTCGAGCATTTCTTGCATGTCATACAAGAAATCACGAGCTTGGCGATCCTTGACTTTCTCTAAGCCAATAGCGATCGGGGATTTAGGATCGAATCCATACATCAGCATGAATGGGCTAAATCGAGTAGCAGAATGCTTGCTACTATTGTAGGCAAACTCTGATTGTGGAAGATACCTTTTGCAATCAGATTGCCGGTGAGAGACATAAGCTCTCAACATGTCCTCTAACGTCTGAATCATCCTCTCAGCTAGTCCGTCAGACTCAGGACGATCATAAGACGACATACTCAACTTCGCCTCAAGATGAGCAAACACATCTCGCCAAAATTGCCCAATACACTTAGTATCTCGATCACTGATGATATCCTCTGGCATACCATACAGCTTGTAAAGCTGATCGACAAATAAAACCAACTTATGGCTTTTTATTGTCGACTTTGTTGGTATAAATTTCGCCATTTTTGTAAGTCTATCGACAACAACCCAAATGGCGTCATTGCCCCGACTAGTATTTGGCAAACCAACGATGAAGTCCATGGAAATAAATTGCCACTTGGCATCTGGGATTTCCAATGGATATAGCAGGCAAACTTTCCTAAGGCGCTCTGCCTTATTGACCTGACACTGAGTGCATCTCTCCCCATAGCTCTCTATGTAAGAGCATATCCTTGGCCAATAGAAATATCGATTAACCAAACCCAAAGTTCTTTGGATGCCTGGGTGCCCAGCACTAGGAACATCGTGGCATTCGAACAGAATCCTTTGTCAAAACCTCATTGATTTCCGGCACGCAGACCTTTCCATTTCTGAACAATAGTCCACCTCTAATGGAATATTGACGTTGTCTCGTCTCTCCAGCACGACTCACTTGGGTCTCCGGACCACCCAAGCCTGTACACAAGTCGTGCCCCGCTTTGACCTCGTACCATATCTTGCCAAAATAGCTATCGGAACGACATAGCCCTCGAGGAGAAAGATAGAAATCTGTCGAGATTTCAACCATACACAAGGCATTAACTTCATAAATCTTGCCGAGTGCATCAGCAACTTGATTGCTAGATCCTTTTCTGTGACGGAACTTAAAGTCAAACTCTTGCATAAGCTCAACCCATCTGGCCTTCCAGCCTCTGAGATCACCCTGATTACAAACATAGCGCAAGGAGTGATGATTTGTCCATGCAACAAATGTAGAGCCACACAAGTAGTGCCTCCATTTTCTCAAAGCGTGGACTACGACGTAAAGCTCTTTCTCATATGTTGGATAACGCATCTCAGCGTCAGAAAGTTTCTTGCTTTCAAACGCAACAAGACGTCCATCCTGGTATAACGCCGCACCAATCGCATAATCACTAACATCCATTTCAACCACAAACGGTTTGCTAGGATCCACAATGTGCAATATTGGCGCGGTAGTCACCAAGTGCTTTAGTGTATGAAAGCTCTCATCGAGACGCTTATTCCAGACAATAGGGGGATTACCTTTACAGTGAGGACCCGAAGTCTTTGATCCTTTCACCGCTCCTTTTAAAGGTTGCGTAAGCGTAACAGCAACTTTAGAGTAATTTTAGTAAACTTACGAAAGAATCCAATAAGGCCTAAAAAGGACTTTACTAGCGCACATTCTCCAAAACGGGCCAATTTCGTACTTCATCCAACTTTTCAGGGTCGACGTGAATTCCATTGCAAGTATTGATATGACCCAACTACAGAAGCTCTTTCTTGAAGAATTCACACTTAGAAGCCTTAGCATAAAGCTTCTCAGTTCTCAATACCTCGAGAACAACGCGTATATGCGATAAATGCTCAGACAACTTCGGTTGTAAATCAAGATATCATCGAGAAATACAACAACGAAGTTGCCTAGAAACGGCCTCAGCAAATAATTCATCATCTGCTGAAACGTAGCTAGAGCGTTGGTCAAACAAAAAGGCAAGACCAAAAATTCATAGTGACCATAACGCGTATGGAAATCTCTTTTAGGAACATCTTTCAATTTGATCCGTATCTCGTGATAGCGAGAGTCTGACATGTGTCCCATGTGCTCTTTTAGAATTCCCCTAACTTTGAGATTTTTATGCATAGGAAGTTTCTCAAGCAACTTCCTCATTAAGTGAGTAGGTTCTCTTTTTGACTCGAGCATCTTACCCCCCATGCATAGGAAGCTTCTCAAGCAACTTCCTCATTAAATGTGACAAGTATCTCAAGTACCTTAGTCATCAAGCATGACAAGCACCTTAGGTGGAGTTCCCACCTCAAGCACAGCCCTAGCTTGCCTAAGTTTAGGTCGAGTTCCCACCTCAAGCACATCCCTAGCTTGCCTAAGTTTAGGTCGGGTTCCCACCTCAAGCACAGCCCTAGCTTACTTAAGGTTCCCACCTCAAGCACAACCCTAGCTTGCTTAAGGTCAAAAGGACTTTTAACACTAACCATTGGAGGTCTTTAATGAAGCTAACCCTAAGGTCTTTTAAGCTTCATTAGTTAACCTTGCTCTTTGACAGACCATCTCTCATTTGGACCCCTTTACCATTGGCCCCGTGTTGAGATAGATCCGTAAGCACATGTCTATATTCTAACCTTTGTTCCCGTTTATTATCCCATATTAAATGATCAGTTTAATATGAGAAAATCATTTGGGTTGGTTAGATATTAGATATTTAATGACATTACCTCTCTCTTGAAATCATAGTCATCCTCGACTATGAGGTAAAAGAGATAAATTCATAGTCATTAGTCGATTTGTCTTAGCGGATAGAGGATCCCTTTTTACCCTACGACATCATTCCAAGATAGATGACTAATCCGTTTGGTGCTTGGAAGACATAGCTGCCGCAAGCATGTCTGCTCTTTAGTCCATTGCATCCTCCCAAGTAGAGTGACAAATTCTACGTGGTATTTGAGAGACGTCGTCATCCCAAACATGATTCTTAGTATGCATACTACTTAAATTTGTGCACAATAAAGAGAGAATTAGTCTTATAAGACAAAAACATTAATCATTTAAAAGAAACATGTACATTTGGTTACTCTAATGTAGCATTGTAAGCGTTGACAAGGTTCATACTAGTAACTATCCTTAAGCTGGATTCCTTGCATCCATCTATCATCTTCAAAAGGATAATTTTTGAACTTAATAAGATACCGTCGGATAATCTTACCATGTCGTAGTACCTTGTCTTCATGCCGAAGGATAGCTTCGGGTTGTAGTACCTCTTCTTGATCTTCGATTTCGGGAGGGTCTTCAATAATTGGTTCATTTGGAGGCTCTCCTTTATAGGGCTTGAGTAGGCTCACATGAAAAGCATTGTGTATGAGCCAATGGTTAGGTAACTTGAGTTGATAAGCTACTTCATTGATTGGCTTCAAAATTTAAAAAGGACCATAGTATCTTTTTGCTAATTTAGCATAATACTTTTGATGGCCCGTAGGATTTTTGCCCGTCGTTTGCTTCAATCGAGCCTTAGGAAACTTAAGTAAGACCCAATCATTTTCTTTGAACGTTAAGGCCTTCTGTGCTTGTCAGCAGCAGCTTTTTGCCTTAGTTGGGAGATGGATATAGCCTCCTTAATCTTTTGAAAAGATGTTTGCAGGTCACGGCTATACTCATCGACAGCGAAGATCTTCCCATGTACTCTAAGTAACAAGAGACTTTTAGGTCTTCCTTCTATGATTTCAAAAGGTGCTTTTCCCGTAGAAGTATGGATAGTATTATTATACGCATACTCTACAAGAGGTAAGTACTTTTCCCATTGTGAGCGTTGATCTACTTCTATAACATAGGTCTTTAATAGATCAAGAATCGTAAGATTGGCTATCTCACTTTGGCCATCCGTTTGTGGGTGATAGGCCGAAGAGAAATTCAATCTTGTACCTAGATTTTCGAAGAGACCTTTCCAAAAATTACTGGTCATTCTAGGATCTCTATCTGACACAATGGATGTTGGCAATCCATGGTGTTTGAAAATCTGTAATATGAAGAGAGTTTTCATTTGGTGTGTCTTAATAGTCTTCTTGACAGAGATAAAGTGTGCTTGCTTGCTAAACCTGTCGACTATTGTCCATATTCACGTATTCCCATGGATAGATTTTGATAATCCAAAGATAAAATCCATGGATATACTCTCCCATGGTGAATTAGGAATTGGCAATGGCTGGAGTAATCCAGGTTGCTTCCATACTTGGTCTTTTGGCATACTACACATTTTGAAACATACTCTTGTATGTCCAATTTCATGGTAGGCCAATAAAAGTACGTCTCTACTCCTCGAAGAGTAGGTTGAATGCCTCTACGCCCCGCATAGGGAGGGGCATGGTATTCATACATGACTTTCTCATGAAGGGAGTGGGTAACACATAGCCTATTGCCATGGAGAAGATAACCATCTTGCAAGGTGAATGGTTCCTCTTTCTTCCCCAAAGCAAGGGCTGACATTATATCTTTAAAGTCAGGGTCAGTACCATACTCATCTATCATAGAAGATAGATCATTGTGAGTTGCTATTGACACAGCATTAACTTTTGGTCGTCTTGAAAGTGCATCAGCCACTTGATTGTGCTTACCAGCAATGTGAGCAATGTGGAAATTAAATTGTGAAAGAAAATTTGCCCGCCTCATTTGTTTGTCGGAAAGCTTTGTTTGCGTCATGAAGTACTTGAGACTTGGATGGTCTGTTCATAAGATGAATGGAGTCCCCAATAGATAGTGCTTCCATGTGTCTAGGGCATGTAGAACAGCTAACACCTCTTTCTCATAAATGTCTAAGACCAATTCATCCGTGTTGAGCCTTCGGCTCTCATATGCTATGGCATGCCCTTCTTGAAGCAAGACTGCTCCAAGGCAATCACCACAAGCATCACATTGGACCTCAAATGGCTTTGAGAGATCCGGAAGCATAAGAAGTGGTTGGGAGATAAGCTTCTCTTTGAGCTTGTCAAAAGCACTTTGCTCCTTAGCAGTCCATGAATACTTAACGTTTTTCTTTGTTAAGTCATGTAATGGTCCTACTATTTGAGAGAATTTTACTATGAAGCGTCTATAGTATGCACACATACCAATAAAGCTTCTTAGCTCATGTAGATTCCTTGAATTAGGCCATGCCTCGAACTTTGATGGATCCATACGGATACCATCTCGAGAGATAATGTGACCTAAGTATTGAATCTCTTGAAGGAAAAATTCGCTTTTCTTTTTATTGAGAAAAAACTTATTCTCCCTTAATGCTTAAAAAATCACTTGGAGATGTTGCTTGTGTTCCTCCAAGGAATTGGACTAGATGATGATATCATCAAAGAACACTCCAGAGAATTTCCGGTAGGGTCTAAAAACTTTCTCCATTAATCGATTAAATGTAGCTGGTGCATTAGTCAAGCCAAAAGGCATGACTAGATATTCATAAAGGCCAAACGTTGTACGAAACGCAGTCTTTAGGATACTTCATTTGCTATCCTTATTAGATGGTAGCCACTTTTAAGGTCAATCCTACTGAAGTAGGTAGAGCCTTGTAGCTTATCAAACAGATCTTCTACCCGGGGTACAGGAAATCTGTTTTTGATAGTGATATGCTTTAGTGCACGATAGTCCACACACATGCGGTATGTACCATCTTTCTTTTGCACTAAAAGGACTGGAGAGCAAAGGGGAGAGGAGCTAGACCTCACCATTCCTTTGTCTACCAATTCTTGTACTTGCCTCATGATCTCCTCTTGTTGAGCTTGTGAAACTCGATAGGGAGACTTGTTAGGCGGTGAGCTTCTTGATAGGAGCTCAATTCGATGGTCATCATCCCCTCGTTTTGGAGGTAAGTCCATAGGGATATCATCAATGAACACATCTTGGAATCCTTTTAGAAAGTTAGGCAAGTCTAACTCTTCTTGATTCCTACCATTCACCTTTGATGAAACATTAGGACCTTTTAGGGATTCTTTGACGCAGAAACTGAGCTTTTCATTGATTTATCAAGGGCGAGAGGATTTACAAGTGGTATAGTACTACCAGACTCATTAGCATCTATATACATATTCTTTCCCCTGTAGGTGAAGTAGATTCTCCTTTCAAGGAACTTCATGTTGGCAGCCATGCGGTTGAACCATGGTATCCCTAGGATAACATCCTCATGTTGGAGAGGAGAGATGAAGAAGTCTTCTTTGTCGACATAGCTTTGGACATGTAGCCTCAACTTCCCAATCAAGGGAGTAACGGAGGCTTACTGTCCCTTGAAAGCGGCATCGGCCGTTACAGCATCTTCCATCTCAAAAGCTTGAATGCCCAACTTGGTGGCCAACTCCATTGATATGAAGTTGAGAGCAGAACCAAGGTCAAACAAGATGAAAGCATCATGCTCCCTTACCTTTCCCCAAGCATAGGAGAGAGGTGATCCTTTGCAATGAGTATCCTCTTTTGGACCTTCGATAGTGGAAGCTCTAGGAGTCTCATTGCAAGCATTTCTTTTGAGGCAAGAACGATAGCCAGGTCCTTGCTCCCCACACTTAAAACATTTGTGATCCTTGCGAAAAGTTTCAAGCTCTTGAGAAGAGAGTTTATATTTACCTTTGTAAACTCCTTTCTCCTTGGACCGATTGTTGTTGTTGTTGGAATGGCCGTGGAAAAAATTTTGGGCATTAATTTTTTCCTTTGCATCACTTTTGTCTTTATTTTCCATGGGCTTGACATTCCGTCTAACCCCTTGTTGGAAATTGATGCGTGAAGCAACCATGGTATGGTGGATTACTTCGCTGATAGAGTCAGGCCGTTGAGAGTTGACATACTCGGCCATCTCTTCAGGTAATCCCGCACAAAATTGTTGTTTTTGCTCAGCAAAGTCAATCTTTTGAAAGACAGTAGCCTTGAGATGTAAATCCCAAAACTTGTCAACATATTTGTGGATAGACTCATGAGAGAGAAGCCTTAAACTCCGCCATTCGGTGAGCACTTTGTCCTTTGCATCACTTGCAAGGAATTGCTTCATGATGGAAACTCGTAGAGTTTTCCATGTCTTTGGAGCTTCGCCATTGCCTCGAAAGCTAGCCCACCATTGACGAGCCGATTTTTGGAAGTGCATAGCTACATGGCATAGCTTGGAGGACTCCGTGAAGCCCTCGTCTCCAAAGGCCGCATCAAATTGTTGGATGAAGGCCAATACTTTGTCGGTAGTACGAAAGGTGCCATCATAGGTGAGAAAAGAGATACTCTTTCCTCCCTCTTTGAACTTCTTGAGCTTTTGCGACCTTCGCCATGCAGGGTAAGATTTGCGATGTCCTCCCCTCTTATACTCTTTAGGAGAATAGCCATAGCTTTCATCGATAGAGGAGGAAGGTGAAGAAGGAGAAGAGGGTGACCTCTTTCTTGCCCTTTTCTTCCTTGGTTTCCTCTCTTTCCTTTTGGAGTGACGAGGAGAAGGACTATGGGTTAACCGTTTCCTCTTGGGAGGAGTTAGCGATCGTTTAGTCCTCCTTCGTGGAGCCACATCTTCGGAGGAATTTAGGGATTCATTGCTTTCTTGATCTTTGGATTCCTCCTCTTGTATGCGAGAGAGTCTTCTTTTGGGGGTCTCTTCAAGAGGCCTCGTAAGCTCTCTCTCCTCTTGGACAGGAAAGGAAATCCCATAAGCACGAAGTTGTTGAGTAACTTCGGCTTGCAAAGTGGGGTTGCCCATAGCTTGTTGCAACCTAGTGACAAGATAATTAACAAACATGGGAGCATCGTCATTGGCACCTTCATGTGCAAAATCAAAGTTATCAATGTTCATTCTCCTCTCTTGATTATTGTCACCCATGCTAATTAAACTTATGTGTTTACTTAGTGTATGCTTTGGCAATTCAAAACCTTAGTTGCTACTCCTCTTAGCCTTTGAAAATAGGCACTTAAGTATCTACACCCACGGCTCGAATTGGTTAATTATAGAGAGTAGTGGAGTGAGTCTAACATAACAAAGTTGTCGAGGGATAGCTCCTTTCGGACTTCTTATGGCTCAATAATGGTAAAGCCGTAGGCAAGTCTAAAAAGACTCCATTATTAAGTCCAAAGCTCCCGAGGTGTGCACCATATCCCACATAGTGGGCTCAACAAAACCGATAATAGATCCCAGTCTCACTTACCCTAAAATAATTAACAAAATCAACCATTAATAGGCTACTTAAGGACCTCTCTTCTTAAGCAAGAAAAGAGAAACCAAATGCTCTGATACCAATGTAATGGAAATTGCCTAAGAACTTTGGAAGTAGCGGAATTAGAAAATTAGGTGAAGCACTTTTAAGAGATTACTTCGTGAGTATAGCGGATGAACTTAGTTGATGGTAGCAACATAAACATGATACTTAGTTAACTTGGCATGAACAATACTTTTGCAAGAGAGAGAGAGTTTAGAGAATATGACAATAGTTGAGGACCGGATTCATATGGAGCCGGTCCCCCCTCCAATAGGCATTTGTATTATAGTTTCTCCCATCAAGAGAGACTTGGTACAATACAATCTTTGTGTTCCTTGTGACCTAGGTGATGCAATGAAGATGGAAAGCCTCATGCATCACAAACATAACATAAACTTGAAGAAAGCATTAACTATCCCAAGCCTCGGTCCCAAGGCCTCAAACACCTTCGAAGGTGGAGAGAGCTAGCGGGGAATGAGGATAGGGAAGAGGAATTCCATAGGTAGAAAGAAGTAGTTCCTCACTTATCATTACTCTTCTTGCTAGCATACATAATAGCATAGTAATGGAGATGGAGAAGATTGCAAGCTTAAGCATTGAAGCATGGCTCTTGGTTGGATTTGCATTTCATAGCCAAGAGTGTTGGTGTAGGCTTTCACTCTCACAAGCTTGGAGAAGGAGGTGGTGTTCCTCAACTTTCACCAAGAGAGAATGGTGTCTCAAATGAGTGTGTGTAATGGTGTATATCCCCCTAGCACCCCCCCTCCTTGCTTTGGGCGAGTAGAGACTTTTCCACATGCTGCAGGCTCATTGGACGCCTCTTCCCCTGGCCAATCACATGTAGCATGCAGTCAAGTACATGGGTAGACTTTTGATAAGTGTCCTGCTTACCCCTTAGAGAGAGAGATCTTGAAAATATCTAGATATTTGTTAGATGGAAGTAGAAGCTCATTGGACCCCTCTTTAGCCCAACCAATAGCATTCAAGCACACCATGTGGTTAAGCTTAGTGAGAGTCTGACATGTGTCCCATGTGCTCTTTTAGAATTCCCCTAACTTTGAGATTTTTATGCATAGGAAGTTTCTCAAGCAACTTCCTCATTAAATGAGTAGGTTCTCTTTTTGACTCGAGCATCTTACCCCCCATGCATAGGAAGCTTCTCAAGCAACTTCATTAAATGTGACAAGTAGCTCAAATAGCTTAGTCATCAACCATGACAAGCACCTTAGGTGGAGTTTCCACCTTAAGCACAACCCTAGCTTGCCTAAGTTTAGGTCGGGTTCCCACCTCAAGCACAGCCATAGCTTGCTTAAGGTTCCCACCTCAAGCACAACCCTAGCTTGCTTAAGGTTCCCACCTCAAGCACAACCTTAGCTTGCTTAAGGTCAAAAGGACTTTTAACACTAACCATTGGAGGTCTTTAATGAAGCTAACCCTAAGGTCTTTTAAGCTTCATTAGTTAACCTTGCTCTTTGACAGACCATCTCTCATTTGGGCCCCTTTACCATTGGCTCCGTGTTGAAATAGATCCATAAGCACTATATTATAAACCTTGTTCCCATTTATTATCCCATATTAAATGATCAGTTTAATATGAGAAAATCATTTGGGTTGGTTAGATATTAGATATTTAATGACAGGACTCACTCTCAGACTCTGCGTCCAGATGCTCTAAGAAGTGAGAGCCCAAACTACTTTTACAAGGGATGCTAAAAGCAGAGCCCAAAAGCTTAAAAATCAAAAGCATGTTCTCTCTCTCTCAAGCTCTCTTGAGCCAAAATAAAGCAAAAGCTCTTTCACTCTCTCTCTGTATATTGCGTAGCAGGCAAAAGCAGGTAAAAACTGCCGCAAAAGACTGCCCTGCTTTTTCCGTACGCCAGCTGCCACATCAACATTTTCGTACAGTCCCGTGGACTGCACCGCAAAATCCAGACAGGTCCGTTACTGCCTGTCACGTCAGCAAGACAGCGCAATTTCCGATTTTCAGCCAGACTGCATTCCATTGCATGCCAAGAGAGGATGTGTGTGTGTACTGAGCAGCAACGTCACCAGTTTGTGACACGCACAGGAGATACAGAGGGAGATTTTAAAAGTACTGTATGCTGAATTTAATCATAAATCAACAAATCAATGGAAAATTCACTGATTTTCATTGAAAATCAACAAAATTAATGAAAAGGCTCTAATTTTCAGCATTTCCCCCTGCTAATTTGCTGACAACCGAGAATTAATTTCCACCTGCAAGCATGCTTTCGAGAAGAAAAATAAGTAATTTCAGTAATTAGTCATTAAAATTAGACTAAATCAAGGTTGTCCGAACCAAACCGATCCATAGGTGTGCACGTGGTCCTTCCTACAGCCAAGCCCGTTCTGATACCATAAAACGAACATGCGAAGAGGATCTCCCGAATAAATGGACCACCTACAAACACACATCGAACGAACCACCAGACCATAGCCACCATCCGGTAGCACCCCCATGGGCATGCACTTGTAAGAACTACCACGCGGCCTCACCTCCTCGAGATAACCTCGCGCACTCCTAGCCTCACGAGCTAACCACTAGCACTCTATCAGTGGGGTCGATAATCGCAAATGAGGCCTTGGCCTCCCTTTTATAATAATGGCCAGCCACACTGGCCAGGTTCACACTACGTCCGCCCAAACACTGGACGCCCATCCTGACAACGTTTAGGCTAGATCCCCTCTCCTGTAAGCGGGACATAACACTCGACCAATTAGGGTCTTTGATGGTCCTAACACCCACGTCATCAACTTATGACATGTGACTTGTGCCCCTTTGCATTACATAAAAAGCCACTTTTCTTTGTCTACCTCTCTCTCTCTCTCTCTCTCTCTCTCTCTCTCTCTCGTCACTACAATGCTAACTATTGCTGACTCTAACCACTCTAATCTCTATCATGCTATTGCACACAACCCTCACGTTGGGACAAGAGGCAAAAAGTGAGACTTGTGTAGCAGGACAGGCACCACGTGCCAACTGAAAGAACCGAATGAGATAGATGTTTAGCACTTCAAACACATGAACAGAAAGAAAGAGAGAATCCACGAGACACGAAGTGGCGGAGTTCCACTCCCACACCGCAATGGCCCCAAACGATGGTGCCCCTTTCAGTATTCTTTATATTGCTTCAACATGGTACAACTCTATGGCTCTGATATGTAGACTGCCAAAAAGAGAGCCCACACCACATATTTAGAGGCCATGGGCCTATCCAAAAGCTTCAGATATTTTATATATTTGGGGTCCTTGAAATACTTGATCAACTTTTTACACACATGTCAACCTACAATTGACGTCGATACTCCGTCTTGTTGAGATCCCCTATCGGAATTTTGCCATGATAATCCTTGGAAAGAGGCCTTCTCCCGTTGGATTCTTCTGTGCCCCCCCCCCCCCCCCCCCGCCCCCGCCCCCAATTGGGCTTTTCTTCATCTCCTCAAGACGAGTAGTCGAAGGGTTGTCGTCTCTATTGGATTTATTGCAAGAACACGTGTGTGTTGCTTAAAAAGGATTGGATCCTCTGTAGAAGAAGAATCATCTGAGCTCTGATACCACTGTTACAGGCTTGGACACTTCAAGCGAGATATCAATAGCAACACATGAATTGAAGCTGCAACAAATTGAAATTGATCTTGAATAGAGAGAGAGAGAGAGAGAGAGAGAGAGAGAGAGAGAGAGAGAGAGAGAGAGTAGATGCACTGGCCCCAAGACTGGCGCCCCTTCAGGTATTTCTTTATGGATTGCCAATCACAAAGGTACAACTCCCCAAGGGTCCAGCTCTCCGAGACTCTACATCCAAATGCTCTCTAGAGTGGCCCCCCTAAAGACTCTTAGAAGCAGTATAAGGGTTGCTAAAAGCAAAGCCCCAAAAGCTCTCATCCAAAAGCACTTGACCCCAAAAACTAGCGCCCGTGCTGCTTTTCCATGCGCTGCTGCCACGTTATTGATTTCCGCAATTTTCGGATGACTATAAAAATGCCACGTTAGCAGTAATCTCCGTGTTTTTCAGCCAGCCAACCACGTCAGCATGTTCACGCAATTTTTTGGAGTCTTCAGTTTTTAGGGTTTAAGGCCCCTCGGCCATAAATTCTTCAAGTTGGTCTAGGTTAGAGTTTCTAAACTCTAACACCCTCGTCCTCTCGGCCAATCTTTTTAAGTTGGGTATGCCACTTCGCAAACATGTGACACATGTCGACACATAGTGGCCCATCCCTAAATGAAACCTCTAGAAATCTCCATGGTCCACACAAAGAAATAAGCAGGCAAACCATGACTATCGGGACATCTATCGGTGATGCAAAGCCTGCTAAATAATCAATCTCCTTAGCTAACAGAGGAGACTCCCTTGTTTTCCCCCAATAGTGCCTGCGAGTGAATCTCCAAGGAGTCCAAAGGCTGCTAAACTAGCCTGTCCTAGGGTGCCTCATGCGGATCCTAAGGCGTCTTTGATGGCCAATCCTCATGCTCTATTTGTTTGTCCAGTTGCTCTTAAACATCTTCTCGATCCTGATCTAGTAACTTCTCCTCCAGAGAGGTCTATTGGGGGCTGCTTTGCCTCATCCAACCTCTATCTCACTACCTATCTGTAAACAAGGATAGGTTGTACCTGACCGTGCTTACCTACCTATCTCTATCTACTCATCACTGTGTTGTCGCTGATCACTACGTTGCTGCTGACTTTGACCTCTAAAATCTCTATCATATTTCGCCTAGGATCCTACTGCTGTGTAGAACTCTACTAGGTTTGTTGTGACTGTGAGGGACCATCCCCTCCTACGACGAGTTTGTCTCTATTGTCGCCCTCAAGGGCATACCTCATCAGATGCCCCATCACATGACATCTAAAGCGCTGGTTCGGTCTACCGATAACCAAAATTCTATAAGAGCGTAACACCTCTTTCCACTCAAAAGTGATAATATCCAAAACCATTGTGGAAGGGGTGGTAGCCACCTTAATAGATGGCACGTTTGTCTGGATCTGAACTGAGCAAGGTATGCCAAAAATAGAACCCATCTGCCTCAACATGTCACGCAACCAAAACTATGCAAGTAGCTCTAGAAAAGTAATTTTTACAAGATAATTCAGAACCCGACATCTGTCCTCAAAAGCAAACAAAGTGAAATCTTCATACCATGGATGCAGAAAAATCAATATGTCCCTAATAGTGAGAGGAAAGCAAGTGACTAATGTAGAGGTAAGCTCTTGTGAAGAGAAAATAGCAATGAAAGTACCTCTGCCCATTAAAATGATGTCCTCCGCTTTGCCTCCATCCACAACAGCTAAAGTACACGTCTCAGATTTTGACACGAGCGTAGGAGCATCCAACTAATCGTCCGACGACACCTTTGAGAGAAAGGCTCTCAATACAGTCATAAATTTTCAGCTGCAGAGGTGGTGAATGACGGCACCATAACACTCAAAAGAAGAGCTACAAAAAGACGAGCTCCTTGATGAAACCTGTTTCTGCTAACCCTATGTGAGCGCGGAAAACTAAAACCTTTAACTTGCTCCACTGACAAATTGCAAACCAAAGCCAAAACTGCTAGCTGCAACAACTACAGCCTAAATGAAGGGATAAATGAGCAGCAAAATCTAGAGGCTGGAGGTTAATAGCAACAAAAACAACAGATTGGAGACTATGGGAGATCGTGAAAGGGTTAAGGCAGTGCAATGTGCTGTAAAAAGAGGGCAGCACATGAACGAAGGACTCTAAAAGGGGAAAAAAAAAGTTCAGACAAGGTTACTAGGGTCTCTATGGTTTCACAACACCCCCAGAGGCACAAAGAGTTTTTGGCAGATTTGTGTAAACTTCCTACAGCCAGATAGAACTTCTTCACCACTTCATGATTGAGTATCTTATTCCTGTGATTGTATGGGTACTTTTCCCTGTGATCTCATTGTATATCTTCCATGGTTTTTCCCATATTTCTTGTATACGGCCATTTGGTCGATGTTACGTAATGCAAAGGGTCAGAAGCCCCGCTTGTTGAGAGAGAGAGAAGGAGGGGGGGGAGGGGGGCAGGGAGGTGATACACCAAGGTAGGATGCAAATCTTTTACAGAGCCATACTATAATAGTAGTCAGAGGAATTCTCTTGTCCTCCACTACGAAGGCCACAGGAAGGTACCAAGATGAAGATCTCTCTGACCATACCAACTTCCCCAATCAGGCATTCATACAAGTGAGATGACTGACTAAATTCTATAAAATGGTTGGCCTCCACCAGTGTCTACTCTTGAAAGTATCATACACACTAATCTCTATCCAGAGAAGCTCATGCAAGCCACCAACCTGTATCTTATCATAGGTGCTCTCTTTGGACCTAAAAAAATCAGGCCTCATCCTGAAGATAGCTGCAAATGAAAGTATCTACACATAATGGCCCATCCCTCAAGGGTGTATCTAGAAATCTCCACAAACCAAAGAGCATAGAAATGGGCTGGCAACCACATGCATAATGGAACATCTAACAATGAAGCAAGTCCCGCTGAATAATCAAACTCTTCAGGTAGACGAGGAGACTCGATATCAAACTGGCTTCCAACAATGCCTACCGTGAGAGGCACCTATGACTGCATCTCCAAGGAATCAACAGACTGCAGATTTGGCCTCTCCTTGGGCACCTTGGGCTGATCCCGAAGTGCCTCCGACTACTAATATTAATGCTCTACCTGCCTGTCAGCTCCTTGGGATCAATCTCTAGACCCTAGTCTGACAACCTCACATCAAGAGGTCTATCTGGAGGCTACTCTGCTTCCCCAATCCTCTCTCTCACTACCCATTTGTAAACAAGGACAGGCTGCCCCTGACCCTCTCTGCCTGCCTGACTCTGTCTCTGTCCCTGCTAATCACACTGTGTACTCTGCTACTAACTCTGACCCCTCTAATCTCTATTGTGCGGTCATGCAAAATCTTGCACTTGGGTAGAGCTCTGGTGAGTCTGCTGTGGCTGAAAAGATCGCACTCTCCTATGGACCGGTCTGTCTCTGTTCTCGCCCACCCGAGGGCCAGCATATGACATCTAAGCTACAAGTGATTACAATCCTCTGTGAGTGTAGCACCCCTTTCCACTCAAAAGTAATAGTATCTACAGAACTGTATGAAAGGGATAACAGCCACCTTAGAAGATGGCATATGTCTCGTTCTACACAGAACACAGAACGATTGCCAAAAATAGCTCCCATCTGCATCAACATATATGGCAACTTAAACTGCGCAGGCAGCTCTGAAAAAGCAATCCTTTCTGGATATTTCAGGACCTGATATCTGAACCTCAAAAGCATCTAATGTAAAGTCCTCATACCACAGTACCAGAAAAATCAATCTTTCCTCAACAATGAGAGGAGAGCAAGCGACCAATGTAGAGGCGAGCTCTTGTGAAGAGAAAGTGGCAATAGAAATACCTCTACTCAACAAAATGGTGTCCTCCACTCGACCACAATCCTCGACGGCTAAAGGCAACGTTAGTCGATCCCAAATATTAGGTGGGGTGTAGGAACATCCACAGGGGAACGCCGTTCTGGAATGCATTCCCTAGGCATTCCATAAGAAGGGAACGTTCCCTATCCTATTCCCCACACGGAACCCGTTCGCTGGCGGGGAGCGGGTCAGGGGATATGAGGAATGGGACTCTGGATTGTTCTCCAAAATGATCTTTTACAAGTCTTAATTTACATACCCGAGGGGGGGTTATATACAATTCAAACTTCAAAAACGGAGGTTCCAATTACAACACATACTGGAGTGTTGACACCCAGGCTCGTGCAGCCCCACGTGTCTCAGCACAAAGAAAGTACTCCTTCTTTGCAAGATTCTGAATGTCTGATAACTCCAGTTTAAGAAAGCTTGCACTCGAAATAAATGGGCAAATAGAATGCTTAAAAAGTGCATCTCAGAAAATTATACGTTGTGACAAGAGAATGAGAGGATACATATACAGCATCCATCATATTTCGGGAGCCCTCTGCAAAAGGCAATGAAATAAACATCAATTTAAAGACAACAAAAGGTAATTAAATTTAAAGAAAGCAGTTTCAAGTACTTAAAAGTTACACACACAGACAGACACATGAAGGTACCAGCACGATTTCTAAATAAAGCAAACAACACTTGGGCCAGCACAGGGTACACTTCCTGTCCCACAGTAATGCAAAGACCTTTCACGAGTCAAGATCGCTGTAAGAATGCAGATCAAAAGCTTACTGTAGATTGATTGGGGAGACAATAATTGTGCTGCCAATGTCAAAGTTGATTGTTCCTTTAGGAGTCAGATCTCCCCTTTCAAGCCTTCCATTCCAGTATATAATTTAAGAGACTTCCACTTTGTACGTCATAAGCTGCCAAACAAAAAAAGAAAGCCCCATATGCTACCTGTATTCCATTCTGCCAGTGGTGGGGTCCAGAGTAAACCATCGTGAATTCCACTTACGTAGCTGAGTCAGACAACACAACAAATCCTTAGAAAAAACTCAGCAGAGTTGGAAAAACTAGCCAATAGCTTACATGATGAGCTCCTGAAATTAAAATCAATCCTCTTGTCTGCAGAGTCTTACAAGCATAACGTAGTTAACTTACTATATGCTCAGAACCAAAAAAATATATGTGCACCCGTGGAAGCTAAAGGGCACGCTAGCCTTGTACATAACAGAATACAACCAAAACTCTCACATGCAATTGAGTTTTGTACAGAAAACTAGCTGACAGTGGTCAACATTCTGTGTGTGTGTGTGTGTGTGTGTGTGTGTGTGTGTGTGTGTGTGTGTGTGTGTGTGTGTGTGTGTGAACGCACGCACGTGCGAGCATGTGCGTGCGTGTTAGCCAGATAGATATGAAAAGTAGTTATCATCGAATTTGTAATAAACCAGAGGATGTTCTAAAAACTTCTTTTCGAATTACGTTTGGATTGTGAGAAGTTTTAGTCATGCCCTTTGGCTTGACTAAAACATCTGCTACATTCAACCAGATGATGGAACACGTATGAGCAGAAGTGAGATGATGTTCACATATTCATGGTAAGGACAGTAGTAGCTTAAGCCAACTCCAGTTCATTTCTATGTCGAAAATCAATCCTCTTGTCTGCAGAGTCTTACAAGCATAACGTAGTTAACTTACTATATGCTCAGAACCAAAAAAATCTCATGTGCACCCGTGGAAGCTAAAGGGCACGCTAGCCTTGTACGTAACAGAATACAACCAAAACTCTCACATGCAATTGAGTTTTGTACAGAAAACTAGCTGACAGTGGTCAACACTCTATGTGTGTGTGTGTGTGTGTGTGTGTGTGTGTGTGTGTGTGTGTGTGTGTGTGTGTGTGTGTGTGTGTGTGAACGCGCGCACGTGCGAGCATGTGTGTGCGTGTTAGCCAGATAGATATGAAAAGTAGTTATCATCAAATTTGTAATAAACCAGAGGATGTTCTAAAAACTTCTTTTCGAATTACGTTTGGATTGTAAGAAGTTTTAGTCATGCCCTTTGGCTTGACTAAAGCATCTGCTACATTCAACCAGATGATGGAACACGTATGAGCAGAAGTGAGATGATGTTCACATATTCATGGTAAGGACAGTAGTAGCTTAAGCAAACTCCAGTGCATTTCTATGTCGAAGTTTAAGAGCCAATATGCTCATGGTTGAACAGCATAACAAGTGCAAATAATCTCACTGAGATCAAAAGAGGGTGGATGCATCCATAATAACTTTTATCAAAGCTCACATGAGGTGAGAAATCTGTCTGTGTCCGGGCAATGTTGCCACGTCATCATTTTGTGACACTTGCCTTTCTCGTCACGATCCTGCTAAGGGCGACAGAGAAAGGCACGAAATTCAAAGAGGGAACCTGATTTCCAGGTTTTGTGCTGACAGGTGCTGACGTGGCATACTGTACGGAAAAGCTTTTGGGCCTAAAAGCTTTTGGGACAATTTGCTTTTGAGTTTAACTGTTTTGGGGCACTGCTTTTAGGGCATCCCTTGTAAGATTAAATAAGCGCATCGTGACACGTGAAGGAAATGAATACCCTTCCCCACCTCTTTGGTTACAGGCTCTAATGCCTCCACTTCCCCATGTGCAGAAGACATGACAGCCTACTCTCATGTAAGTCCTGCATGTCTTTTTGCCTCGTCGAATGCCCTAAGGGCCTCACTCTTCACGTCAGCATGCCAGCGCATTTTCCGAGATTTTCGTACTGCTGTCAACGTAAATCGCGGGTCTGTCGTATAGTGGTTCTTGTTCGTGTTCGTGTTCGTGTTCTTGTTCGTGTTCGTGTTCGTGTGTTGCTATTGATAGCGGGTCTGTCGTATAGCGGTTCTTGTTCGTGTGTTGCTATTTCTCGCTTGGAGTGTCCAAGCCTGTTACAGTGGTATCAAAGCGCAAAAAAATTCTTCTTCTAAGGAGGATCCGATCCTTTTTGTAGCACATGCAGGTTTTTGTGGAAGAATCTTCGTGATCTGACCCCGGACTTAGTAGCCACTCCCACCCTTCGTACATCGCGCATCAGGCACGCTCCCGTCTTCATCGCTCTGTTTTACAGGGCAGAAACCATAAAGAATCCCAGATTCCACATGGGTTCACATGGAGAATCTAGCAGAGATAACACCTCCCAACGGGAAGGCAAAGAAAAATTGAAATCCGGCGCAGGAACTTGTAAAAAAAATGAAGATTTGGGCAAATTTTTCGACGGAAAAGTTTGCCAAAACAGAGTATAAATGTCAATTGCAGGTTAGCATATGTGTGAAAAGATTGATCAAGTACTCCACAGACCCGAGGTTTGCAAAACACCTAAAGAATTACCCGCTTGATGAGATTTACTCGAGATGGCGTGAGGCCATTGACTCTCCTCTCAGGTCAGGAGAAAAGCTGAAAGGACACACGAGTGCAGACAAGCAGAACATGTACTCGCAGAAAGATCTGGACAGGAACACTTGAAAAGAAGATGAACAAGAGGACCACCGGAAGATAAGCCAGATAGTTACAAAGCAGCAACCGAGCGCGGAAGAAAAGAAAAGACGAAAGTAGGACTGGTACCAGATTTTGTGGGGACCGCCGACCTTGATCAGATGAACGAAAATACCGAACTTTGCACAACATGGGACAAAGTGCGAGACCAGGAAACCCTTATCTTCTTTGATGGAGAAGCCTAAAAGGCGGGTCCGTCCCACTTGATGAAATCCAGTTTTTTTTTTTAAGAACTAAATGACAATTGAAGGTCGGATATGTTTGACCTCGAAAAGGAACGACAAGATTTTTTACAAGCTTAGGCTGAATGTTTCTCTGAGGGCTTTACTAGGCGAGTTGCCTCCTTCAAGTCTTGAAGATAGCATGATTCATTCTCGATAGTACACCACCAAACCGACCACCTTACACAGTTAGCCGAGCCCATAATAAAGAAACAATGAACCAGAAAGATGGATCTTCGAGAATGAGCATTGATAAAATCACTATCAAGAACGGATTCCCTATCCCACGGATTGATGATATACTCGAGAGGTTTACTTGCTTTAGCAGAATCGAACTAAAGAGTGGTTATCATTAGATCCGAATTGCTTCTAGGAGACGTCTACAAGACAATTTTCAAGACGACTTTTGGTTTGCATGAATATTCCTCCGACTACATTCAACCGCTTGATGGATAGTATTTACAGTTTTCAGAGTTTTCTAGACACTATGGAAGCATAAATTGGTTCTAAAAGTAAAAAAGAGCAAGTTCTTCTTGCCTAAGATACATTTCTCGGGACACATCATCTGAACAGAAGGAATAAATGTGGACCCAATTAAAATTCAGACTATTGGCCTGATTTGAAGAATGTTCATGAGGATCAAAGCTTATCTCGGCTTCTGCTCCTATTATGGGTGGTTCATTCGGAAGTTTGCAGAGATAGCTTCACCTTTGCCATTGCTGACTCAGAAAGGAGTTCCTTTTATTGGGGACCAATAGAGATTGCAGCCTTTGAGACTCTCAAAGAAAAGTTGACTACTAGACTCGTGTTGGCCTTACCAGACTTGCAAAATCCATTCGAAGTTTACTATGATGAGTTTGGGAGCAGTCTTGATGCAAGAAGGCCATGTAATTGCTTATGAGAGCAGGATGCTTTTACATCCTGAAATGGTTGCACAGAAAGAGCTTTTGGCAATTATCCATGCTCTTCCACAATGGCAACACTGCCTTCTCAGAGCCGACTTTACAGTCTTTGTAGATCACCACAATTTATGCTACTTCTTCTCGCACAAGTAGTTTTTCGGAAAAGCAAATGCAGAGGGCTAACATCTTGTCACAATTTTACTTCCAGATTGTCCATGTTCAGGGACACAAGAAATTAGTGGCAGATGCACTGTCTCGGAAGCCCTTGGTTCTTGCTATTTTCCGCAATTCATCACAGAAGCTTCGAGGGTATGGTTGATCAGTACACCATAGATCCTGACTGTGCTGATATTTTTACCAGGATTCAGAATGGGGAGACAGTTTCAAGGTATTCCATACGGGATGGCTATTTGATGCGGAAAACGATGTTGTGTGTTACACAGCCTTTGCGGGAAAAGGTTTTTGATAGAGTGCCATTGTCCACCTCTTACAGGCCACCGCGGCATAGATACCACGTTGAAGGGTGTGGAGCGTTACTTCTATTGGCCGAGGCTTAAAAAGGATGCGGATGACTTTTGTTTAGTATGCCAAAAGGTCAAGTTTGACAAGCATAAGGCACACGGACTCTTACAGCCTTTACCCTTTCCCACCCACCCTTGGGAAAGCATTGCTATGGATATCATCTTTGATCTCCCCAAGATTCAAAGTGGGCATGATGGCATTTGGACAGTCATCAACAGATTCACTAAGCGCGCTCACTTCTTTATGGTAAAGAAGACAGTTAAACCCGATCATTGGGCGAAATTGTTTGTCTTACATAGTTTCCGAACATGTGGCATGCCCCAGTCCATTGTTTTGGACAGATCCCCGGTTTACTAGTTTGTTTTGGAGGGCAATCTGAGAGAACATTGGCATGCAGTTGCAGTTCTCGTCCCCGTTCCACCCGAAGACAAATGGACAATTTGAAAGAGCCAATTCAATGGTTTTGAGTTTGTTGAAGTCTTTTTTGTGGATTAGAAGACTTAATGGGAAAAGTATTTGCCCTTGGTGGAGTTTGCCTACAACAACACCTCGGGAAAGGCGCCATTTGAAGTATTCGAGGGTTCTTAGAAGGTTTCTCAATTTCTAAGCAAAGTTTTGAAAAAGTCTAGAAGGCATGGAAGGCCATCTAGTAGTTCAGAGGAGGAGAGCTCGTCCTCTTTTGACGATGACCAGATCAACAAGAAAACCAAGGAGTTCAAGAAGGTAGTCAGGCCGTCAGGTTTGAGACGTTTTCAAGCTACCGGGACACCGATCGAGCCCTTGAGTTTGTACAACAGTTTGACGTCACCTTCTCTAAAGGACGGTTCACAAAACAATCCACAGTGCGACAGGCGCCATCTTACTTGAAAGAAACTGTACCGACATGGTAGAGAAGCACCTGCGACGTGATTAAAATTCATAACAATTTTCACATCAACTTGGATATCGAATATGCAAGAGATGTCATCACAGTTTGGCATCACTTGAGAATGACTAAGAAAGATACATTGGACGACTACTGCCAGAGGTTTTGGGATACTTATTTACCAGAGAGACAAGATTGACCGGTTATGTTGTGGTTGCTAAAAGAAATTCGAGGCTATTGTCTAAACCAGAAGTTTGACTTTATTCAAAGACTTATGGGACATGCTAAGCAACGATTTGGAATGCATGCCGGCTCATTGACTCATCTTACGAACGAAATAGTATCCACCTCAACAAGGCAAGAGTCCGCCAGATTGAAGAGAATGAATCAAGGGAACCAGATAACAGTTCATCACAGGATTTTGAAGAATCAGATGGTAGCACATCCGAAGATTCTGATGAACTAAGGAAACCACATGCACGTTCATCAAAGGATTCCAGAGAAAGGGGATCAGTGCGTCTTAGGGTTCCGATGATTGAAACTGACGTACCAATGGACGGGGGAAGCTACCCACATGTCCCAAGGCACAAGGAAAGAAAGAAAAAAAAAGGGAATCAGCTGGTAGATCAAAGATTTTTCCAGATCCAGGATAAGATTTTTGAGAAAGATTGGTATGATCTAGATTTGGACACTGCTTTTGCCAAGGTGCACGAGGCTCTTGAGAAGTCTCAAGCACGGCATAAGCAGGCAGCCGACAAGATTCGATGCGACTTGCAGCTAAAGGAAGATGATTGGGTGCTCTTACGGTTTGAGAAGGCACGCCTAAGGAAACGAAAAGAAAAGGAGCGTCTTTTTCCAAAGTTAAGAATGCGATACTATGGCCCTTTCCAGATTCATAAGAAGATAAATGATGTATCCTTCAAACTGAAGTTGCCAGATGCTTGGAAGATTCACAATGTAAGTCTCTTGAAGCCTTTCAAAGGTGAGGTGCCAGTTGACAGGGAACCTGAGGAGCAACATGAAATAGAAGAGAGCGAGGAGATACTCGTTACAGTACAGGTACTGGCTCACAAGGAAAGGAAAGTAAAAGGTAAAGTGAACGGTGGTTCTTAGTTAAGAACTATTTGGCATTCGATGCGAAGTGGATGGAGGAGGAGGACCTAGCAGATACTCCTCAAATTTGGACTTTACCTTGACGCTTTTGGTCTAGCTTTGGCTATTCCAAGAGTCCCCGCAGATCAATGGGTTGAATCTAGTGCAAGCAGGACTGCACAAGAGAGAGTTACTCCGCTCCGTTGTTACAGATTGCCTGGATGGAATAAAGTCACTGATTTCCGTTTGGACTTCAAGGATACTGATGTGCTGACAGTATTCTGTTGGATGACTTTATGAAAGAAGTACTTTAAAATGGGAATTCCCGATGATGAATCTGATTTTTGTGCTCACTCATGTGATTGTGTTTGAGTGCAGGTTTGCAAGACGAGATGGTTGCAGCATTTCAGTCTTGCAAGACTATGGCCATGATCGCAATAAGGATTAGTTAATCCGACATCAATGAGGTCCTATGTGGATCTAGATGCGATTGCTAAATATGTTGCAAGGAATCATGGTCTTGAGAATCTCTATAGACATGATCGCAATAAGAATTAGTTAATCCGACATCAGTGAGGTCCGGGATGGATCTAGATGCGATTACTAAATACGTTGCTGGCATTCATGGTCTGAGTTTTGATGTCACGTGACACATCCAACCCTATGTGTCCGTGGACAAGCTACAGCATGATCAGGGTTCAGTTCAGTTAAGTCAGTCTAGAATAGGAAGTGATCTCGCACTTTTGTGAGTCTATTCGCAGACCATGCATGTCCAGACACTTAGATTAGATGCATATCCTCTAGTTGCACACAGCATGATCATAAGCATTCCCATCAGAATCCATTAGAATCCTTCAGGGGAATTTTCCAGTGCATTTAACCTATTTTCCCTATTTTTGACATTTTTCACTTCTATTTTAAGTGACTTTTGTTGGAAAGTAGGTAGGGCAATTTTGCTAAGTTTGTATAAATAAAAACCTAGCGCTAGCACTTTCTGGCAGAAGAGGCAGCAGGAGCACTCGCTCAACAGGCAACTTCTCAGCAGAACCCAAGAGGCCTAGCGTTTTCTGTATCAGCAGGACAACCCTAGCGTTTTTCAGCTACAAGACCAACCTTGGCGATTTGTACACAGCAGATCAGCCTAGCGTTTTGCATTTGCAGGACATCCGGCGACAGCAGAACAGTTTTCAGCCCTAACGTTTTTGGTTTGCAGATCAGCCCCTAAAAGAGTAGCAGATTCAGCCCGGAAGACCAGCAGTTTTTAGCCCTTAAGAACCTCAGTTTTCAGCCCTAAACCTGCAGAATTTCGCGACAAAGACCTTCAGAAACAGCCCCAAAATCAGCGTTTTTGGACTAGCCGCAGATTTCAGCCCATAGCGTTTTTGGACAGCAGATCAAAGATTGCAGATTTCAGCCCTTAGGTCGGTTTCGTCATCGCCGACATAGCCTAGACTTGCATCAATCACATGCATTCAGCTTGTACCAGTTTGTGCAATCAATAGTAGACCACTCTCGTCGACGAGAATGGGACCTTCGAAGGAGGGTTTTACGTCTCTAGTGTCGTATCTCTCTTCTCTCTCTATCTCTCAATCTCATGCACTTTCACGCACAGTGTCCATTCACTTTGTTTGTGATCATTGCACTCTCTCATTAAGAACGGAAGGCTCTCCCTTCCATAAGAACAAAAGGAACCTTGAGCACAGTTCGGAGCACTCATCTTGAGCAAAGCGCAAACATTCATTCCGCTGCACCTAACATTTGACATCATCGTCATCGTCATCGTCGACATTGTCATCGTTTCGCCATCGTCGTCGTCAAGTACCACAGCATCTAGAAGCATTGTACCGGACCTTTGTGCAATCTAAAGCAAATACCTGTTTAGCAATAGAGAGAGGGGCCTGTCACAAACTGCTGACGTGTCAAAGCCCTGAAGATTGGAGCCAACTTATAGATGCCGGCCGAGGGGCCTAAACCCTAAGAAGAACAAGTAGCAGAAGAAGAAGAAGTCCTACCAACTTATGGGGACCCCGTCCGATGGGGTCCCAGTGACATAAAGGGATTAAAATAAAGCAGGACTCACACACACTCATGCAAACTGATGATGTGGCAGTTGTGCGGACGCTTCGCGTTTTGCGCTAACTGATGATGTGGCAGTTGTACGAAATTCCGCAAATCGCGCTGGCAGCTTTTTGGCATTGCTTTTGGACCAGAAGCTTTTGCGTTTTGAAGGCTTTTCATGTAACCTGCTTTTGGGGCCTAGGGCCTTTGAATATGTGCTTAGGGCTCGCCTTTAAATATATGCTAAGGGCTCATTCTCTGGCATGCTTCTTGGAGAAGGTGTAGAGTCTGGAGTACCGGCTTGTACAGTGTTGATGCAATATAAAGAAATACCGAAAGGGGCCCCAAGGTTTGGTGCCAATACTCTCTGGGGTGGAATCCCGCCACTCTGTGTCACGTGTCGTCTCTCTCTCTCAGTTCAGTTGTTATTGAAGTGCTAAAAGTCTCTCAGTCTGTTCTTTTCTATTGGCACGTGGTGCCCGTCTTGTGGCAGTGGTATCAGAGCATCAAGCGTGTGCTTTTCTGAAAGCATATCGGTTCTACAAAGAGCAAACAGAGCTATTGGAATTTTACTTGAAGTATCCTAAAAGTATATTCGATGCCCAACCTCGGACTTATTAGCGACTACCACCCTTACTTCATCGCGCATCATGCGCGCTCCCGTCTTCATCGCTCTGTCTTACAAGGCATAAGCCATAAAGAACCGAAGACATGGATTCAGTAGAATATTTGCAGTTTCAGCTCAACGAACTCCACGACATTCTTTCGCAGCATCCTCAGCAGAATCTTCCGAAGCTGCAAAGTTTTCAAAAAAAAATTGAACTACATGTTACCCCCTCTGATGCC
Source organism: Adiantum capillus-veneris (assembly GCF_014529385.1). Taxonomy (NCBI): domain Eukaryota; kingdom Viridiplantae; phylum Streptophyta; class Polypodiopsida; order Polypodiales; family Pteridaceae; genus Adiantum; species Adiantum capillus-veneris. The sequence continues at coordinate 104,756,766 of NC_140949.1, read as the reverse complement.
CCAGGTGGTACCTCCTCCTTTGGCACCATAAAGTACGAGAGCTTCCAACTGGCAACCTTCTCAGCCGTCTTTTCCAATCGGGGGAGTTTTCACGAATATGGTGCAGACATCTGACCCTGATCCAGTGCAACCGCCTTTGCCACCACCATTGCCCCCACCTCCACCACCACCAGGCTACAGTGGTTGGAGCCCATCTGGATACCCTTATTATTCATACCCGGGATATGCGCCTAACCAACCCAAAGATTTCAAAGATGGCGGCACGACAATCAAATTTTTCACTTTTTCTGGGGTGAAGGATCGCAAGAAAGCATTGCAGTTCCTATAGCAATTCGACAACATCTATGCTTTGGGGAATTATACATAAGAATCCAAGATTTCTCGAGCAGCGAGATTTCTTAAAGATAATGCTTTGCAATGGTGGAGTTCAATCGCGACACAACCGCATGCTCTAAGGACCTGGCAAGCTTTTAAGACAGTTTTTGCACGTAGTTACATGACTTCTATGTTTGAGGTCCGGATTTTGGCAGAGTGGGGCAACTTGAAAATGCTTGCCACCGAAACCATGGACGAATATAACCAAAGGTTTCTCTACGTGTACCCTCCGGTGTCCTTTAGATTTGTTCCCTTGGAGGCCCAACGCGAGCGATACACCATTGGACTACCATCACCATTGCAGGAACATTGTCTATCCAAGCAAGTCTCCACCATGCAAGAACTTATGGACCATGCCGCGGTCGGCTACAAACTGATGTCACGTGCACATCCAACCCTATGTGTACGTGGACAAGCTACTTCATGACAAGGGTTCACTTCAGTTCAGTTCAGTTCAGTTCAGTTCAGTTCAGTTCAGTTCAGTCAGCCTAACTTAGAAAGTGTTCTGGCACTTTTGTGAGTCTGTTCGCAGACCGTGCATGTCCAGACACTTAGAGTAGATGCATATCCTCTGATTGCACATCCACAGCATGACATGATCCATCTAGTTCCCCAAGCATAGCATCAGAACCCTAGCCAAGCAGTTTTGACTTTCAGCGTGGGAACCACCTCTTATGAAGTTAACTTTTTAACTTAATAAACTTTAATTAACCCCATTGTGAGAAACCAGCAGATCGTGGAAGGCTACTCGACCCACCTATTTGGGAATACTTAGGAAAAGTCCAGCGATCAGCAAATAGGCCAGATCGCAACAGGATTGTGAAGACCTGCTAGCGTTCTCAAGCACTGCTATCCTGGCGCTTCTGGAGACCCCAGCCTTGCCAGCTATTTCAGCCCATACCAAGAGAAGCCAGCGTTTTTGGTTCAGCCATTCACGCCGGCCTGTAGAAGATCAGCCTTAGTAGTTGCGATCTCCATTGCTGCAGATTCTGCCGCTTTGTCGCATCGCGAAGAAGAGCCTGAAATCAACCTAGCGTTTGCATTCACTTGCAGGACTGCAGGCGTTTTCAGTTTCAGCATTAGCATCTACAAACCCGCAAAGAACCCATATCAGATCCTCGCCGCGAGAGCTTGCCGCGACCCAGATCGTCAACTGACAGTTTTCAGCCATATGACAGTCCATCCATTTTCAGATTTAGTCTCATTTCAGCCCGCGACATTTGCATGCATTTACCGCCTTGGCGTCGGCAGCAGATCAGCCCCGTCACCGTCGACAATTGCAAATTCGCAAAGCATTCAGTTTTAAGCCCTAGTCTCGTCATCGTCGGCACCACCGTCGACCTTGACATAGCATCATTTAGTACTCACAGCATTCAGACCTTGTATCAGATTGTGCGATCAATAGCAATAGACTGCTCTCGCCATAGAGAGTGGGGCCTTCGGAGGAGGGTTTGACGAGTGTCGTATTCTTCTCTCTCTCTCTCTCAGTCTCAGCACCTTCATTCACAGTGTTTATCCACGTTGTTTGTGATCACTTGCACTCTTTCATTAAAGGAACGGAAGGCTCTCCCTTCCGTAAGTTAAAAAAGGAACCTTGAGCACAGTTCGGAGCACTCATCTTGAGCAAAGTTCAACATTCACTTCTGCTGCACCTTACATTGGTATCAGAGCTTTGGCAGTGTTCTGTATCACTCAAGGAAAGAACGACAGAATTCTTTTTGCTTGTTGCGGTCGCACGTAACCCAAGTCCTCTTGGGCATGTCTATTCCTAATCATGTTTTTGAAGAGTGACAAGAATCCCAAAAAAGAAGGGCTTGTCCAACCTCCCCTTGTTCTCTTTTCACTCATTGAGAGCGGACCGTGCACTTGGCGCCGGCCAATCAACGTGAGGTGGGAAAAAGTAACCTTGGTGTGAGCGCAAGGCCGCCAAGGGGTGCACCCGCAGGAAAGAGGAGCTTGGGTGAAGAGAAGATCCTTCTCTAACACAGATTGCAAGCGAAAGAAGAACCTCAAGAACTCAAGAACCCAAGACCCCAAGACCCACAAGAACCCAAGTTCCTCGTGAACTTAAGAACCCAAGACTTCAGTGTATGGTCATTACCCGAAGCGGAATGGATACTTCTCATGGAGGTGATGAGCATGGAAGTGGCGAAGAAGAATTTTCCCCACCAGGAGGTTTTTCTGACCCTCCAATTGCGACGTTCTGTTGGGCATGCCTTGGCACGACAAGAATGATGCGACTCTCCAGGTTCGGAACCGAACCATCACCGTGATGCAGAAGGACAAGCCAGCCGTCCTCAAAGTTCGGTTGTCCGAACAAAACCTCGAATAAACTCTCTCTACTTTTTTTTCTTTATAGCTAGAAAGTATTGTTTGAAAATTTGTTTGAAATTTGTTTGAAATGGATGGTATCTGTTTTGAACTTGTTTTGGTGCCGATTTGAAATGTTTGACTCTGTTTTAATACTGGTTTCAATGATTGTGATTTTACTCCCGGGTGGAGTGGTGAGAAATGATGATTGAAAAGTGTAGTTTTTACTCATGGCCCGGACCCTTGTGGTTATTTTACGGAGGGAGTATTGTTGTTGTGACTCCCGGCCTGGACCTGGATGGTTATGCGGGAGGATTATTAAGAAGTTTGAGCAGTGGTTACTCTCAGCTCCTCCAAATGACGTAGGCTACGGTCTGGGGGACGTTTGGTTGTAAAAGGCCTCTATATCTCCCGGCCCGGACGTTGTTAGGTTATGCGGGAGGAGTGTTCATCGGCGGCTTTAAGTTTTTATGTCTTGTAGCATGCATATGTGAGCATTTGTGTTGCATTGTGATGTGCCAACCACTGAATATTCCTAATTGGATGAAATTGCTCGGGTAAGTAATTTTAGTGCATCAAGACACCTGTGGAAGATCAGTGCGATCTGGGTGTGATGGCTATTTTTACTATGCCGGAATATCAAGAGCTCTGATCTGGACAAAAGGAGAAGCCAACTCCTTGATCAAAAGAACCAAAAGGAGAAGCTAACTCCTTAGCAAAAAGAGCAAAGTGATTGTCCCTCGGAATGACCCTCGGAAATTTTTGCGCTAACTTGAGTTGTTTTGCAGATATGCTGTAATCGCGGACGATTACTTTCTTTCAAGAAGGGGGGATGTCACAAACTGCTGACGTGTCAAAGCCCTGAAGAATGGAGCCAACTTACAGATGTCGGCCGAAGGGCCTAAACCCTAAGAAGAACAAGTAGTAGAAGAAGAAGAAGAAGAAGTCCTACCAACTTATGGGGACCCCATCCGATGGGGCCCTAGTGACATAAAGGGATTAAAATAAAACAGGACTCACACACACTCACGCAAAACTGATTACGTGGCAGCAGTACGGACGCTCTCCGTTTTGCACTGACTGATGACGTGGCAATTGTACGGAATTCTGCAAATCGCGCTGGCAACTTTTTGGCATTGCTTTTGGACAAGAAGCTTTTGAGTTTTGAAGGCTTTTCATGTAAACTGCTTTTGGGGCCTAGGGCCTTTAAATATGTGCTAAGGGCTCATTCTCTGACATACTTCCAAGAGAAGGTGTAGAGTCTGGAGTACCGGCTTGTACAGTGTTGATGCAATATAAAGAAGTACCGAAAGGGGCGCCAAGGGGGCCAATACTCTCTGGGGTGGAATCCCGCCACTCTGCGTCGTGTGTCGTCTCTCTCTCAGTCATAGTTACCGGGGAACGCCCCCTAGCCCCCGTTCCGGCGTTCCGGGGGGGCAGTTTCCTTCCCGAACGTTTCGAAACGTCCCGAAACGTTTGACGTTCCAGGTGGCCAGTGCAAACCGGAACGGCCGTTCCGGAACGTTCCGAACGCCCCCAGAACGTTCCGGAATGCCCTTGGAACGGCCAACGGCTACAAACAAATTTGGCAAAAATTGAAAAAATTGAAGTAAATGTTTGGGCTTCTTTTTGAAGTGTGCAAGGCCTCAAGGACTCATAAAATGCACCCCCCTCCCTCTTTCTCTCCACAAGCTAATCCTCAAGGCTCAAGCTCTCTCCCTCTCACACTCTCAAGATCTCTCCCTCTCAAGACTCACTCTCTCAAGGCTCAAGGCTTTAAGCCTTCAAGCTCTCTTCCTCTCCCTCCCACTCTCTCAAATCTCTCCCTCTCTCCCTCTCTCTCTCTCTCTCTCTCTCTCACATCATGTAGTCATAGCAAGATTGAATGGTCTTCAAAACGAGTTTTTTGTGAGTATTAGAGTCAAACCACTCTAATACTCCTTGTATTTAAACACAAGGAGCTAAAAAATGCACTATTTGGGTGTTTTTTATACCTCCCGTTCCGCGCCGTTCCCGTTCCGAACCCCTAGCCGTTCCCCCGTTCCGCGGGGATCCCGTCGCCGTTCCCGTTCCGCGTTCCGGGTAACTGTGCTCTCAGTTCAGTTGTTATTGAAGTGCTAAAAGTATGTTCAGTCTGTTCTTTTCTAATGGCACGTGGTACCCATCTTGTGACGGGGCCCTTGGAGGGGGGTTTGGGACATCATCTAGTGTTGTCTCTTCTCTATCTCTCTCTAGCACTTTCATGCACTTTTGCACTCACAGTTTTCCACTCTCTTTGTTTTTGTCATTGCACATTCTCTCATTAAGTCAAGGAAGGCTCTCCCTTCCCGTCAGTAAAAGGAACCTTGAGCACCCATTGATCACTCATCCTAAGCCATACACCATCATTAACTTCCGTTGCACGTTACATCTGATGAGCACTCTTCTCCTACCTACCCCTGTCCCTCAGGCTACGGAGGAGCATGCACCCATTCCCGATGATGCAACTGACAGTGGATCTCATCACAGTGCCAAAGTAGAGACAGATATGCCAGTAGCTCCTCCCACAAGGAGCAAGTCCGACAAGTTTCCGAAGTGGCTATTGGAGACTTTGCGAGATTCAGCAACCTCAGATTTTCCACCCGACTGGCGTGAAGCCGATATCACACAATGCTCTCAACGACTTCAACTTGCTGAGTGGATGAACCGTAACTACAGGTGAACTATGCATTGATGTCTACAGTGATCAAGGACAGAGTTCCTCTTACAGTTGAGGAGGCTGTAACTAAGTCAGACTTTGTAAATAATTAATTTATTTACGAGAAAAGAATTATCTAATTAGTTGTGTGCACACCAGAATAGACCTAGCAGTTCTAAGGCCTCAGGTGAGCCTAAATGCGGGCTAGAACACCTCAGAGGGACCTTAGCAGAAATTACCCTGAAGCCCTAGTGATTGGGAAATCGGGTCTTCAGAAAGGGGTAAGCAGTAGCCTCAGATTTTAGGCTCAGAAAAATACGCGCGTCAGTACAAGCACATGAATGAGATGGGGTCCTTAGAACAGTGACCCTAAGGCTAATAAAGCTAATAAAGCCTTAGGGTAAGTTTCGTGAAATTAAATTTAACGGTCCGTGCCCGGGCGGGCGGCCGGACAAGTGTGAACAGGTAAAGGCGGTGCAGTGCCGGTGCGGCATTGCTCCGATAGACCTTTGGTGTTCTCATAAAAGAATCATTGGTAGCAGTTGTTAGTTAGTTGCACATTTTTAATTAATGAGCTAGAAGTTTTTAAAGTCAAAAGTTGAATGGTTTTTAAGTTTTTAAAGTAAGTGTGCCAAGTGGCACACTTACCAATGCAAACTAACTCTCTCTCACTCTCACTCTCACCCTCTCTCTCTTCCTAGCGCCCCCTCTCCTTGATGGCTATTTAGGAGCCCCCCCTCCCCCATTTTCAGGGCTGGCAGTGCACCTACCCCCCCTAATGTGAGCGCGCTCTACGCGGTGGAGCCCTCCATTGAAGCTTGAGAGCAGCCCCTTGCGACATATGTGGTAGCCTTGTGCTCCCATTGTCAAGAACAAGGGATCTCACAGTCATAGACACCTTCTGGTGAAGTTTCATCGCGAGAAGCTGCCGTAGACGCTCTCTTAGCAGAGTGCGGCTGCTGAAATTCTCTGTTTTCAGCCCCTAATCACCTCGATTAGGGCTGTTTTCAGCAGATCAGCCATAGAAATTCTCTTCTCTCTCCTTATCCTAAGTCTACATCAAGTTTGGAGCGATTCCATCGCGAAGAAGACCTCTGTTTCGACGTAGGGGTGCGCACAGGTAAGAATTTCAGGTTATGTGCAGAAAATTACAGCAAGCATGTGCGTGTGCATTTTGCTTGTTTCTCTTTTGTGTTCGATGCATGAATGAATGAGCATGAAGGCAACACATAACGGAAGATGGACTCTCCTCTGTGAGAGCTTCCGATGAGCTGTTTCGGAAGATAGACTCTCTTTTCGAGAGCTTCCAACCAGTCTCGCAGAAGAGGGGGAATCCCCTAAGCAGTAAGAAAGTGGAAACACTTTCTCAGTCAGTAGTCAGAACAGAACAGAAGAAAGAATAGAGGACGGGCGTATGCCCCGTTCCTGTGTTTGTAAAGATTCTCCCTTAGTAATAAAGATATTCTCTTTATGGGGGGGGACCAGCCCATCTTCTGGTCCCCAATGAAGTGTCAAGTTTTCTCGCTCCCTCTAATTCTCTTGAGTATTTGAAGTGCAATTAAACGTCAGTTTACGCTTCCGTATTTTTGTGACAGTGGTATCAGAGCAAGGTCCTCTCTCTCTTCCTGAAGGGATTGACGACTCTTGGCAGACTGCAGAAATGGAAGGACGCGAGATAGAGTTCTCTCTCCTTCAACAGCAGGTGGAAGAGTTGCAGAAAGCTCTCTCCCATCCAGAAGTCCAAAAGATTCTCCATACTCTTGAAAAAGGGAAGGAGAAAATGTCGATGGGGTCGGGAGAAATTCCGCAGAACCCAAAGGCGCCACAACCAAGAAAAGATCCTTTGATTGGAACTTCCCGCATGCACGAGAGGCAGAAGAAATCTCCAGAACGTCATGTGCGGTTTAATCCAAAAGTTCAAGAGCAGGATCCCCCTGATTCCCCTCAGTTCTCTTTCATGAAGGATCTGGAAGACATAGTTTCTCCGGAAGACATGTTTCTCGACGATCCGTCGCAGCAAGAAGTACATTCAAGGGAAAGGACTCCTGTCCACAAGGAGTCTAAGCATAGAAAGAAGGAGCACCATAAGAAGAAACACCATAGGCAGAAAACATTCAAGTCGGGAGATAAAGATGTGAAATTCGACACCTACAATGGACGGCGTGATAATGACAAAGCTTTGGCTTTCATCTGCCAATTTGAAGTTGCATTTGCCGAAGGGAATTTCAAGGAAAGATCCAAGCTTCACCATGTCAGTTTGTACCTGAAAGGCACCGCCAGCAATTGGTGGTTAACCCTTATCCTGGAAGATCGCAAACCCCAAGATTGGATTGCCTTCAAGAAGGAGTTCTACGCACGGTTCCTTCCTCCAGACTATGAGAAAGAGGTAAAGAAAGAATGGGACCGACTTTCACAGTCAGAGAACAAAACTGTTCCACGCTATGTGGATAGGTTTTGGGACGTTCTCTTGAAAGTCACTCCATTCAAGAAGATTGACGATTCGGAGAAGATGCGCAAGTTTGAAGCAGGTTTGCATGAAGCCTTGCAAAAGGCTATGAAGCTTTACCCTCGAGGTAACTTGCAGATACTTATGGAATCAGCCCGCATAGCTGATGGAATACATGACAAGGGTACTCCCAGGAAGATGGAGCAAAGCACTTACCATGCTAAGCAGAAGGCTCTCCATGAGCAGCCTACCTCTTCTACTTCTTCTCAAAAGAAGAAAAGAACCGCCTCCGAAGCAGAAGCAAAGCCAAATCAGCCCAAGAAAGGGAGATATCTCTCTCCTACTGAGTTGCGAACATACATTAGTGAAGGAAGATGCTTCAAGTGCGGACAAGTTGGTCATATGAAGAGTGACTGTCCTACCAAACCTCCACAACCACCCTCTTCCAATGCACCCTCTTCCAATGCAGTCCCAGATGTACAGGGAAATACAACCAAGGATGGAAAAGAAAGAGCTCTTCTCAAAGCATGGGGTAGTATCAACAACCAGCGGGCTCTTATTTTGTTTGACCCTGGTAGCACAGACAACTTCATCTCTACCAAGCTAGCTGACGACCTGAACTTGCAGCCCAATCGTTTCGGAGTCTCTATTCAAGCGCAATCTGCTTTCAAAGGGCAGAACTCAAACTCTACTCCAATCATAGGGAAGTTGAATCTAAAGGTCGACGACTACAAGGATCAAGAGTCTTTCTTACTAGCTTCACTTGAAGGATGCGATGTTATCTTGGGAATGCCCTGGCACTACAAGATGCATCCCATTCCTGACTATGTTCAGAAAACCTTATCTTTTGCTCATAAAGGAAAGGAGTATCTTGTACTTGCAGATGCAGGTGATTGGCGTATTCCTATCGCCAACCACATTGCCATCAAGAAAGAAATGAAAAAGTGTGTTTCAGTGTACTTGATTTTTGCAAGAGAGAGAGATGTGTCTGTTTCACAACTTTCTTCCTCTTTAGAGCAAAAAAGACTTAAGTTAATAGAAAGATATAAAGATTGTTTTACAGATGAACTTCCAAATGAACTCCCACCTTCGCGACCTGAGGATCATACCATTGATTTGATCCCAGGAAGTTCTCCTCCAAATCAGCCCCCTTATCGAGTTAGTCTAATGCAGCAAGAGGAAATTCTCAAGCAGGTTAACGAACTTTTGGAGAAGGGCTTAATAAGGCCTAGTATTTCTCCATATTGTTCACCTGTCTTGCTAGTACAGAAAAAGGATGGCACATTCCGCATGTGCATAGACTATAGATCTCTAAACAAGATCACAATCAAGAATCGATTTCCAATCCCTCGGATTGACGACATTCTTGACAAGTTACAAGGAGCAAGTGTCTTTAGTCGTATAGACTTGAAGAGCGGTTATCATCAAATCCGCATAGCTCCTCAGGATGTGCATAAGACTTCATTTAGAACAACCTTCGGGTTGTATGAATTCTTAGTGATGCCTTTTGGCCTCACTAATGCACCAGCTACATTCAACAGAATGATGGATAGAATCTTCCACTCATATAGAAGTTTTACAGGCGTTTTCTTTGATGACGTCTTAATCTTCTCAAAGACGGAAGACGAACACTATAAGCATCTCGCCTTAGTGTTTGAAGAATTACGCAAACACAAATTATATGTGAATGCTAAGAAGAGTGAGTTCTTTCTAAAAGAAATCCACTATTTGGGCCATATAGTATCTCACAACCAAGTGAGAATGGACGCTGAAAAGATTCAAGCAGTTGTAGAATGGCCTACGCCAACTACAGTACATGATGTACGAAGTTTCCTTGGCCTCTGTTCTTATTATCGGCGTTTCATTCGAGCCTTTGCCGCGATAGCAGGTCCCCTCCATGACCTGACAAAGAAGCGGATTCCCTTCCATTGGGGGTCTGGACAAAAACAAGCTTTCGAAAAGCTTAAGTATCTACTCAGTCACGGACCCGTTCTTACCGTCCCTGATCTTCGCAAACCTTTCGAGGTATACTGCGATGCATCTGGAGATTGTGTAGGAGCAGTTTTGAACCAAGAGGGTCACGCGATAGCCTATGAAAGTCGGCGCCTTAAAGATGCAGAGTTGCATGCCTCCATATACGAAAAAGAGCTAATGGCAGTAATTCATGCTCTTTCCATTTGGAAACACTATCTATTAGGAGCTGATTTTATTATCAAGACAGATCATCAAAGTCTTCGCTACTTTCTCACACAGAGAAAGTTATCAGAAAAGCAGATGAGATGGGCCAACTTTCTTTCAATGTTTCATTTTCAGATTCTACACACTTCTGGAACAAAGAATGCAGTTGCAGATGCTCTCTCCAGGCGTCCAAAGATCAATGCACTAACAACAATTTATCATGAGGAACTAGAATCTCTCAGTGAGATGTATCCTCAAGATCCAGACTTCGCCACAATTTGGGCAGATCTTCAAGCTGGTCACTCAAAGCCACCTTATTCTATCAGGGATAATACACTCTATCGTCAACAAGCAATATGCATAGCTCAGCCCTTACAACAAAAGGTGATGGATGAAGCACATAATTCTCCTTATGCCGGTCATCGGGGAATTGCTTCCACCACTAGTGCCCTCGAAAGGTATTTCTTTTGGCCAACACTCCGTGTGGACATTGAAAAACATGTACGTGAGTGTTTAGTATGCCAAAAAGTGAAATATGACAGACATAAAGTTTATGGCAAGCTTCAGCCGCTCCCTGTGCCTAACACGCCATGGGAAAGTATTGCCATGGATTTTATTACGGATCTTCCTAGATCCAAGAATGGAAATGATGCAATCTGGACTATAGTAGACAGATTCAGTAAGCAAGCACATTTTCTTCCAGTAAAAAAGACGATCAAAGCTGATCACATGGCTAGAATATTTCTAGCTCAGATTTTTAAACACCATGGATTGCCAAAGACTATTGTCAGCGATAGAGATCCCCGCATGACTAGTCTATTTTGGCAGGCATTGTTTGAAAACTTGGGAACTAAGCTTGATTTTTCATCAGCTTATCATCCTCAAACAGATGGTCAAAGCGAAATCGCTAATGCCACTGTTTTAGATCTCCTCAAGTGCTATGTTTCGGAACGACAATCCGAATGGGAACAGTACTTACCAATAGTTGAGTTTGCGTATAATAATACCATACATTCCTCAACTGGTAAAGCCCCTTTCGAAATTATTTATGGGAAGCCACTCTTACTTCCTATTATGGTGACCAAAGAAAACATCTTCGCCGCAGATGAATTTGTGCGCAATATTGATATTGCCCATCAACAAGTAAAGCAAGCGATTCTTCGAACTCGAGCAACAGAAGAGAAAAGCAGACAAGCACAGAAGGAATCTCAATCTTGAAAAAGGACAATATGTCCTGCTTCGGTTTGAGAAAGCTAGATTGAAAAAGCGGGTCGGCAAAGGGAAAGTTGTCAAACTTTCCCATAGATTTTACGGCCCTTTCAAAATTACAGATAAAGTCAATGATGTGACTTTCAGATTGGATTTGCCTTCTCACTAGCGCATCCACAATGCTTTTCATGTCAGTCTCCTCCGACCATATGTTGGACCTCCTCCAGTGGCGCCAGTACAAGAAGATCCTCCAGAAGTCGAAGAGACTGAGGAAATCCTTCAACCTGAACAGATAATACACCACTCGGAGAGACAACTCAAGTTGGGGAGTCTACATCGAAAGTATTTAGTCAAGTTCAAGAATTACACTCCTTTAGATGCAAAGTGGATGACTGAGTCCGATCTCAAGGACTACCCTGACATCTTGCACAGTTATGTTGACGCTCTACAGTTGAGGTCAACTGTTTAGAACCAAGAGGGATGTAACTAAGTCAGACTTTGTAAATAATTAATTTATTTACGAGAAAAGAATTATCTAATTAGTTGTGTGCACACCAGAATAGACCTAGCAGTTCTAAGGCCTCAGGTGAGCCTAAATGCGGGCTAGAACACCTCAGAGGGACCTTAGCAGAAATTACCCTGAAGCCCTAGTGATTGGGAAATCGGGTCTTCAGAAAGGGGTAAGCAGTAGCCTCAGATTTTAGGCTCAGAAAAATACGCGCGTCAATACAAGCACATGAATGAGATGGGGTCCTTAGAACAGTGACCCTAAGGCTAATAAAGCTAATAAAGCCTTAGGGTAAGTTTCGTGAAATTAAATTTAACGGTCCGTGCCCGGGCGGGCGGCCGGACAAGTGTGAACAGGTAAAGGCGGTGCAGTGCCGGTGCGGCATTGCGCCGACGGACCTTTGGTGTTCTCATAAAAGAATCACTGGTAGCAGTTGTTAGTTAGTTGCACATTTTTAATTAATGAGCTAGAAGTTTTTAACGTCAAAAGTTGAATGGTTTTTAAGTTTTTAAAGTAAGTGTGCCAAGTGGCACACTTACCAATGCAAACTAACTCTCTCTCACTCACTCTCACCCTCTCTCTCTTCCTAGCGCCCCCTCTCCCTGATGGCTATTTAGGAGCCCCCCCTCCCCCATTTTCAGGGCTGGCAGTGCACCTACCCCCCCTAATGTGAGCGCGCTCTACGCGGTGGAGCCCTCCATTGAAGCTTGAGAGCAGCCCCTTGCGACATATGTGGTAGCCTTGTGCTCCCATTGTCAAGAACAAGGGATCTCACAGTCATAGACACCTTCTGGTGAAGTTTCATCGCGAGAAGCTGCCGTAGACGCTCTCTTAGCAGAGTGCGGCTGCTGAAATTCTCTGTTTTCAGCCCCTAATCACCTCGATTAGTGCTGTTTTCAGCAGATCAGCCATAGAAATTCTCTTCTCTCTCCTTATCCTAAGTCTACATCAAGTTTGGAGCGATTCCATCGCGAAGAAGACCTCTGTTTCGACGTAGGGGTGCGCACAGGTAAGAATTTCAGGTTATGTGCAGAAAATTACAGCAAGCATGTGTGTGTGCATTTTGCTTGTTTCTCTTTTGTGTTCGATGCATGAATGAATGAGCATGAAGGCAACACATAACGGAAGATGGACTCTCCTCTGTGAGAGCTTCCGATGAGCTGTTTCGGAAGATAGACTCTCTTTTCGAGAGCTTCCAACCAGTCTCGCAGAAGAGGGGGAATCCCCTAAGTAGTAAGAAAGTGGAAACACTTTCTCAGTCAGTAGTCAGAACAGAACAGAAGAAAGAATAGAGGACGGGCGTATGCCCCGTTCCTGTGTTTGTAAAGATTCTCCCTTAGTAATAAAGATATTCTCTTTATGGGGGGGGACCAGCCCATCTTCTGGTCCCCAATGAAGTGTCAAGTTTTCTCGCTCCCTCTAATTCTCTTGAGTATTTGAAGTGCAATTAAACGTCAGTTTACGCTTCCGTATTTTTGTGACAGAGGCACTTTCACAAACAAAGTGGAAGTTGGATGAACTGTTACTACAGGTGAAAGGATAGAGTTCCTCTTACAGTTGAGGAGGCACTTTTCACAACCAAAGTGAAAGTTGGCCCTGGCTGCCTTTTTCAGGTGGCCAGTTTTTCAAATGGATGTGGTTTCAACATTCCTCAATGGTGACTTAGAGGAGGAGGTTTATGTGAAACAATCTCGAGGGTTCGAGGATCCAGACTTTGCAGACATGGTTTGTAGGTTGCTCTTCAAATGGATGTGGTTTCAGCATTCCTCAATGGTGACTTAGAGGAGGAGGTTTATGTGAAACAATCTCGAGGGTTCGAGGATCCAGACTTTGCAGACATGGTTTGTAGGTTGCTCAAGGCCCTTTATGGCCTCAAGTAATCCCCTCAAGCGTGATACAAGAAGATTGATTCCTTTTTCCTACGACACTCCTTTCAAAGATCTTTTGTTGATCCAAACTTTTACATTTACCGGAGGGAGGATTAGTGACAATTATTATCCTCTATGTTGAGCACATCCGCAGTATTGTGGCAACCTTGGCAGAGGAGTTTGAAATGACAAATCTTGGCTTGTTTCATCATTTTCTTGGATTGGAGGTTTGGCACACGGAGGGGGGCATCTACCTCTCTCAAGAGCGGTATATCCAGGAATTGTTGGAAGCATTTAGTATGACCGAGTGCAAATTTATCTCTACTCCAATGGATCCCAATCAGAAGTTGTCACTTAGATCTTCCTCTTTTAGCTAGTGCTACAGAGTACCGAAAACTGGTTGGTTCTCTCATTTGGGTTCTCAACACCTGATTTGACGTCAGTTTCCCAGTGGGTCTTCTGAGTTCCTTTATGTAGAAGTCCACCAAGTTACATATGCAGTAGGCTCTTCGGACCATGCGGTATTTGAAGGCGACCAAGTCATTAGCCATTCAGTATGCGGCTAGAGGTTCGGATTCCCAGGTCGTTCTTCGAGGATGGAGTGATTCACATTGGAAACGTAATCCAGATGAACGTCGGTCGACCACAGATTTTACCTTTTCTTTTGGCTCGAGAGCAATTTCATGGAGCAGCAAAAACAGCCAACAATTGCCTTGTCTTCCATAGAGGCAGAGTACCGTGTTGTTTGTAGTGCTACATGTGAGTCAATGTGGATTCGGAGGCTACTTTAGGAGATGGGTTTCCACAGCACACAACCATTATGTACACAAACAATCAGAGTTGTATTGCCATTGCGAGGAACCCGGTGTTTCATGACTAGACCAAGCATATAGAGAATCAATACCATTTTGTTCGTGAGAAGACCAAGGATGGCTCTATCCGACTAGGTACATCCCGACTACAGATAACCCTACTGACATCTTCACCAAACCTCTTCCACATGCGACATTATCCTCTCATGCCAGCTCCCTTGGACTACTTCCCCGTCCAGGAGCTGAAAGGGGGTGTTAGAGTTCATTTCCTGTCTGGTGGTAGGCCCGGTATCTCCTAGGAGCAGATTAGGGAGTGGGCTGTTTTGTGGCTGTGACCGACCGTACTTGAGGTAGTGAAGTTCAAGTATCGAGGAATCCACGAAGCATTGTGGGTCGATGAAGATTTCTTCACAGATTACCCAGAGTTGTTGGCGAACTATAAGAAAGCCATGCAGCTCAGTACCAATACCTCACCTTGAAAAGGGGGGATGTCACGTGCACATCTAACCTTATGTGCATGTGGACAAGCTAGCTCCTACTTTTAGGTTTTAGGACAACCTAGGAAATATTCTAAGACCTTTGTGAGCATGTAGGTTGGACGTGCATGTCTAGACACTTTAGATACCCTCTGACTGCGCATGATCACCGCCAGTGTCTACTAGGTGTAGAAGCTGGTCGCATTTAAGTCATTAGTATCAAGCCTAGGGAGTTATTAGCATATGAAGCACCTCTTATTATAAATAATTGCCCAGTATGAATAAAAGTCGTGAGATTTTAAGCTGGTATTGCCCTACCGCACTTGCAAATCATATAAAGGTGACCCTTGGGGTCACGACTTAGATCATCAAGTCAATATCCTTATGGGAGCAGCACCCCTGGGCGTCTTTGCCAGCCTCAGCCTACCAGGGCGTTTTCTCCCGGTACTTGCAGATTTCAGCAATCAGCCCATCAGTACCCCTAGCGCCAGCAAACCCACCAGTAGAAGTAGCTTTTTTGGATGCAAATCAGCCATTGCAAACTTCACCCGCGTCCTTTCAGATTCAACCCTCAAATCAGCGAGCGTTTCAGTTTTCAGCCATCATCCTCCTCCACCATCAGCACCTTGACATCAACCCAGTCCCAGATATATTAGCGTTTTCTATTCTCAGCCCTTAGCCTCGCAAATCCAAGCATCTACCGCAAGATCCCATCAGCATCTCAACATCTAGACCCAATGTATCAGCATTTGTGCAATTTAAAACAAATACCTCTCCTCGTCGGATAGATCTCTAAGGTCTCTTGGCATAGTTTCCTACAACCTTAAAATCTCTTCTTCTTCTTCTTCTCCTAGCAATAGAGGGGGGGTTTGAAACCCCATCTGGTGTTAGTCTTCTTTCTCTCTCTATCACCCACAAAACCTTCACTCACAGTAGCATTCTCTCTTCTCTCTCTCTTTGTCTATTGCAGATCTCTCTAAGGTGTATACGTATTGTGCACTCATCTTGAGCTATCACCATCATCACTTCCGCTGCACCTAACACTATTGGCGGCA
This sequence comes from Adiantum capillus-veneris, assembly GCF_014529385.1. NCBI lineage: Eukaryota > Viridiplantae > Streptophyta > Polypodiopsida > Polypodiales > Pteridaceae > Adiantum > Adiantum capillus-veneris. The sequence continues at coordinate 104,740,852 of NC_140949.1, read as the reverse complement.
TGTTCAAAAAGCGAAGTATGCAAAGCACAAAACGACAAGACTTCTACAGCCTTTGCCTATTCTTGATCGACCATGGGAGAGTGTAGCTATGGATGTAATATTTGATCTTCTGAAGACTCAAGGTAGGCATGATGGCATATGCCCTATTGTGGATAGATTCAGCAATCAGGCTCACTTCGCGGCAGCAAAGAAGACAATGAAGGCCAACCATTTAATAACATTGTTCTAATCACACATCTTTCGACTACATGGGATGCCTCTGTCCATTGTTTCTGATAGAGACCCCATTTACAAGCTTGTTTTGGAGAGCCATCTGTGAGAATGTACGAATTTCAACTTTGGTCACCTTCAAAACTTAGGGTTTACTGATGCAAATAAGGGTTTCTACATAAAATTTCGCAATATCATCATTTGAAATTTCTTCATCCTTTGAAGCATCTCACAGTGGAGATTCTTGATGACTTTCTCATTGGACACTTGGGAAAAAGTGCTTTGGAAGAAGAGATCATGCTTCAACAAGAAAAGATTATCAACCTGTGGATATAATATTATAAGACAAAAGAAGAAATATGATCAGGTTGATATAATATTATAAGACGAAAGAAGAACTATGATGAAGTGGTTTCTTATAATGGTAAGTGGCCAATGCACACTCATCGTGGATTGAATATCAGTGTTAAGCAATGTAAAATCAAAGCCTAGCAGGGTATATGTGTTGGATATACAAGGGGGTGATGTCTCAAGAAACTACATACCATCATTGGATCGCTATATCAGATTAACGGCATGATTAGACATGGTTTGCTTCACCGGGAATGACTATGGAATCATGTGGAGTATAGAAACTTGAAAGGAGTCCAACGGGTCATGCACTTGGCTCATAATCTCCTCCTGCTGCGCAACACTCACTTTGAAAGGGGGTTTGTTAGGGAGAGAACTTCCTAGAGTTAGATCAAATGTGTGAACTTATGGTCGCTAGGGAGGGAAAGCAAAACATCTATATAGTTGTGCAAAAACCCTAACCATTCATGATCTGAGTAAGAGATGTAGAATTTTACTCAAGGAAACCTCTCTCTTTGACATGCATTAAAGAAGCAAAACTGTGTGTTCTAATTTGCCCCTGACATAAGGAAGAACGTGGCCATGCCTCCACACATATGAATGTTGTTGGGCAATGATCATGCACACTCGTGCAATCCCAACATTGATGATGAATACGCTGTGATCTGACACTAATGAATGCCCAAGGTGGATAACTCCATATGGATTTAAGAAAGTAGGCGGATGCAAAGCTTAAAGCATAGAGTTGAGTAGCAATTAAAAGAAGAACGTACTGTTTCGGACCGCTTAAGGAGGGCGCCTTGTAGTAGAAAGCGGCTGGAGGTGGTCAGATGCTGCTTTATTCTATCCAGGCTGGCCTTGGTACTAGCTACAGGGCCATCCTGAACACCATGGGATGATGAGAATTCTTTTCCATTCCTTAATTCAGAATCGGAGCAAAGCCGAGGAAAGGAGCCAAGAGGAAAACATTCGAAAAATGCTGACCCAAATCGGAAACCTGGAGAGGAGAAAGCATACTTGGTGAGGAGAGAGATCATTGTCGTGCAGAGCCATCAGCTACTGATCTTCGCGAGCGTGCAGAAAACGTTCTACTGCGCAGAGTTCTGCAACCAAAATATCATTATTCTCTTCAAAACAACTCGCGCTTTGGAAGAGTAGTTTGGGTGGGCCACACTCTCGGGAGGATCACAAGCCTCAAGGTCCGATGAATGTGAGTCGTTGATGTTGATGCCCATGGAATAACCCCCAATAACTTAGGCTGGGTTCAAACTGAACGGGCGGAAGAAACAAGGTTTCCTAAATGTGCCGCCGCCTAGTGTGAACAGTGTAGAGGAGGAAAAGTGAAAAAGTGAAGGGGGCTGAGAGAGGACATCAACTCTTCCGAGGGGGGGGGGGGGGGGGGGGGGTCGGAAGAAAAATGGAGGACCCGGCGGAAGAGTGCCTCAACTCCAACCAATTAAATTTTGCCATGGAGGAAGAACGCCCCTTTGCTTTTTTCTTCCGCCGCCTAGTCTGAACCCACCCTTATGTCTATATCTATATCATCATAAAAGGGGACGGATTTCGCCCCTCGGACACGTGTCACAAGGAGGTTTAGTGTGGCCTGCAACCCCAGCAATTGCACGTGCGCACGAGAGAGAGAGAGAGAGAGAGAGAGAGAGAGAGAGAGAGAGAGGGGTTGCTAGCCCACGCGATAAAGGAGGAGAGAGAAAGAGAGAGAGAGAGAGAGAGAGAGGTCGTCGAAGGCGGCCGGCCGCACTAGTAACACACACACACACAGATATATATATATATATATATATATATGTCAGTATTTTGGGTCATGTATTTGCATTGCCAAGGGTAAAGGCTTTATTGTTACGTCCTCTTTTTTACTCTAACAAAAAATTTTGGACAGTGGAAAGGAACTAGAAACACTCATTAAAAGCACAAATAGATCGGAGAAGATGTCTTGATGTTGTCTATTATGATATTGTTAACGCCAAGGGGTAGCCTAAAGCTAGAAGCATAACAATGGTAGTGGCACAATTATTAATTGGAGGAAAACTCTCTCTCTCTCTCGCTCTCTCTCTCTCTCTCTCTCTCTCTCTCTCTCTCTCCTCCTCTCTCTCTCTCTAGGTGTTAGGGAGAAGAGGGATGATCTTCAAACTTGAGGCAAATGCTTCCCCCCCCCCCCCCAATTTGTCTCTCTCTTTCTCAAACTCCTGCATCCTTCAAGGTAGAAAGTTTGCTCTACTACTCCATGCATGTTGTTTATTGGCTCCGCTCTTACAAAGAGATGCCACCTCAAGCTCAATCCTATGGTAGCCTCTTTATGCTTTCAAACTGTTTTAGTGAAGGCATGTACACATTCCTTACCTATTTTGGTGAACGAGGTAAATTCCCTCCTCCCACTTCAATGCCGCATTCATGAGAGTGTCACATTGCTTCAAGTCCATGAAGTGAAAAATCAAGAAGACCTCCTCAAGGACTTGGTTTAACATTGGAGGTTTTTTGTTTGATATGTATGCCTAATTTGGTGCTTGTATAGAAGCTTGGAAAGTTCTTCGAGAGCCCCATGATAAAAAATTTATTTATGAGTGTCAAGATGCCTCTTGTGACCACGTGAACTCATAGGAAGGACTTCATCTTGTTTCATGTCATGTCATCACATATCATCCTATCCCATCTCCTAAGGGTAGGTTCATAGGCTAAAGTCCATCTCAACAAACCTCCCTTTGGAATTTAGACTATGACAAAGTATATAATTTAGACTATAATTTAAGCTTCATATCAACAAACCTCCTTTTGGAATTTAGACTATGACAAAGTAAGTCAAGGTAGCCCATACTCATAGGCGCCACATCAAAGATGGCTCATACTCATGGGTGCCTAAAGTGGCTCATAATCAAAGGTGCCAAAATGAATCATATGCATAAGATCCTCCCCTCAAATCAAGGACCGTAATCAAAACTAAGCACTCTTAGGGCCATCTCCAAAATGAAACAAAAGAGTGGAGTAGAGGATGATCATAACGTGCTCTAAAGAATATTGGAGTCAAAATTTAAGGAGGGGAAATCAGTGCTCCCTTGGTCTTCTTCATCTTGTTTGTTTGCAAACTTGGCTTCAACCTTTATCTAATTTTTGTTAATTGTTGATGGTCTTTCTCTTTTGTTGAACTATGTAATATCATCTAATAGGTGGATGACATGTTTTCCACAATGACTGCATTTGTTATTTTTGCAACATTCTTTAGCTTGATGCGCTAGCTTTCCACATCTGTAACGCTTTGTTTTGGATGATGAAGCTAGATACATCCCCCCTCTTGAAGAGGATTGTGCTTCCTTGTCCTGTCTTTCTTCTTCTTGTAGTGATCTGACTATAGCTTGCAAATTAGGTGTTGGCTCTTTTCTTAAATTACTATGACTACTTGGTCATATCTTTTGGATAGAAGTACAACAACTTATTTGTCGTGCCAAGGGTAGGACTAGACGGGCACGGCTCGGGCAATGTGCCGGACACACATGCAGTAAAGGGGTCTATATATGGAAGAGGGCCAAGGGCCTATATATATAGGATGGTTGGGAGGTTATTCGCATGTCTGTCTACCCGCTTGCCTTACACTGGTATCAGAGCAAGGTGGAGGGGAGGGTGAAGAGCGAGCTATGGATGAAGGTTGTGGCTCGCATGGCTTTTCTCCCTTTCGTTCTCTCTCTCTCGATCTCTCTAATGAAGGATGGACTCTCTTACATGGCAAGCCTAAATCAGAACGCAGAAAAACCGAATCAAAGAAGAAGAAGATTGGATGGATTGCATGCAAGCATGCATGCATGGTTAAAGAATTTGCTGCCGCTCGGACAAGCAAGCCGTGGGGAGCAACCCCTGTGTTGGGAGTAGAAGTCGACAGAGGACGCAGGAACGGTTTCTTCCTTGAGGACAGGCATGGATTCGGTCTGCACAAAAATTTCCGATTTCGGCCTTGTTGGAAGCGCCCTAGGCTCTAGAGGGTTTTTCGTCACTTGATGGAAGTGATTGGAGCAGTATAGGAGTCGGCATGTTGGCAAATTACCTTGCGCAGAGTCACCAAAATCGCCATAGCCTGTGCAGGTTTATTTTTTTTTACAGAAAATTGAAAATATTTTGACCTTTTGGGTGCCCTATTTTGGGCACCAATCTCTTTTAAGGGCTTGAACCCATGGCGAACTAGATTCCGCCTGCGTAACTGGCATCCGAGGCATAGCCATGCACATGGTGGTCTTGTTGAGGAACACGGAGTCTATGCAAATGGTGGTCTTGCTAAGGAACACAGAGTCTATGCACATGGTGGTCTTGCCTCAAGGGGGCACTATAGACGGCTCAAGGGTTTTTCAGACATAGTCACAGACTGCTCAAGGAGCCATGCAAATTTTGATATTCCGCTTACTTAGATATCCCCATTTTCGCATTTTCGTCGGTTACCAACGTGGTTTTCGACAGGGAAAGCTTGGTAGAGATGATTATGCGGCATACAAGCTGTTTCTCGCAAGGGAATCACAAAGATGAGGATATGCTTGCCACGTCCACGGATGAACGCCATGCTCATCAGGTTTGCCTTTTCGTCATTCCACGGATTTTCTTAATCCCTATGTGATGTTACTTTGTAGACTCATACAGAACGAATTTCCAAGCTTGATCTTTGATGCATCGGCAAGGCCGGTGGCTACTTCGGCTCATGCGTGCATAGTTGTTTTGCATGGTAGTTTGGGCTTGCAGCGAAGCAAGGCTTCCATACGTATACATCGGTCAACCGCACCATGTGGTGATTATCACGAACCATGGCACTCAAACCTAGCAGGTAAGAGCATGGAAGTTCTCACACGATTCCACCTTGGTTGCAATTTGGGCAAGGCCCTTGACAGCATGCAGTAGAGTAGTTATTGAGCATGTGCTTGATAACTCTTGTATGCATGGGACTGAATGATCACGGCTATCATTCATAAAGTCACACAGGTACGAGATGCATCATTTGCACGTATGATACTGCTTTTTCACTAGATTTATCATTCGACAAGGTCGACTTTCTTTGATATGACGACTTGTTGCACTTTTCTTGTTTGATTCATTCTCAGTGTACAGCTGCTAATTGTATGCTCGAGCACGGCTCACTTGGTCTTCAACATGTTGTTCTAATCATTGAGCAAGGCTCATTAAGTGCATACACCACTGTGGTGTTGAGTAAACCACTCCAGAGTTAACCCTTACGACTTTTTATCATGCATGGCATGTATCTACTTACAAGGGCAATGTCCGAAGCAAAGCTTTCATTTTTGTCCTGCTAACATTTGGAGTATGCTAGGAGCATATTCATTGGGGAAATTTTACAACTGTCTAGTATGACCATTTCATGGGGGTACATAGGACAATTGGACAAGGTCCATTATCTGTGCTTGATCGACACAGTTGACTCTATTCGCTATGACATCTGTCGTCAATAGCATTTATTGGCAATGAGGCCAGACATAGTTATGTGAAACATGGCTTCTCCTGAGTACCTTGATAGCGCACGCTCGTCACAGATTACATTTTCTTTCAAAGGCAAGGCCAATTTTTCAGTATCTCAAGGAGATCGACATGGCCTATTATTGGACTTGTTGAAAGCAGCAAGTTGCTCACCACATCCGTTGGCTATTAGCACTACCAGATTTAGGTGAAGCAAGGCTTCTATTTATGCATCTTGCATAGTGACTCACCACGTTTGGCATATGCTATGAGCATACAAACTTGGGAAGTCTTTGGCAAACTGTTTACAGATTATTTCATTATGTATACGACGGATGTATATGATACAAGAGGGCGTATATCCATATGCGACAACTCTCTCTTGCACGGCAGATTTGGCTATGAGCCACATTTACGCAAGCTTTTCCTTTGGAATTTCATGACAACTGGTGGCAGCAACAACTACCAGTGAAATCCCTGCATGCAAGGCATGCTACGCAGGTGGCATGGATTCCACCACTTCATGCATTATGCTTCCACTATCACACTCACAACTCTGTCAAGGACAGCATACGTGATGGATTATTTCACAGGAATGTTTAACATGATTGTTGGTTGCTATTAACACGCACCAACACTAAGGACTTATTTTATGGGCAAAGTGCCACAGCTCAGTCATACTCATACAATCACGACCCCTACAAGGTAGGTGGGTCGGAGTGAGTTTCGTGCTTTTTTGTTACCTCTCTCACTGAGAGCGTCATATTGGAAAACTGTGGAATGCTTATACGATAAGCTATAAGTTAGGCATAAGATGCTTAAACGCACACAGCTTGGGCACACACTCTACAACCTTAAGAAAAGTTGCTCAGCCCAGCATGCTCTTCTTCTCTAGTTCTCTCTCTCTTTAACGGAAAAATGAAAAATCTTCTCAAATTAGTCTTCATCGGTTCATCCACTGAACACTAATTTGCACAAGGGCTATGAGCCACACAGGCTAAGAGCCATTGTTAGGCCAAGGGTAAGACCCAACTATTGTCATTCTTTGGGTGATTGTTCTCAAGATTGAACAAATCTACCTAGGGGAGTACACATCGACGTTAATAGACAAGCAAGAGTCTTGTCATTACGGATGTTAGGGTGTCATTTTTGCCGACACTCAAGTTGAGTTTTTGATAATCTTCAACGTCCCACAGCCGCTGATCTCTACAAGGAAGTATAGATGCAGCAATCAGTTCCGACAGCATGGCTGTCCATAAGAGCTAGGCCGTTCACTTGTGTGGATGCTCTGCTCTCTCTATAGCACTATGAGTGTCTATGGAAGCACAGATTTGGGGGTACGACCCGACGGGTGAATGATACATCACTCCATAGGCATTGAGGATCATAGTTGATCTGCTTCAGGATCACAATTTGACCTCTTCCAATTAGACTTTCAAGGAAATAATTCCGCAATCTACCACGCGGTAGCGGACAAACTCAACTTTTCAAGTTGATTTCAATCATTATGTACACGGTTAACTATGTTGGTTACCGTTACCTGCTAGTTGAGTAGTTTCTACAAAGGGTCTTACCAAGGGGTTTGACTACGTAGCTTTTAACCAAAGGGGTTGGATTGCGTAGGCAACACTCACGGTTTCCAGTGCAAGTCGTATAAATACGCTTGAATGTTTCAAAGCCATGCTAAGGGCATGTTGGAACAGAGTATTTTGGACCGTAGTGTCCACTATACATTACGTTGTTACGAACCTAGTGTAGGGTTCGATTTGGCACATGTTGTCACATGGGATACAACATGGTCTAGGAACTCAAGGAGTTCAGTTTAGCCAGTGTGGAGCAAGATAATGAGGGTCCCTCTCACTCTTGTCGCAGAGTGTTTGTAGTTACCTCCACACACAAGTACCAGCTCGTACTTGATGGATGTCTCTTTTCTAGATATCCTTGTTTGAGACATATTCCACATGTGGAGAATATGAGTCTCTAGGACTGACACTGGCGCCAACTATCTAACAACGTGTCGCGACGAAGTCCCTAGGTGCTGGTCGCATCCTTGGATTCGACCATTTTGAGCACACAATATCAGGAGCAATTTCAGTGGCCAGAAATTATCGGGTACTAAGCACAAACTTGTTACGATTACAAGTGTTGTGAAACCACCTTAACGGAGGTTCATTTCTACATATAGCAAAGTATGCTACGTTCATGAGAATGTCTCATGGTTGGTTCCTAGGTGTGACCGGGTTGTCACATTCTATTATGGTCCAACTTTTGCTGCAAAGTATGCTACGTTCATGAGAAGGTCTCATGGTTGGTTCCTAGGTGTGACCGGGTTGTCACATTCTATTATGGTCCAACTTTGTTACAAGATTTTCACGTAAGTATCGCGGAAAGTCTCGTCATGGAATTGCGGTTTGGATATGTTTGTGTTAAATGCATGCACACTAGGTGTTATGGGCCCTAGTGTTTAACACAAATTTATTTGGAGCGGCATGCAAATCCATGGACTTTATTCTTTCTGCACCCTTTTGCACTGCTAGTGCAATCTCTCTTGTAGATTTAGTATGAGTTTACACCCTGCCATACAAGGTGATGGCTGAGTATGGATGTTAGTGATTGGTTGCTGGAACCTCCAATCTACCTTCAACCTAGTTGGTTGTCTCCATTCCATATCGAGTATATGGCTGGATACTCAATAGTTGAGTCATAGTTTGTCGTCAGTCTGGAAGACTGTCTGTAAGTGGTTGGGGAAAGTACCTCACTCTTACTGTTGTTATTCATCCCACGTTGGATGGATAGCTTACAAGTATTCTATTTAGTACTAAAGGATATGCTAAGTGCATACGTTAGTAAACCGTGCTAAAGGATCTGCTAAGAGCATACGTTAGCACAATGCATTCTGAATAGGTGATTCTCTCCTTATTCTAGAATTTGCTTAGGTTAGGTTTTCAACTTTGAACACCTGTTGTGGTGGGGTTGGATACCGATAGTTTCATAAGTCAAGGACTTAGTAGGTGTGCTGATAGAGTATGTTGGCATGTAACCTTTGTTAGGGGTGAACATGTGGTTCTGTGTGTTCCAAAATGTTCAGAAGTCTGACATGAGTACACTCCCTATTCTATCTTTCAGTAGCTATGAGCTTTTCAAGATACTCACATGAGTTATCATGAGTTACCATTTAGATACGGGTGGTTGCAAAAGGACAACAATGTTGAAAATCAAAATGTTGCTCTTGGTTTCATTGAACCTCCTCACTACACCAGGTATCGGTCATATGGACAATTGGCCCGTGTAGAGGATGCCAATAAGGAAAACATCATTGTTCTTACGAAGATACTACCACTTGTGTTTTCGAGGACGAAAACGCTTCTCCAAGGGGGGAGTAATGTCATGCCAAGGGTAGGACTAGACGGGCACGGCTCGGGCAATGTGCCAGACACACATGCAGTAAAGGGGTCTATATATGGAAGAGGGCCAGGGGCCTATATATATAGGATGGTTGGGAGGTTATTCGCATGTCTGTCTACCCGCTTGCCTCACATTATTCATCTTCAAGTACGTCAGTTTTAATGTAAGCGAGCTATGTGACAATAATTTTGAGCTTATTGACAAAGCTAGCAATGTCTTCATCACGATCCATGGTTAATTTGTACAATTGTTTGTTCAAACTTACTTTGCTCTTCTTAACTCTAGCTCCAAACTTCTTTTCAAGGACTTTCCAGGTCTTATGAGCACTACTGCATTCATTTATAAAGTGAACATGATTTGAGTGAATTGATGTGATGAGTTTGCCTAAGGCATGCTCATCCTTTGTGCTCAATTGGGAGACAATTGTAGATCATGATTATGTAGTATGAGTGGAATCTAGCTTGGGTTCTTGTTTAGACATGTTTTGACTGATCACCAAAGATTTTCTTCATCAACTACTCCCTCAATTTTGTTTGCTAGTAGGGGTTTGAAGCGAGCTTTTTTCCTCTTTTTCCTTCAATTTCATATTTCACAAAAAAGCTCACTTCAAGAGCTTTTTTGGAGCAAGATCTCTTCATCTCTCTCTCTCTCTCTCTCTCTCTCTCTCTTTCTATCTCTCTCTCTACATCTCTACATCTCTCTCTCTCTCTCTCTCTCTCTCTCTCTCTCTCTCTCTCTCTCTCTCTCTCTCTTTCCCCCCTGTGGGACGCATGTCTAACCTCACCATCCTATCTTATTGCAGTATTAGCGAGAAGCACGATTAATTTGCCAAACCATGGGATGAAGCTAACTCGACTAGTGCATAGAGGCTACAAGAGGTTGTCAATCTCTTGGAAAACAACTAACAACTCGCATCTAACTCAAGCTACACTCAAGTGACTGAAATCACCAAAAGGCAATCGCTCATCGGCAAGCAAATCACATCTGTTACAGCATCAAATGACATCCAAATGTAGCGAAACTTCTAGGACAAGTTATAAGACCTAAGCACACATGCCTATGGTCTCAAACCCCACTTCAGGTCAAGTTCCAAAATCGCGATCATTAACAGCAGTGGATTTTTGGCCTAGTCGTTTTCGACCCAGAATGCATCTAAATGCTTAGCAATGATGCCCCAATACCCCGCCTATATTAGTTTTCGATTTAAAAGTGTAAATTCCTGGTTATGATGAAATTAGGCCGCGGGTCAGCGATGCCAAAAGCTATGAAATACTGTGAATGGTTTATGTCAATGCGTAGAGCTCTTACCTGCGGTTGCAATGCAACAGACGCAATCGCAATGTGACAACCGGAGAGGGAGTAGGAAGCACAAGAAGGAGAGAAGTGAGCGCCGTTAGCTCACTCTGTGTATTTCTTATCCAAAACTTATAAAAAACTTACAAGAATTGGGTTTTATACCTTAGCCAAGGTTTTTGGGTGGTCAAAACTAATAATCTGGAGTTCTACCAAAGCTAGGAAATGACTGGCTGATACAATCTGGAAGCTTGTAGCCCCGGCTCATTAATTATAGAGTTTATCCGAAAAAGTAGGAGTTACAATATTCCCAATTCATCAAAATAATAAATGTTTTACAAAGAGAACTCCGAAAAATGGTGTCCGTGTTAGCTTGTTGCTAACATTCCCCCCCTCCTCGCCTGTGTCGTCCCTTGACACAGCTTTATGGACTAAAATAGTCTTCGAGTTGACGGTTGGCGAGGCGGTCTTTAAGCGCGTCCAGTGCCTTCTGGTCTCTGATTCTTCGTTCTTTGTCGAGCACTTGCAGAAATTGCATTGTTACTTGATTCTTCTACTCCACCGTTGAGTAGCCTACAAACCTGGCTGTTAGGTTGCTGATCACCGGCACAAATATCTTTGTTCGTCAAGTGAAGAATCCAATGTAGAAAGCTTCCTCAAAGGCTAGCATATTATTTGAGGGCAAGAACATACATCTGGCATAGAATCCGTAAAGGACTTCTTCCAAAGGTTGTCCACTGAGATCGTAGCATAAGCCTTTGTTTCCTTCTAAGAATGGTAGCCATGGGGCTCCTGTTTGCTCAGGCTCATTAAAAACTTGTATACATGTGAGCAGCATTCTGCAGATCTTACATAACATGGCACAGGAGAGATCTGGGAGACTCTTGAAGAAAGACATGGCGCCCATTAGGGTTTTCACCATGTATTCCTCCGTCGCTTGGCCTCTCTCTGGAGCTAGTAGCCTGGGGAAGTTGAGCCAAGTTGGCCTCTTCTTTTGCAGTGCTTCATGCGCTTGCCATGTCCTTACTCTGGGTACATAATAGAATTTTGGATCTCTTTGAAGGGTTGCAGGTGCGCTTGTGAACAGAATCAAGTATCTCGGATTCTTGTTCAGTCAGCTTAACCTCCACTTTGGGTGGTCTTTATCTGCGCCATCTTCTTGCATATCCTTGTACAGAATTTCTTTCACCTGTAATAGTTCTACTTTGATGAGAGGGTACAACAGGGATTGTTGGTGCCATTGAGCGTTGATCTGATTGGGAGTGAGTTGAGTGATGTTGACAGAGTGTAAAACTCTCAACTCCCAATCCATAACGGCTTTCCACTACTCATCCACCTCTAGGGTGATCTTCTCCTTCAATGCGTCTTCTCCAGCTTTTGACAGTTAGACCATTGGCACTGTGTCTATATCTGTGATGTGAACCTGAAAATCCTCACCACCACTCGGCTCTGTTGTGGACTGTGTCTCAAACTCAGCAAACAAGACCGAGGGTATGTCTATCTGTGGCGGCTCTGAAGTGCATGCCTCCTCCTGCGTGTCTGGTTTTCCATCTCTGAGGAGTTGATTAATCCGCTTGAGTTCTGCTATCTCCTTTAGAAGCTCCTCCTCTCTTTGAACCCACATCAATGCCAGGTCCCTGCACTGTGATTGTTCTAGCTTTAATTCCAATTCTAGGTCTTTGTTTTTCTTTTCAAGTGCCTTGTACACTTCATCAGTTCCTTTGATCGAGGCCACGACTGGGTTTTCTCTGATTTTCCGTAAGAAAATGGCATGATCATTGATCCTCTGTTCAGAATACTGCAGAGAAGCATTGGCAACATCTAATTGCACCTGAATTTTTTGAGCTGACAGAGAGGTCGTAAGAAGTTCATTCGTAACTTCTATCAGCTGCTCGTCTTTTGCTTTGCAGGCATCAGATAATTTGGTGAGGAGATCACCTAACTCCTCCATTTCTTTTTGTTGTTTATCTCTGGCCAACTGATGTTATTCCGCTTCTGCCTTTAGCTCTTGCACTTGCGTTTGGAGATCAGTGATGATAGTCATCCTGTCGTCTAGCTCTCCTTGGAGAGCGCCGATCACCATTTCAAGTTCCTTGGCCTTTGTGCTGCGGTTTAAAGCTGCTGAACAGAGTCTCTCCGTCATTTCCTGCATCTGACGTTCATATTTATTTAGTTGGACTATTACTTGTCGTTTGACTGCCACTCCTCCTGGCGTGCCAGCTGAGATGTGCCTGCAACCTCATGTGTTGCTTCTTGTTGCGTCGTAACTGCTGGTGGTTCTTGTGTGGAGGTAGATGGTTGGTCTTCTTTTTGGCCATCCTGAGGCTTTGATGCTTCGGCAGTTTCTGGCTGAGTAGAAGTAGAGGGTGTTGTCTCAACCCTTGATGTCTCTTCAGGTGTCGGCCTTTCTTCCTTCTCTGGCTCGGGCTCCGTCTCATGTGCAGTGGTAGGCGCTTCTTCTGCATCTGCTTCTTTATCAGTCTCTTTTTCAGGTCTAGTTTCCTTTTCCTCTTCCGGATTTTGAGTATCTTCTGCTGCCTTCTCCTATTCCGGCTTGGCTTATTTTTCTTTTTGTCCATCGGGGTGGTCATCCTCTTGTGCAGATTCTATTTGTTGGGTGGCCTCAGAATCTTTCTCTTTCTGAGGCTCTGCTTCTTCATTGGTGTCTTTGCCTGCAGGTGATGGTGGTGGGCTAGGCATGGGATGGTCTTGTTGTTCTGTATGTGGTGAGCTGGGTTGGGGAGATCTATGACTTTGCTCTTGGCTAGCCGTTTCCTCGGCTTTCCTTTGGTCTTCCGCTTCCTTGGCTTTCTTTGCAGCTTCTTCTACCTCCTTCAGCTTTAGAGCTTCAGCCTCTTGGTACATTCTTTCTAAATGCTCTGCTGGATCATCCGTCTCTTTTCTTGTATGATGCTTTGCTCGAGGGCCTTTCAATCCTACAGGTACCCATTTTTCTGGGTCCTTCCCTTGTGCTTGCCTACTGCACTGGTATGCCTGTTTCTCTCTTTCAAAGCGCGCTTGTTTTTGAGCTGGCTCTTCTTGGTATGCGGCCACAACTTTTCTTTTCATCTCTTCTCTCCGAGCTCTCTTTTCTTCGTTGTCAGAGCTCTCGCGGCTGTGCCGTTTCGGCGAGCTATCAGCTGACTCATCATCAGATTTATATGATCTTTTACCTGACCTTGTAGCTCATGGAGAGGGTTGTGCTGCCAATATCCACGTATTCTGATCAGGGGCGGGCGGTAGGTTGTCGGCCATGCCGATGGCATGATATGCTATTCGAGTCAAGACCTTTGGCGCACCCAAGTACGTGATAGTGCCTTCCTTCTTGATGCCCTTCAAGGTTGTCAAGACATATTGCACGTGGTCCACTGGTTCCTTGTCGTCGACTTGAGAACCTGAGTGAATGTGGTGGCCACGGTGTGATTTGGTGTAGTGTACCTTGGTGGCCTTTTTACCAGAAAATGGAAGTGTTGGTGGTACAAACGGGCTGGCTCTTCCACCTGTTTGTGGATAAGATCGGCGAATGTAGCCGCGGCTGTCTCTTATCCACCTGTTTGTGGATAAGATCACTGAATGTAGCCGTGACTGTCTCTTATCCACCTGTTTGTGGATAAGATCGGTGAATGTAGCCGTGGCTGTCTCTTTGGTAAATGTACCTGCGGTTTTCCGATCTCTTGCTCGCATGGTCATTCCTTCAGTGGGCAGTTTGAGTGCCTCTCCCACTATCTCTTTTGTAATCACTACTTCGAACTTGTTCCCTTGGGTGTCTGCTATCTGTGCCGTTTCGTCTTCTTTGATGGTGGATAGAAGCTCGTAAGCTTTCTGAAAATCCAACTCTGCAAGGCTCTAGTTCGTAGAAATACCTAAGCCCCAAACCTCTTTTGTCTCTGGCTTTGCGGCTACATCATAGACTTCTTTGGGTAGGAGTTGCAACTCCACTTGATGCCCCTCTTCACTTTTGAACCTGCCAGTGAAAACTGTAGTGTGGTGCTCTTCCAGCTGTTCTCTAGAAAGGTAGGATGCCTTTGCTGCTTTGACTCACTCGAGGTCTAGTTGATACGCGGGTAGTTCTTGTAGTTTCTCTTTTTGGTTTAGCTTCTTCTTGGCCCTCTCCGCTGCTTGCATTGCTCCTTTTCAGTGAATGGAGTGCAAAGTTAGTAGATTTGTCGGAATTTTCTATGGAATGTCCTTTTAGACTGAAATGCTGACAATTTGGTCCAATTTGCTTCAAATCAATTTTTGAACAAGCAAAGATGCATAAAAACATGCAAGGAACAAAATTGTATAGTCAAAACAAAAATTTGCAACCAAAGTGAATAATCGTGATTATTTACAGCTGAGGAAAATTTCCAACTTTTTGCAAACTTGGCTTTATAGGCTTGAAGTATATACCAAATACATGCTCTGAGTGAAATATGGGCTCATTTGGATGCACAAGGTGAAAATGGTACCAGATTTTGGGTTTAGGTCTCTAAAACAGTAGATATAAAGGAAATTTGAGATTTTGAACTCCAAATTGATTCAAAATTGGCTAGTGGGCTTAACACATCATGTACCTTGGATGTATGATGACAAAATATCCAAATTCTCCAATTTTGACGAGAAAGTAAATAATCGCGATTATCAACTTTTCTTCCAAAATTGATATTTTCTTTGTACAAATTGGTTCTAGGCATTGTATGGACCTTGGGTATGAGATATGAAGTGATTTGGATCAAGAAAGGTGATCCATAACTCAAATTTTGGCTTGCAAAGGCTTCTTTGCGTTTTTTTTGGCAATTTTACAAGTAATGGGTGGTCATTTTGGTTCATACTTGATTTTTGGCATGTAATAGGTGTGTACACATGATAGGTGAGGTGATTTGAAAATTTCCAAGAAAAAATGATGCAAAAGTAAATAATCGCGATTATTTACAACAGTTACAAAAACTTTGCAAAACCTATAAATTTTGACCTAGACATGTTTCATACCACTAATACAAGTCCTAAATTGAATTTGGTCAAGTTTGGTCATGCCGGCATCACTTTGTGTTTTGTCGACTCCGAAATCACTGTGTTTTGTGACTACTTTGTCTGTTGGGTTGGTCGGTCAACTTTGAGGCTTTGGACTTGTCTGCAACATAGTTGTGAAGCAACCTGTCCAATTCTGGCTCATTTGGAGTCAGTTTGGCCTCGTATATCGAATTTGACGCTTTATAACCTTCGAGCCGTTTTCTGCTTTTCAAGGGCTTTGCTTGATGGATTTCACCAAACCAATCATATCCATTGTATATGGACCTCATTAGCAAGCCATCTGTGGAGTCAGGTTGGAATTCTGACATTTGCCAAAAACCTAACTTTTCTACTGGGGACCCCCTTGACCCTAGCCGAATGGTCATCTAATGGTATAGAAAGGTTCTATTATGTTAGGGCATGCTATGGTTCAAATTCCATCCGATTTGGTCAAGCTGGCAGGCCGCTATGGTCAGTTTTAGGTCGTAGGTCTTCGTGCACTGCTCGATTTCTAGGGTTTTTTCTAGGGCTTTAGACTAGCTACCGGCCATACAAAATGGATCATTGTCAAGTAAAGAACCTACCCCTCATGTCTCGTGTGAGATGGCACTGAAAATGGTCAACTGTGGGCTCCGAAAAAGTCGCGCGAAAAGAGGCCGAAATCTCTCTCTGCAAAGGCTCCAAGTGGAAATGAGGTGGTTTTAGCCTACCTTGGATATCTATACTCCGACTTCCCGGACCAAATTTCCCCAGATTCCCTCGTTAGTTCTACTAGTCCGTGAAATCTATGTTAAACTCAAAAATTTCCCTGATCGGATTCCTGTAGCTCATTCTGCAAGAATTTTGCAAAAGTAGGCCTGGTCGCCTAATTTAGGCTTCCCATATCCATCTTCTCATTTCATTGAAATTTTTTGTGTTTGTCCGCCTTGTCTTTCTGATCACCATCATGTCTTCCATTTTTCCATTTGAGCTTCCCTGCTATTTATTATTAATTTTTGACCTGTTTACTTGAAAAAATCAAAGAAAATAGAAAAATGCTCTAAAAAAGTAAAGTAAAAATCCAATATTAAGAAAATCCCTTGAAAAACATAGCTTTATTGTTTTTTGTTGGATTTTTCTATTTTTAAGCTTCATTATTAATAAAATGATGAAAAATACTCAAAAAATGACTATTTTTGATGATTTTCTGATAGTATATACACTATTTACACTCATCGAGGAGTTATTATCAGTGAATTTCACTTGATGATGAATTATAAGGGCATTGTTAGGTAATTTTACAAAAAAATCACACGTTAACATAGAACTTTTTGCTCCCTCTCCAAACATTGCCCTTAATTACTTAGTACTTAGTGTCCTTCCACCTCTCCTAGATGGAGTACTCCGGGACGACTGTGTGCATGGGTTGAACAATCGTGTCTATGCATAGCCGTTAATTACTTAGTACTTAGTACTTAGTTCTTAGTGCCCTTCCACCCCTCCTAGATGGAGTACTCCGGGACGACTGTGTGCATGGGTTGAACAATCGTGTCTATGCATAGCCGTGATTGGCTCTACCATGATATGAAGATCAATGCAATTCAAACCAATATGCTATGCAAGAGTTGGGTCTTGAGTAATCAACTCAAGGATTTCCGTTGGCGAGGTTTGCTGCTGATGTCTTCCAAAGAGCAAATCTTGTAGTTTGTGTGCTCTCTGCTTGATTGTACCATCAGGATGCTTTAGCACGCTAATTGATTGAGGTGTTGGTAGCACTTTTGACTGTTGTCGAGCTTTTTATCGCCATTGGTAATTTGGTCGACGTGGTGCTGCATGGTGTGGTGGAGTCTGTTGAGACTTAACTCGCCATTGCTTGATTGGTTTCGCGGGTTGTGGAGAAGATAAGTGCTCCTTTTTCTTCCAAACCATTTCCACGTTAGGTTCCTTGCTCAGAGATGCTCGTCTCTGTGTTCGAACCCTTGGAACCTTCTTTTGTTTCGTCGGTGAAGTTTTAGGCACCCAGATCTGAATCGGTTTATCCTTAAGCTGTGCTTTTGGTACCTAGATTTGCCTGACTCCTTGCATGCTACATGTAGCATTTGATTGTCGAGGGGATGGAGAAGATTGACTTTGTGGATTGGTCTGCTGATTGCTTCTTTTCCATTCCTCCTTGCTTGGTGCAATTGGAACAATGAGTTTCCCTCCTTTAGGTGATAGCTTTAGTTGATTCGTATCCTAATCTGGTACTGCTTTGTATGTACGCATCTAGGAAATTCCAAGAATCATCGTCTCATTCATGTGTTCATATGGTAAGGATACAAACTGATGAGGACATGAATATCCATGTACTATCACGTTCAAGTTGACTAGTCCCAATGTTGGAGTTGGGTTCTTATTGCATCCTTTGATTGTCACTATTCCTGCCGTCAATTCTTGACTTGTTGCCTTCTTGTATGTAGAATAACCGACTTCTAGCTCTTGTGTCGACCAAAGCATTGGTGCTATGATTGTTGAACTATACTTTGATGCGCAGATCCATTCCATCTAACCAGTCATTATCTGTTGAAATTGCGTCTTTAGGTAATTTCCATTGTCGATCATCTATTTCCAAAGTGTTGATGGGAATCGGTATCTGTTGATTCTTGAGAGCAACTTTCCGCTTGAGTACCCGAAGCCGAACTTCCTCTTGGGCTTCCTCAATCACCTGCTGTCGTTTGATCTTCCTTTGTTTGGCTGCATGCATTCTCTCTAGCAATTCATTGGTTAGTGGCAAATTGTATTTCTTTAAACGACATCCACTAATCCAATTAGCCATTGGTTCAACATTTAGGGTGGACAATTTTACTGCTCCACTTGGAGATACATCTTCAATGATAAATGGTCCGTTTCCCTTTTTCTTAAAATTGGGAATGTATTGCTTAAGGGAATAGACTAGAACTAGGTCCCCTTTCTTGAAGATCTTTGTGAGTAAGTGGGAATCAAAAAACTGTTTTTGTTTTCGCTTTTGTGCATAGATATGAGCTACAGCAGTTAGCCTTTGCTCGTCTAGCTTTTCCAAATCTTCAAGTCTTTTTGACAATTCATGTCCAGTCCACTCAAGATTTTGTGCTACCCTTACTGTCGGCAATAGAAATTCTATTGGAAGTATGGCATCAAGACCATAAACAAGGTTAAAGGGTGTAGCATTTAGAGCTATTTTGAATGAAACTCGATAAACCCATAGAGTAGCATGGAGATTCATTTCCAAGTCTGTCCTTCCTAAACTAACCACTTTAGTCAGCACCGAGCTAAGAATTTTATTCGTATGCTCAGCTTGTCCTTTTGCTTGTGGGTGATAGGGAGCTGATTTGTTATGGATTACCATAAACTCATTAAGAAAATACTCTATTACCTCATCGAGGAAATGAGTTCCCCGATCACTGACAATATTGGCATTCCATATCTCGTGAATACATACTCATATAAGAATGCAGTAGTGGTTCTGGCATCATTCTTTTGAGTTGCCTTATCCTCGGTCCATTTGGTCAAATAGTCCGTAGCTACAATGATATATTGAGCTTGGGTTCTATAAGCAGGTGGCTGAATTGGTCCTACAAAATCTATACCCCATTTTGTGAAAGCTCTAGCCTCCATCATTGGTCTTAAGGGCATGCTATCTACTCATGGTGGCATTTTTGCTCATTGACATGCATCACATCTTCAAATATATTCTTTGGCATCTGCAAAAAGTGTTGGCCACCATATGCCTGCCATCAATATTTCTCTTGTGGTGGTCTCACTAGAAAAGTGACCTCCAGCTAATCCAGCATGTGCTTGTTCTATAATCGGAATATACTCGTTTTCATTTGCACAAAAATGCAAATGTTGATCTTTACCTCTCCGATACAATTGGTTCCCAATAAGAGCATAGTCTCTGGCTTCAGTTTCAATTGCTCTTTGACGGCGTTTACTCATATCCTCAGGAAATGTTTGGCTCGATAAGTAAGTAACTAGTTAATTACATTACTTAGGAACAAGTGACATTTGAAACAATGTTACATGAGGTATGGGTGTCTGTTTTTGACATTGAGGGTAATCCTTTACAAAAGATCGAATATCTCTCCTCATAGTCGGCCTAAATACTCCAAGTCTCAAGATTCGTTGCATAGTTTGCTGCTCAGCTCTTTTTACTTGAGTTGTCTTGCACACGATGGATTCATCTTCGTTATCTCCCAAGTAAGAAGGTAATGTTTTTAATATCAATGGTTGCGACATTCCTGAAGCTTCTGATATGCAATCCTCGTACAAGGATTGTACATCCACGTTCATATCAGAAGGTAGGTTATCCAACCAGACTTCCTCTATAGGAGCTGACTTTAGAGTTAGGCTCCCATCATTGATCTCTCTTACTTTTTCCCATAAGTGTCTTGGCCAGTCTTCCTCTACAAATGGAATTCCGTCTAAGGCATCTTCGTTGTCCGGCACTATAAGCTCTGGTTCATTTGTTTCAAGGTGGGGTTCTGCCACCACATCGAATTTTGCTTTCATTTCTTCTACCGCAAGCTCTTCAGGTTTTGCAATACTTTCAAGCTTGGGTTTTGTTTTTCTAGCATTTCTTGTGTGATTCTTACCAAATTTTGATAAGCTTCCAGCTTAGCTGCTTCCATGTCTGGAGATGGATAGTTTTTCCACTTGTTTTCCATGTTTTGGCCTGCTTTAAGTCCTGCTTGGTAGGCTTCGAAGGCGGCATTAATAGGCTCAAAAATTTTATCAACCAGAATGGATTCTCCAAATTTCACGGTTGTTTCCTTGAATTCACTGCCTGTTTCTTTCAACTTGTCCTGGGCTAGCTTCTTTGCTTTCTCCTCGATTTCAATCCGTTGTTTTTGTTTTCATATCTCATATCTTTTGCTTCTGTTCCTTTTGATTCTTTGAGAATAAACTTTCGTGTTCTCTGAATCATCAAAGGCCTGTGCTCTAGTGATTACCTTGATTGTGTTTCTTTTTCTTTGCCTGTGCTCTAGTGATTACCTTGATTGGAACAATCGGCTCACTCTTTGATGAGCTACTAGGCATCACTTGGACTACGTTTAATATGGTTTTATCCTTGTTCAAAGGATTCTGAGGACAATCTTCCAGAAAGTGTCCTCCCTTTTTGCAACATTGTATGCAATAGGCTTCAATTGGTTTGAGGTTTTTGTGAGGCTCTGGACATTCATTTTTCCAATGGTCATCAGCACCACAATTATGACAGTTTCGTGTTCTAAGCTTCATCATGGGTCTTCCCATGGGAGGTCTGACACCTTGATTAGCTACATAATACATTGGTGCGAGCTCTGGTGGAGCATAAGTCACGGTTTCTTCCATTGGTGGTGGATGTGGATTATACCAATCTCCTTCTACCATTACCGTAGATGGACTAGGCTTTGCATAGGGTGTAACAAGCACTAATGCTTGTTCATCTTTGACTCCTTCAGAGTGCATGCACTTTACAGACACTACATTATGTCCTCGATACTGAGGTTGTAGTCCCAACATAGGTTGAGGTCTTTCCATACCCATTGGTGGTCTTTGAGCTTGGGCCATATTAGGTTTATATCTGTACATGGATTGTCCTTGTGGCCTCATGGGCACGTACTGAACATTCCCATCATACTTTGGTCTGAAGTAGCACTCATGGGTCTCATGATTGGTCCATTTACCCTCGATTGCACACCATTTTTGTGGCCTAATTGGTTGTCCCTGTGGAGGTATCCCTTGTCCTGGTCCTCTCATAGGTGCTTTTTGCATGTTGTTCATCATGTCGTTCATCCTTTTAAGCATATCTTCTATGGCTGAGAGAGGTGCCGCAGCAGCTGTTCCCACTTGTGCTAGTTTTATGGACGTTGTCTTCTCGCTTTGGTTATCCTTAGGGACATATTCTTCGTTGAAGATCTCGCAATTGTCTCCTAGGTCAGTAGCATCAGACACACACGCTTCTAGGGTTGTATGCTTTTTACTATAGAGTATAGCATGAAGTTCTTTGTTTAGCAGTCCCTCTAGAAACAAAGATACAAGTCGTTCTTTTGCAGGTATCTCCATCTCTGGGCATCTGACTATTAGGAAATATGACGTAGCTAAATAGATATTTGAGTAGATTACTTAATGGAGAGAGATAGATTTCACACACAAGAGATTATAGAGTAGAGAGAGAGAGAGAGAGAGAGAGAGAGAGAGAGAGTACACACGATATACGTGGTTCACCCAATGTGGGCTACGTCCACGGGAAAGCAGCCACTCAATGGCTTTAGTACGTCAAAACAAGAAGTAGTTTACAAAGGGATTATACCCTTAATGGAGGTCCCGCCTTGCTTTACTCTCACCACCTCACCCTCACCTTGTTGCATCAACTTCACACTCTATGAAATGTGTGTAGAAATGGCTTCCTTTTATAGGCCAAAAGGACTACCCTCTCTTATGAGAGGCAGCCATGTGTAGCTGCCCTTGTGTGAATAAGTCCAAATCGGACCCTCCAATCCGCCCATGTGTGGCCTCCCTTGAGAAGACAAGTTCGCTTTTGAATTTGGCCACCGGCCAACCGACGGTTGTTTTTCGACCACTTTCCGGCTGCCGTCCGGCCATAATATTCCGGCGAGGGAAAAAAAAAAGTATCGGGGGCTTGCGCCCCCAAGGCCCCTAAAGTTGCCGTTGATTTTTGGCCGTGAAAATTTTGGTTTCCGACGAGTGATTTTCCTTCACGCACGATGGCTTCTCCTCATAATGGGGGCCTTACAAATGTGCGCTTTTACCACAGAAAATTACAAGGGTAAATCAGGCTCCATACTTAACAATCTCCCACTTGGAGACTGATCTCCAAACCAAACCTGTGAACTGCTTTCCATCTTGGCTTCTTATCCTTGAATGCTGATTGAAGATGAGCAAAAGCTCAACTTCTCCTTGTTGACCACCTTTGTAAACATGTCTGCAGGATTTTCACTTGTATGCACCTTTCCTAGCTTTAGCTGTCCCTCTTCCAAAAGAGTGCGTATGAAGTGATATCTCACCTCAATGTGCTTTGTCCTTGAATGAAAGGCTGAGTTCTTCGCAAGATGGATAGCACTTTGGCTATCACTGTACAAGACACAATTGTCTTGTTTGAATCCAAGCTCTTCTAAGAATATGTGAAGCCACAACATTTCTTTGCTTGCCTCTGTCATTGCTACATACTCTACTTCCGTGGTAGAAAGTGAGACCACTTTCTGCAACTTTGAAGCCCAGCTTACTGTTGTGCCTTCAGCCGTGAACACATAGCCAGTAGTGCTCCTTCGAGTATCTTTGTCACCTGCCATATCTGCATCAGTATACCCTTCTAGAAAAATATCAGTTCCTCCAAAATACAAAGCATTTGTTGTTGTCCCTTTTAGATACCTAAGTATCCACTTCACAGCTTGCCAATGCTCTTTACCTGGGTTGTCCATGAACCTAGTCACAACTCCCAATGCATGTGCAATGTCTGGCCTTGTCCAGACCATAGCATACATTAGAGAACCTACCGCTGCAGCATATGAAAATTTAGACATATAGGCTATCTCCTCTGGTGTCTTTGGACATATATCCTTCGTTAGTTTAAAGTGACCAGCCAAAGGTGTAGAAACTGGTTTTGCATTTTACATTGCAAACCTTTCTAACCTTCTTGATGTAATCTTCTTGAGATAGCTTTATTGTCTTCTTCGTCTTGTCCCTTGATATTTTCATACCAAGTATCCTCTTTGCAACACCTAAATCTTTCATTGAAAAAGATTTAGATAGCTCCTCTTTTAGGTCTTTGATGTCCTGCATGTTAGCACTTGCAATCAACATGTCATCAACATACAACATTAGGATGATGAATTTCCCATCTCCCAAATTCTTCGTGTAGACGCAGTGATCCGAGTTGCATCTTGTGAATCCATGATCCAACATCCATCGATCAAACTTCAAGTACCATTGTCTTGATGCTTGCTTTAAACCATACAAGCTCTTCTTTAATCTGCAAACCATTTTCTCCTTACCTTTTACTTCATACCCCTTTGGTTGAAACATATAGATTTCCTCCTCTAAGTCACCATGAGGGAATGCCGTATTTACATCCATTTGCTCTAGATATAGATCATGAGCAGCCACAAGGCTTAAGACAAGCATAATTGAGTTCATTTTTATAACAGGAGAAAATATTTCATTGAAGTCAATACCTTTATTTTGAGAAAAACCTTTTACCACAAGCTTAGACTTGTACCTTTTCTTCCCACCTTCTTCTTCCTTCAGCTTGTACACCCATTTGTTTTGAAGTGCCCGCTTACCTTTAGGCAACTCAACCAACTCCCATGTTTGGTTACGATGTAGTGAGTCCATCTCCGCTTGCATGCTCTTCGTCCATTCTTCTTTGGATTCATGTTTCATAGCTTCTTCGTATGATTTCGGCTCTCCAGAATCTGAGATCAAGAGATGGTTGAAGGAAGGAACAAACCTTTCTAGAGGTCTACTTGCTCTTGTAGATCTTCGGGAAATAGGTTGAGGCTCCTCATTTGGTTGACGTTGTTGCACATTGTCACCGTTTGCAGTCCTTGAGTCTTCCCCGTCCTCAAGATCCATGTACTCATTACCTATTTCTTTTGTTTGATTTCTTTCCAAGTAATCTTTGTACATATTTTGTTCGTTAAACATTACATCCCTACTGCTTAAGATTTTACCATCTTCAGGATTCCATAGGCGATACCCAAAGTCACCTTCTCCATAGCCAATGAAGAAACACTTTTTGGACTTTGCATCTAGCTTTGATCTTAGGCTTTTATCTATGTGCATGAAAGCCTCACACCCAAACACTTTGAGAAATGCATAATTCACCGGTTTACCTGTCCATGCCTCTTCTGGAACTCCCCCATCCAATGCCGTTGAGGGTGACCGATTGATTAAGTACACAGACGTACTTATAGCTTCTGCCCAAAGCTCAAGCGGTAGGCCTGCATGTAGCGGCATGCTTCGTGCTCGCTCCATGATTGTCCTGTTCATCCTTTCCAAAATACCATTTTGCTGAGGTGTCCTTGGGGTTGTCCTTTGCCTCCGAATGCCATTGCTAGCACAAAAGCTTTCAAAAGCTTGGCTGCAATATTCACCTCCATTGTCGGATCTGAGGCATTTAACCTTGGTACCTGTTTCATTCTCCACAAAGGCTTTCCACCTGTGAAATATGGAAAATACATCGGACTTATTCTTCATGACATAAACCCATGTTTTTCTAGTCGCATCGTCTATGAATGTTACATAGTACAATGAGCCACCAAGTGATGGTGTACTTGCAGGACCCCAAACATCAGAATGAACCAACTCAAGTTTTTTATTTTTTCTTTCATTTCCCGATTTTTGAAATTTCACCCTCTTTTGTTTACCATAAACACAATCTTCACAGAACTCTAAGTCCACTTCTTTCAAACCTGGTAGAAGCTTCTTTGTTTGAAGGATTTGCATTCCTTTGGCACTCATATGCCCAAGTCGGTAGTGCCACACCGCACTGTCAACTTCTGTAGTTGCTGCACAAGCTGAAGGTTGCGTGCTAACAGTACACAAGTAAAGTGTACCGACTTTTTCTCCCTTGGGCAACCACCAAAGATCCCTTTGAGATCTTCCACCGTTTTTTTCCGAATGCAATGTTGTGACCTTCATCGTCCAATTGTCCTGTAGAGATCAAATTTTTGCGAAGAGAAGGAACATGCCTAACATCTTTAAGCTTCCATTCACTTCCGTTAGCAGTTTTGACAGAAACTGTACCTTTGCCGACAATCTCACAAGCTTCATCATCTCCCAAGTATACATACCCAAAATTACCTTTGGTGTAGTCTTGGAAATGTTGCTTGTGTGGTGTCGCATGGAATGAAGCCCCGGAATCTACTATCCAGGCATTAGACACATTGTCTAATGAGAGAATTAGAGCATCTTGCTTTACTTTACCTACCACATTGGCCTCCGATGTTGGCTTGTTGTCTTGAGACTCAATCTCCTTCTTCTTCTTGGACCAACAATCCTTCTTGACGTGGCCCTTCTTGCCGCAGTTCCAACATTCAAGAACTGACTTTGTGCGTGACTTGCTCCGTCTTGAGCGATCACGACCCTTTTGGCTTTTGAGCCTCTCCTTAGGCCTTCCTCTTGTTTCCATTGACAATGCAGCACTTGATGATTCTCCTGTGCTTCTCCTTCGTATTTCATCGCTTATAGAATTACTTACAGCCATCACAAGGCTGTCCCAACTATCCGGTAGAGATGATGGTATAAGGAGAGCTCGCACTTCGTCATCGAAATTGATTTTCACTGATCGAAGTTGACTTATGTTTTTGTTAAAGTCATTTAGGTGTTCTGCAACTGAACCATTCTCTGCCATCTTTAGATTGAACAAGCGCTTCATAAGAAATACCTTATTGGATGTCGATGGTTTCTCGTAGAAGTCGTCAAGTGACTTCATCAAGTCCTCCGTGGTCTTCATCTCCAAAACATTGAAGACCACCGTTGATGCCAAGCTTAATCGGATTGTTCCCAGTGCCTTTCGATCAAGGACAATCCATGCTTCATCTGCCATCGTTGCGGGCTTCTTTGCAAGACCGCCTAGTGGCAAATAGAGGTCCTTCTGGTAGAGATAGTCTTCAATCTGCATCTTCCAATGTTGGTAGTTTTTGCCGTTGAACTTCTCAATCTTGAGCTTCCCTTCCTCTGCCATAACTCCCACTCAATTCAAGGAATCCTTTCCTTGAGATAACTTAGCTACGAGCAAACCTTGCTCTGATACCAGTTGTTAGGAAATATGACGTAGCTAAATAGATATTTGAGTAGATTACTTAATGGAGAGAGATAGATTTCACACACAAGAGATTATAGAGTAGAGAGAGAGAGAGAGAGAGAGAGAGAGAGAGAGAGAGAGAGAGAGAGAGAGAGAGAGAGAGAGAGTACACACGATATTCGTGGTTCACCCAATGTGGGCTACGTCCACGGGAAAGCAGCCACTCAATGGCTTTAGTACTTTAAAATAAGAAGTAGTTTACAAAGGAATTATACCCTTAATGGAGGTCCCGCCTTGCTTCACTCTCACCACCTCACCCTCACCTTGTTGCATCAACTTCACACTCTATGAAACGTGTGTAGAAATGGCCTTCTTTTATAGGCCAAAAGGGCTGCCCTCTCATAAGAGAGGGCAGCCATGTGTAGCTGCCCTTGTGTGAATAAGTCCAAATCGGACCCTCCAATCCGCCTATGTGTGGCCTCCCTTGAGAAAACAAGTCCGCTTTTGAATTCGGCCACCGGCCACCGGCCATTGACTTCCGACCACCGGCCACCGGCCATTGACTACCGGCCACCGACCAACCGACGGTTGTTTTCTGACCACTTTCCGGCCGCCGTCTGGCCATAATATTCCGGCGAAAAGGAATATTTCGGCGAGGGAAAAAAAAAGTATCGGGGGCTTTCGTCCCCGAGGCCCCTAAAGTTGCCTCTGATTCTTGGGCGTGAAAATTTTGGTTTCCGGTGAGTGATTTTCCTTCACGCACGATGGCTTCTCCTCATAATGGGGGCCTTACAAATGTGCGCTTTTACCATAGAAAATTACAAGGGTAAATCAGGCTCCATACTTAACACTGACAATGTATTGTTTCATTCGAGTTGCACAATCCCTAACAGACTCACCATGTTTCTGTTTAAAGCTGTAGATTTGAGCTACCGTATTATGTTTGATCCCTGTTTTGGACCAAGCACCTACAAATCCTTGAGCTAATGTGTTCAAGTCCATGATTGACCTTGGTGGAATGTTTTGAAACCATGCCAATGCTTTTCCTTCTAATGTCATTCCAAACCCCTCAGATTGAGTATGGAAGTCGAATATATGCTCTGCTCTTAGCACTTGCTTAAAGCTTGCTAAGTGGTCGTATGGATATTCTGATCCACTGTATTTTCTGACCCATTTTTGAAAATCAGCTGGTCTGACACGTTTGTTTGGTTCAACTTGAGGCCTTCTGGGAGTTGGTCCTGTTCCGAGTCCTTCAAACCAGTCTGTTGAAAATAGTGACTCATGTAGCCCTGGATTGGCCTTAGTGTCACCAGGTTTCCTACGTGATGAGGTGGTTTCTGTTTCTTCACATTACTCTCAGATGATCTCTCATGGTGTTCATCCCTTGGAATTGTTTTTGGTCCTTGCCCCAATATCCAATCCCGTATAGAATACCCTTGATATTTGGTTTGTTCTACCTCCTCAGGAGTCATCATAACAAAGTTGTTATAACAATCCGTAAACAGGTAGGTTGGTAGGTCTGCTAATCCCTTATCTTTGATCTTGAAGATATAGATGATCTTCATGGCCGTTAATTGTCCTAGTTTGGCATGAGAAGTCCACAAAAGATCTTTTATGTTTCTATCCTCCCAACAATAGACTCTGATCCTAGGATTATCCGTACTAAGCCGTTTAAAAGGCTTCAAGTCTACTTGATCGTATCCCTTGAATTCTAAAGTTGGTGGTCCTTCTTTTGCTGACATATCTGGGATTATGGTGTTTACTTTTAACCCCCATTTGTCTATCACGTCAGGGTTTTCGACTTGTATACTGAGTTCTGTTTTGATCCATGTACATTTTTCCTTGTTTGTTTGTCCTAACCTCTTCTTTGAACTCAATACCATGGTCATCAATGCGAATAGCATACTCCTCGTTAGGGTCCAAGTAAACCTGGACTCCATGACGATTAGTCTTGTAAAAAGATAGTATATGCTTATAGTGCACTGTCGTTCCGGTTCCCGAGTGAGTCGAGTAAGAAGACATTTCGGATGTTGAATCTGAAAAAGTGTCTAAGACTTCTGTAGGAATTGTGTGCAAGGAATTGCCTTGATTCTCGCTTTCGTCGGTTGATACTCTACTGGGTCGTTTTGCAAGCGTTAATTAATTACTCATTGCAATGCCAAGAGAATCTTGCAATCCTAAATGAAAATCGAATTGGCCTGCCGCCATCAACCCCCCCCTCGCGCTTGTAGCCATCCCCATCGCCATCGCCATCTGCCTTCGTTCGGCCCGACAGACACCCCTCAGACAAAATGCTCCCCCTCCGAAGCCTACACTGCATCTCTGTGTTTGTCCATCGCTGCCTCGCGCTCTCTCTCTCTCTCTCTCTCTCTCTCTCTCTCTCTCTCTCTCACCCACACACACATATAGAATTTCTGCGCGTCGTGCCCTCCCCCCCGATGCCCTGCTGTTGCGCATCTTCTTCTGCCTCATGATGTCGTGCTCACCATACAGATAACAATCTCCCAAAATCACCTCCTATCCTTACGAACGTTATCCACCGGCTTCTACCTCCTCCCCTCATCTCCTTGCTTAATCAGCGCGCCACAAACACCGAGCTGCAAAAGAAAAAGATATCTTCTTGCTCACTCCATGCGTCAGTAAGGCCGTCGCCTCATCTGTCGTTTTTTCACTCTCTCCAGGCGTCACCACCTTCTCCTCCCACACGAAAATTCCGAAAATTACGAAGAGGAAATTGTATAAAGTTAGGTTTATTTTTTCGGTTTTCACAGTATTTTTCTCTATTTGATTTGACACGGAGTCTCTCCTTTTTCGCTTGGCCTCTACCGGCGTCCACGTGCCACCCTCCCTTGGACTTACTTTACCTTCCATCCAAACCTTTGCAAAAGCATCTTCACACATTCTAATTAATTCAGCTGCTTCGAAAAATTAGGAAGACATACTCTACTGGAGGTTTCTCCGAGTATGCCCTAATTTCCTAGTACCCGACCAGACCTAAGGTTCATATAGACTTATGAAGCCGTGGATAGAGTACTCACCTTTGGATTGACTTGTCGTCAATTTCCACTTGATTCAATTGTAACTTTCTGTCAAGCCACTGATTCCTCGTCTGCAACCTGATTCCTGTACAAATTGGATCAAGTTAGCTATTCTTCTCTAAAGACAGTAAAGTTTTTGCTATTCTCGTGATTGGTCTCTGTGTATCACTTCAAATCGAGCTATGAGAGTCAAAATTTGACTTTCAAATTCGACTTTAGCAAAAAATCAAAGGTCTAATCTACAACCTGAAAACTAAGTGTACATGTATCAATTTTGATCCGATTGAACCCAAAATTGCCCTGTAGCTTTATATTATGTTGGTATATCACTGTATAAGTTCAAAAGTAAAAAATGATGTCTCTGGATAGCAGAAGTAAATAATCGTGATTATTTACTTTTGTCAAATTTTTACACTTTTTTGATTGGTTTGGCAAGTATACAACTTGTTAGAGTCCCTGGACAAGTTTCAACAAGTTTGGACAAAATCTGATCAAGTTTATCAACTGTTTGGTGTCCGCAGACTTTGATTTCGAGAATGTGGCTTAAGTCTCCTGTTTGGGATCCAAATTTCACAAAAATTGATTTGTGAGGTCTACTTGATATGCTTGACCTTGTGATGCACTCAAATTTGCAAAATTATCAAGTTTTGAAGCAGATATAAATAATCGTGATATTTACTTCTGACAAATTTTTACATATTTTTGGTCAACTGAGCATGTACACATATTTATCACTTCAACATAAGCCTATGAAACAAATTTCAACAAGTTTGGATAATTTTTTTTCCAATTTAAACTCAAGATTCAAAAAGTCAGTACAAACTTTAGTTTTTACCCAGTTTTTTGTCAGTTTAGTGATCCAAATCTCTTGGGCTTTTACAAAAGTTGTTTGTACACATGCAATGAGTCAATGATATGAACCTTGGTCAGTTTAGAGCAGAAAGTTATAATCACGATTATTAACTTTAGGCTTGAAATGATCACTTTTTTGCAATTTTCTCAAGGACAGTCTTTATATGATGTATTTTAAGCCTCTAAATCAAGTCAAAACTTAATTTGGCTTAAAATGTCAAGAAAAAGTAAATAATTTGAGTTTTTGACCAACTCTTGAAATTTTTTACCTCGAAGTGTCTTTGAGCTTACCCACTGACGGGAGCAAAGCAAACCCCGAACCCCGACGGCCTCTAAAACACCGGGGACCGAATGGCGCGCCTCGAGCCTGTCATGGTAAAGCAAACAGGGGGCACCACCTAGCTTCAGCGGCTAGGACGCAAACAACACACCACCATAACAAAGTTTTCATCCAAGAGAGATGGATGCTTGGGAGTAATGATGAAGAGGAAAGGGAATGAGATCAAGTGAGAGAGAGAGAGAGAGAGAGAGAGAGAGAGAGAGAGAGAGAGAGAGAGAGAGAGAGGGAGGGGTATAGCGGCTTAGTACTTAGGCATCACAAAAGGATGGCGAATCCGCACACCCTTCACACATACACAAGCTCACTCCAAAACACAAGACTAGGTGGCGATTCCGCACACCTCACATGGGCAAAACATTGCAAGAAAACATACTCACAAAACCTCAAGCTTTATTTAGAGAATTAGGCGATGAAATGGGGAGCATAGGGTAGGGGAATGAGAAGGGAGAGAGTGGTAGAGCACATGGCGGGTAGGTGGGAGTTGATGGCGAAGACTCGCACGAGGATTATGGCCATCATCCTTCATTTAGTTACCCTTCATCTTCCATAGCCAAGGGTGTAGAGGTCATGCTCAAGACAAGCATGGTGATTGCGGTGATGGTGATGGTGTGGGTGTGTGTGTGTGCACTAGGCACACACAGTGCATAGTGTGTTCTTTGGTGATGTTGTGTGTTTTTGTGTGATGGTGACCCCTCTTTATATAGGGGAGGAGGGGGAAGAAATTCTAGAATTTAGAAATGAAGAAATCATTATCTACATAGGCCATGTGACTGTGGGCCCCACTTGTCTGGCTGTGTGTATATGTGCCAGAACAGCAGTCTCATGAGAGAGAGACTAAGAGAGAGAGATGGGTTGATGAAAAAAAGTGAGAGGTGATATGGAGAATAAAGTAATTACAAGAGGGGAGAGAGGGGAGTGTGTTCAGAGGTGAATCTGTGTGCAGATGTGTGTGAACACAAGAAAAATCAGGTAACCACTGAGTGGGGATGGGTCTGTGGGCACCTTTTTCAGTGAAACTGAGTGTGTGTGAGTGTGGGGGAGGTTATTTAGCTACAAGACAAGAGACGTGGCGCCCTTTAGAGAGAGAGGGGGGTATTTGGGTCATGGGATATGATAGGAGAGAGAAAGAGGGGGTGGGGTATACTATTTTGGAAGATAGGGTAAGTTGCATGTGAGTTGGTGCATTATTGGTGAGTTATAATGCATTATTGGTGAGAGGTGGGGTAGCTTGAGGGGAGAGAGAAAGGAGAAAGGACAAGGGGAAGAGAGAGGGGGTTGACCTTTTGAGTGGAGGAGAGGAAAAGGGACACACGGCGGGGCAACAGTGAAGAAAAAGGAGGCAAGGTGGGGATGGGCTACCCCGCAGGCATGAGGTGGCCTATTTTACCTTTCTTATATATTTACATAATCATATTTTATTTTTTCTTACTTTTTCCAATGCCTTTTATCACTCCCTCCCTAAGAGGGGGTTTTCATGGGGTGGGGACGAGAGAAGAGGGGTATGGGAGCTTGGCTTGTGAAAAGCCCCCATCATTAGCCCTCCCCTTTTGGCTAGAGGCATTCATGTCTCTAGCTCATCTGTTTGATCATTATCGTTAGAGGTGGCGGCTGATGGTGTGTCCTCATCTGGAATGTCAATTGGTGGAGCCTGGTCAAATCGAAGAAAATAAGGTTTAAGTCGCCAACCATTTACCCTGGTTTTATGAAGTTTTCCATCAGCCTCCATAAGCTGGTAGCTTCCATTGGCATACTTTTTCCTGATGACGAAAGGACCTTCCCATCGGAGTAGGAGTTTCTTATCCTTGCGCGTGTCGAAGCGATTGTCGTAGCGGAGCACCAACATTCCTTTCTTCAATTCTTTTTTCCGGAGATGCTCGTTAAAACTAAGCCGTCTATGCTCTGCTTGTGCTGCATAATAATTTATTACTTCTTCTCTGTCCAGCTGCAGTCTTTCCAAGTTGATGATGTGATCTCTCAAATGCATGTTGGGCTGTTGAAGCTGGCTTGCCATTACTCTGAGACTTTGTAGTTGAACTTCAATGGGCAAGATTGCTTCCTTACCAAATACTAGATGATACGGTGTGAATCCCAAGGATGTACGAAATGAAGTTCTGTAGGCCCATAAAGCTGGTAGTAGATACTTATCCCAGTCTCCAGGATGATTGTTTACCTGCTTGGTAATAATTTTAGAAACCATTCCATTTACCTTTTCAACTAGGCCATTACATTGAGGGTAATATGGTGAAGAGTGCCTCCTTGTAATGCCCAGTTTCTGCATTAATTCTCCTACCAAGTCTGCTCTGAAACCTGGCCCTCTATCAGAGATGATCTCTAAAGGTGTGCCAAACCTACAGCATATGTGCTCGTAGATAAATTTAGCTACCTCTACCGCTGTGATTCTAGTGGTGGCTGTAGCCTCTGCCCATCTAGTCATGTAGTCGACCCCCATGATAATGTAGAATTTTCATGAGTTGGCCCTAGGTAATGGCCCAATGGCATCGGTACCCCATTTTTCAAATGGGCCATATGAGAGAATAGGTTTCTGTGGTTCAGGCATAAGTGACCTAGTGCCGGCCTTTTGACACAACTTACATGTTTTGCACCAGTGGTGTACATCACGGTTGAGGCTAGGCCATATGAAGCCTGCCTGCAAGATTTTCCTACTTGTTATGTCTAGGGAAAAGTGACCACCACAAACCCCGTCGTGACAGCTAGCAATTACTCTCGTGATTTCCTGAGAGAGAGGGACCTTCCTGAGTATTTGGTCCTTACCCTTACAGTACAAACCGTCATTGATGAGTCGATACCTTGTGGCCTTCCGCGTCAGCCATTGCTTCTGTCCCTTTGTTAAATCTGATGGGCATTCCCCTGTTTCCAAAAAATGCATGATGTCAGACAAGGCATCACTTCCTTGAAATAGAGGGAGCTTTAGTTTTATTGCTCCAACCACCACTTCCTGTAGTCTTTCACTTGCTAGGGCATCTGCTTCTTGGTTTTCAGCCCGTGGGATATGGTGTATTTGAACTTCTTCAAACTTACCCAACAAGGTTTTTACACCACTTAAGTGAGTCCTTAAACTAGGATTCTTGCATGTCCATGCTCCATTTACTTGCCTTACCAGAAGTAGAGCATCCCCAAATACATTAAGACGTTGTACACCTTGCGAGATGCACCATTGTAGACCCTTGGTTAGTGCTGCATACTCAGCTTCATTGTTAGAATGTGAATCTAACAATTGGCCCAACGAAAATACCTTTGTCCCTTCGTCATCAAAGACCACTATGCCTGCAGCTGCTTTGTCGGACGCTCGCTTGTAGGCTCCATCAAAGTAGAGAGAGTACTCCTTCTACCATCGGTGGTACTGGAGGTAATCGGACTTCTCCTTCCTTAGATTGCTTCTCCTTCCTTTCAAAGACTTGGTAGGTCATGAGTCCCCCCAAACTTGCCCTTGTCGTGCTTTCTACCTGTACCGTGTAGTCAAACTCTTGCAGACGAACTAGCCATTTAGTAATTCTAGCAGACACATCCATGTGTTGTACAACATAGGGAAATATTTCATCCGTGGTTAGAATCACAAATTTCTTAGGCAGCAAATATGACCTAAACTTTGTAGTTGCAAATCTAAGAGCTAGGACTAAGTGTTCCACATGGGTGAAACCTTTCTCTCCTGCTGTCATCATTCGACTAGAGAAGTAGATTGGCCTCATGAAAGATGTCGTCGTATCCTTTTGGAGTAGCACAGCCCCCAATGAGTCATCCCCAACACTTGAGGTGACATAGAATTTTTCATCCCACTTAGGTGGTGAGATAGTTGGCAGAGTGGCTAAGACCTCCTTTACCTTGTTGTAGTGATGTTCGCTTTCCTCGTCCCAAGTGAAAGTTGATCTTTGAGTGAGTTGTTGCAGTGGTAGAACAAGTTGTGATAGTAGATGTATGAATCTACTTAAGTACCTCACCTTCTGTAGAAAAGAGACCAGTTGACGTGCGGTCGTTGGTGAAGGTAGGGCTATGAGTGCGGACACCTTACTTGGGTCGGCGTTGATACCTTTTGCTGAAATTTCATGGCCTAGTAGAATGACTTTACTCTCCCCAATGTGGCATTTATCCACATTTAATTGCCCACCTAGGCTCTGCAACCTACCCAAACCTTCAGTTACCTTTTCTAAATGTGAAATACGGGAGCTATATATACAAAAATCATCAATGAACACTCTTATGGATGTTCCAAAGAACGGTTGAAAAACATATGTGACATATCTTTGGAATGTGGCAGGTGCATTTGTGAGACCAAATGGCATAACCCTGTATGCAAAACAACCCCATGGCGTGATAAAAGTGGTTTTTAGCTGATCTTCCAAGGCTATGCGTATTTGAAAGTATCCAGAATAACCATCACAGACGGTATAGCATTCAAAACCCGCTACTTCATTCAGAATTTCATCCAAGAAAGGGAGAGGAAAGTGGTCTCTCTTTGTAGCTGCATTTAGTGGTTTGTAGTCAACACAGACCCTCCACTTACCATTCTTTTTAGGCGTCACCACTACGGGTGACACCCATTCTGAGTTTTCTACAGGATAGATGAATCCCGCCTCCAGCAGTTTCCTTACCTCGGCCAAGAGTGCCTTTTCTTGTATGACCCCCAATCATCGTAGCTTTTGCACAACTGGTTTTACGCCTTCCTTCAGCTTAATATGATGTTCCACCACTGTAATGCCTGTGATTCTTTCATAGTTGTCAATGAACAGGTTAGGCAATCCCATCAACATTTGCAAAAAACTATCTTTCTCCTCAAGTGTTAATTCCGTAGACAACATACCCTTCAACCTACTTCCTCCTAGGCCAGGTGATTTTCTCTCCTCTTCATTGGGTTTCCCTTTTGGTGATGGATCACCAGTTGTGCTTACCCTTTGTGGATCCTTCATAATGATACCCATCACATCAATGGAACTGTCACTTTCTTCGGTGGATGTGGTCTCCTCCTCAGAACTGGAAGATTCGCTAGTGGTTTCATCTGCCGATGTTTCCAGATTCATTTGCTTCTGCTTGCCAATCCTCATGTCGTAGTAGATTGTCTCCCCTTTCTTACCGGTCATGCGTAGAAGACCAGTACCCCAGTCCTGTTTTGCCTTCATGGCCATCAACCATGGCCTTCCCAAAATTAGTGGATAGCCCTCCCCCTTAGTAGGCATTACAAAAACATCTACCTCTACCTCAGTGTTGAAAGCTTTGATTTTCACGGCACTTACCACACCCACACACTTTACTTTTGCGTTGTTTGCCATCTTTGCCTTGCATGGAGAAGGCCTGTCAACCTCGAGCCCTAATCGAAGCATCATAGCTTCGCTCATTACACAGATTTGTGCACCTCCATCAATGTAGGTGTTTCCAACCCTCTTTCCTTTTATGTTTACGTCGACAATTGGAAGGATGTCATCCATGTTGCATCCCGAAATTGCTCCGGCTACCTTTGTTTTGGAGCGTCTTGTACTTACCATTTTAGACCATCGTCGCCTTACTTTTGGTGCAAGATGTAGCAGCTGTGGCCATGTAATCTTCGGTCCTTGCTCTGCCACATCCAATGTTAGATCATAGGGCTTAGAACTTTCCCCTAGCTGGAAGTCGGTGATGCCCAATTTCCATCGTGGCCTGGATGGCCTCTTGCTAGTTTCTCCTCTCATGCTTCTCTCATCATCTGATTGTGTAGCTTTCTCCCTCCTAGCTCTTTTCACAGTCATGGCTTCAAGTGGTTCTAAAAAAGGTTACCTTCTCCTTACCCTTGTCCCTCTCCTTTGCTTTGGGTGGATCCACTACTATGGCTTTTCCTTTCTCTTCTAGCCTTATGATGTTTACAGGGCGATCAGGTGGTGGGGCTGGTGGAAGAGGTGGGATGGATGCTTGTAGTGGTGTCTGGGGTGGACGTAGAATTTGTGTTGGTGGGGGTGGTGCTCGGGGTGGGGGTGTTCTTTCTCTAGGGGGTGACAATTGGTTCCTCCTACCTCCTCTATTATAGTTTTGTCGTGGTTTGGGACAGTAGTACATACCGTGACCGTCTTCTCCGTAGTTATAGCAATGATACTCCCTATTTTGTCATCGTGCTCTTCCAGGGTCTTGATCTCTTTCTTGACTCCTCCCTTGTTGTATTAAGTGGACAGACAAATTCTACAGTTGGTCAGTAATATGGGCCAACATATCTTGTTGGTCATCTCTTACCCCAAGAGCCGGTGGTGGTGGTGGAATGGTGGTTGTTGTAGTTGCTGGTCGATGCGATGTTCCTGATTCTGTTGACTCGGTTTCTTTGGCTTTCATTCGCAGCTTCTTGTCTTTAAGGCGAGCAATCTCAACGGCTAACTTGTACGTAGCCGGGAATCTACCTTTCACCTTCTCCTTGAGAAGCGGCCATAAGCCATGCGTGAACCGATCTTTTTTTAGGAAATTGGGTGCAGCTTCCCCCCTAGCCAGTGACTCAACCCACCGTTCCCACAAATCCACAAATTTGGACTCATAGGTGGCATATTCTAAAAGACCCTCTGCTTCAAGTCTCTCAACTTGTCCCACAACTTTTCTGAAGTGGTACCTCCCCCAAAGCGCCTCTTAAAAGCGGTTTTTAAGGGTTCCCAGTCATCCTTGGTTGCTTGTGGAAGTGCATTGTACCATGATCTAGCTTCTAGCTTCATGAGATGCTTAAAGATTCTAACCCGGGATTCATCCGTATCTTTGTTGCTCACTACACATGCTACTTCAAAGTCATCTAGGAAGTCTGTTACCAAATCCTCCCCCTTCTTTCCTTTAAATGTTGGAAATGCTACACTTGCCATGATTACTGAGAGAGAGCTAGAAAGACACACTGCTTAACTTGCAAAATTTTTTTTCTTCTTTACAAGGAGGAGTGTTACCCTCTTATACTAGGACATAGATTAAAACTTCAAACGGTACATTGCCTTGTACCAAAGGTAAGACAAATGGTTGATCTGATGCCAGAACCTCCAAAAACCGCTCCCCACCCGGCATGGTGTCAATGATGTGCTGGTAGTGAGCCTTCAAATCCAGTATTACCTTGATTGAGCGTACACGTGCTGGTATGTGTGATCTGTCTTGAGGTAGGTTGTACTGATTCTTGTGAAGCTTAGAGGTGCTTAGTCACTGTCCAAGCTTGTGGGAGAGGTTGGTGTTCTTTCCTGAAACAAACTCAGTAGATCCCTAGTTTCTCTAGTGAGAGTGTGAGCCAATGATTCCGTTATCTGTGCTGCGGCATCAGGTGCGACTTGAAAACTGACTGTGATAATTACCTCGGTGACTTGAGTTACCCAATTCTCAAAGTAGAATAGTGTTGATTCTCTATTGTGTAAAGCTCCTTCCATTTTGTTGTTGTGGGTTGGTTGTAGGTTGTGGACATGGTTTCGACCTTCTCCTTCTTCTTCTTGGCACTTGGCATATGTATATCCACTGGGTTTGGCGTGTTGGTTGACTCTCCCACTGCAAATCGATTACCGTTACGCCTGGAACTCGAGCTTCGATGGAGATGCGAAGTTCGTCTAGTTGTGCTTGGAGCTCTTCTTCTTCTGTCGTCCAATTAGCAAATCCTGCTAGCCATTCATCCATTCACAATAGTTTAGGGGTTTCAGTCTTGTAAACTGAAGGGTTTCATGAAAAGATCCTCAGTGGGGGCACCAAATGACGGGAGCAAAGCGAACCCCGAACCCCGACGGCCTCTAAAACACCGGGGACCGAATGGCGCGCCTCGAGCCTGTCATGGTAAAGCAAACAGGGGGCACCACCTAGCTTCAGCGGCTAGGACGCAAACAACACACCACCATAACAAAGTTTTCATCCAAGAGAGATGGATGCTTGGGAGTAATGATGAAGAGGAAAGGGAATGAGATCGAGAGAGAGAGAGAGAGAGAGAGAGAGAGAGAGAGAGAGAGAGAGAGAGAGAGAGAGAGAGAGGGTATAGCGGCTTAGTACTTAGGTACCACAAAAGGATGGCGAATTCCGCACACCCTTTACACATACACAAGCTCACTCCAAAACACAAGACTAGGTGGCGATTCCGCACACCTCACATGGGCAAAACATTGCAAGAAAACATACTCACAAAACCTCAAGCTTTATTTAGAGAATTAGGCGATGAAATGGGGAGCATAGGGTAGGGGAATGAGAAGGGAGAGAGTGGTAGAGCACATGGCGGATAGGTGGGAGTTGATGGCAAAGACTCGCACGAGGATTATGGCCATCATCCTTCATTTAGTTGCCCTTCATCTTCCATAGCCAAGGGTGTAGAGGTCATGCTCAAGACAAGCATGGTGATTGCGGTGATGGTGATGGTGTGGGTGTGTGTGTGTGCACTAGGCACACACAGTGCATAGTGTGTTCTTTGGTGATGTTGTGTGTTTTTGTGTGATGGTGACCCCTCTTTATATAGGAGAGGAGGGGGAAGAAATTCTAGAATTTAGAAATGAAGAAATCATTATCTACATAGGCCATGTGATTGTGGGCCCCACTTGTCTGGCTGTGTGTATATGTGCCAAAACAGCAGTCTCATGAGAGAGAGACTAAGAGAGAGAGATGGGTTGATGAAAAAAAGTGAGAGGTGATATGGAGAATAAAGTAATTACAAGAGGGGAGAGAGGGAATTGTGTTCAGAGGTGAATCTGTGTGCAGATGTGTGTGGAAAACCACTCCAATAATAAGTCCTTGTTCGCGACACCAAGTAGATCAGAGAGGGAATGAACACAAATCCCAACATCATTCGCCAACTGGGGTGCTTGTAAGAGAGATAAAAAACCATGCAATATGCCAAAACATTCCTGCATTACCCAAAAGTTGAGGTAAAGTATTCAATTCTCCTTGTATTTCTACTGAAGAAACTTCAAAATTATAAAGAGAAGCTTCAATTCTCCTCGTATTTTTGCCACTGAAAATTTAGGGATTTAAAGAGGAGCTACAATCACTATGCTAGTCCAACCTCAACACCATCTAAAATGCGAGCAACTAAGAACATGTACACATTAGGAGACCAAAAAATGAGTAGAGCACCCAAGTGGTAACTATTGAAGAAATGCATATAATTTTGAGACATCCAAGTCAGTCTGCTTTTGACTTTACAAAGGTGGTACTTAAAGCAGCACCCACAACCGATGCAGTTGCAACAAAACCTTCCAAAATTGGTTGCACATCCAAGTCAAAATCTAACTCAATATACAGTTCAGGACCTCAACATGTAAAAATGATCACATTTTGAGATAAGCTTAAGTCATGCTTGTCTTTCTTGACTTCCACCTCAAAAGAGGCCTTTTGAAATCGGTCTGTCACCCTTTCTTATTGATTAGTAGCTATTTTTTCCCATAGAATATTTTGTACACATGTGAAAAACTTTCCAGGAGTGGCTTATGTGCCAGTTTCACCAGACTCTTGCAAAATGCAAAACCAACAAAACAGGGTGATGTAAATGCTCAGCTATCATATAGGAAAAACTGTCTCATTTTGCATCTTCAATAAATGTACAGAGTAAGAATGTGTTGTTGACTTGAGAGAAATCAGCTTTGCTACACCCAATTAGTGCATGTTGTTTACTATGATCCCATTGTACTTATCATAATTTGCAACTCTCACCACAAGCCTGGGAGCTGTGAGGGCAAGCATCTTCAACACACTACTTGTTGTCCACTAGAATCTTTCTCTAGTCTATTCCAAGATTTTCAATAGCCAGGTGCCCCTTTTGGTTCATAGCACTTCTATCTATCTCACTGGTCCCCAAGATGAAATGAGAGCTCTTCTCAGCACAATTGAAAGTATGACCTTTGCAAAAAGAAGCTAAATGTTGCATAACTTTGCAGAGAACTCCAACTCAGTTTATCATTGCAGCAACTCCTCCATGACTACCTCATCCTGCTTTAAGATGCCTCTCACAAAACATGCACATGTATTCAATGGAGAGCAAGCCTACTTTCTTTGAGCATGTGTTTTTGACTAAACATGAAAGAGCTATAGAAAATCTCAAATAATCCACCACATAGACTACACAGATATAATCTAAGTTATTGAAACTATCAATGTAAGCATTAATCAAAACTAAGTACTTGTGAGATTCAACATGACCAACCCAAGCCTAGGTATAAGTTCTACTCTAGAAATCTAGCTTTCAACCATCACAAAGGTTGAAACTAGACAAACATGTGCAATTAGACAATTAACAAATTGAATGAGTTAATGGAGAATTCTATTTAGACTGTACTCCGATATTCTCCTCTACAAGCTTTACTAAAATATTAGAGCTATCAATGCTCCAATATTTTCATGTATAGTATCTAGAAAAATAATTAGCTATCAACACAACTTCAATCTTTTGTACCCACAATTTCCTACTTCAACTATTGCAATTTGGCAATGGTCCTAACAAAAGGCAGGCAAATATAGTCATAAATTTAGAGATCCACAAGAGTCCAGCTCTTTAAAGCCCAAAAATATTTCCAAATACAAGAGTGACAATTCAAACCTGTGTAACCAAACAAATTAGACCCTCAACTTGGTTGGAAAATCCATATTCATGGTTGACATGCAATTGCATGCACGTCATGCAAGCCCAATTGAACATTACAAGCTAACATTTTTCCATGTGCTTGACCAAGTTTTTTTTTTAATCTAGAAGAAACACAATAATTGTAGGCACCATACACCCAGAACGGTATCAAATGAGACAATCAAATTTTATATTTCAACATGCCATGATAACCACTTACATGTACAACTGTGTGCAAAAAAGGGAACACTTAACAAATTTTCAACAATTTAGAGAAGCTCATATCAATTCGGTAAGTTTTGCCACACATTGATATGTTGTATGCTTGAAAGCACATGTTGTAGGTTGTAGCCATGCTTTTGTAGACAAGAGCTTGCTAGTCCAATAAAATGCAACTACAAGGAAAATAGGTGCCACTCATGTCGTCAAAAGTATATGCCTTATTCAATCATAAACACCTTGCAAACAAAGTACAAGACCTACCATACCATGTTTAATATCCAAAAAAATCTTGCAAACTTCACTGGTCCACACTTGATCTATGAAAATAGTGAGCAAACAAATGTCAATGAGGTCTCTTTGCAGTGTGAAAGAAATGAGAAACAATTGAGCATCGTTCTAGTCATACTCTACATAAACTTGAGAAGACATAGACATTCACCTAGAGAAAGAGAGGTACCCTTGCATCTACATCGTATCCTCAATGTGGTGTTTGCAACCCACTATATGCACATTCATCTATAGTGCCAAGACCCATAGTCATGATGAGTTCATTGTTATCTGAGTGCCGTTAACTATTAACTTGAAGTGTGTTACCTTCCAACTGTTGCAGTGGCCATTACAGGAAATGTGAGGGTAGCCACATCATAGCCAGATACCAGTGCATATGCACTGTTAGGTCCCAAGAATCCATCTCATAAAATGCTCCTAGTATACAAAACCCTAAGCAGCGAGTATGTCTCCACACTAGCTTTGGATGGCCATTATTCTTGTTTTGACATTTGTCCATAATCAAGATGGATAGTTATTTAGCCACTACTTGTGCATCCCTTAGGCCTCGTTCAACCTATGCATGAGACAAAATAAAAAAAAAAGGGCTATAGAGCCTTTCATTTGCAACCTCTTCAACACAAAAGTTGAAATCGTTTTAAGATCGTATGTCTCTTCATCAATGAGTCCATGCTCAAACTGCTTTGGTAGGCTTCCCACTTTACAACAGCAAGGAAGACTTGTGCGTCTGAGGGGGTTGCAACAACATGGAAGGCTTGTGCATCTGAGGGG
Source organism: Adiantum capillus-veneris (assembly GCF_014529385.1). Classification (NCBI taxonomy): domain Eukaryota; kingdom Viridiplantae; phylum Streptophyta; class Polypodiopsida; order Polypodiales; family Pteridaceae; genus Adiantum; species Adiantum capillus-veneris. Next base: position 104,698,376 of record NC_140949.1, on the reverse strand, counting down.
GTAGTGCTACCCACACAAATGGTGGGTCCAAAAGAATGTTCTTTTCCATGGCAACAACTCACCCATGCCTCAGTTGGTTGAGCGGGCAGTCTAAATATGGCCTTAGGGTTGGCACACGGAGTTCGTTTGTGCCACGAATCGCCAAAAAGCAAGTGTACAACACGTTTGCTTGCTTTGCACATTGTGCACACTATATATTTGCCTTATAATGGCTCACGTGCTCACTAGCACTCAAGGGTTTTTTTGGGATTACTTGCCAATGTGAAGCAAAGCTTTACTTTTCACCTTGTTATAGTGGTGTGCATCTCCCTTGGCCGCAAGAAGGATCCATACGTCACCCTCGAAACAAGCTCATTTCATGTACTTTTGTAGCACTACGGATGGGCTGCCCTTGGATCTTTGACATGCATAGGCATAGCCACATATCTTGTTGAAATCCATGCCCTATGTGTATTGGAGTCTTTCACAACAAAAGGGAGTGCATTTGTGGTTTGCATCCAATTTGAATGTAGCATGCAAGGCATAGTTATCAATTACTATGCCAAAAGAAATGAACATTTGTAGTACATCTGGACATAGGGTACTATCATAATTGTTATAGCTCATTATTTATTATAGTAAAAGCTTTCATTAATGCCTTGTCATGCAAGGCATAGTTATCAGCTACTATGCCAAAAGTGACGCCAACATCTATAGTACATTTAGACATAATTGTTATAGCTCATTATTTATACTCTAATTCGTGGAAAGCTCATTATTTATGTTCTAGGTCATTTAAACAATTGGGCATCCCATTCTTATTAATGTCTAAACATACTTACACATACATACATTGTTCTCTCGTTTGAAAAGAAAAAACCCCACCATGCTTGATGATGATTACACCAAACATACTTACATATACATACATTGTTCTCTCTTTTAAAAAGAAAACACCCCACCATGCCTAATGATGGTTACACAAAAAATCAAGCATCGGCACAAGGGGTTAATCTAGAGAGCATGAGGCTTATAACACTGCCCTTACACTCATTGCTCCCCTTATAACCCCCCGCACCCTATACATATGATATGAGCATGAGATAATAGGGGGCCACCCCCTATTGTATACGCTTATGTGCGACGGGTGTGCGACCTCCAACCCCCCCTCTTATACACTCACGTGGTACTGTACGAAAATACACAATGAATCCCCCAAGGGTGAGCATAAACAAATGTATTCATGCTTCATGATGTTTTGGATTTAAAAAGCCCCTTCAATAAATTTACCTCTATCGATTATTTATGACCCTAATGTATAATAATTTTTGTAAGGCTTTAGCAAATATAATACCCTTTTGTTGAACACACATGCTATCTTATATATTCCTTGGAGCCATATGTAGCTTTTTTCATTGGAGATACTAAACTTTGCTAATCTAGGTGCAGTGATATATCCTCATGTGCTTTGTTAGCTTCACATCTTTCACATGTAATGGTTTAAATGCAATTCAGTGTGCCTTGACCCACCAATGGATGGTTTGCAAGGCATGTCCTTGTCATTGGTTGATCTTTTTTTGTCTCGCTAGATTTTGACCTTGCCCCCATGGAGATCTATATCTGACAATAACTAGTTCAAGGGCCTCTACAGCCACCTGTCGCTCACCTAAATTCTTGATTTTTCAAGCAAACCCAATATTAAATTCTCCACAATTTTACAAAGAGCATGCATTGTACAAATGTGGAAATTAAAAAATGAAATGTCTAGAATTGAATGGAAATTGAGGTCTTCATTGTGACGAGTAGGAACCTTTCTTCACCACTTTGGGTCCTTCACCTTTATAGACTCCACGCAAGACAAGCGTGAAGATCTTGCCATGGAACCCATTCTGCAATTATGCATACACTTTAGTGTTTTGAGGTTCTTCTTTTTTAGAATCTCACACTCATCTAGCTTCAAAACAAAATGTAGCACCCCACTAGCCTCTTTGAATGTGACATTGTAGAACTCTACCATCCAAGCTTGCAACATAGCAAGGTTCAGGAAGATATCATTGTAATCATAAATCACAGTAATTCCTTGGCCTCTATAAACACCTCAAATATGAAAGGGACATCCAAGGAAGTCAGTTTGTGCATGGTTGAGTTGAAGTCTCTCTTTCTAGACTCTTGCTATTGTTGGTAATATCTTAAACTTTATCCCCTTCTTCACAAATATGGAGGAGATAGACTGTTGAATAGATGAATACCCTCTCTGCTCATGCCATTAAGGGATTCAAGTGTACCTTGTATTTCATTAGCAGGCACTGCATTCTTTGAAAAAAAATGATCAACCATATCTTGCTGCAAAACCAACTTTTTATCATGAATTTTATCATTTTCAAGACTACTACTTATCAAGGGATTTCTTACATTGGCTTTGGGATCAATGTTTTCTTTGTCCAGATACATAGCATGTCTACAAAACAAGCAATACAGATATAAGAAACCAACTAGTTTAGTTCAAGTAGTTTAGAATGTTTAGAATCCTCACCTCAATGCTTGGATTTTTTTCTTAAGTCCACCAGGGCGAACCTTCAAGGTTTCAAGACTCCATAGTTTCTTCTTTCACACACGAGCACCTAAACTTATATCTTTCTTTCGTAAGGTTCATACCTTATCTTGAAGGACCTGTAATTCTTGTGTGTTCCACAATATGGTTTTTTGGTCATTACAATGCTAATGAGAAATTCATACAAACTCATTTGTTTGTCAATACACATGCATTTATAAATCTCAGCTTGGGGAGTTAGAGCTTTGCATTAGCCAAGCAAGTCATTCTCTTCGTCACCAGCAAAGGTCAATAAACCATTGTGATTTGTGAAAGCAAGAAGAATTAGTCATAGGATTGAAATGATAGAGTGAACCATGTGACCATATATATAAATGTTTTTCTCCCTCTTCTCTTTCTTTCTCCGCAGGTGTCACTTGTGTGTTAGTTTTGCTTCGCTTACATTATGGATCATATTGAGGATCCAAGTCAATGTGCAGATGATACTTAGGAGATTTAGTGAGGAGGTATGTGGGTGTGGACAAAAAATACAGTATTCCTCAGTGCAAGAAAAAGAGGAGAAGAAAGTTGTGGAGATGTTTCAAAGAGAAGAATAGTCTTTTAATCTCTCTCTAAGCCAATGAGGTACATTCAATGTTTTTGAAAAGGGACATTCTGCAATCATCACAACCGTTATGGGGATGTGGAAAGAATCTACTTGTAAGTATGATTTTTGAATGGGCACTAGGTGTTATGGCCCTAGTGTTTAGCAAAGACATATCTATAGTGGCATGCAAATTCATACAGTTGATAGCTTATAAAATCAATAGCTTATGAAGCCTTTCAGTCACAACAAGTGTAGTATCTCTAAAGATTTTTGTGGGTCTACCGACCACCGTACAAGGTCATGACTACATATGGGTGATTTTACATGGGTTTATTAAACTCTATAAGTTTATTCCAGTCAAGTCCGCCATTACAAACTCTAGAGTTAGCCATGTTGTTTGTTGACAATTTGCAATATTATGAGTGATTGTGCTCCCAAGTTTACAAGTCACTTTGGGAGGGTTGTGTTTAAATGATGAGAAACACGACTCAATATCAATTATGTGGATCATCTTGAGATGGGTGGGCCATTGAACATGTTAATATATTGCTAGAGGATATGCTAAGAGCATACGTTAGGAAGAAGCTGTCTGATTGAAAGGCTGCCTCCCTATTTTGGAGTTTTCTCATATTCATGTATAGCATGAATATGAGAAAAGTTATGATGAGGTTTAGTCCCTTCATGCTTTTTAAAAATTTTCAACCTACATCACCAATTGCAGTAAGGTTGGCTATTAAGAAAATTCAACAAGTCAAGGACTTTATTCAAGACCAGATGGACATGCTAAAAGTTGCTCAAAGATACAAGAAGTATTCTGATGAGGAACATCGGCAATTTACTTTCATGGAAAGCTATGAAGAGATATTCTTATGTGTTCGAGAACCTTAGAAAAGTATGAGAACTAGTCATTTATTTAGTTACCTCTTAGGTATTGTGATCGGTTTCTAATATTCAAGTGAGTTAACGATCTAGTTTGTAACATTTAATGGCCTAGTAACTTGTGTGTAGCGGAAAATAGCATAAACATAGTGAGCATTTCATTAGAATAGATTCCTAATGAGCATAGCAAGAGTGCTTGGATGGAGAGAGCAACAAAAAGCATAACACCTAGTTAGATAGGCATGAACAATACTTGAAAAGAGAGAGAAATGACAAGAGTTGAGGACCGGATTTACATGGAGCCGGTCCCCCTCCAAAAGCCTTTGTATTATAGGTTTCCCCCATCAAGGGAGACATTTTACATTACAATACTTTGTGTTCCTTCAATAACTTGCCGGTGCAATGAAGATGGAAGCTTCAAGCACCATGCACACACTTATAAAACACAACATCAATTCCCTCACGGTCTCAGACCCAAGATCTCACACACCTTAGATGGTGAGAGCTAGTGGGGTATGAGGGTAGATTGAGAGGAAGAAGGAGTAGTCTTACAGAAAGAAGTATATCTCCTCACATAATCACTCATAAAAGCTTAGCATAGCTTAGTAATTAACATGGTAGAGGAGATGAGCATGCATTGAAGCTTGGCTCTTGCATCACAAAGCCAAGAGTTGGTGGTGTAGGCCTCCCTTCTCACAAGCTTGGAGTAGATGATGAGCTTTCCATTAAAGCTTGAGAAGGAGGGAGAGAGAGAGAGAGAGAGAGAGAGAGAGAGAGAGAGAGAGAGAGAGAGAGAGAGAGAGAGAGAGAGAGAGAGAGAGAGAGAGAGTCTTCTTGCTTCACACATGAGATTGTGTGAGTGTGTGTGTGATAATTCCTTGCCAAAATCAGCCCCCTCTCTCTCTTGGTCGACCCCTCTTGCGATTTACTCATGATGGCACCCCATTGGACCCTGCAAAGCTTATCCAATCATAATTGAGAAGCATAAGTGATCGCCTTGTGACATGTGTCCCCCTTTCCCCTTTTGTGAGAGCTTTAGGTAATTAAATAATGCAATTAAACTCTCATTCGACCCCTTTGTCTTTTGGCCAATAGGAATCAGGCAAGCCATTGGGCTACTGAATGCTCATTGGACCCCTTGGGAGACTGGCCAATAGTCTTCTAGAGAGCTTAATTCTTATTGGTTATTTTATTAAGTATTTTTAAATGAATTAAACTAGATTTACTCTAGCTTAATTCTCATTGGTCCACCTCTATGGCCATCCAATAGGATTTGAGTGCACCTTGTGGGCAATTGGGCTAGGGAGCTGACATGTGTCCATTATGTTCTTTGTGTAAAGGAAAGCTTTGGAGTGTGTGTGTGTGTGTGTTCTCTCACCTTTTCTCTCTCTTCCCCTACCTTTAGGGCTTGCCCCCTCCTATCTATGACCACTTGAAGACTTTTTGGTCGCATCACATAAGTATCCAATTCCACTAAGCTTGACCATTTGGGCTTACCTTTGAATTTTGGAACCTTAGCATTTTGGAAGTCTAAATGGGCTGAACCCTAAGGTCTTTGGAACCCATTGTTGCACATTGCTCTTTTGTAGATGGCCCCCATTTGGATCCCTATTTTCCCTCCTTTGGATCCCTACTGTGACCAATCTAATAGCCTTACAAATAATCTAGCTTTTTCTCCCCTGGTACTTCCCCATATTAAATGATCAGTTTAACATGAGAAAATCATTTAGGAGAATTAGATATTAGTCATTATGACATAGTATATCCACTATGGTATTTATCCGATCTAGGGACAAGACTATCATCAATCTTGTTGATTTCATTGAACCTCCCACTCAACCACATCACCCCAAAGATCTTCTTGACTATCATGGTATAGCTCAATTGCAAAAAACATAAGTATTCTTACAAAGACGTCTTCCACTTTTGTTTTCGAGGAGGAAAACGCTTCTCTAAGAGGGGAGTTTTAAGGGCAATGGTAGGACTAGTGGGGCATGGTCCTAAGCTAAGCATGCAATTCAAGTGTCTCTAAGCTAAGGGCTATATAGAGAGTGGTTGGATGGAGAAGAGCATGTCTTAACTACCATGATTGTACTGCGGGCCCCTTTTCTTTTACCCCACCTATTTTCTAAAAAGAGAATGCCAAAAAATATCTTTTTTAAGAACGCAAACTAAATGACCTCTAGAATTTTCTAATGGTTGGGAGCTCGAACCCTTTGAAGTTTCCACAACGTGCCAAAACATGTGCAAAGAAGAAGAAAGGCATTGATACGTGAAGAGAAGCATACATAAGAGGAGAGGAAGGAGAAATACAAAAATGACCCTCCTCAATGGGGTCGACATCCAGCTCCACGATTGCCACCACCAACTCAAAAGAAACAAAGATGGAGACCAAGAACGTTGGCTCTAAGAAAGATTAGAAAATACTAGAAGAGCGATGAACCAATCATCCCTAAAGCAGCCTTCTTTTAAGTTGTCAGGGAGATAATGGAATACAATGATTCAATAAAAACAAGGATACAAGGTGCTGCCCTATTAGCACTACAGGACACCTCGGAGGATATACTAGTGCAGTCGTTCCAATACGGCGTTTCTTGTATGGGGCCTCATGATTCTGTCAAGAAAGGACAAGAAAAGAAAGTGTGTAAATGCAAGAAAGATTTATATGGATTGAAAGAGTCTCCTTGTGCTTGGTATGAGAAAGTTGGCTCTCATTTGGTTAAACAAGGCATGTAGATAATTCGCTAATTATTGGTCAAAATGAGACACACATTGTTGTATTCAAGGCTGAATTGAATGCTACTTTCAAGATGAAATACTTGGGGCTTTTGCATCATGACTTGGGTATATAGTTTGAGCAGCTTGATGAAGATTTTTCTTAGTGTCAAGAAAGATACATCGAGGCATTATTATGTAAGTTTGGACTCGAGGACTACAAACTGATTGTAACTTTAATGAAAATAGGTTTGAAATTGAGTCTTCATGTTGTTGAAAATATTGCGGATGTCACTCTTTATCTAACCAAGTGCTATTAAATTCCCTATTTATGTATGCAATACTAGACCAGATATTCAATTTGTAGTCTCACAGTCAGTAGATTTATGCATAGCCGAGGGTCTAAGCACTAGCAAGTTGTCGAAAGGATCTTTCGCTACTTGATTGGAAATTTACATCTTGGGTTGTTTTATCCCAAGGGGAAATTTGCATGCTTTTTTGGTTTGGGGCTGGTTATTATGACACACAAGTGTCCACAAGTAGTTTCTGTTTCATGCTCGCGATTCACGTAAATCATGGTTGAACAAGAAGCAACCTATTGTGGCCACTTTCAGTTGTGTGATTGAGTGCACGGCAATCTTCATAGTTGAGGTTGAGTGTGTATGAGGTTGATTCGGATGTTGGATAGGACCCTACCAACATCATCTACACTAACAATCATAGTGCATTGGTATTTGCGAGGAACCAAGTTTTTCATGCTCCCACACATTGAGGTGGATTACCACTATGTCAGGGAAAGACTCTTAGCAAGAGGGATAAACTTGGCTTATGTGCCAGCACAGGATAACTTTGCAACACCTTTTTCCTCACTAGGAGGTTTTCCCCCCGTGCATTGCATGCACGCCCACCACTCTAGGGGTATCTTATCTTTCTATTTGCACACTAACCAATATACTCTCTGTTGTGTGCCTTAAGCTTCTTCATCTTCTCCTATTTGTGTGCACGTCCATGTAACCATAATTACACCAAATTGCATGGCTCTTGGTGTGTGAACTCCCTGTGTGGAGTCCACGATGCAAACACCTATGCTTGAAGTCCTATCGCATGCACAAGACACCAACATGGATGAGAGGCATTCATGATGGGATTGCTTTTGGTCAATATGTATGCCAGATGCCTGAGGCTTCTACTATTAGAAAACCCTCTACATCACGTGTGCTCAAGAAAAATTTAAATGATCCATCTTCACATACATATTTTCATGAATAATATGACCCCTCTTCTTCTTCTTTTGAGATTTTTTTTTGCAAAGGTGATCTTTAAAACCCCTTCAATGGATGTAAGCCTATAACTTTCTTGAAATTAATAACCCCTCTTGATGAACTCATGACTACATTTACATATAAGGTGGACCCCCTGAGGCCGGATGTGTCTTCTTCACAAAAGCTTTTGCAAAAGCAAACATGTTTGACAATCTGAGATGGTGAGGTGCAAGGTATGGAGAGATGTACCAAAGTACAATGGATTATGGAAAAGTCAAAGCAAGAAATCTCCTCAATATATGTTCTTTTGAGTAACGTCAAGCATCTCTGAGGGGTAACGTCTTAGAGATGGTGGCTGACTTATGACAACCCATCTACATTGGATCATTTGAGTGACAGAGTTTGAATCTTATTTGTAAAAATTCTAATTGACAACATCTCAAGTTTGAGAAACCCTTGGAATTTCCTAAGAGGAATCTATGTGAGATTCCTCTTGTGAACTTACGAGGAATATCATTAATACATTAATACATTTGGAAAATCATGATAAAAAGGAGCCTAGTATTTTATAGCTCAAATCTACTCTTTAAAATGGGATGAACTCCCCTTTCAGTCATATGCTTCTCAAGTAAAGCTAACTCCTAATCTATTATTACTTTTATTTTTAATTCTTAGAAAGTCTCTTAGAAACTTGACGAGATAGCAAACTCTGTATAGGAATATATGGAGATTTTTTGATAAACTACTAGTCAAATGTTGGGATAAATTTGTAACTTCTAGTGATGTTTGAGCTTAATACTTATTTAGCACAACAATATAAATACACAGGGATAGAACTATCCTTTGATGAATATGATATTCCACTAGGGTATCCGCTTGGAAATGACTTGGTAAAGTTTGCTATTTTGTTTCTCGTATGCATAATTATGTTTTTTTTTTTGAGTGGTTTTCTCAATCGGCTCCTTGTAACCACTAATTGCTTCTATATTTGATGTTAAGTAGATCACTTTGCATTCTTATAATGTTTCTCATATGCATACTTATGCTATTATTTTTTAGTGGTTTCTTCAATTAGCTTCTTTTAATCGCTAATTGCTTCTATATTTGATGTTGATTAGATAACTATGCATTCTTATTTCCATACTCAATGGTAGTTGGTGTTAACTAAGTTTAGCTAAAGTTTGTTCTTTGTTATTTTTTTATTTTATTTTTTTTCCAAAAAAATCTAGCTAACATGAGTTTTATTTGACAATGGCAAGATTCTTGTTATAATGCCTTATAAGATTTAAGTTTTCAAGTATGAAGTACAAGGATTGACAATTGTGCTCTCTCTCTCTCTCTCTCTCTCTCTCTCTCTCTCTCTCTCTCTCTCTCTCTCCTCTTTCTTCTTCTCTCTCGCGTTATGCATAGCACTCCACTCTAAGGGGTGCACATGTTGTGGGCATTTTTGTTCTCTCATCTTGTATAATTTGTGTTCTTGGATGATTACTGTGTGCATGTGGTTGCATTGAAAGGCTCAGATTTCAAGGTATGCCTGCTTAATTTTGCGACTATGCATGCAAGTTTGTGTATTTTGGCACGACATTACGTTTTTGTCTATTTTGATGAAGAATTCGATGCACAAGATCAAAGGCGAAGCAGGGATCTGTGGGCAAGAATCATTGATAATAGACTTAAAATGTCAATTAACGTTCCCATTCGTTCACAAATTTTGTTTTCTAGGGAAATCGTACTGAGAAGAGGAGCGATGTTTTGTTTTCAAGATGTCAACCCTAGGTCCAAGGTCATGCATTGACCTAGTTAACATGATGTGACATATGGGATCTAGAGATCTCAATAGAGCATGTGTTGAATTTGATCATGTGCAATAGGTAGAGGGATGGAAAACCATAGCTAATAAACACATGTACAACCCAAGGCAAAAATGACCCAAGGCACAAGCACCAGCATTATATACTCATTGTCTAAATTTTATGGTGATCTTGGGACTTGTGTGAAAGTATTACATGTTGTTGTATGTATGATACCAGTGCACAAGATTTGATGGGCTATCGCAATATGCAAGATGAAAGAAGAAGACACAATGGCACGAGTCTTGTTATGGCACAATAGGTGTCCGACACCCAACTTTATTTATAGTTGTGATGAAGCCTAAGAAAATTGAATGCAGTACACACGATTGCAAAAGGGGGGGGGGGGGGGGGGGGGGGGGCTAGGAAGGTGATGGAAGGTCACGAGTGATCATGCCTTTTCCATTGGGAGTGGAGTCTAGAGATCCATACCACAACATACATTATGAGTGCTTTCCAAGATGAACATAAATGGCTTTGTTTCCAGTGGCATTGCCTGGAGGAAGGCAAAGGTCCATATAGGTTTATAAGGTCATGGTGGGCAATGGGCAAAGTAGAAGACAACAATCTAGCACCCACTTGCATGGAGAGAGAGTGAGAGAGAGATAGAAAGAGAAGAAGAGAGATATAGAGAAAGAGAGAGAGAGAGATAGAAAGAGAGAAAAATGTATCTATTTAAATCTATTTAAAAATCTCTCGCCCCCTCTCCCTCCTCTCTCTCTCTCTCTCTCTCTCTCTCTTCTCTCTTCTTCTCTTTCTATCTCTCTCTCTCCGTCGCTCTCTCTTCTTCTCTCCCCTCTCTTTACACACACACACACACACACACACACACACACACACACACACACACACACACACACACACACACACACACACACACACACATACATCAATCTTCTCATCTCTTTTCCTCTATCTCTTTCTCCGTTTCTCTATCCCCTCTCTCTTTATAGAAATAAATAAATAAATCAAGCCCTCTCTCTCTCTCTCTCTCTCTCTCTCTCTCTTGCATGGAGAGAGAGGGAGGGAGAAAGAGAGAGAGGGAGTGTTAGCAGAAAGCTATTACGGACACCATTTTTCAGAGTTCTCTTTGTAAAATATTTATTATTTTGATGAATCGGGAATATTGTAACTCCTACTTTATCGGATAAACTCTGTAATTAATGAGCCGGGGCTACAAGCTTCCAGATTGTATCAGCCAGTCAGTTCCCAGCTTTGGTAGAACTCCATATTATTAGTTTTGACCACCCAAAAACCTTGGCTAAGGTATAAAACCCAATTTCTGTAAGTTTTTTATAAGTTTTGGATAAGAAATACACAGTGTGAGCTAACGGCGCTCACTTCTCTCCTTCTCGTGCTTCCTACTCCCTCTCCGGTTGTCACATTGCGATTGTGTTTGTTGCATTGCAACCGCAGTTAAGAGCTCTACGCATTGACGTAAGCCATTCATAGTATTTCATAGCTTTTGGCGTCGCCGACCCGCGGCCTAATTTCATCAGAACTAGAAATTTACACTTTTAAATTGAAAACTAAGCATAGGCGGGATATCGGGGCATCATTGCTAAGCATTTAGATGCATTTTGGGTCAAAAACAACTAGGTCAAAAATCCACTGCTGTTAATAATCGCGATTTTGAAACTTGACCTAAAGTGGGGTTTGAGACCATAGGCATGTGTGCTTAGGTCTTATAAACTTGTCCTAGAAGTTTCGCTACATTTGGATGTCATTTGATGCTGTAATGGATGTGATTTGCTTGCCGATGAGTGATTGGGTTTTGGTGATTTCAGTCACTTGAGTATAGCTTGAGTTAGATGCGAGTTGTTAGTTGTTTTCCAAGACATTGACAACCTCTTGTAGCCTCTATGCACTAGTCGAGTTAGCTTCGTCCCATGGTTTAACATATTAATCGTGGTTCTCACTAATATTGCAATAAGATGGGATGGTGAGGTTAGACATGCGTCCCACATTTGGCGCCGCTGCCGGGGATCGAAGAGACCTAAACTAGGAAAAAACACGAGCGTCTTATGTAGTTGTCCTTTAACTTCCTCTAGGTTCACCTAGAGTTCAAAACTTTCTTTTAGAAACCGCATAGCTTAAGATTGTCATCTTTTGTTGTGTAGAAGTAGCTTAGAAGTAATTGTACTTGCTGAATACCTTTAGGATTGTAGGACTCTTGAGCAGGTACATCAACTTCTCTCTCTCTCTCTCTCTTTGTCTCTCTCTCTTCCTCTCTCTCTCTCTCTCAAGCATTTTCTCTTCAAGCAAGCATGCATGTATATTCTCTCACATCCTCCTTACCCTTTTCTCTTGCTTGGTCATGGGGTGTGGCTTCTCAATTCTCAAAGAGTTTATTGTACCAATTTACGCTGCTAGTATCCTTGCATTGTTTGTTTGGTGGTATTGATGTGGTTGTGAACTTTACTCCCGAGATACTTCTAAGAGTCTTGTGCAGAGGTGTTGCTGTCTCAACTGGAGATCTCCTCTAGCTCAGCCTTGATATTAGCAAGTGTGGAAACTCGGCTCATGGCTTTACCATTTATTGTAGTGTGACTCATGGATGTGGTTAGACGATGATATGAAAGATGCTTTTCCTGAGCTCTTGCCTTAGACTAACACATGTTGATTGCAAGAGAATTCTTTTAACTAGACTTACAACCCTTGTGATTGGTCTTTTGTGTCTTATCATCATAAATTTTTGCCTACAAGTGATGTTGCCTTTGCTACAAGGTCGACGTTGAATGTTTTTCTCTTTGTGATCTTCTTTGTTACGGGGTTTGGTCCCATTTCCAACATTCTTTGTTATGGGATTTGGACCCATTTCCAACATTCTTTGTGCAAAGATATTCCCCACAAGAGCTAAGGGGTCATAAATTTTCCAAGGAGCTATGTGGGTAACAAATGTCTAGGTGACTGAGATATTCCCTATACTAGATTCATCACTTATCATTGCAACAACATTTGCATTTCTTGCATTCTTCTGCTTCATAGCATGTATACTTGTGTTTGTGATAGTGCCAGAAACAAAGACATGCCATTGGAGGTGATGTGGAGTTCTTTGGTATGTTTGTAGCTGAGAAGAAGTCAGCGATCGATATTGATAAATTGGCAAAGGAAAGTGAAGTCTAAGCGAGTTCATTACCAACAATGGAAAATTGTCTAAATGTTTGATGGTTATAAAGCCAGTATTTTTGTCCAGGAAAATGAATTAAAAGATCAATACCTAGGGATTGCCGAGCTTACACCATCCTAGCGGGATTCTTTTATTGATCATTGAGAGTCGAGACAACATTGGCTTCAATTTTTCTCAAGTTCCATCAACACCTTGCCAACATCTCCATGCTCCTCTAAAAGTAAGGTAGAATTTACTATGGCAGGCCAATGTGAAGCAAAGCTTGACTTTTCACCTTGTTTAGTGTGTTTATTTAACATAAGGGATTTATCAATTTGCTAGAAATTTATGAAAAGGTTATAAAAAGTTCTTAAAATAAGTTACATAGGGTTTTTAAAAAGTGGCTTCGAACGCACTTGATATACATGACTTATACATAGTGGATACCCCAAGCATATGGCAGTAAAGGACCATGAGTCAATGTACTCGCAACACCAAGGGTGATGTGTGGCAATCCATAGATGCGCTCTTTTAGAGGTGTGACAAAGATGATTGATCACAAGACAATCTCAACAAATTTAAGGAGAACCTTCAACTACTAAAGAAATCATTCAAAACAACACGGATCTCAACAAGTTTAAGGGGATCAAGTTTAAGTAGTACTTTCAACTACTAAAGAGTGGGATGGGTTTCCTAACCTCACTCTTATTTTATTGCAGACATAGCGATGTTAAGTATGGAGCCTGATTTACCCTTGTAATTTTCTGTGGTAAAAGCGCACTTGTAAGGCCCCCATTATGAGGAGAAGCCATCATGTGTGAAGGAAAATCACTCACTGGAAACCAAAATTTTCACGGACAAGAATCATGGGCAACTTTAGAGGCCTCGTCGGAATATTCCTTTTCGCCGGAATATTATGGCTGGACGGCGGCCGGAAAGTGGTCGGAAAACAACCGGTCGGTTGGCCGGTGGCCGGTCGTCAATGGCCGATGGCCGGTGGTCGGAAGTCAATGGCCGGTGGCCGGTGGTCGGAAGTCAATGGCCGGTGGCCGGTGGCCGAATTCAAAAGCGGACTTGTCTTCTCAAGGGCGGCCACACATGGGCGGATTGGAGGGTCCGATTTGGACTTATTCGCTCAAGGGCGGCTACACATGGCTGTCTCTCATAAGAGAGGGCAGTCCTTTTGGCCTATAAAAGGAGGCCATTTCTACACACATTTCATAGTGTGAAGTTGATGCAACAAGGTGAGTGTGAGGTGGTGAGAGTGAAGCAAGGCGGGAGCTCTATCAAGGGTTTAATCCCTTTGTAAACTACTTCTTCTTTTGAAGTGCTAAAGCCATTGATTGACTGCTTTCCCGTGGACGTAGCCCACATTGGGTGAACCACGTATATCGTGTGTACTCTCTCTCTCTCTCTACTCTATAATCTCTTGTGTGTGAAATCTATCTCTCTCCATTAAGTAATCTACTCAAAAATCTATTTAGCTACGTCTTATTTCCTAACAACTGGTATCAGAGCAAGGTTTGCTCGTAGCTAAATTATCTCAAGGAAAGGATTCCTTGAATTGAGTGGGAGTTATGGCGGAGGAAGGGAAGCTCAAGATTGAGAAGTTCAACGGCAAAAACTACCAACATTGGAAGATGCAGATTGAAGACTATCTCTACCAGAAGGACCTCTATTTGCCACTAGGCGGTCTTGCGAAGAAGCCCGCAACAATGGCAGATGAAGCATGGATTGTCCTTGATCGAAAGGCACTGGGAACAATCCGGTTAAGCTTGGTGTCAGCGGTGGCCTTGAATGTTTCAGAGATGAAAACCACGGAGGACTTGATGAAGTCACTTGACGACTTCTATGAGAAACCATCGGCATCCAATAAGGTATTTCTTATGAAGCGCTTGTTCAATCTAAAGATGGCAGAGAATGGTTCAGTTGCAGAACATCTAAATGACTTTAACACAAACATAAGTCAACTTCGATCGGTGAAAATCAATTTTGATGACGAAGTGCGAGCTCTCCTTATACTATCATCTCTACTGGATAGTTGGGATAGCCTTGTGATGGCTGTAAGTAATTCTATTTCTGGCACAAATACTCTTAAGTTTTATGATGTTTTGGGTGTTCTCCTAAGCGAGGAAATACGAAGGAGAAGCACAGGAGAATCATCAAGTGCTGCACTGTCAGTGGAAACAAGAGGAAGGCCTAAGGAGAGGTTCAAAAACCAAAAGGGTCGTGATCGCTCAAGGCGGAGCAAGTCACACACAAAGTCAGTTCTTGAATGTTGGAACTGCGGCAAGAAGATCCACGTCAAGAAGGATTGCTGGTCCAAAAAGAAGAAGGAGACACAGTCTCAAGACAACAAGCCAACATCGGAGGCCAATGTGGCAAGTAAAGTAGAGCAAGATGCTCTAATTCTCTCATTAGACAATGTGTCTAATTCCTGGATAGAAGATTCCGGGGCTTCATTCCATGCAACACCACACAAGCAACATTTCCAAGACTACACCAAAGGTAATTTTGGGTATGTATACTTGGGAGATGATGAAGCTTGTGAGATTGTCGGCAAAGGTACAGTTTCTGTCAAAACTACTAACGGAAATGAATGGAAGCTTAAAGATGTTAGGCATGTTCCTTCTCTTCGCAAAAATTTGATCTCTACAGGACAATTGGACGATGAAGGTCACAACATTGCATTCAGAAACAAACGGTGGAAGATCTCAAAGGGATCTTTGGTGGTTGCCAAGGGAGAAAAAGTCAGTACACTTTACTTGTGTACTGTTAGCACGCAACCTTCAGCTTGTGCAGCCACTACAGAAGTTGACAGTGCAGTGTGGCACTACCGACTTGGGCATATGAGTGCCAAAGGAATGCAAATCCTTCAAACAAAAAAGCTTCTACCAGGTTTGAAAGAAGTGGACTTAGAGTTCTGTGAAGATTGTGTTTATGGTAAACAAAAGAGGGTAAAATTTCAAAAATCAGGAAATGAAAGAAAAAATAAATAACTTGAGTTGGTTCATTCTGATGTTTGGGGTCGTGCAAGTACACCATCACTTGGTGGCTCATTGTACTATGTAACATTCATAGACGATGCGACTAGAAAAACATGGGTTTATGTCATGAAGAATAAATCCGATGTATTTTCCATATTTCAAAGGTGGAAAGCCTTTGTGGAGAATGAAACAGGTACCAAGGTTAAATGCCTCAGATCCGACAATGGAGGCGAATATTGCAGCCAAGCTTTTGAAAGCTTTTGTGCTAGCAATGGCATTCGGAGGCAAAGGACAACCCCAAGGACACCTCAACAAAATGGGATTTCGGAAACGATGAACAGGACAATCATGGAACGAGCACGAAGCATGCGGCTACATGCAGGCCTATCGCTTGAGCTTTGGGCGGAAGCTGTAAGTACGTCTGTGTACTTAATCAATCGGTCACCCTCAACGGCATTGGATGGGTGAGTTCCAGAAGAGGCATGGACAGGTAAACCGGTGAATTATGCATTTCTCAAAGTGTTTGGGTGTGAGGCTTTCATGCACATAGATATAAGCCTAAGATCAAAGCTAGGTGCAAAGTCGAAAAAGTGTTTCTTCATTGGCTATGGAGAAGGAGAATTTGGGTATCGCCTATGGAATCCTGAAGATGGTAAAATCTTAAGGAGTAGGGATGTAATTTTTAACGAACAAAATATGTACAAAGATTACTTGGAAAGAAAACAAACAAAAGAAACAGGTGATGAGTACATGGAGCTTGAGGACGGTGAAGACTCAAGGACTGCAAACGGTTACAATGTGCAACAACGTCAACCAAATGAGGAGCCTCAACCTATTCCCCGAAGATCTACATGAGCAAGTAGACCTCCAGAAAGGTTTGTTCCTTCCTTCAACCATCTCTTGATCTCAGATTCTGGAGAGCCGAAATTATACGAAGAAGCTATGCAACATGAATCCAAAGAAGAATGGACGAAGAGCATGCAAGTGGAGATGGACTCACTACATCGCAACCAAACATGGGAGTTGGTTGAGTTGCGTAAAGGTAAGCGGGCACTTCAAAACAAATGGGTGTACAAGCTGAAGGAAGAAGAAGGTGGGAAGAAAAGGTACAAGTCTAGGCTTGTGGTAAAAGGTTTTTCTCAAAGAAAGGTATTGACTTCAATGAAATATTTTCTCCTAATGTAAAAATGAACTCAATTAGGCTTGTCGTAAGCCTTGTGGCTGCTCATGATCTAAATCTTGAGCAAATGGATGTAAATACGGCATTCCCTCACGGTGACTTAGAGGAGGAAATCTACATGCTTCAACCACAGGGGTATGAAGTAAAAGGTAAGGAGAAAATGGTTTGCAGATTAAAGAAGAGCTTGTATGGTTTAAAGCAAGCATAAAGACAATGGTACTTGAAGTTTGATCGATGGATGTTGGATCATGGATTCACAAGATGCAACTCGGATCACTGCGTCTACACGAAGAATTTGGGAGATGGGAAATTCATCATCCTAATGTTGTATGTTGATGACATGTTGATTGCAAGTGCTAAGATGCAGGACATCAAAGACCTAAAAGAGGAGCTGTCCAAATCTTTTTCAATGAAAGATTTAGGTGCTGCAAAGAGGATACTTGGTATGAAAATATCAAGGGATAGGACGAAGAAGACAATAAAGCTATCTCAAGAAGATTACATCAAGAAGGTACTAGAAAGGTTTGCAATGCAAAATGCAAGACCAGTTTCTACACCTTTGGCTGGTCATTTTAAACTAATGAAGGATATGTGTCCAAAGACATAAGAGGAGATAGACTATATGTCTAAAGTTCCATATGCTGCAGCGGTAGGTTCGCTAATGTATGCTATGGTCTGGACAAGGCCAGACATTGCACATGCAGTGGGAGTTGTGAGTAGGTTCATGGACAACCCAGGTAAAGAGCATTGGCAAGCTGTGAAGTGGATACTTAGGTATCTAAAAGGGACAACAACAAATGCTTTGTATTTTGGAGGAACTGATATTTTTCTAGAAGGGTATGCTGATGCAGATATGGCAGGTGACAAAGATACTCGAAGGAGCACTACTGGCTATGTGCTCACGGTTGGAGGCACAGCAGTAAGCTGGGCTTCAAAGCTGCAGAAAGTGGTTTCACTTTCTACCACGGAAGCAGAGTATGTAGCAATGACGGAGGCAAGCAAAGAAATTCTGTGGCTTCACAGATTCTTAGAAGAGCTTGGATTCAAGCAAGACAATTGTGTCTTGTACAGTGATAGCCAAAGCGCTATGCATCTTGCGAAGAACTCAGCCTTTCATTCAAGGACAAAGCACGTTGAGGTGAGATAATACTTCATACGCACTCTTTTGGAAGAGGGACAGCTAAAGCTAGGAAAGGTGCATACAAGTGAAAATCTTGCAGACATGTTTACAAAGGTGGTCAACAAGGAGAAGTTGAGCTTTTGCTCATCTTCAATCGGCATTCAAGGATAAGAAGCCAGAATGGAAAGCAGTCACACGTTTGGTTTGGAGATCAGTCTCCAAGTGGGAGATTGTTAAGTATGGAGCCTGATTTACCCTTGTAATTTTCTGTGGTAAAAGCGCACATTTGTAAGGCCCCCGTTATGAGGAGAAGCCATCGTGTGTGAAGGAAAATCACTCACTGGAAACCAAAATTTTCACGGACAAGAATCATGGGCAACTTTAGAGGCCTCGTCGGAATATTCCTTTTCGCCGGAATATTATGGCCGGAGGGCGGCCGAAAAGTGGTCGGAAAACAACCGGTCGGTTGGCCGGTGGCCGGTAGTCAATGGCCGATGGCCGGTGGTCGGAAGTCAATGGCCGGTGGCCAGTGGTCGGAAGTCAATGGCCTGTGGCCGGTGGCCGAATTCAAAAGCGGACTTGTCTTCTCAAGGGCGGCCACACATGGGCGGATTGGAGGGTCCGATTTGGACTTATTCGCACAAGGGCGGCTACACATGGCTGTCTCTCATAAGAGAGGGCAGTCCTTTTGGCCTATAAAAGGAGGCCATTTCTACACACATTTCATAGTGTGAAGTTGATACAACAAGGTGAGTGTGAGGTGGTGAGAGTGAAGCAAGGCGGGAGCTACATCAAGGGTTTAATCCCTTTGTAAACTACTTCTTCTTTTGAAGTGCTAAAGCCATTGATTGGCTGCTTTCCCGTGGACGTAGCCCACATTGGGTGAACCACGTATATCGTGTGTACTCTCTCTCTCTCTCTCTACTTTATAATCTCTTGTGTGTGAAATCTATCTCTCTCCATTAAGTAATCTACTCAAAAATCTATTTAGCTACGTCTTATTTCCTAACAAGCGAGAACCACAAACATAATTGTCAATCCATGGGATGAAGCTGACTTGACTAGTGCATACTGACTAAGAAGACTCTAAAGCCTCCCCACAGGCAACACAAGTACCAAACACATGAATTTTGTTTTCAATGTCCACAACATGAGGCCTTGGAAACAATGTGCATGCCATTCCCCTCTTTACATCAGGACACAACTTGCTTACAAAATCGTTATGGTCTTGGTTTTCTAGGCACTCATTGTAGAGTTTGGCATAATCTATCTGCAAAATAGACATACTCTATTAACTTATCTACCAGAAAAAATAGTTAGAAAGGAAGAACACAAGCAGTACCAAAAAGATATAAAAACAATACCAAAATAGAACCAAAACAATACCAAAATACCACCAAAATATTAGTACCAAATAACTTGTACCACCAAATCAGTACCAATTACCACCAAAACAATACCAATTCACCAAAATAGTTCCAAATGAAGCATAGTAAACACCAAAAAACCAAAGATAGAATTAATGTAGCAACCAAGACATATTTAGTAGTGCCCAAATAGTACCAATGTAGTACCAAAATATTGCCAAATAGCACCCAAAAAAAAAGGAAGCACCAAAAGTACCAGAGACATCAACAACATAGTACCCATGTCAAACTCAATAGTACCCTATAAGACCAAAAAATTTGTAACTACAAAGTACCAAAGCAATACCAAAGGAGGTGAAAACAACACCAAATGAACAAAAAAGCACCCAGAGTACCAATGATTGTGCCAACATAACATCCATTACAAAACAAAATGTACAGTATTTGAGTACCCAAAAGTACCAAACCAGTACCAAAATAGTCCAATGGAGTACCAAATGTAATAAAGAAGACATGTACCACCTAATCATGCACACACCCTATGATCTACTGTGAGGTAAGTAAGTTGAGTGACACTTGAAGAGTGTAATATGTGTCCCTCCCATGCCATGGCCTCTTTTCATATATCTTCCATTTATTGCTCAAATTAACCTTCAAGGTTCTTTTTGCTTCCACTATAAAGGTGCCAAGTGACCTTGTGTCTTCCTCCTATCCAAGAGGTGCTATTTCAAGAAGGGAAGTTGTTCCCTTCATCTCTTCCATGCATTGAAAAAATTGTAAAGCTTCTATGTCCTTGGTGGCAGGTTCAAAGGTGTCTTCTTCTATAAACATCTGCTTATCTTTGAGTTGTTCTTGGGCTTCTTGTTGGAGCTTTGCTATTTTCTTTTGCTATTCCTCTTCTTTATGCACGAAGCTTAGTGAGTACTCCCTTCATTGCATGTGCTTTAGTTTGAGCTCAATCTCTAGACCTTTAATTTGTTTTCCCTCCTTGGAGAGTAAACACTATAGGGTTTGTCCAGAAGTTCCTTGTGACCCTTCAACCTGGACTTTTCTAGAGCTATTTGGAGATTGGCTACATCCAATTGCATTTGCATCCACTAGGAATGTGCACTTGTATCTAACACAATGGTATTTAGCTCTTTAATCTTATTCTCTTTCTTTTCACTAGAGCCGATGCCAGCTTCTACATCAACATGGTAATGTCCATGATCTCGGTCACTTGTTGGTGGTTAATCTGTTGTAGACTGTAGAATGCAAGCCTCTATATTCCTCTAAGAAGGCATCGACCACCTCTAGCTCTTTGGTTAGATGCTGTTGAGGGATTTCAATCTCTTGAATCTTGTCTTGACATGCATACACCTCCTGCTTCATTTTCTCAATAATATGGTGGACAAATTGTGTGTAATCTTCTATGTTTTTCATTCCAGCTACCTGAGAGTTACTGCCTTCTCCTTGCTCCACTTGATTCTCTTGGATGACTATCCCATTGATAGAAATCATTATTGCCACGTTGGAAAGGGGGAATGCAAACAAACCGCAAAACACTCACAGATTGTCTCTCTATAGACTAGGATGATCACAACACCCCAATCCACTCAATAACACCTTAGAAATGACATGATTTTCACAACACACCCTTTACATTGCTTACCAACAAGCTCCACACAGTTCAGAGAATCCAAATTAAACCTATATAGCACCCACATAGCTTCAATTGCCAACACCACCACGGCACATGACTTGTCTCTCACTTTCTTTGCACCACACACCAGCACGGACAACAAAAGAGAAAACAATAGAGAGCAGAAGGGGATCAGGAATTGACAAAAAAAGAGGGGGAAGTGCAAGCTTGATCCTTCAAAATCTAGAGTACAACGCTCTTCTCTGGGTTCTCCCGCAGCCATCTAGGCAGCTCTCCTCTTCTTGGCTCTTGAAGCTCTCACTACCAAAAACTATCCAAAAACAACAAGAAAGGACCCCTTATTGGGCGAGCTTTCTATTTTTGGCATCTTTATTTTTATATCGGACACTTGTCCACTCTAATTAAACTTGCATGAGAACCATCGCTTCTTATCCGGCTTTCATGACGTAGCACCGTGTGGGAAGGACCGAGTTTATTCCAAGCAACAATATCGCCCGATACCACTGGTCATGATCGACCCCTTAACAAAAATGGAGGCCCCAAGGCCCACCAATATAGATACCCCAAGCCGTGGGCTCTTGGCATCGCATTTGGGACTACATGCTCACCACGTGGCACACTCTCAAGGAACATCCTCATTGTGAATTGAAAGAAACCTCATGAAGTCCCCTAAAGAACCCATTCCCCCCCCCCAGATTTACACTGTAGCAACTCCTTGCACCCTTAGCAGATGCCTACTCTGTAAAATTCCACGGGTAGACCACATTGTCGGATTTGATATCATCAAATCTCAATTCTTTCTAGCTATTCCATGCTTTTGAACAACAAACCTAAAAATTGCAAAAAACCATCATCAAATCTCAATTCTCTCTAGCGTTTCCATGCTTTTGAACGACAAACCTAAAATTTGCAAAAAATCATCTAGTACCATCTAGTAGGTCCTTATTGTTGCAATTGTCTGTCACTTTTAGTTGGACATAGCTTTACACTCATGGCTCCGATTGACATGCCATCAACTTGAATACGCTTTTTATATTGTATAGTACTTGTGAAAACTCTGGAAAATGCCAAAAAATCCCTGATGACATGACTACTGAGGCGGCCAAACTGACACATAACTAGCCCCCGACAAAACTTCAACCGCTCATAACTTGCACTCCGTAGCTCCGATTGAGGAACCGTCTGGACCAATTGGGAAACACATTGAGGGCCACCCTTGGCACTTCCACTTTTGCATTTTGAACTAGAAATTTTTTATAGGCACCATAGAAGAGCACCTCGGCTTAGAAAACCATATAAGACTTATATATTTGTTGCCCTTTGCTTGCCCTTGATCTTTAAATTTGCTTGACCACTTTGGCATGCCTTGTGATGATCACACATAGCCCTACATTGCAGTTCCCATAGCATCGACCAACTTTAGCTGCACCATCATTGCCCAACCTGTTGGAACTAGGGCTTTAGGGAGACACACACAATTTGGAAAAGGCAAAGGAAGCTCAAGGCACACAACAGAGAGTAGTATTGCCGAATGTGCAATGAAAAGATAAGATATCCCTAGAGTGATGGGCATATATACAATGCACACGGAAAAAAACCTCCTAGTGAGGGTCATCCACCTTCTCCTATCTCCATTGCAAAAATAGCTATGCTCCTCCCCCACTCTCCCCTGACTCTGCCATTCCCACCTCCCATTGACACACCAAGAAAAATCATTCCCTTTTTCCCACCTACATTGTAGCAACAACAAGCAAGGTCATCCTCCTTCTCCTAATTTCCTTTACTCACCCGTGGTAAGCTCTACTCGGAAAAGGCAACCAAAGGATAAGGTCATTGGACTTGCATGCCACAACACAAGAGGTATTGATGGTGAGTGGGTGCCACAAGAGTTCACCAAAGGTGCTTGGGAATACATGTAGTCATCTGCTATTGGCCTTCACCATGTTTGAAATTGTGCAAACTTGGATCACCATTGGAAAAGAAAGCTCCTTGACTTCAAGAATTGCAAGGATAAGGGGACCATGGCCATTGTGCAACATGTTTTTTAAATTTCAAGCATGCAATTGCAACAACATGTTTGATTTCTAGCACATTGTAAGAACATGTTTTGAGAGTACAAAGTTGGGTGGCCTCTCTGGCACATTCAATGCTACACATGCAGAAATAGGAGCAACAACTTTTGCACACCTTCTTCAACCAAATTGATTCAAAGAAGAATTTTGTTTTTATTCACACTCCTATATTGTACCTACTACTACACTCTATTATGGGAAGCTTGAAACCATCAAGGTATCTTCCTTATTAGGTATGGAGTGGCTACAACCAGATTTTAGGTTTGGTAGCCTCTGTTAAGCAAAAGATGGTATTAGATGTCCACAACTCCTTGAAATATTCTAAAGCTTCAAGGTCTGTGGGCTTGAGTTGGTGTTTTGTTGCTCATTGTTTTGTGCATATCTTTAAAGAGTTTGTATTTGCAAAGACAACCACAATGCTTGTATGTAAAGATGTGCACTACAAGGATTTAGGGAGGCTTTTAGAAGAGAACTAAGGTTTTGTGGAGGGAATGCACAATGGAGATACATACCGTTATAAGGGTGGAGGATCAGGTATTGGTATGAGCTATTTAAAATACCACACTTTCTTGCACGTACGATTTCACTATGATCATTGAATGTGCAACCTTGGAGTGTGGAATATTTTACAGTGTATAGATGGATCTATTTCAAGATTTTACGTTAGAGTGAGGATGCCAATGATGCTTTAGAAGCTGTTCAAGTGAACAAGCATGGACTCTTAGAAACGTACGAGAACATTTAGCCATATGGGCTTTGAGGACCTTTCAACAAGCTCAATTTTGTCTCCAAGGTCACAAGGTGAGGATCCTTTCACCAAAGTTTTGATCCATAAAATTTTGAAGTTCATTGCTTCACTTATTGTTGAGTATTTGCAAATTGGAAAGAGAATGGAGGACAAAATGAAGGTCTAGGATGATTGGGGCATGGATGGAACTATGCTATCATTGTTATAGCTTTGAATCTCTTACATTTTTGGAAAAAATCCCCTCTGTAATCAATTTTCTTAGCTTTGGAAAAATTTAGACTTTGAATATAATTTTTCATTCAATAATAGCGGTCTTGTGTACAATTTTTTTACCTACCATTTTTACGAATTATTTAAATCTATGTGTCACAATGAGACGAAAGTCCATTTTTATAGCGTGATTTGACTTACTCATTTAAAAAGGCTTTTTATTGAGCTATTTTTGGAAAAGGTACTGCAGTTTAAAAGGGCCACTATTAATAAAGGGGGGGGGGGGGGGGCTTGATAACTTCTTCTCACTTTTCACTTTTGAAACCGTTGAGCTCTTCCACTTTCTATCGAAACTCTGAACCAGGTATGGATGTTTCCACAACCTTTGCTTTTGTGCCCACATCCACCCCGTGTCATGCTTCACACTCTTCCTTTAGGACACCAACTACAAGGGAAAGTTTGATCTTCACACCTTTTTCACTCGCCTCTCCGACCTTGATTTCATAGTCTTCCTCTACATGGACGCATTTGCAAAGATTTCAACCTTCATGGAGGAGCACATCATCAAATATGCCATAACTATCCCCCCACATGTAGGGATCTGGGTGCCTTGCAATCTCCTGTGCTACATCCAAAAAGGAGATCGCCCATTCTCTAAGCGATTGAGACGGTTCCAAGAAATTTCCACTGATGCAGGCCATTTGTCGGATGACAAACTATAGGTATGCTAGCACTGAAGAAGCGCAAATTGGGGATGGATTACCTTTCTTGCTTGCTAGGTTGCATTTGTATGGCCGTATAATGAAAATTATGCGTATTATTTGGATTATACATTGTTTTTTTTTGAATAATACATTGTACTACGTGTCAAATAAAATCTTTGATCAAAGAAACCTTTGATCAAAGAAACCTTTGATCAAAGAACCGTTTAATATATACGCCTCTTCGATCAAAGGAGCACATTGTAGCTTTCAACTTGACTAGAGACAGCGATGACTGAGCAAGTAGGTAAAATTGTATTTTTTAGTTTTATTTTTAACTTTTTTTTTGCTAATTCGTGTTGTGCTAGAGGTTCAGCTCACACATAGAATAAGTTTGCAAGTACGTAGGCCTGTTCCGAGGTTTTGTCAACATAGTCACACTCCTGGAATAGATAGGACATTAGAGATTTGTCTCGTGGTTGTGTAGCCCAATCGATCACCCTCGAGAGAGAGCCATAGGGAGTGTAGAATCCCACTCATGCTGTGTAGAGGTTCCTTCCTCGCACTTCAAAGATGGGGTAGGGATTTGTCAATTTGTGTTTTGTATGAGAACACTCACAGATTCAGAAGCTGGCAAAATATACAAAACATATTTAGAATCTTGCTATCCAAAATAGTTTACTTTACACGCTAGAGTTAGAGCTAGACTATAGTATAAATAAACTATACACATTGCCACATTTGAAGAGTGAAGAGTTAATTTCAACTTTCTCTTCATCTACAAATGTAACAATGTTTATATTTTGTTTGCACTTTTGTTTATGCTTTCGTTTTACATATCCAACTTACCTAAGCAATACTACCAAATCGTGAGTCCTAAGTTGAAGCTTTGCTTCTCTTTTCATCACTGTCTGGTACTTGCAATAGGTGAGTAAAGATATACTCTCTACTTGTGCTTTGTAACTATGACATATAGCCTTTTTCAAGATGTGGTGACTGATGGTTTGAGTGTCGTGTTGTGTTAGATATTTTCTCACACTTGAACAATGATCGGATTGATTATTTGATTTTTCAATCAATTTAATAATAGTGACCACTCTTGTGTTAGAGCTATTATCTCACACAATTGGGCTATTAGTGTGTATCGTACACTTTTTGTAGTCTAATAGACTACTTGCATGTGACGTAAAATTCCAGTGATCTATGCTTAGTAGTGTCCACACTTGTGTTAGAGTTTTTAACTTACATAGTTGGACTACTTTTTCATAAGGTTAACTTTTAGGCATATGTTTTCTAAATTGAGGGTACATTTATTCAATTATTGATAAAAAAATCTTATTCCAAAATCATAATCATTAAAAATTGTATATATTTCATTTGTTGCAACAAATTGTTCACTTTAAATCTTTCTAAGTCTTGATATAAAACATTTTCATATGTCATGTTTGGAATTTGAATTATTCTCTTGGTGTTAAAATATCATTGTTTATTGTCATAGCCATGCCAAAGTTGAAGCTATCACAAGCACATCAAAAAACTGTCACTGAAGCTATTGTTCGCTATCTACATGATGTGGAAGAGAAGCAGTTGCCTCGATGTTTTGAAACTGCAGAGCCTTCTAGGTTCAATGATTTTGTCAACACATTGACAAAACATTGCTTTTAATTGGTGCTTACACCAATCATTCTCCACAATATCATTTGATATTGCAATTTTCAATGGCGGTCATTTGATCCTCATAGCATTGCCACTGAACAAATGGTGACAAGACTTCACTTCAATTTAGATGCAGTTTGTCTTAGCACTATTTCATGCACGTACGTCCACTCATGACCATAAACCATGATGCACAAAAGAGATCTGTAAAAACTAGATAATTGTAATTTGTAAATTGATCCTTTTTATTAATCACACATAAAGTATACAATTTATTAATTGATTATGCCAAAAAATTAAAAGTACATAGTCACAACAACACTTTTACATTGTATGCACATTTGCAAAAAGAGAATATAATTTATTGTTTAGTATTTGGAATAAATTTTGGATACTTTATACCTACAACAATATTTTGTCGCATTGGATCAGCTTGAAATGTGAGAATAATACTCAAACTCAATGCAATGATCATTGGTTACCAATGATCAATGTTGGATTGTAGCTACATTATCATGATTTTTCACAAATTACATTGGTAAAAACAATTTGTATTGATCATTGCATATATTCTTGGAAGTGTGAGAAACTTTTCTAACACAACAAGGTGATAACCTCATTGTAATAGAAGCACTTCTAGCGGTACAAGATAAACATTAAGTATGGCCAAAAAGCTTTAATTGGAAATATACCCGGAAAATATACCCGAAAGTGTGAGCAACTGCTACACAACAAGGTGATAACATTATCATAGTTGAATCATTTCTAACCGTACAAGATAAACATAAAGTACGATAAAAAAGTCTCAATTAGAAACTTCGTCAACATTCTGCCATGTGTGAGTATATCACTCTAACACAAAGACTTAGAGAAATTCTTAATTCCTAAACCGTAATCTAAGTGAAACAACTGATTATCTCTAGTGCGAGTAAACACTTTTACTCTAGCACAAAAGTAAATAATCACTATTTGCAATACACACCCATCTTCAAGTGTAAGTATATACTGCAACACAATGATAGATGGATGGTTCTTGATCTAGTTTTCTTCTCTTTAAGTGTGAAAAAACTCCAACATAGAAAGAGCAAGCTTTAATTTTTATTTTGATTCAAAACTATTCAATTCATTTTTTTAAAAAAAAACTACAAATCATAAAATTGAAATTTAAATTAAATTTTAACTAAATATTATTTTCTATATTTTTAGAAATATTTTATATTTAGAGAGAAGATGATTACTTTCATCAAGTAGCTCAATGTTTGATTGTGTGAAATGTTCATGAGAGAGCTTCAGTGGTTGCATATATATATATATACTGAGCACTTTGATCGAAGAAATCTTTGATCAAACTACAAAGAAATAATATGGAGAGCCAAATTCAGTGATGTGTCATCGTATAATATGGCCGTTTTATACCCCCTAATGTATTATACGGACATTAAACACGTATAATATGTTTAACGTTTAACGTATAATGCAACTTAGCTTGCTTGTCTACTTTCATATTCCTTGTCAGCGAGGAACCCGATTTGGATGAGATGCGACTGCCACACGTTCAGGTTGGCTTGATCATCAAGGATGCCAAGGAGCAGTAGGCACTTCAACTTGAGTATCGTAGGGGGCTAAAGGAAGTAGTTAAAAAAACCCATCATTATGGCTAGCAGTAGTGTCACTCCAGAGGATGCTCCACTGATGGAGGAGGCAATCCCAGAAGTAGAGATCAACCACTTATTGTCAATGGTAGTCGATGGAGGGGAGTTTTTTTTTTGCATGACTTGGAGAAAGAATTTGGTCTACGCATGCATGAGTGTGCTATACACCAGCGCCCAATTTTCCCTAGGATCTACAACAGATGCCCTTGAAAGAAAGCTCTTGCCACTCGATGACTCTGTCACCAACACTTTTGAACTTGTGTGTGCAGAGGTTCTGGCAGTAGAGTAGTTCCACGTGGACCATGGTAGAGGAAGATTTACAAGCCACACAAGCCAAGGTTGTGGCTACAAGGATGCCTATTCTAGTGCAAAACCCCCTATCTAATGAGCCAAAGTCCATTGTGGCTACAAGGATGCCTATTCGAGTGAGAAACCCCTCTCTAATGAGCCAAAGTTCGTGGATGTGATGAAGTCGTGCATTGACTTGGATGCCAATGGCAATAGAGAGGAGGAGGACAAGGAGCAGGTGGTAATCTCTATACTACTTTGAAAGCTGTTTATTCTCACCTTAATTATCTTTTTCTTACCCTTGAATGGTTTATGGTAGGATGTCATGGAGCTTGATGATTTTGCAGCACGGACTGGCGGCAAGAGAACGGCCTTCGGACCACAATCCTCCTTTGCATATTACATAGGAAAACTTCCCCCTAGAGATGTTATCTGATTGTACACAATGAGTTCACTCCCCAAGGTCATTTCATGACGTGGTCTTTGAAAGCCTTGAGCAAAGTTTTGTGCTTAATCACCACTTTCCAAACTACTCATCTTCTATTCATACTGCATAGATCCCTAGTATCCAATGCATTTGGCATTGGCTTCCATGGCAAGATGCTTGCCCAAATAGGGATTCACACCTCTGTTGGATCAACTAACTTAGTGAGGCGATAACATACTCCCTCTTGGTCGAGGAGTTGCCTTATGCGCAAGAGAGATGCCAAGAAATGGTTAAGAAAAATATGGGCACCTCAAATGAGTGATGTAACATCCTTCTTTCAAAGTACTAATGAATTATATGCAGTTACCCGTCTTTCTTGTACATTATTTTCATTTATCTTTCAAAGTTTCTAAAAATTCTTAGCATGGTCCTATCATTTACTAAGGGATGTCTTTTTTCTTTGCCAAACAACTCATTGTAAACAGATGCCGCACTCAGGGGGTAGGGAATGAACGGATGCATGCACACTTAAAATTCAATGGGATTTGAGCTTTTCTAGAGTGTTGGAGTGCAAACAAGACCAAAAAAAGCAAAAAGTGTGGTGGCCACGAAGATGCGCAGAACAACCAAACAAGGACCCCTATTTGGCTGTTCTACGTGCCCTTGTGGCCACCCCCCTTTTTGCATTTTTTGGTCTTGTGTGCATCCCAAGGCCCTAGAAAAGCTAAAATCTGGCTGTAATTTAAGTGTCAACACATTACTTCACCCCCTGTCCCCTGACACTGCTAGAGTCAAAGTTGAATGGGTGCATGAACACTTGAATTCAAGCAAAGTATATATGTGCTTTTCTAGTGTCCTAGAGTACACACAATGCCAAAAAAAGGGGGTGGCCACAAGGGAGCATAACATAGCCAAAGAGGGGAGTATCTCATCTTTAAAGACCTTGTCCCATGTGTTTTTTCAATAAACCTCTCCAACCTTCCTCTCGATCATGGAGGTCCACAAATCGCTCACAATCCATCATGTTCAAGGTCTTGAAAATTGCAAAAAAACTTATAAAAAAGCTTGCCCTATGGTCTAAGAACACTCTCCTATGGTCAAAACGTCAAAAAACAACCATTCATGCTCTCAAAACAGCCGATTTAGCTTGCGAATGCGTAGTCGCAAAGCACAACAGAGTTGACAATGATTGAAGAGCAGTAGACAAGGAATACAATGCAATAATCAAAATCAAATTTGGATTACTAGAGCTCAAGATCAATCGATTACAAAGTGAGAGAAGACGCTCTCAATCGTACGCTACAAAACTCATAAAACCGTTTGATAATGATAATGTGTGTTTTCCCACTTAAAAAATTTGAGCTTTATACGTAGGGCTTTCTTGGCCGATGGAAATCTTTACAAGGCTCAAACTCAAAATAAGACTTTACAACTCAAATTTTACATAAACTAGCTCAAAGATCATTTGGCTAAAATCACAGACTCTCATATAATTACAAAGCTTTTTCGAAAAAATAATGGTGGGATATCAATTTTTTTGGACTCATGATGGAGAGGTCAACTAAGAGGGCACCCGTATGGTTCATCTAGCAACATTACCCCCTTGCTAGTCTTTGCATGCCCTCATACAAGCTTTATCTTGATCATTGTCTTTGTCTTTGGCTTTAGCTTCGACAACAGCTAGTCTTCAGGATGATGTTCTAGAGGTTCTAATAATCAAAAGTCCTTATCTCTAGAGTCTTTGTGAGGCGTCTGAATTTTTTCACTCGGGTCAATCTCCGCTTGGACTACCAAATCCCTGAAAGGATTGTTCATCAGTGTGCTTTGGTAGGCTATGTGGTGGGCAAGTAGTCATGGGGTTCAAGATGGTAGAATCCATCTCGAAGCAACCTGTCATGAACGCCTCCTCAAATGTTCGCAGATATTGCGAGGGCAAAAACATGACACGAGAAAACAACCCCATGAGAACTTTGCAGCTTGGAATCTTTGTTTCCATATTCCAACGTAATCCTTTGGTGCCCTCAAGAAACATGTGCCATGGGTTCCCTACTGCTTTGATGTCCTCAAATGTTGTGATGCATGTGATAAGCATTTTGGCAATCTTTACCATCTGATAAGTGAAATCTGGGACATTGCGCATCTATGTGATTATCCCTTGTAATGTATGAACCATATATCTTTCTAACGGTGGGAATTTGCTGGCCGGTTTACATAGGACATGGTAATTGAGTACGGATGGCCTTTTGCTTTGCCATGTTATATACATATTCCAAGATTGCCATCATGGATTTGGAAAATATGTTGGGTTGAATGTTCTGGTGCATTTTTGTACATGATCTCATCCTGTGGTTGCTTATCAAACCATCTCTACGCCATAGGGATTGATTCTCTAGAATTGTAAGCACCTGGTCCACTATCATAGGTACATCTTTGTAATCCTCTTTGAGGTTTGGCTTGAGATTGGGCAATAACTTTTTCTTCCATAGGAGAGCCTCGTGTTTCATGAGTGGTAATGGAATCATGTCATGGCCAGAAGTCTGTACTATTTCATCTAGCTTGATCATCAAGAGACTGGTTGATTCCAGTACCTTCACCTTGTATTGCATGTACTCTCGGTGAGAAGGATCTTGTACTTCTAAGATCCACTTCTTGATTTCTTTTCTCGCATTTGGTGTGTGTTCTATGGCTTCAAAGTCATGGAAACCTCTCTCAATAGATGTGCTTGGAAGATCTACCCTTGTGAGCTCTATCTTTATTGCTGGTGGTGGTTGAGTTGACGCAACTGCTTGGGCTTTAATGGCATTGATTGCCATATCTTTCTTTTGCAGCTCCAAAGCATATTCCACCTTTTGAGTGGCTAACTCTACTTGTGTCTTTGACAATTTCTCCTTGAGCTGCATTACCTTCTATTTTTTTTGGGCCTGGATAGACATATGTCCTGCAGTCATCAAGACTTGCCTATCATACTTCTCTTGTGCAAGCTCACCTTCGAGTTCTTTCAATTCTTCTAGCACTACCACTAGAGCTAACGATGCTGAATCTGGGGTAGGTGTGTCTTACATTGCTAGAAGCTATGTTAGTGTGCTTTTGACCTCACCGTAAGATTCCACAAGCTTTACGTTCTTTTGTTGTTCTACTTCTAGCTTTTCTTCAAAGGTCTGCATCTCTACCTGCATTTGGCTATTTTCTTCATTGTGTTCTTGCACGATCAAGTAGAGGTTCTCGATTTCTATCTTTTCTTCCTTCAAGTCCTCTTTGAGCTTGATATGGCTATCTTATAGCTCTTCCACCCACTTCTGGAGCGGTTGATTAGCTTCTTTCATTGTTAGTGCTTCCACTTTGTCATCTTTTACATCCATTTTTCATAGGTTAGTGATGGGATTTTGGCACTGAAACTGCAACTTGACGTGCTCTAAGTGTATCTTAGTCAAAATCTTGAAAGAGCCTTGCACCATCTTCCATTATAGCTCTTGAGCGCAAAGAGACTTGTCCTCTTTTGGATGTGATGCATAGTTGAGAGGTGCCAACTTTTGGCTCTTTGTCTTTTGGTAGCTTTCTTTGCTCATCTTGCTTTTGCTCATTGGGTGGAGCCTGCTTGGTTCTCTTAGGTTCCTTGTCTTTGTGGTCTTCTTATTGCTTCTCAGACTCTTGCTTCTCTGGAGGAACTTGCTGTTTAGTGGTCTTTTTCTTTGGATTCCTCTTATTCTGTCTTCATTACCTTGTTGCTCTAGAGGTTGTTGTGCTTGAGTGTCACTTAGCCATTCATGTTCTTCTTTGGTTTCCTCCTTAGGAGGAGGGTGGTAGGCTTGGGAGAGAGGGGTGGAGCAGTCTCCGTATGGATCTCTAGGGGTTCTGCTCTCATCTCCTCCATTGGTGGTTCTTCATCATCTTTGTCTTTGTTCTTTGGGGAGGCCTCAGGAGATTTCAGATCATCCATTTTCTATTTTTTGGACTCCTATGCTCTCTGTTCAAACTTACTCTTTAGAACATTGTGGATACATTGCCCCATAGTGCCAGCACTCTCCATTTTGTCAGTTGTTGGCCTCCTTATATGCTGCTTATTTTTCTCTATCCTTTCAAATTTTTATTTGCTCAAGAGGCTAATTTGGATCCTCCTCCTCTTCATCCGCATCAACTCCCTCTACTTCTTTTTTTTTTGCTAAATTTTGCCTTCATTCTTCCTTGAGCTTTTGGGCCTCTTACATTGACCTCTGGGTTTGAATTATAGGGATGTTCTCTTTTGGTGTGCACTTGAATTGCACTAGAGGAATAGTGATGTCTTCCTCTTTGTCTTCTTCCTCTATGGAATGGAACTTAGGTGATGTGTCTCTGTTTTTGGGTTTTATTTTGCCACTTAGCTCTATGTCGATTTGAGTTTCTTCACTATTTGATGTCTTCTTTGTAGAGCTCTTTCCCCTTGTCTTTCTAGTTCCAGGTGCCGATGAGGGCCTCCTACCTCCTGGAACTCATGCTTAGACTTGTGCAGAAGGTCAATTTGAGAGTCGACCGGTGGCAGTTGGTTGATCATTCCAAGGGCTTGGTAAGCTATCCTGGTTATCACTGGCCCTACATTCATATATGTCCTATTTCTTTCACTGCTCTTGAGGTTTGCTTTGACCATATTTTCAAGTATGTAGGGGCCCAAAGTTCAACAAACTACCCTTTGCTCAGCAGAAAGCCCCATTGCCATGACAACCGCAATGTGTAGGTTCAACTCTATGTATCTCGACAGCTTTTGTACTTTGATGTGCTAGGAGATTAGCCACAATGGAATCTCTATCTCTGAATATACTAGCTCTTCATAAGTAAATTCATGGCCTTGTTGCTTGAAGAATGATTTGTCATTGTCAATGGCCTTTGTTTTGAGCAGCAAATTGTTATTTCCGGCAAGGAGGTGAAGACCTTGATTAATAAGATCGATGGTCATCCGAACCTTAATTGTCTCCCCATCTTTGTTAGCCAGTGTAGCCTTGCCACTAGATTGAATAGAGCTCATCATCTTGTGGGCTCTCTAGAAGTATGTGCCCCATGACAATGACCTGAAGGGTGTCCATTTGCAAGCATCTATACCCCTCAAGCATTTCTCTTTGTTGGTGCAAAATTTATAGCTCCTTGGGAAATATGTTCATCTTTACCTTTGTGCCATCAACCGCTTGAAATCTTCCAATGAAAATACTAGCTAGGATCTTTAGTAGCTCCTTCTTCGAAAGGTGAGCTTTTTCATTGGACAAGATCTCCACTAGTTGGTGGGGGGAGCCTCCCATTTCTTTCTTGTTCTTCTGCGAGGCATTATCCAATAAAAAATCATTCAAATAGCTCTTGAAGCTGGCCAAAAAGTTATCGATAAATTTGAAAAAAACTCAAACTTGACCATTAAAAGAAATTGAGAATAACTTGATCAAAACAAGTCCAAATTTGACCAAACTTCACCAATGCATCTAAGATAGCTACTACAAGCGCAAGTGCTAGGTCATGTGGTTACATGTCAGATTTGGCTCAGGGGGTCATGGATTGCAATCCATGTTGGAACACATGTAGGAATTTTGGTGATACCATCTGATAAAGCATGCTTTGGGGATGCTATGGTTTACTTCTTTTAGAATTTCGATCATTGTTTGAGGATTTAGCCACTTTTTGGAAATTTTCTCAGACATAGAGAACTTTGGCAATTTGATTAGGGTTTTGAAGTTCAAATGACTTGAAACTCTAGGGTTACGCTATTCTTGGCATTTGGCACCTGATGGCTTGATTTTGGTCTGGAAAGCTCACAAGGGGTCATGTATCGTGATCCATGTTCTGCATCTTTTTGGGGTGAGACTTGGGGTACTTGTTCCTATAGAATATCCTAACACACTGGTGAAGTTATTTCTAGATTTGAACAAGTTTCTTTCAAGTTTTCCCATGTTATGGCCCAATTTGGATTGACTTTGCCATATTTGGTTTTGGTTGGCATCTTTGATCCACCATTGTGATCAATCTATTTGAGGTTTCTTCTATTTGATGATTATTGAGGAAGGGCTTAGACCGTATCTATGGGTCAGCTTTCATCTCCATTGGTGCTTTCTTGGACCTCCCAAGTCTCAAGACAATTCTGGCCCATCTTTGAAGCAATTGTTCGCATTTCTTGGGTTACCATAAGTTCACAATCTTCTATTGAATTTACAATTTGACCAGAAAATAATTCCAATGACACTGACATTGCTGAACATTGACAAATGAAGTATTTATGTGACCAAAGACTTAATTTTTGCTACCATGCATATTCAGTAACTTGTACTAACACTGCAACCAATTTCTAACAAATCTTTATGTGGGGGTCAAGGATCACATTCCATGTTCTAAACCCAAATTGGAAAAATTTTTCGGGGTAGCCTCCACGCATGTTCTTTAAGCCATTGGTTTGTTTTTTCCCAGATTTAGGTCAAAATTTCCATCTATGGGTCAAAATGACAATTACGTGACTAAATTCCCAATTTTACTTGGTTTTTCGTGTTTCCACTGTCCATTTTTCACCACATTTACAGGGCACACTCCCCAAGGTAAGTACAAACTAACTGGACCAAAAATTCCCTGTTTGGGCCACTTGGGGGTCATGGATTGCGGTCCATGTTCTGTAACAAATTTTATATGTGCTTGTAGCAGTGTCACGGTGCTTTTCTCAACATCATTATGCTTTACTCACTTTTGCAGATTGAGGTAGGGGGTCATGGATTGTGATCCATGTTCCACCCCATTCTCAAACTCTAATGGCATGGCCTGATCTTGCTAGAAATTTGGGACATTCCTATGAACTTGTTTTTGGATTTGGACTTTATTAGCTCCCGCAAAATTGCTTTGACTTGACAATTCCTAGAGATCCCTTTTTGGATTTGATTGATTCTGTCGTTGTGATTGTGTTTGTGCACATTTGACAATACATGAGTGTTCATGTACAATTAAGGCATGTTCATGTTATGGGTGTCTGGTGTGACTGTAGCAAGCAAAAATCCTGCGGGGAGCTCTAGAACAAAAGATCTCTCTCTCTCTCTCTCTCTCTCTCTCTCTCTCTCTCTCTCTCTCTCTCTCTCTCTCTCTCTCTGATTGTGACTAATTCAAAACAAGGTTTACCGTGGACACATGGTCGTTAATTTCTCGTGATTCTGCAATTCTCATCCGTTGTAAGTTGGCCCAATTTTTGACATGCGCCAAATCCTTCCATATTTTGCATGCTTGAAGCTCTTGCTTTGTAGGTTCAACATTTTTCTTTCAAAACTTGAATCCAAATTTTTACGCTCTATTTATTAAAATTTTAATCACTATTAGGTTAAAAAGAAAATAAAATTATTGAAAGTTATTATTAAATGGCCAATTTTTTTGTCAAAATTATTATTCCTCATACTTTTATGTACATACTCTCACCCTAGACATATTGCTCGTCAAAATTTGTTAATATGGCTCAATATTATGCCTGATAAGAGAAAAGTTTTGCTAGAAAGTAACAAAAAGACAAAATTAAGCATCAAAACACACTTTATACACTATATACATAATCCCTCATCATCTTGTAGCTTGAGATCTTGGAATTTGCTGCTCCATCTATTGTTACTCCCCTCTTTCCATTTTGAGTCGTCCTGGGCGAAGATTGGTGCAATGTGCTTGGGCGTGAACAACGTGTCTAGCTATTCAAGGCCGTGGAATGTGGCCCTATGATGCTTATAGGAAAGATGCATTGGGTAACAGTATGTTGTGAAAAATGTGGTACTGAACATATTGTTCATTGGTTTTTGATGGCGAGGTTTCATCTTAATTCCATTTTCCAAACAAAAGTATTGAAGACAAACCAGTATACAAATTTTTCAGTGGTTTTTGCTGGTGAGGTTTCACTTTCTCAAACAAAAGTTGTTAAAGACAAATCACCCGATCTTTGATGGCTGGTTTGGGAGTACGATGGATTGGTGGTTGATTTGACTTGGCTTGGCTTTAGGTACCCACTTTAAGATTGATTTTGGAGAATTTGAAGATGTTTGGAAATTTGATTGTTTTGGTCTCCATTGCCATGTCGATTCTTTGGTGATTGTGGAATTTTCTGAGTGGACTTTGGGAATCTATTTGTACTTTGGTGAGCTTGATGAAGCATTGAGTCATGGTTTTTATTTCCTCCACCATTTTTGTTTGTGTCGAGGAGTTCTGGCTACGGGGAAGCTTGGTTTAGTTGATGTGGTTGGGCAACTGACTTTGGCTCCTTTAGCTCCTTTGGCTCCGCTCCTTCAGACTCTCGCTGTACATTTCAAATGTGATCTATTTGTGCCAAGGATGTACCTACAATGTACCCTTCAGGTTGTACTTAAGAGTGTCATCTTGCCAATCTGGTATTTCTTTGTAAGTGTGCATCCATAAAACTTCTAAGATGATTTTCTCATTGAAATCTGTATCTGCCATGATGTGGAATTGATGTGGGCAATGGTTATCATTGATGTTAATTGAGATATTGGCTTGTCCCAAACTAGCCATTGTTCCTCTGTTAGTTGCCTTTAGCTCAATCTTCGTCGGTTTGATCACGCACGGAGTTTGAAATCTTGAGATATGTAGAATATCGCATAACATTGACATGTGCCCCATTATCTACAAGTTCTCTTTCTATTGTTCCATCGATGAATGGGAAATTGATGTGTACATCACTACCTCCAAGCCATATTTTCTTGATTTGGATTACTACAATATTGTCATAGGGAGTTAAAGTTTGTCGTTCTTTGCACTTTAAAATCCACAACCAAGCTTCTGCCTTTGCGTGTTCTTAAATTTCTTGGATTTTTTGCTTCCTTCCCTTCATTTCCTGAGCCTTTTCCTACATTTTTGTGGTGAGAGGTTAATGCTACAATAGGAGGAGGAGGTGCTTCTACTTGTCATAGGGAGTTGGAGTTTGTCATTCTTTGCACTTTAAAATCCGCAACCAAGCTTCTGCCTTTGCGTGTTCTTGAATTGCTTGGGTTTTTTGCTTCCTTCCCTTTGCTTTGTGAGTCTTTTCCAGTGAGTCTTTTCCAGCACTTCTATGGTGAGAGGCTAATGATACTTCTTCAGTCTGCAATAACCATTGATCCAATTGGCCATTTCCTCTCCCTCTACTGTTACAAGTTAAAGAACACGCGTACGACTAGGTGATATGTCATTGATCACAAATGGGTCGTTACCTCGCCTTTTCAATTTCCTGGAGTGTTGCTTTAAGGTGTAGACTGATACATAGTCACCCTTCTAAAACTCCTTGCTTATCACATGTTGGTCATGAAATTCTTTCGATTGGCATTTTTGTGCATAAATGACTGCACTAGCCTTGAGTCACAAATCATCTAACTGGATTAGCTATTCTAGTCTACTAGACAACTTGTGTCCTATCCTTCCTAATTCTTGTGCAATGCATAGTGTAGGAATCAAGAACTCCGCGGAAAAGTATGGCATTTATCTCGAGCACTAAATTGAAAGGTGTCATATTTTGTGGCATTTTGTATGCTACCCGATATGCCCATAAAGTTGAGTGTAGTTTTTGATCCCAATTTGATCTCTATTTGTTGAAACTTTTTGTGAGCGTGACTGTCCATAGAATTTTGTTGGTGCTCTTGGCTTGTCCGTTTTCTTGAGGGTGGTATGGCACTGACTTTGAATGATGCACATGAACTCTCATAATAAGAAGTCAACCATATCATTGAGGAAACGAGTCCCATGATCACTCACTATCTGAATCAGAAGCCCATATCTAGTGAATATGTTCTCATACAAGAACTTGGGCTTTTGAATGGCACAAGTCTCACATGAATAAACATAGTCATGGACACTATTTTGCATATGATGCCAATACACCCCAAGTCTCATTAGTCTTTGGTATGTCTACACTTTTGCATTGTGAATTCGCGTTGTTTGCCCATGAGCTTGTCTCAAGTACAATTATTTCTCTGCTGGCTCTATACATAGCCTAAGTATTCCATCCTTTCCCTGCTTATATAGCCGTTCCGCTATTAGAACCAGCGAGCATGATTGCTCAATAATTGGTGGGTGTCTTTTAATATGTAGAGAACCAATGGTAAGCAATGGTATCGTATGTTTGCTCCACCTCGGTACCATCTGTATGTTGAAAAGGTACGAGTTTGACAAGTCATTGTCAACTTCGATAGGTGCTTCCCCATGTATCAATCATGATAAATGGTTCACCCTTGATGAGTATTC
This sequence comes from Adiantum capillus-veneris, assembly GCF_014529385.1. Classification (NCBI taxonomy): domain Eukaryota; kingdom Viridiplantae; phylum Streptophyta; class Polypodiopsida; order Polypodiales; family Pteridaceae; genus Adiantum; species Adiantum capillus-veneris. The sequence goes on along the minus strand of NC_140949.1, from coordinate 104,659,201 downwards.
CCTTTCTTGACCACGATCGTGAAATCAAATTCTAGAAACCTTGAAATCATCAAGTTACATAGACTCAAATTACCAACAAAATAGGTGCTTCCCCATGTATCAATCATGATAAATGGTTCACCCTTGATGAGTATTCCCTTTCTTGACCACTATCGTGAAATCAAATTCTAGAAACCTTGAAATCATCAAGTTACATAGACTCAAATTACCAACAAAATAAATGTTTTAGTAGGAAAGAACTAGGCTTTTTCTAGCACATTAACAACTCCTCAAGCTTAGCCACTAGATCTTTGACAATGGAACTAGTATTTGGGGGCCATAGCATAGTGCACATTGACAATTTATTAGTTAAGAAGATCTAAACCCCGACTAGGGCATGGATGCATGGAATCACTAGTGTGTAGAAAGAGGGTCCTTAAGATGAGACTAGAGAGGGAATGCGAGCTTAAATTCAATTATATTCATGCTAATTACTCATATACACTCAATAGTTAATCTAAACCTTCACAATCAATAAGACAATGATGCTTAACTTTGACCAATCATACAAACACACATTTATCACAAACATTAACACATGCTAACATCAACTAGAGAGATGCTTATAGACAATCTACCACAAATCTACTCTGCACATACTCTAATTTACAAAGGAATTTACAAAAATACTCTAATGAATAGAAAGGGAAGTTAAGCTCATGAAATATGCAAAAAGGAAGAGAAGTGAGAGCAATTAGTTGCTAATTAAGGACTAATGATACAACAAAATCAGTACCATTAACTCATATGATAGAGAGAGAAGAAAAGAGAGAATTGACTTTCCATTGCTAGTAGTGGCGGATAGGGTCGGAAAGGCCATGCGCCAAAGGATTCGGCATATATGTACAATCCAGTTTGGCTACTCTGTGATGGAGACTTGGGATAATCAAGATGATGAAAGAAAGAATTACATCGTTGAGGCCATTCACAAAGAGTACATGCCGGTAGAGGGGTACGATCCACTCTCAAATGACTGGATTTTAAGTGTGGCGATTGCCACAATGTCACACCGTTGATCAAAGGCGAGAGACAGGTACAGGGATGACAATCCAAAGCCGGCATGGTTGGATGCAAAGGAGTGGGCGGGGATTGCACAGAGACACAAGACAATCCTAAGAGACTTCAACAATAGAGAGATGCAGCAAGAGCACGTTTGGAGTCTGCTAGAGTGTCACATCTTGGGAGTGGAGGCTACGACACACCTAGGAGTGGAGGCTACGAGACACTTTGGCATGATTTTGTAAGTATTATACGTATGCTTTAAATTGTCAAAAATGTATATGTTATTTTAAGATTTATGTTATGATTCATAATTTTGCAGGAAGCTGTCATGAAGCATCCTCCGGCATGTCAAGAGAAGAAGTATGGATACAAGCATGGACTTGTGGCCCTTTTGACCCAACTGCAGGAGGAGGGAGAGACCGTCAATTTGGATCCATATATGTCTTTTTTTTTAGCTGTGGTCTTCTTGATACAGTTGTACTTATTTATTGTATACATGTACAATTTCAAGCTTATGTTTACAATTTTGCATTTTGTTTACAATTATGATTATGGTATGACAATCAGGTTATGTTTATGGTTTTGCAATTATGGTATGGCATAGAGGTTATGGCAATCAAGTTATGGTTTGTTGGAATTAGGGTTGCAGAGAAACGCACACAGCTTAGAGAAGACGAAGGAAGCTCAAGGCACACAATAGAGAGTGTGTTACTTAATGTGCAATTAAAATATTGATAGTGCTAGAATTAATGGGCGTATATACAATGCATGGGGGATAAAAACCTCTTAAAGAGGGAAAAAATGCCCCGACGGTCCTAGTGTGTTCACACACATCACTACCACATGTATACGGTAACAAATCCCCCCTGGAGTGATGCGGTGAACGAGAGCTGGCACCTGAGTAAAGGGAAGTGCCATGCCCTGAGGACATGATCAGTCCACAAAGGGGAGTAAGCCCAAAGATTTGCGGAAAACTTCAAACTTCTCTCACGCGACAATGCCTTTGTGAAAAGATCTACAAGGTTGTCCTGTGTTGGCACATAAGCCAAGCTGATCTCTGCTCTGCTGAGAGCCTCTCCATGACATAGTGGTAATGCACCTCAATGTGCTTTGTGTGAGCATGAAAAATTGGGCTCCTTGCAACTGCCAATGCGCTCTGACTGTGAGTGTAGATAGTGTTGGCAATGTCTTGTCCAACACCCAAATCAACCCATAAGGCGTCTGAGCCATACACACTCAACCGTAGCTATGAAGACTGACCTGTGCTCAGCCTCACAACTCGAAGTGGCCTTAGTAGTTTGCTTCTTGCTCAGCCATGATATACATGAACTGCTAAGCATGAAACAAAAACCACTTGTGGACACTCACGTCTGAGCCATACACACTCAACCGTAGCTGTGAAGACTGCCTTGTACTCAGCCTCACAACTCAAAGTGGCCACAGTAATTGCTTCTTGCTCAACCATGATATACATGAACTTCCAAGCATGAAACAAAAACCACTTGTGGACACTCGTGTGTCAAAACAACAGCCCAATCTGAGTCCGAAAAAGCATGTAAGTCTGGCGGAAATGATCCCCCCTTGGGATAAAACAAGCCAAGATGTAAAGTGCTACTAAGGTAGCGGAAAATCCTCTTGACAGCCTGCCAATGCTTAGACCCTGGGCTATGCATAAATTTTCTAACCTGTGAGACTGCAAACTAAATATCTGGCCTTGTGCTGCATACATAAATGAGGCAGCCAACAAAAGTTTGGTAAAGAGTGACATCAGTAGGATTGCCAGCATCATGTAGAATCAACTTCAAACCTGTTTCCATGGGAGTGGCAATAGGTTTGCAATCCTCAAGTCCAAACTTACACAACACTGTCTCTTTGTAACTTTTCTGACACAAGGAAATACCACCAACAACTGCTTAAATTGTATGCCCAAATAATGATGCAACATCCCCAAATCTTTCATCTTGAAAGTAGCATTCAAATCAGACTTAAATTCAGCAATATGTCTCTCATCTGGTCCAGTGATCAGAAAATTATCTACATAAAGAACCACAATGAGAAGTACATCACCCTCACGCTTTACATACAATGTGCTTTCTGTTGGACTGCTACAAAAGCCTCGTTTGACCAAATGAGTGTCAGCTTTCTCATACCAAGCACGATCAGATTGCTTCAACCCATACGAAGCCTTCTTACATCTTCACACTCTGTCCTCTTGTTCTTTCGTGTCAAAATCGCAAGGCTGTGTTACATAAACTTCCTTAAATATGTCACCATTCAAGAAAACAGTAACAATGTCTGATTGATGTACATCCCAACCAAAATGAGCTACCAATGCACATAGAAAATGAACAGTAGTCATACGATAAGTGGGAGCAAAAGTTTCTTCATGATCTATGCCTTTCTGCTGTGCATAGCCTTTTGCAACAAGTCAAGCCTTATGGTGATCAACCTCACCATCCGGCTTGCGTCTCAACTTGTAAACCCACTTTGTACCAATGGCCTTTTTTCTAGGAGGCAAATCACATAAAGTCCATGTGTCATTTTTTATAAGTGCATCATATTCTGATTGCATGGCAGCCATCCAATTTCCGAATTCTGTGCTTCATCAAAAGAGAGAGGTTCCTCAACATCATGTAAGCTAGACACAGCCAAAGCATACTAAATGTGATGCATAAGATGCATGCCGAGAGCCTGAACGAGTACAACTAGACAAAGGTGCATCCAATTCACTGTCATGCAATGTTTGCACCGACCATTTTGGCATACCTCTAGCCTGCTCATTTTTAGCCCTTTCCTCATCAAGTGCATCATATACATCTGCATCAGTAATAGGCTGACCTGTTACATTTTTGAAAACCCCCATAGGCTGTACATTTGCCTCATTGGAATTTACATTCGAACTTCCACCACTAAAAAGTGGCAACAAAATGTCATAAATGTCCTATCTCTAGTACATGACAGCAAGGGATGAACAAAATCTTCCACAAACACTACAACCCGTGAAACCAAAATATGCTTTGTTTGCATATGATACAACCTGTAACCTTTGCTTTCAGCACTATAACCAACAAAAATACATTTGACAGCCTTATCATCCAATTTTTTGCACTGTGTTTGTGGCACCAAAGCATATGCCAAACAGCCAAAAACACGCATGTGCTCAATAGAAGGCTTTCTATCATACCTTGCTTCATATGGAGTAATAGACTGCAAAGCTTTTGTAGGACACCTGTTAAGTACATAAGTGGCACACATGATGGCCTCAAACCAAAAAGAATGCGGCAAAGCTTGACTTTTGACCATACATTGTGCCTTTTGCGTAAGTGACCTGTTTTTCCTCTCAGCAACACCATTTTGCTGAGGTGTATAAGGCATTGTACATTGGTGTTTTATCCCACGACTAGCCAGGAATGCATTAAATTCATGAGACATATACTCCCCCACCTCGGTCGGAACGAAGGGTGCCCATAGTACATTTCGATACATTTTCAGCCATAGCCAAAAATTGTTTGAAGCACATAAAAACTTTGGACTTTGCTTTAAGAGGAAATACCCATGCATGCCTGGAGTAATCATCAATGAAAGTTAGGAACTACAAGTAATTGCCCAAGGATGAAGTTTGCATGGTCCCACAAACATCACTATGCACAAGCTGCAACTTGCATGAGGCCCTAACTAAACCATCCTTTGGAAACTTAGAATGCTGCATTTTATCCAAAATAAATCCTTCACAAACATGTTTGATAGGTGCTTCAAGAGGCGGCAAAGAAGCAACCATATCAGATTTTTGCAAACGCAGCAAACTGGAAAAATTCAGGTGCCCAAAACGTGCATGCCACAGTTTTGCATCTGAAACAGCCCTTGAATTTGCAACTACATTTGCAAAATTTTGTCCACACTTGTCATACAAAGTGAGCTTATATAGCCCATGGCACAAAAGGTTAGATGCAACAATTTCATCACCAAAACTGAGATCATGAATTGTACATTTGTCATCCACAAATTTGACTACAAGTCCAAGTCTAGCAAGTGCAAATACAGACAAAAGATTCTTCTTGATCCCAGGTACATAAAGTGCATCAACAAGTGTGAAAGAACTGCCATTTGTAGCAGTAAGCACAATCTTTCCAACTCCCTAAACCGGATAAGAGGCATTGTTGGCACAAGTGACTGAATTCCCATGAGGGACAGAATCGAGAGAGGTGAACAATTCACGATGTGAGATAATGTGCTTTGTAGCACCACTGTCGAAATACCACATAGGTGAATCTGTAGCACAACTGACATGCATGCATCATGGACAACATGATTGTAAGTGCACTCTGCACTAAAAGCCCATTGTGCATCAACATCAGCATCACAGTCTCCTTTCACAGAAGACTCAACAATGGATGCATTTGTAGTGGAACCAACATTTGCAGTGGAACCACCCTATTTCTTCTTAGCCTCTATGGCCTTCAAATTAGGACACTGCTTGATCAAGTGATCATTAGCTTTACAATAATAGCAACGCATCTTCCTTATCACCAGAATTTCGAGACGAATTGTTGCCAGCAGAAGCATTAGGAGAAGAAGTTTTGCCACGCGCAGCAGAACCATAAGAAGTGGCTGCATTGCTGTTACCCACCTTTCTTTGAGAAGCAATAAAAGCCTGTTCAACTGCACGCTACCTAGTCCTATTCTTTCTGGAAAATGACTCTTGCAACAACAATGTGCATAATGCATCAAACTTGACAAGTTCAGGATTTTCTTGGGTCATCATTCTCCAAGTACTAGCAAAAGTCTAGTATGAATCTGACAAGGCATCGAGAACAATCTGCACAAGGGAACTGTCTGAAATGACTTCACCTGCAAAAATAAGTTGCTCATTGATATCCTTGACACCAGCAAGGAAAGTGTCCATATCATCTTCCTCATGCATAATCTTTGATTCCAACTCTTTACGTAGCAAAGCAATTTTAGCCTCATTGCGGCTTGCATAAAGATCTACTAGAATATCCCAAGCGTGTTTTGCAGATTTCATTAGACGAATGTGAGGAGTAATGGTGCGCTTCACAGACAACACAATCAATGCATGAACCTGCACATCCTTTACATTCCAATGAGCTTGTTCTGCCGTAGGCAAAACAACTCTCATCTTCCTCATGCATAATCTTTGATTCTAGCTCTTTAAGTAGCAAAGCAATTTTAGCCTCATTGCGGCTTGCATAAAGACCTGCTAGAATATCCCAAGCCTATTTTGCAGATTTTGTTGAATGAACGTGAGGAGTAATGATGTGCTTCATAGACAACACAATCAATGCATGAACTTGCGCATCCTTTACATCAACGAGCTTGTTCTATCGTAGGCAAAACAACTCTAATAGCAACAATTCTTGTAGCAAGACCTGCAACATCCTCAACATCGCCTACATCCTCAGAACCAGGATGTAGATCAATGCCGTGCACAATATTTCAGACGCCCTTTGACACAAGAACATGTTGCATCATGTAAGCCCACATAGGTTAATTGTCCCCATCCAACTTGTCCTCAACAGTAAACATCTTGAACACATCTGTGTTGTTGTCAGCCATGGAAAATGTCAGCACCTGATGTGAAAATTGCCCAAAATGGGGAGAAACTGAGTGAGACCAGCACGTGCTATATAGCACAGCCTGTAGTAGACTATATGCGACCTGTTATGTAGTATTTGGCACTAACAAAAATTCTTTACAAAATGACAAAATTGCATGCGCAGACCTGCCTGTAGTGGAAACGGAGGCCGAAATGAGCCCGAATCAGAATTTTGAGCAGACTGAGGTCTATCAGTTCTCCCGAAATTTTTGTCGACCTGCGAATGCTTGACAAAGCTCAAAAAAATTGAAGAAAGTGAGCAGGTGTGTGCTGGAGCTGCTGGCGACTAAGCCGGGGAGGATGCAACTTGCTCTGATACCAATTGTTGGAATTAGGGTTGCAGAGAAATGCACACAGCTTGGAGAAGACAGAGGAAGCTCAAGGCACACAATAGAGAGTCTGTTACTTAGTGTGCAATGGAAAGATTGATAGCCCTAGAATGAATGGGCGTATATACAATGCACGGGGGAAAAAACCTCCTAAAGAGGGAAAAATGCCCCAGTGGTCCTAGTGTGTTCACACACATCACTACCACATGCATATGGTAACATGGTTATGGTTTTGCAATGATGGTATGGTAATTATGTTTTGGTTAGGGTTTGGAAATCAAGTTATGGTTATGGTTTGGCAATCAGGTTATGGTTATGGTTTTGCAAAGATGGTATGGCTATTATGGTTATGGTCATGATATGGCAAGCAGAACATGTTTATGGTTTTTCAAATACGGTTTGACAATCATGTTATTGTTATGGTTTCACATTCAGGTTATGGTTTCACATTCAGGTTATTGTTATGGTTTCACATTCAGGTTATGGTTATGGTTTTGCAAGGATGATATGGTTGTTATGGTATGACAAGCAGGCTATGGTTATGGTATGACAAGCAGGTTATGGTATAGCAAGTGGGTTATGTTTATGGTTTTGTGGTTTTTGGGTCATGTTTTAATTATGGCTAGAAAATCTTCATGCCGTTGTGCCTATGGTTTGAGAGTTGACATTATGGTTATGCTTTTAGGAGCTTGTCATGTTTAAGCTTTTGATTTTGTGCTTTTGTTCTTCTTACAATTTTGTTGATCTATAGTCACTCACTCTTTAGCATCAAACTGTAGTGGAGTGCGGTTGCTTGTGCACTCTTCCTTTGGGCAGAGAGGGATGTTTCCTGCTGGTGCACTACAAGCAACATCAATTTCCAGCCCTCTCTACCCCAAAAACTTTTTGTAGGTTTTCCTGCCAATACAGGTATTGATATAAGCATTGTTACAGTACTCAAAATACACATCAGTATGGAAAAAGATTTTTTAATGCCTACTAGGACGCGTATACCGGTGTGTGTTTCATTTCTTTTTCCGACGGTAGCTATAACGGTACATATACCGACCATATGATGTTGCTAGTGATCCCGACACTTACTCAAGGGCTTTTAATTTTCAAAACAAGCTTTGAGTTGTCAGTATCCGCGTCGATTTTTGTGCAGTGTGTTGTAGTGGCAAAATAGTTAGTTTATTTGAATTCAAATTTTCCCTCCAAAATGAAATTTAAATCTAGCAAGCAAAACCATATCATGTAACATATCTACAAAAATACCTCAATGTGTAGATTACAAATCTATAATCTTCGCTCAAATTGGAGATCATATGTAGGAGTTATGGAAGCCAAAAATCATAAGGTCGTTCACCCCCTTTTTTGGGGGGAAAAGTGCATCCTTTGATGTTCATCTATTTGTCAAAGTGGTAATCACCTCCATAATCTCATGGAAAATAAAGAGGCCCTCGACCTAGACCCCATCCTCTTCCTAATGCAAGTCTACTGTAGTGAGTCAGCTCAATAGCAATCCAACACCATCTAAATATAAACTTACTAGAGTAAGACAAGGAGTGTACTACACCAAAGAAGAAAAAACGATTCATGCAAGGATAAGTAAAAACTTATTTGATACTGGTTCTGATTGTGTTGTGTTGATTGATCAACTTTTTGCTCCATTCAGATTTTGGAATGGGTGGATATATGGAGTCTTTTAGAGTCTATGTTTATATGTATACCTATTTTTCATTTTGATTTGCTCTTTGATCTCAATATTATCTCACATGGCTTTGGGATATCTTGAATATTTATTCATAGTTGAGTTGAGATATTGTTGGGGCTGGTACAAGATGTACATTTTTGCATATATAATGGTGTACTTGTTGGTGTCATTGTCTAGCATATTTTCACTCGTGTCGCTTTTCAAGAATACTTGTCTTGCTATATTTTCTCAAACAATTGTGAGGTGTACATGATAGTTTTGGTGTCCAAAATGCCTATTTATTTATTGAGAGAGAGAGAGAGAGAGAGAGAGAGAGAGAGAGAGAGAGAGAGTTTTTATTTTGTGCTAGTACTAAATGTCTGTACTTAGAAGAAGGATCTATACTAGGTTAGTAGGAACATGCTGAGGATTGTATCATTCAAATGACAATCACTTAACCTCACATTGGTCAGAAAGTATGCCAAATGCGGTGCCCTCAAGAAAATACCAAAAGTCTATGAGCTTCATGCCTGGGATGTGGTCTCACAAAACGGATTGATTGTAGGATATGCCCAATATGATTGCTACAAGGAAGATCTACACTATTCTCAATAGATGCTAGCTGAAGGTGTCTTCATTGCTTTGTGTCTGGAATGTCGTCGCTTGAAGTGCGTTTATTGTCGGATATTCAAAAAATGTTTGTGGGATGTAGCCTATTTTTAGAAAAGCGAAGAACTTTCTCCAAATGGAATCACCAATATGTGCACCTCAAATGCAACATTGTGCAAGGTGTTGACATGAGCAAGACAATTCATGATGGAATTGTCAGTCAAGGGCTTCTAAAGAACCATGACTTGCTTGGTGGTGTTTTGCTTGGCATGTCTACCAAGTGTGACGTCTTTTGGATCAGGATTCAAGGAAGCCATGGGCTATTCCAACATATGAAAAGCAATAGTTTCTTCATATGGAATCAGCAATGCCTCTAGAATGTTGTGGTTTATAGGGTTGTTGCTCAATATGACTACTGCAAGGAACATTAGGAAATTTTGGAGGTCATTTGGAGGGCCTTATTGAAGAGAGAGAAAAGAAGGTGCAACCAATGAGCAACAACCTTACGTAACGTAGAAATGCATGGAAAATAACACAAAAATGAAAGAAAATATTTTAAAATATTGAGATTTGTCCCATTTTTGTAAGGTAACTTACTCGTCTCACAAAGTAGGGCCCACTGCCAGTAGTCGTCAAGTTGCTGAAACCTGACTATTGATTGATAGCTAACTCTCTCCCTTCATTAAAAGATATCCTATGAAAGGCTTTTAAAACTCATTCTCCCTCTATTATACCTATGGCTTTATCTTCTACCGGCCCAAGAAGTTCTAGAGGTTGCTCTACACTATCCCCAACTAACCTCACCATTAGTGTGCCAAGAAGACCATGTAGTAGCATAAGTACTATCTTAATCTCAAGCTCTCTCACTATAGATAATAGGTGGCAAGAGCAGAGGATAAGCAAAGGTTCTTGGGTTATTATGCAGCCAAGAAGGAGAAAAATCTCAAAAGCAACAAATATGTTTCATTCTACATGGAAAGCAAGAGTTCTGGATTTCAAAGTCGAGGTTGGTAAGAAGACTGTGAAAGAAGTCTTTGTTCAACATGTTTTCACTCACTCTGATGTGATTGCTAATGGCGGAGATGTCTCCATGGTGCATAATCCATGGTGCAACTGTGAGTTAATTATTTAGCACTCCTCTATAAATGTTATCCTACATTTCAAATATGAATCTGTTTTTTTCTTCTCTTATTACATATATTTAATTAGGTTATACAGATGTTTGTATTTATTTCTATTCTCTTACATTCACAGATGTTTATCCTTCCTCATATGAGGAATGGGAGCCACTGGAGTGCATTATAGGTCTCATCTCTGTGACCCATGCTCATATTGGGGTCTTGCAATATGCAGGCAGAACTAGCAAAGGCCTTCCAGATGAGGGTATTTTCTTCTATGACCATTTCTACCAACTCAATCAAAGGAATCAGAGAGGAGTGTTGGTGAAGGTTTCACTACCAACCAGCTGTAACTCCGTGGATTGGCCCGTTCTCGACACAACAATGAGTGAGGCATTGAGGAGCAGGCTCTATAGGGATGTTCAAGGTCTCTCCGAAACTCTGTACCCACTAAATTGGAGAAACTTGCAAAATTCTGTCGCGTTGGTCTCTTTGTTCAGTTATTTCACACCTGCAAAGTACATGTTGCTAAAACTATGCTGCTCTGCAAATCATTTGATTCCCTCTTGTGTGATAAGCTTCTTGATTGAGGGTGGTATGTGAAAGAAACAAATGGCATATGTTGCAAGATTTCTCTTGACACTTTCATTGTCAAGTATATTGCAACACAGAAATTAATAATCTCCTTTTGAACAAGCATTCTCACATTGTTGAAGGTTGCTATGTGCCTATGGATCAAGAAGCAGCAAGTTTGGTAAACAATGCTGTCAGACGTGGAAGTGGTGGACAAAGACCTTAATCTTATGACAGTAATTACAATAAGGCAGCAATATAATCTTTTGCAACTTTGACATGACATAGTGGAGGAGACTGCCGACATTGACTCCGTAAACTTTTATTTCTTGCTGGGCGGACGAAGAGTAATGCAATGAAGGGAGAAGCATTTTCTGTGTGGAGATCTTTCTGGCCGTATTCAAATTGTGCCCATGTAATCTAGCCTGAATGGCTTCAATGAAATGTAACTTTTTTGACTAGTTTAATCTTAATATCAAATGTTTGCTCAAGGCTCTCTTTCTCTCTCTCTCTCTCTCTCTCTCTCTCTAAGTATTCGAAACACATAGACAGGTAGACAATATAAATTTAAGGTATAAACAATGAATTACTAAATACATTTGTAAGTACAAATTCCTATGTGCTCAATGGGCTTAAGTACATTCCTTGCAGGTATGGGACCAAAATGTCCTCTAGGTGAAAATCGTGAAGATGCCCTTCAAATGAAGGTGGGGAAATAGTAGTGCCGGGTGGATGAAGCAAACCCTTATGTGGTGTGTCATCAATCAACAAAGTATTGAGAGCATCATAAGGCACATTGATCTGTTCAAAGGGCTTGTAGAAAAGTGGTAATGGTATTACAATTTCTCTGACTATACACAAAATAAAAATCCGATCTCTGAATTTCAGCCAAATTGCAAACTATGGTAACAAGGGGATTCAAGTTTTGGGCCTGCATTGAAGACCAGATAGCAACCCTAAACCATGGAATCAAAAAATTCAAAAATTTCTTTGTGCTTGGTTGAATTACTACTCCGAGATTTCCCAAGCAGAAACTACATAAATCGGAGAACTCTGTATGTACACTGTATGGCTGTCGTAGTAGCAACAATCTATTGAGATCCAAGATAATTAGTCTCTGCAATCATTGTGTGCATACATATAAGTAGTTAGAAATGAAAAAGAGTATATTATTTAAGGACAATGGATATTACCAGGACGACCATATCTACTTGAAGCAAGAGTCCATACTGGTCATTCCTAATGTTGACATTATGTTGTTGAGTGTCGATGTTCCCTTTTGTATTGCCAAGGATATCCACCTCTTGTGGTTATGCAGTACAGGACTCTTGTGTTTTCGTGGTTGAATGGTTAACCTATTCTATTGTTTGTTCCTGGCTTTGATTTGCAATGTTGGCCTCCTCCTCTACATGGTCAAGACACTTTGTATCTTCTCTCGACTCTAAAGAACTCTTCACATCATCAATTACAAGAGCTTGGACTCCCTCATATTGATCATGTGCCGCATCCTCTGCCACAATAATAGGCACTCCCTTGTCCTCCTCTACTTGGCTTAGAACCTTTGTTGCATTCCTTGGCTCTGAGGAGCATTTTACATCTACATTTTCAAGGGCTTGGTCTACTTCACATTGATCAACCCCAACTTCTGTTTCATCCGCTCCAACTGCAAAGCATACCGGTGTCTGTTCCTCTAATATGGGGTCAGTTTTAGGGATTCAGTTTCCAGTGGTGGAAACTGGCATGACTTCCTCATCACCGGTCATTGTTAAAGTTATTATATGGTCATCAAAAAAACTGTCTTCTGCATCTAAAACTCTTGGAGTTGAAAGAGATAGTAGATGTTGAATCATTGAAGCGTGGTACCTTTGTAAATATTCCAAGGTATAATTTTCCACTGCAAAATTAGGTTAACTTGTGGTCAATACTTTAATTAATAATAGCACCAAGTTGGTCCTAACCATAGCACGGAAATACCTTTGACATAAATGGATTCAAAGCAAAAAAACTCTGTAGTATGTACTCTGCATCGAGAAGACATCTCCAACCACAGGAATTTGGATTGTCTGATTAGGCACTTTGACAGCTTTAAAGGTTGCCTTGTAGAGTTCATGATTTCCACAAATCCTTCCATAGACATGAAGTAATCTTTTTACACATCTATGAACAGTGAAAGTTATTTTTTACTAACAATATTGAGGTCATCAACCATAGCCCAAATAAACACTCAAGGTTTTATCAACACTCACACTCTTATCTTTGAATGTGTTCCTTGTATGGAGTTGATAGTCCATACCACTTGTTTGTCCAGTTCAATGCATACAAGGCTCCAATGATTATTTAATTCGTATGGAAACACCAGGGTTGTGACCTAAAGGAATGGACACTGGACAAACCATCTCTCCAATGTGCCATGAGGGGTGTTTTTTATTCGGAGTGGCACAGACAACTGTGGATCTAAAACATATATTTCAGTATGGGTTTGTTGAGGGAGCTAGCTCTTTATTAAGCTACAATAAAAAACAAGGATTTAATTAGAGACGTAATGCAAAAACAAAAGGATCTTAAAGGTAGAGAAGAGCACTTACTTTAGGCATAAATAAACAATAGAGTCTGTAATTTGTGCATTGGGATCTTTCAAAATCCCAATATCCAGAGCTAATCGCCTAGTACCATCAACAAGGGGAATGGTTGCTAACAGTCCTTCTTTCATGGAATGTAAAATTTCATTGTTTCTTTCATTTAAGTGTGTGGTAACTTGCCCATAATTTCTCCTCTGGGCATGTTCATCAGCAGCAGCAGTCTGTATCCTCTTTAATTTCTCTGCTTCCAAGTAACGTCTTTCTTCTTGCTCAGTTCTGGCACTGGTGTTCACATCATGAGTGACGTCATGAATCTTAACCCCATGTCCCGTCGGCCTGATGGTATTAGCAATATATCCTTCATTTTAGGGTCAACAAACTCATTAGGGATAAGGAGCTTATTGTATCTCCAACGTACTCTCTCGAGCGTCTCACTGTCCTTGTCCATTATTGTCACCCGGTGAGCATGAGCAACAACAATGGTGATATCATTAAAATACTCTAGTAAAAAATATTCTGCTGCTTCTTGAAGACAGAGCAGGGCAACAACCTTCAATCTCATTGTACTAGCACATGCTTCCTCACAAATTTGGCTTACTGCTCTTTGGAAAGGAAGTTTAGGGACACAAAGCTCAATACATTTCTAAGCTTTTCTGATCTCTCTAAATAAACCCATGTTTCTTTGAATATTCTTCATTCTTGGTCCCTTCAATATCTTCATGGGTTTACCTAAAGTTTTCTTCTTACTAGCAGACCTTCCACATGCTTTCTTTGCAAGCACTGGTCCTTTCCCTTCCTTCCTTGCTGTTGCCTTTGTTCTTGCCATTCCACTGTAAGAGAAAAATGCAAAGGATCTCTCTCTCTCTCTCTCTCTCTCTCTCTCTCTCTCTCTCTCTATGGATCACGACGTGCGGGCTCAACTTCAGACTTCCCTCTCTTCATCTCTCTCTCTCTCTCTCTCTATGTATCTTCCTCTTTCAAACCAAACAAGCAATCAAAAACAATATCTCTCTGTCTCTCTCTCTCTCTCTCTCTCTCTCTCTCTCTCTCTCTCTCTCTTCCTCTTTCAAACCCAACAGACACTCAGAAACCCTATCTCTGTGTGTGTGTGTGTGTGTGTTCTACTACAACAAACACTTTGGAAATACCTCTCTTGGTGGAATGAAATTGGATGAAAATGCTTGAAGGAGCTTTGCGCCTTGGTTGCAGAGGTTGTCTCGGTGGTAGGTCTCTCTCTCTCTCTCTCTCTCTATCTCTCGCAAAGGTCGTCTCTTTCGTTAGGTCTCTCTCTCTCTCTCTCTCTCTCTCTTGCAGAGGTCGTCTCTTTGATTAGGTCACTCTCTCTCTCTCTCTCTCTCTCTCTCTCTCTCTTTCTAATTCATTCTATCTCTCTCTCTCTCTCTCTCTCTCTCTCTCTCTCTCTCTCTCTCTCTTATCATGAATCCAAGTGTTCATTTGTTACCATAAATAGTACTTATATTTTTCGGTTGTTAAAAAATATTTATTGTGGTCGTACCACCCATTTAATGCATGTCCTTCTAACATGTATACAATAATATTCTGCTTGCTTCATTAAAAACGTTAACAGTAATGTCTATTATTGTATGAAAATGGGAGAGAAGAGGAAGAGGAAGAGAGAGAGAGAGAGAGAGAGAGAGAGAGAGAGAGAGAGAGAGAGAGAGAGAGAGAGAGAGAGAGAGAGAGAGAGAGAGAATAGCTTAGTAAAGGGGAGAATAGAAATCATATTGGTGAAGCTAAATACAGACATTGAGAGAGAGAGAGAGAGAGAGAGAGAGAGA
Organism: Adiantum capillus-veneris; assembly: GCF_014529385.1. NCBI lineage: Eukaryota > Viridiplantae > Streptophyta > Polypodiopsida > Polypodiales > Pteridaceae > Adiantum > Adiantum capillus-veneris. The sequence continues at coordinate 104,643,867 of NC_140949.1, read as the reverse complement.
GAGAGAGAGAGAGAGAGAGAGAGAGAGAGAGAGAGAGAGAGAGTTAAAAAGGCCTCTGCCTCCTTCAAGGTGCAGGAATGAGAAGCTTGAAGCTCAACAACAACATTTGCAGTCGTGAATCTCTACTCCATGGGCAATGTCTAGTCCTGGAAAGGTAAAGTCAATCTCTTCACTTTTATTTGGTCCATAGTTTAGTTGTTTCTAGGAATTGTGCTTCAAAATGTAAAAGAACATTTAACATTTCACTAACTAATATTGGATCACGGCGTGCCAGTAGTGTTGTGGATTTCGTTTATGTACTCTGCACGCCGTGCACGATCTACTCTTGAAATTGTAGAAAAGTTTTTTTTGGAGAAGGTAGCTATTCCATTGTATAAAAGCCCATCAAGTCGATCACGGCGTGCCAGTAGCTCTATGTTATTTTGGTTTATGTACTCTGTGCACCGTGATCCACTTGTATGGCTTTTGCTCTTCACAACTATAAAGCAGTTTTGCATTCTATCCATGCTAATCATCTTATGTTATTGTCTATATGATTAGTTGGTAATAACTGTGAGATACCTAGCTATAGTTTGTTCAAAACTTATATGATCATGTGGTGCTCTTCTTTTTAGTTATGTTTGATGAAACTTATATTTGTAAGTATGAAATAAATGGCAGGATTAAGATCACATAGGAGGAAGAGGCAGAAAATAGATCCCGAGCGCATCATTGGCCAAGCAAAAGTTCCGAGAAAACTGCCGGAGCTGTTAAAAACTTCAATGAAGAGGAATGCAGACTTCAGAGAACCCATTGATATATCTGGTGCAGAGCCTGCCATGAGTTTGGAGGAGCCTATCCTGAGTTTGGAGGAGCAAGCTCTAGGTTTGGAGGAGCCTGATACTGATCCATCTGTCGAAATGTAGTCCCCTTCTATTCCAAAATTTACTTTACCGAACTCACTTAAGAGAGATGTGGATTTTTCAGCAACTACTTTGCGGAGTGCCTAATGTGTTGCAACAATCCAAAAGAAAAAAGAGGCAATTATTTATGAAGACCCTTCAGTGATTGATGAAAGGCTTTTAGATTTTGCAGTTTCATCTGGGGCTGGTGAAAAGTTTGACTAGGTCTCCTGCATTTTTAATGCTCCATTTAATCTCGATGTGTTTATAGCTGAACATAGTCAACACTTGAAGCTGGAACGAGAGAAGTTTGAGCTTCACACTCAAGAGGGGTGGTAGTCCATTTAAAAGACCGTGATCCTAAAAGATAGTCTTACAAGAAGTATAATCAGCTGCCTATTATGTACATACCCCATTGGTGCAACTTACATGAACGGGAGTGCAAGATGGTTCAAGAATCCTTTGGATTTCTAATGTTTTTAAATGGATTATTTACAAGTCTTATGAAAGATCCTAATGAGGTCATGGAGAAACACGATTTACCAGTAGATGAAAAAGAGGAAAAGAATGAGGAATATATTGAAGTGGGGGAGATAGAGGAGTTCATTGATCTTGAAGAAGAAGCAAAAGAGGTGGAATGAAGCAATCTTCTCTTAGTGAAAACCTCAGATATCAAGTTACCTCTAGGTGTGTCAGGTTTCAATGAGCGGCAAGTCACCTTAATGCTACCAGGAGTGCCAGAGTTTAAATTTGAGGATAGGTCATACATTTTCCTTCATGATATACAAAGTATTTTTTGTCGGGAGGAATTTTCACTGGCCACTACCTCCAAGTATCAAGAGGAGAGGAATGGATTTGTTTCAGATGACAGTAGTGATGATGAGGCAAAAAAGTATAAAGAAAGCCTTCCTGATGAAGCCACATTTCAAACTATTCAAAATAATATTAAGCCATCAACTAGTAAACATGATATGGAGGATTGGTTTAAGCGACCAACCCAGGAGTCAATTGGATCAGTCAACCTATGGAAGGATGAGCTTTTTTTGCAAGATGAGAGTTTCATGGTATAAAATCCTGCCCCCCCCCTCTTTGTCTCTCTCTCTCTCTCTCTCTCTCTCATACACAAACACTTCTTTTGTTTACAGTCATGGATTGCTGAAAAGGATGACTTTCTTTGTCGTCGAAGAAGACAGTCCCATGGTAGGGATGCAACTCTAGGACAATATCTTCCTAGTTTATGTAAGGCACCCATCCTAATCTTCCACAACGGAATGCCACAAGAGGGGAATACTACAATCTATGCTTTCAAGACATTATCTCGCTTCTTAGGTGGTACAATGCTACTACAAAATGCTGACAAAGTTATCATCGTCGACAAGGTTTTTGGGAGAGATTGTTTTGGTTACTCGCCAGGATATACTGGGGGCTGTGCATCATATTACTACACATACATAGCAATGGCATTATCTTTAGGGAAAGAAAACCCTACTGGACTCTTAGAGTATGGCAAACATTTAATGATCAGATACAAGGGCGAGGTTCCAAATGATATTTGCAAATCATCAAAAGGTTGAAATAGTTGTGGTACATATTGAATTTAATTCTACAGGCATTTGTGGTACATCCAATCATCTAAACTCTAACTCTCTTGTTCCATCGATGATTGGCATATTGCATTGTCACCCTCCACCTCATTTGACTTTCAAAAGCACTTGAGTTGTTGAATGCGTCTGCTCGCTTTCTTTTCTAAAGTTGAAAATGTTTGATTGCCTGTACGGTTGCTGAAGTGGCCAATACTTGCTTTTGTTGCATGCAATGAATGATCCTGTGATAAAAACCTTTGAAATAACTCCTTCAGATTGTTTGCCTTATTTCGAGAGCCTCCATGCTGTGTGTGTCTAAAGTAGGCATTTCTAGCCATGTAATGAGACTTCTCCAGGCCCTGGGTGTTCCATATATGTGGATTCCCATACTTCTGGATGAAGTATGGCAAATGATTAAAAATAATGTGCTGTAAAACAAGAAATTTATTTAGAAATTTAAACACAAACTTAGTACTAAGACTATCTGAGGTCCTTTGAATTTACCATGTAATGAGTGATTTGAGTGTCAGTCCATGCTGTCTTGAAGGATTTTTTCAGTAGAGCTGAAGGTTCCGTCTAAACTTGCTGAGATTATCCTGCAACCAATCATCTTTCTCACACATTTGAAATAACGTGTCAATGGAATGCCACACATCACCCTTTGCATTGCGAGTTGTTGTCTCTTAGTCTTTCACTGCTAAATGAAGTTTTTTCCAGTGGATATACTCAATTTTGCTAATGTAGGTAGAGTGATATACTCTCCCTCACTTTGTTAGCTTCACATCTTTCATACCTTGAGGTTTAGATAGAAAACGGCATTCCTTGACCCCACCTATGGATGGTTTGCAGGGTACGTCTTTCTCATTGGTTGACCTTTTTTCGTCCGCTGGATTTTCACATTGCCCCCATGTAGACCAATTTCTGACAAAACTAGTTCCAAAATCCTGTAGAGCGACTTGTCGTTCAACTGACTTTTTGATTTTCCAAGCAAACCCAATGTACGGATATAACAACTTCTCTACAATTCGGCAGAGACCATGCATTGTACAAATATGAACATTAACAAGTGGTATATCCAGAACTGGTCGAAAATTAGAGTCTTGATTGTGACGAGTAGGAGCCTTTCGCCACCACTTTGGGTCCATCACCTTTGCAGGCTCCATGCAATAAAAGCATGGAGACTTTGCCATGGCACTCATTCCACTATTATACATACACTTTAGTGTTTTGAGGTCACCTGCAAGATGCCATTGAAATTGAAAGTCTCCTCTCCCATCTACAGCCAATACCTCTTCTCGATTCATTTGCCTGTCAATGATATCTGGAATAGGGGTTTGATGGAACACCCAAAATAAAATGTCATGGCCTTTTTTCTTTACCTACAAGATTAATCCTTATGAGATACGAAAAATAAATCTAAAATTTAGGTACAATAGAGGGCTTGCTAGAGTTGCAAAATTGGAGATAACTGGATTACCTGAAATGCACCAAGCCACCATATGTTTGTTTCTGATTGAACACTGAAGTATGAAGGGTCATCAGTGGCCCTAAGCGATAAATCTTACTCGGTTTGAATATCAATTCTCCCTAAGAGACTAGCCTTAATTAAGTGGCTGAATGGCTAAATAATGAAGTGGGTGTGCCTAAGCGGCACGACTAAGCGACTAAATACCTAAGCGGTTGACCCTTAGCGGTCAACCCTAATTAAGCAGTGTAAATATTGATTAGCCCTATGTGACTAGTCCTAAGCAGTTAAACGACTAGATAAAGAAGGGGGTTTAACTAGATAAAGAAGGGGGTAGGACTAAGCGACGCAGCTAAGCGACTAAATATCTAATTAGCGACGACTAGCCCTAAACAAGTTATCGAAGGTGGCTAACACTAAGAGGCTAGCCCTAAGTGTGTAGCCTTTAATGGACCGTAAATACGGATTAGTCCGACCTGAGTGTCTAAGTGACTAAATACCTAAGTGGCTAGCTTTAAACGACAAGTCCTAATAAATAGTATGAATACCGATTAGACCTACACGACTAGCCCTAAGCAAGTAAGTGGCTAAATAACAAAGCTAGCCGAGCCGCGTGGACAACTAAGTGAGCTTGGCTAAACGATGAAATACCTTAGCAGCTAGCTCTAATTAAGCAGCTAGCCTTCAACTCGGTCTAAATACATACCAGTCCTAAGCGATGAAACAACTTATTACTTAAATGGTTATCCTTAAGGGACTAACCCTAATTAAGCGAATAGCCCAAAGCGAACAAGTACGTCCGATCGACATAACGTCACTTTGTCGTAGGTGATCGACATAACAATGCCGATCGACGATTTGAAAATTAAGGAGTAAATCTAATCAAAGGTACTTAGAACCTAACACTATAAAGTTTCTAAATTTACATTTACAACAAATATGACAAGTCACAATGAAAAAAATAACAATATAATTTCTAAATTTATTTACAAAAAAATAATTATAAAATAACATAAATCAAAATAAATCTTTCTTTTAATATAATAAATGTCGTTATCTTTCTTTGCTAATGATCATTTTTAAATAATATTATTTATAAAATAACCAAAGTTATATATATATATATTTTGGTTTGAATTGAAAATTGTGTGTGTGCGCCATATATAGTGTATTTATATTATTTAGTATGCATTTTTGTTTACTTCCATGCATCTTTATGTGAATGTGTGTGTGTATGTGTGTATGCAACAAAAGAGAATGATAAAGCACTCACATGCGGCCTATTTGAGCAAGAAACACGTGAAGACATGTCGCCAAACTTGCAAAAACATACACATATGTTACTTACTCACACACACACACACACACACACACACACACACACACACACACACATACACACAGACAAGTGAACAAATCTACTACGAATCTTGAAAATAATTAGCTTACCTTGTTGATGAGGATCAGCGTATAAGTGAAAATGTCAAGTGCGACAAGCCGTGTGGTAGTAAATCTGCAACAACTGAGGAGGATGAGCTGAACAAGAGAGGAAGAGAAAAACAAGCAAAATGAAGAGGAGAAATTACCTGCGGTTTTTGTTTTTGCAGAATTTGTCGGTATAGGCGCTGGTATAATCATTGTTATGAGCGTCGAAATAGACGCCGCTATAAGCTTCAATTTATCAGTCGCACCGATATGGACATCGAAAAATTGAAAATTAAATTTTATTCAAATTTGATCTTCCTCCAGAAAATTGAAAATTAAATTTTATTCAAATATGATCTCCCTCCAGATTTACCTACACATATACCGACGCCCGCCATTGACGTCGGTAATTTGATGTTAGAATTTAAGTGATCTAGTCTTGTAGTGATAATTGTTCTTTAAAAACTATGGCCCTACAATATCCCTCAAGAGATTATGCATTGTTTAAGCGATCCTAACACATACAAAATATTTTTCTTGCTTAAGTCCTTTTATTATGCCACGTTCATGTGCTATAAAAAGCATTCTTAAATGTGTTGCTTCTACCATGAAACTATAGCGATACCACTAGTGACACAGCTATGTCGCTTTTGGGATGCCCATTAGCATCATATTATACTCACGCTCCTAGCAGTGATTTTTGAACTGTGGTTTGAGTTTTTTTCCCTTAATTTTCAGCCCCACAATACTTTCCACATACCTTTCTCTTGTCCAAAATATTCTCCCCCACAAACATTGTGGAGTATGAAATGGAAGTTGGAACCCTCTATAAAGAATGTAGGTACTATAGTACACGCATGAGCTCAGAATAAGGGGGATTGTATTTAGAATTTATTTCAAAATTCAATAGAGTGCCATTTACAAAGGGATTTTTATGATTGAATTTTTGGAAAATACTATAAATTTCTTATGAGAAAGTGTTTTTTTATTACCTCATAACATGTTAGTATAGGGTTTTTTGATACCTTTTGAATGTATGTGATATAGATAATTTTCTGTAGGTGAATAACTAAAACACAACCAGAAGATGGAGGCTGAAAATTGAAAGCTACTTCTTCCTACTACTACAAAAAAGGATAAAAAGTTTACAAACCACAAGTAGGGAAATACAATAGACCAGGCTATAGCACTACTAACAATGATCCTCTTGTTTGCTACCTCATGCCAATGATAAATGTAGGGAAAGTCATCCAAGCAGGAGCTTGCATGTTATCTCAAATGTGGCATTTCACTTAGCCCCATAGGTCATATGTCACTTTCAAGGAAGATCATATCATCTCTCTCTCTCTCTCTCTCTCTCTCTCTCTCTCTCTCTCTCTCTCTCTCACAAACACACACATAGTACACACATATTAAGGTCTTTGAAAATTATTATTTGGAGTCTAGATACATGGTTACATAGACCTGCGTTATAGCCTAAATTGATCATTTATTTAAAAAGTGAACGTGGTGAGTGATCAATGAATACCACCACCTGGGCCTATTTTTCTTGGTCCTAATATTTGGACTTCTTGTGTTTTTGTGCTCGAGTCTTCCTCCTCATTCATGCCATTTTGACTCTCTTCATTTGTTTCCTCATTGCTCTCATCATTCTCTGTACCACCATTATGGCTTTGGCTCTCTTCGTTCTTATCATTTTCGCTTTGTCCATTTTTGTTTCTACTCTCATTTTGGTGATCGTAGCTCTCCTCATTCTTATCATTATGGCCTTCTTCATTTCTATAGTCATTGCTCTCCCCACTCTTATCATTGTGACTATCCTCATTTTGGTATTCACGGCTCTCCTCGGCATTATCGTTGTAGGTCCCTTGATATTGGTCATCACTGCTCTTCTCGTTCTTGTCTTCATGGCTCTCTTGATTCCAACTATTGTTGCTCTCCCCATTTTTACTATTATTATCGTTTTCTACATTCTTACTACCATTCTCATTTTCTCCATCGTAGCTCTCCTCATGCTTGTCCTTGTCACTCTCCTCATTCTTTTCATCATTTCTCTCTTCATTCTTGTCGTGAGAGCTCTCCTCATTCTTACTATTATAATTATTTTGGTCATCATGGCTGTCCTCATTCTTGTCCTTGTGACTATCCTCATACTCACTGTTATCCTCATTTTGGCCCCCATAGCTCTCCTCATACTCGTCCCTGTGGCTTTCTTCATTGTCGTCGTCCCGGCTCTCCTCATTCTTGTTGTTATAGCTCTGCTCATTGCTATCATCGTAGTTCTCTTCACTCTTGTCATTGTGGCACTCTTCATTCTTGTTGTTGTTACTCTCCCCATTATTGCGACTATAGTCATCTTGGCAGTAGTGGTACTCTTTGGATTGTTCATGATCACCTCTGCCATCATCATCTTCATATTCCTCCTCACGGTAGCCTTGTGGAGACTGCTGGCCGTCTTGGCTGCCATAAGAGGAAGAGGCTTGCGCAAGCTGCTGGAGCAGGAGGATTAATGCAATGCAGAGCAGGGCCAAGGTCCATGATGATCTGCGGCTGCAGCCGCTGATAGCCATAAGTGCAGCGTGGGTATGAAGTAGGGTAAGGACGTACGTTGTGTCTGCGTGTGTGTATGTGAGAGCGCGCTCGTGTTTGCGTGTGTTGTAGCGCAATTTTTTTTGAGGATCAATATATGCCTGCATGGAGGGCCTTTTCTAACCACCAGTGCAGCTGCCAGCTGCATGAGCGTCGCCTTCGCCACCACCCTGTCCAATCACTGCAAGATACCGAGGATGACGTGTACCTGGCAGGAGTACTAGCACGATATAACCCAATCATCTAGCTCCAAGTTGTGTTCCCTTCTCCAATCAACATCCACCTAGAAGGGTACCTGCAACCAATCATCAACTAGTGTCAGATCTTGCAGCCCCTTGAGCCAGCCACCACGTCGATCTGTCGATTCATTCAGCCGCACGTAAGAGTTCCATGATGACATGGCCATTGTTCCTTGGCTTGGCGTCTCCATAACGTCACGAACTGCAGTCACGACACGGCGCCTTCCCCACACGTTCACGCCCTGCCTAATAGTGCCTGTACGTTATCGTAAAAACGTGGAAAACCTGGCTTCATCCTTCACAACGTTCACGTAGATAACGTGCAAATGTGGTGCTTTTAGCCATGGAATGCCTTAGATACACTAGGGGTAGATAGTTGACCCCGATTCTACCCTTAGTTTTCCCCTGAGGGGATCCAACGGCCACTCGTGATCCATGACAGCGGCAAAGGATCTCCCTTCAAGCAACCCTCGTGCGAGATAATGAAACCCCCCCTTTCCTCTTTTCGAGGATTAAACCCACAACCTGGGGGATGAGAATCATGCGCCCTAACCACATCACCAACGCACATCGTTTGTGGAATGTAGACGTCTTCCTCGAGGTTTGACGTGCAAACCTATCACAACGAGGGGGAGTACCCAAGTTCACTTTCGTGGATAAGATATACGACGCCTGCATAATGTCGAGGCCCTAGATTCCCCCCTCCCCCCCCCCCCCCCCCAAAAAAAAAAAAAGTGACACAATCAAAGAGAAGGGATCAAGGGGTTGGGACGGGCCCACATCCAATCGCAGATTTGGAGACAAAAATTTCATCAAGTTGGAGGATTAACCATAACCATTTCCACTATCATACATTCATGAAAATGTTTGGTCTGTAGAAAATAAAAACTTCTATCCGCCCTTCCCCCGTTACAAGCAATCCAATCTCACATCTTGAAGATCTCTTTCCAATCGTTGATCCTTTAAGTCATCCCCCCCTTCCTTTTGATCGTCGATAAATTTTGATCCCCCCCTCCCCCCCCCCCCCCCCCCCCCCCCCCCTCTCGTTTTGCCAATTTGGTGTGTTGGAATCTAAGTGTGTTTTGCTTTTATGGGTGTCGTGCATGTGCTTGTATGGTTTATCAAAATACATTTATCAAAAATGATTTACAGGCGTTGTACAAGCTAAAAAAAGCCAGAAACTAATTACCCTAAAATAGCCAAAAAACCCAATAGTAATCAGTATGATTTTCGTACTACAAGCTATCTTCAATTGCCTAATTATGCAATCGTAGAAAAAGTGTCAAAGGAGAAAAAAAACAGGTACCGTCAGTTTGTAACTGTACATTTTAGCAGAAAAAACTGTTAATGTATGTCATCAAGGTATCAAGATGAGTACCGACCTGAGATGGTAGCTCAACAACTTCCGTAGCTGCTTAGTATCAAAAAGCCCTCACACCTCTCCTTGAAATACACACATATAGGAAATAAACCCATAGACTAAGTGAGGGGCCATAGCACCTTGTTGACTGGATATTATATGTTCAGTCTGAATATTGTTGGGTTTGAAATTGGGATGCTGCTCTGAATATTGCTGACTTTGAACATTGCTGACTCTGAATATTACTGAGTCTGATATTTGGCCGGTCAGATATTTGCTGACTTTGACTATTGCTGAGTTTGAATATTGCTGCATCGGATTATTTACTGAATATTTACTGGGTCAAAATATTGCTAGGCCGGATTTTGGTTAGGTCGGATTTTGCTGACTATGATATTCTATGTCAAGAACATTTTTGGGTTGGACAGTTATAACCATCAATTGGTACTTGTATTGGGATGAGTTCTGAGTAGGGGAATGAGAGAGAATCTTTAGCCATGGTGTTCTTTGCTCTGTTTGATCTTTCTCTATGTTCTCTATGCTGACTCTGAAATTATCTAACTGTGTCTTTTGCTGAGTCTGATCATGGAGTGAGTATCTATTCTCTGTTTGAGAGCATCTGTGAGATAGAGATTCTTGTGTTGTTGAACCCCAACACATTTGTCGATCCCGTTGGGCTACTGAAGGTTTCGCCAATATATTTGGTGAACCTACTGCAATTGTTTGTGTGTTGTGTCTGACATTCTTGTCTTGTTGATTACCTCTAACTTTGATGGATCCATTTGGATGCCATCTTGAGAGATAATGTGACCTAAATACTGAATCTCTTGTAAGAAAAATTCACTTTTCTTTTGATTAACATAAAGTTTATTCTCTCTTAGAACTTGAAATATTACTTGGAGGTGTCGCTTGTGTTCGTCTAATGAATTAAAGTAGATGATGATATCATCAAAGAACACTCAAGTAAAGGTTTGGTGAGGCCTGAATAGCTTCTCTATCAAGCGTTTGAATGTGGATGGTGCATTGGTCAAGCCAAAAGTCATGATAATGTATTCATAAAGACCAAACGTAGTGCGAAATGCGGTCTTTACAATGTCTTGATCAACTATCCTTATTTGATGATAGCCACTTTTTAGGTCAATCCTACTGATGTAGGTGGAGCCTTGTAGCTTATCAAATAGGTCTTCTACCCGTGGAACACGAAACCTATTTTAGCTAGTGATTCTATTTAGTGCTCTATAGTCAACACACATACGATATGTGCCGTCTTTCTTTTGCACTAGTAGCACAGGAGAACAAAATGGAGATGAGCTAGGCCTAACCATGCCCTTCTCAACTAACTCATGCACTTGCCGCATAATCTCCTCCTGTTGATCTTGAGAAACTCTATAAGGAGGTTTATTATGCGGTGAACTTCCTGGAAGAAGTTCAATTGCATGGTCATCATTGCCTCGTTTAGGAGGTAGCTCACAAGGGATGTCATCAATAAAAACATCTTGAAACCCCTTGAGAAAATTGGATAACTCTAATTCCTTTTGATTGTGTATATTTTGTTTTGCTAAAACATCAGGTTCATTTTGAGAATATTTAACAAAAAACATGTACACGGAAATAGAGCTCTTTATTGACTTGTTGAAAGCTTGTGTATGTAAAATGGGTATAGTGTTACCCATTTCCTTAGCATCTATATACATATCTTTTTCCCTAAACCTAAATGAGATTCTTCTTTCAGGGAATTTAACATTGGCAGCCATGCGATCAAACCATGGTGCCCCTAGGATTACATCCTCATGCTTGAGAGGAGAGATAAAGAAGTCCTCTTTGTCTACATAGCTTTAGACATGGAGCCTCAATTTCCCGATTAAAGGAGTGACTGAAGATTCTTGCCCCTTGAAAGCACCGTCTTGCCAACTCTATAGATATAAAATTATGAGTAGAACCGAGATCAAAGAGAATAAAAACATCATCTTCTCTTACCTTTCCCTGATCATGGCATAGAGAAGATCCTTTGTGGTGAGTTTCCTCCTCTTCGATTTCGACAAAGGTAGCTCTAGGAGGATCATGGCGGTTGTTCTTTTGTGGAAAAGCGTGGTACGCATGCCCTTGTTCGCCGCACTTGAAACACCGGTTATCCTTGCGAGAACACTCAAGCTCTTCAGGAGAGAGTTTATTTTTGCCTTTATAAACTCCCTTCTCTTAAGCTTTGTTGGAGTTGCCCTTAGGAGACTTTTGGACATTGTCCTTCCCCTTAGGCTCATCGGAAGCTTTGTTTTCAGTGGGCTTAGAATTTCTCTTAGCCCCTTTTTGGAAATTGATTCGAGAGGCCACCATAGTATGCTGTATTACCGCCGATATGGTGCGTGGCCTTTGGGAGTTGACATACTCCGCCATTGCTTCAGTTAATCTCACACAAAGTTGCTGCTTTTGCTCTCCAAAATCCAACTTTTTGAACACAGTGGCTTTCAGTTGTAGGTCCCAAAACTTGTCTATATATTTGTGGATGGATTCATAGGGAGAGAGCTTCAAACTTCGCCATTCGGTGAGTACTTTGTCTTTGGCATTGGTGGCCAAAAACTGTTTCATAATAAAACTCTTAAAGCTTTCCACGTTTGTGGAGCTTCACCGTTGGCCCGTAGGCCCGTAGGGTAGACCACCATTGTCTGGCGGGCTTTTGAAAGTGCATAGCTACATGGTGTAGCTTAGAGGACTCCGTGAAGCCCTCATCTCCGAACGCGGTATCGAATTGTTGGATAAAGACCAAGACATTGTCCGTAGCACCAAAAGTGCCATCGTAGGTAAGGAAAGAGATGCTCTTGCCCCCCTCTTTGAACTTCTTGAACTTGGATGACCTCTTTCACGCAGCATAGGATTTCCTATGACCTCTTCTTTTTGATGGTTCAAAGGTTGCACCATCACTTTCTTTAGAAGATAGAATTTGAGGAAGATGGAGAAGAGGGTGATCTCTTTCTCGCATTTTTCTTTCCTTGATCTTCTTTGTCTTCACCATCACTTTCATAAGAGGAAGAGGATGAAGAAGATCGAGAAGAGGGTCTGCTCTTTCTCGCCTTTTTCTTCTCTTTCTTTTTGTCATTCCTCTTTGAAGTATGGTGTGGAGAAGTATGTGATGGTCTTCTCCGTTTTGGAGGTGATGGAGAGCATTTAGCCCGCTGTCTTCATGGAGCCATCTCTGCCGAGGTGGTGGGAGACTCACTTCTTTCTCGTTCCTTCGGTGGAGGCTCTTGAATTCTCCTTTGAGAAGGAGATGCATCATCAAGGAGAAAATTTTTGAGCCCTTTATAGGGATCCTCTTCTTCTTCCCGAGTCGGAGAGGGACCTATTTTGGAAGTCTCGCAAGGAGGCTTTGTAGGTGTTCTCTTGTCATGGTCAGGAGCTTGGAGAATCCCATGAGTACAAAGCTGCCGTCGCACTTCACTTTGGAGGGATGGATTGCCCATGTCTTGTTGAAGCCTAGAAACAAGATAGTTAATAAGCATTGGGGCATCATTAGTAGCGTTCTCATTAGCAAAATCAAAGTTATCAACATTAATTTCACTCTCTTTACTATTGTCAGCCATTCTAACAAGTTTTAGGTGTAAACTTTTTAGGTGTACTTTGGCACTTCAAGCCCTAGTTGCTACTCCTCTTTACCCCTTTAGAAAAAGCACTCAAGCTACTCTACCTGTGGCTTGAATACCATTAATTGCAAGGAATAGAAGAGAGGGTTGTTCAACACCAAAACAGCACCGGCTCCTATCAAGCTTCTAATAGCTCAATAGTGGTTAAGTCGTAGGCAAGCCCCATAGGACTCCACTATTAAGACCATAGCTCTCGACGGTGATGCCCCGTTAACTGCACAAAGGCAAGTGCACTGCAAGACTGAAAAATCCCTATTCTACTTACTCACATGCAATTAATAGTACCAACCGTTTATAGCTAGCTTGTGGACCTGCGTTCTTGAGCAATAAAAGAGAAACCTTGGGCTTTGATACCAATGTAACATTTAATGGCCTGTAACTTGTGTGTAGCGGAAAATAGCATGAAGATAGTGAGCATTTCATTAGAATAGATTCCTAATGATAATAACAAGAGTGCTTGAGTGGAGAAAGCAACAAAAAACATACCACCTAGTTAGATAGCATGAACAATATTTCAAAAGAGAGAGAAATTAAGCAATTGACAACAATTGAGGACCGGATTTTTATGGAGCTGGTCCCCCCTCCAAAAGGCTTTGTATTATGGTTTCTCCCATCAAGAGAGACATTATTCAATACAATTTCTTGTGTTCCTTCAATACTAGATAGTGCGATGAAGATGGAAACTTCATGCACTACGCAAAACACTTATCAAACACAACATCAATTCCCTCACGGTCTCAGAACCAAGACCTCACACACCTTCGAAGATGGTGAGAGCTAGCGGGGTATGAGAGTAGATTGAGAGGAAGAAGGAGTATTCTTACGAGAAAGATGTACATCTCCTCACATAATCACTTATATTAGCATAGCTTAGCTTAGTAATTAGCATGGTAGAGGAGATGAGCATGCATTGAAGCTTGGCTCTTGGTTGGATTTGCATCAAAAAGCTAAGAGTTGTTGGTGTAGGCCTCCCTTCTCACAAGCTTGGAGTAGGTGATAATCTTTCCTTTAAAGCTTGAGAAGGAGAGAGGGTCTTCTTTACTTCACCCATGAGCTAGTGTGAGTGTGTGTGTCAATAATTCCTTGCAAAAATCAGCCCCCTCTCTCTCTTGGTCGACCCGTCTTGCTATTTGCTCTTGCTAGCATCCTATTGGACCTCCCCAGGCTTAGCCAATGGTAATTAAGCAGCATAAGTGATAGCCTTATGACATGTGTCCCCCTTTCCCCTTTTGTGAGAGCTTTAGGTAATTAATAAATGCAACTAAACTCTCATTGGACCCCTTCGCCTCCTGGCCAATAGGAATCAGGCAAGCCATTGGGTTGTTGAATGCTCATTGGACCCCTTGGGAGGTTGTCCAATAGTCTTCTAGAGAGCTTAATTCCCATTGGTTCTTTTATTAAGTGTTTTTAAATTAATTAAACTAGATTTACTCTAGCCTAATTCTCATTGGTCCACCTCCAAGGCCATCCAATAGGATTTGAATACACCTTGTGGGCATCTAGGCTAGGGAGTTGACATGTGTCCCTCATTCCCTTTGGGTAAAGGGAGCTTGTGTGTGTATGTGTGTGAGTTTCTCTCTCATCCCCTACTTCTTGGCCTTTGTAGGGCTTGACAAAGACTTTTGAGACACACACAAAGCATCCAATTTTTCCTAAAGTTGACCTTTGGACACAACCTTTGAATTTTGGAACCTTAGCATTTTGGAAGTCTTAATGGGCTGAACCTTAAGGTCTTTTAAGCCCATTGTTGCGCATAGCTCTTTTGTAGAGGCCCCCCCTTTGGATCCCTATTTTCCCTCCTTTGGATCCCTAATGTGGCCGGTCTGCTAACTTAACCAATATTCTAGCTTTTTCTCCCCTGGCACTTTCCCATATTAAATGATCAGTTTAACATGAGAAAATCATTTAGGAGAATTAGGTATTGATTATTATGACAAGATAGTAGAGGTGGATTCTTACAGGATGGACTATCAGATATGGATGGAGGACTATCAAAATTCAGATTTTTATGTGCTACAGATTTTGGAGTTGCAAACTAGGCAAAGAAGAATACATTACAGGAATGTTCAGGTGGACTTAAAGATTGGATTAGGTGGAATGTGCCTTTTACAGGACAATCATATGTGATTTTGAAAAACATGAAGGATATTGCTCTGATTTTGAAAATTTGGAGTTGGAAAAATTTCAATGGAATGACAAAAAGTTCACAATACAAAAAGGCAGCAATACATCAGATCCATCAAAAATGGAAAGTCAATCAGTTGCAGCAGTGGGTAGAGTTCACTATTATACTCTTCCAAAAAACAATTGATGTTTCATTGTTTTATGCAGGTCAAAAATAAAGGTGCTCATTTGGGCCACCCAAATTAATGAGCACCTTTATTTTTGAATTGGCGTGTAGCGACAATAAGCGAGGTAATAACAGCGACAAAGGTCACCGTAATAGCAGTGGGTATATTGCCACGACTATTACCACGCTTATTGCTGAGAAACCACTACCGTGTACATAGCTGTGGTTATTGCCGCTCCCGCAAAGTTTTCTCTCTCCTTTTTCCTTTGTTTTTCCGCGGCAATGTTAGCGGTTATAGACAACTCCACTTATAGTGAAACTTGCAAAAACATACACACTATGTTACTCACACACACACACACACACGCACACACACACACACACACGCGCGTGCACACACACACACACACACATACACACACACATACACACACACATACACAAGTGAACAAATCTACTACGAATCTTGAAAATAATTAGCTTACCTTGTTGATGGGGAGCAGCGTATTAGTGAAAATCTCAAGTGCGACAATCCGTGTGGCAGCAGATCTGCAGCAAGTGAGAAGGAGGAGGACAAGAGAGGAAGAGAAAAACGAGCGACATGAAGAGGAGAAATTACCCGCGGTTTTTGTTTTTGCAGAATTTGTTGGTATAGGCGCCGGTATAATCATTGTTATGCGTGTCGAAATAGGCCCCGCTATAAGCTTCGATATCAGTCGCGTCGATATGGACATCGAAAAATTGAAAATTAAATCTTATTCAAATTTGATCTCCCTCCAAAAAATTGAAAATTAAATTTTATTAAAATTTGATCTCCCTCCAGATTTACCTACACATATACCGACGCCCGCTATAGACGTCGATAATTTGACGTTAGCATTTAAGTAATCTAGTCTTGTAGTGACAATTGTTCTTTAAAAACTATGGCCCTAGCTTATCCCTCAAGAGATTATGCATTGTTTAAGCGGTCCTAACACATACAAAATATTTTTCTTGCTTAAGTCCTTTTATTATGCCACGTTCATGTGCTATAAAAAGCATTCTTAAATGTGTTGCTTCTACCATGAAACTATAGCGATACCACTAGTGACACAGCTATGTCGCTTTTGGGATGTCCAATAGCATCATATTGTACTCACGCTCCTAGTAGTGATTTTTGGACTGTTTTTTGAGTTTTTTCCCTTTAAGTTGCAGCCCCACAATACTTTCCACATACCTTTCTCTCGTCCAAAATATTCTCCCCCACAAACATTGTGGAGTATGAAATGGAAGTTGGAACCCTCTATAAAGATTGAGACATAAAAGGACAGAGCATGAGTTCTTGCAAGAGAACATGCACACAACCAAGAGAACACGCAATGCTCAAGGGTTGTCTATAACCGCTAAAATAGCCAAAAAAACCAATATTAATTAGTATGTTTTTCAAACAATTATGTACTACAAAAAGTATCAAAGGAGAAAAAAACCAGGTACCGTCAGTTGGTAACTGTATGTTTTAGCAGAAAAAACCGTTAATGTATGTCATCAAGGTATCAAGGTGAGTACCGACCTCAGATGGTAGCTCAATGACTTCCAAACGTGCTTAGTATTAAAAAAGCCCTCACACCTCTCCTTGAAATGCACACATATAGGAAATAAACCCATAGACTAAGTGAGGGGCCAGAGCACCTTGTTGACTGGATATTATATGTTCAGTCTGAATATTGTTGAGTTTGAAATCGGGATGCTGCTCTAAATATTGTTGACTGTGAATATTACTGAGTCTGATATTTGGCCAGTCAGATATCTTTGTTGACTTTGATTATTGCTGAGTCTGAATATTGCTGCGTCGGATTATTTGTTGAATCTTTACTGGGTCGGAATATTGCTAGGTCGGATTTTGGTTAGGTCGGATTTTGCTGACTCTGATATTTTATGTCAAGAACATTTTTCGGTTGGACAGTTATAACCATCAATTGGTACTTGTATTGGGATGATTTTTGAGAAGGAGAATGCGAGAGAAGCTTTAGCCATGGTGTCTGTTTGATCTTTCTCTATGTTTTGTTTGCTGACTCTGAAGTTATCTAAATGTGTCTTTTGCTCAGTCTGATCAGGGAGTGAGTATCTATTTTCTGTTTGAGAGCATGTGTGAGATAGAGACTCTTGTGTTGTTGAACCCCAACACATTTGGCGATCCCGTTGGGCCACTCAAGGTTTAGCCAATATATTTGGTGAACCTACTACCATTGTTTGTGTGTTGTGTCTGACATTCTTGTCTTGTTGATTACCTATTCTAGTGGTATGTCCGTTGGGTCTGATTACCTTTTGTGTCAGCATTCAAGGTCGGTCTTTGTGTTTCACGAGAGTGATGATGCTATGAAAGAACCTATTCTGAAGGAGAAATTGTTGGACCGAGGAGCGAAAATTCAGGAGTAGCAGATCATGTTTGATTAGAAGCGTTGCTAAAGATTCAAAATTCAGATTTTGCTGCTATAAGTGCTGCAGATTCAGGTTGCATAGATTCAGTAAGATGTTGCAGATTCAGGTTGCACACATTCAATAAGGTGTTGTAGATTCAGGCCGCACAGATTCAGAATGTGCAAAATGGCGGATGATTTTGCAGAGACAAAATAACAATTTCTTGAAATTAGAGAGAGAAATCTGATGCTGAATCTGATGTTGATAATCAGATCTATCGAAGCAAACAAACTCAAGAATGGTATCTTTCACTGGATTTTTCCAAACATAAAAATACATCACTAAAGTAAAATATCCCAATCAATTAAATGGACTATGCGGATCCTGGTACAACATTTGTGGCTCTTCGTTTAGCAAATTTAATGGGTCTTGGATTGGTGTGGTACACCGATCTTGAGGGCTAAACATGATTGGTGTATGTTATGGGGGGGTAAAAGGAAGAAAGAGAAATGTGAGGCTTGCATGAGTAAGAAGCATGAGGTGGATGATTGTCCGTGTGTAGTTGATGTGTGCTCAAAGAGAGATGCTTGTAGGAAGTGGTGCATGGTGGATTTGTGCACAAAACTTCATAAAATTATTCACAAATTGCATAAACCAACTTCCTATAACAAAATGGAAAGAGCCTTAGAGAAGTTAGATGAATTTTAAGATGACTTGGAGAATGCATATAAATGGCTAGATGATCATAAAGGGGATAGGCGAAAATCATGTTCTAGCAGAAAGAAGGTTTTCAAGTTGCAAAAAGCATGTGAGAAGCTGAGGGATACATATGAGAATGAGTTTGAAGGGGATTTGAGTGATGATGACGATGATGGATGGAGGATGGATCCCGTAATCCACCAAGTAGGGATACCAAACATGGAGGAGAAGGAGGTGCAAAAGGAGGTTGGCAAAAAGATCCTAGAAGAGCCCCTAGATACCCCTAACCTACCAATAGAGTATACCCATGGAGTGGAAGAGGAAGAACCATTGCTTAAATTTATGTTGTTTGCATATGGAAAATGTTGTTACCCTATTTGTGGGGAGAAGCATGTCATACATAACCATGATGTTGTTGATGTTATTCAAAGAACACTTGAAGCGGTGGATAGTGAGATGAATGCATTGGAGAAATTGATGGAAATTAAGTTTTTTGAAATCAGATTTGCTCAGGCGGAATTTATGAAAAACATATCAGTTCAAGAGGATCACCTACATGTGAAAATGTTTCCAAAAGGTGTTTGGTGCCTAGATTACAAGAAACTGATTTTCAGAGTCAGATTCTCATGTTTCAGAGGCTAATTCTGCTAATGTTTACTTCATGCTCTTGGAGAATGGACATACTTATTTAGTTTTGGTTTCATAAGTTCATTTTCTATGAGCTCTCATGTGATATAATCCCTTGGGGAATGTTTGTGTGATGTTTAGTTTCTCTCTATGATGTATTTTGTGTACCTTGGTTTAAGTACTAGGCACTACACTTTGCTTCATATGAAGATCCTAGCATTGAGTTTGTCATAGTGCTGTATGGTGTATTTGTATATCTTGGAAAAGGTTCCAAGCACTATACTTTATGAGAAGTATGTGAGAAATATGTGAGCAGTATGTGAGCAGTATGTAGTTATCATCTTTGTGAGCATTATGTAGTTATCCAATATAGCCCATTCTAGACTGTTGATTAGAATCCATGCTTCTCGTATCAACGTCAACTTATGAGGGCATTTGTTGAGGTAAGAATTTAGTTGACACTCATATTGAGAAAAATCCTTAGACACAAAGCATGCAACCCCAGGTAAGCCTTTACTGACACTCATATTGAGAAAAATCCTTAGACGCCAAGCATGCACCATTATGTGCATAATTCTCTTTCCCCATGGAACCCTATAGCCTCTCACACATGCTACTCACTGCATGATCACTGTATACCATACACTTGATAGCCACATGCTACTTGTGATAGCTCACTTGACCCTTTCCATTACCATATGTGGTGCATATCCATCC
The DNA here is from genome assembly GCF_014529385.1 of Adiantum capillus-veneris. NCBI lineage: Eukaryota > Viridiplantae > Streptophyta > Polypodiopsida > Polypodiales > Pteridaceae > Adiantum > Adiantum capillus-veneris. The sequence continues at coordinate 104,623,960 of NC_140949.1, read as the reverse complement.
ACTCGTTGATTCCATTCCTCCAATTTGAGTATATATAATGGCACTACCCAAAGCTTGTAATAACTCTCACTTTCTATGATCAATCAAGCAAGTTAGCATATCTACATTGTGTATTCAGATCTTTCTAATCTACCTATGATTTAATGCTATTGCATTAGCACAACACACCCACTTCCTATCATTTCATATGTGTGTGCATGTATGTGTGTGTGTGTGTGTGTAATTTATATGTATGTATATGTGTATGTGTATGTGTATGTGTTTGTGTTTGTGTATGTGTATGTGTATGTGTATGTGTGTGTGTGTGTATGTGTATGTGTATGTGTTTGTGTTTGTGTTTGTGTATGTGTATGTGCATGTGTATTTAAGTGTGAATGTGTGTGTGCATAAGTATGTGAGTATATTGTGTGTAATCTTGGAAGCACAGAGAGAGAGAGAGAGAGAGAGAGAGAGAGAGAGAGAGAGAGAGAGAGAGAGAGAGAGAGAGAGAGAGAGAGAGGTGGGACACACACACACACACACAAAGTGTGTGTGTGTGTGACAATCTTGGCTATGATAGCCATAGCCACACACTACAATACGTCGCACAAAAATCAACGCAGATATTGATGGGCCAAAGTTTGTTTTAAAAATAAAAACCCTAGTATAGCGTTGGTATAAGCATTGGCATCATATCGTCAAAATATGCATCAATACGTGAAAACCATCGAAATAGGCACCAAAATACACGTCGATAGAAACACTGAAATAAGCCCCAAAAATTAAAGGCGACATATTGAAGATAGGCACAAGGACATGAAGGATTTTTTACCATAAATAAAACATGATTTCATAACCGTAAGTATAACCATAACGTGATTTCCAAACCATATTTGCAAAACCGTAAACATAATTTGCTTGCCATACCATAACCATAACATGATTGCTATGCGATAACCATAACATAATTTCCAAACCATATTTGCAAAACCATGACCATAACCTGCTTGTCATGCCATAACCATAACATGGTTGCCATACCATCATTGCAAAACCATAACCATAACTTGATTTCCAAACCATAATTACAAAACCATAACCATAACCTGCTTGTCATATCTTAACCATAATAGCCATACCATCATTGCAAAACCATAACCATAACCTGATTGCCAAACCATAAGCATAACATGATTGCCATTCCGTCACAGAAAAACCATAACCATAACCTGATTGCAAAACCATAACCATAGCATGTTTGCCATACCATGATTGCTATTCGATAATTGCAAAACCATAACATAATTTCCAAACCTTCTTCTTCCTTTATCTTGTACACCCATTTGTTTTGAAGTGCCCGCTTACCTTTAGGCAACTCAACCAACTCCCATGTTTGGTTCTGATGTAGTGAGTCCATCTCCACTTGCATGCTCTTCGTCCATTCTTCTTTGGATTCATGTTGCATAGCTTCTTCATATGATTCCGGCTCTCCAGAATCTGAGATCAAGAGATGGTTGAAGGAAGGAACAAACCTTTCTGGAGGTCTACTTGCTCTTGTAGATCTTCGGGGAATAGGTTGAGGCTCCTCATTTGGTTGATGTTGTTGCACATTGTCACCGTTTGCAGTCCTTGAGTCTTCACCGTCCTCAAGCTCCATGTACTCATCACCTGTTTCTTTTGTTTGTTTTCTTTCCAAGTAATCTTTGTACATATTTTGTTCATTAAAAATTACATCTCTACTCCTTAAGATTTTACCATCTTCAGGATTCCATAGGCGATACCCAAAGTCTCCTTCTCCATAGCCAATGAAGAAACACTTTTTGGACTTTGCATCTAACTTTGATCTTAGGCTTCTATCTATGTGCATGAAAGCCTCACACCCAAACACTTTGAGAAATGCATAATTCACCGGTTTACCTGTCCATGCCTCTTCTGGAACTCCCCCATCCAATGCCGTTGAGGGTGACCGATTGATTAAGTACACAGACGTACTTACAGCTTCCGCCCAAAGTTCAAGCGGTAGGCCTGCATGTAGCCGCATGCTTCGTGCTCGTTCCATAATTGTCCTGTTCATCCTTTCCGAAATCCCATTTTGTTGAGGTGTCCTTGGGGTTGTCCTTTGCCTCTGAATTCCATTGCTAGCACAAAAGCTTTCAAAAGCTTGGCTGCAATATTCACCTCCATTGTCGGATCTGAGGCATTTAACCTTGGTACCTGTTTCATTCTCCACAAAGGCTTTCCACCTTTGAAATATGGAAAATACATCGGATTTATTCTTCATGACATAAACCCATGTTTTTCTAGTCGCATCGTCTATGAATGTTACATAGTACAATGAGCCACCAAGTGATGGTGTACTTGCAGGACCCCAAACATCAGAATGAACCAACTCAAGTTTTTTATTTTTTCTTTCATTTCCTGATTTTTGAAATTTTACCCTCTTTTGTTTACCATAAACACAATCTTCACAGAACTCTAAGTCCACTTCTTTCAAACCTGGTAGAAGCTTCTTTGTTTGAAGGATTTGCATTCCTTTGGCACTCATATGCCCAAGTCGGTAGTGCCACACCGCACTGTCAACTTCTGTAGTTGTTGCACAAGCTGAAGGTTGCGTGCTAACAGCACACAAGTAAAGTGTACTGACTTTTTCACCCTTGGCAACCACCAAAGATCCCTTTGAGATCTTCCATACCATAACCATAACATGATTGCTATGCGATAACCATAACATAATTTCCAAACCATATTTGCAAAACCATGACCATAACCTGCTTGTCATGCCATAACCATAACATGGTTGCCATACCATCATTGCAAAACCATAACCATAACTTGATTTCCAAACCATAATTACAAAACCATAACCATAACCATAACCTGCTTGTCATATCTTAACCATAATAGCCATACCATCATTGCAAAACCATAACCATAACCTGATTGCCAAACCATAAGCATAACATGATTGCCATTCCGTCACAGAAAAACCATAACCATAACCTGATTGCCAAACCATAACCATAGCATGTTTGCCATACCATGATTGCTATTCGATAATTGCAAAACCATAACCATAACATGATTGCCATACCATAATCATAATCCTACATAAAATAAAAATCCATAAACGTAAGCATGAAACAATACATGTATACAATGAATGAGCACAACAGTATTAAGAAGACCACAGCTACAAAAAAAATAAATGTGGAGGATGTCACCCTCATGGTAATGCCTCCCAATCAAAGGCATCTCCCTCATCCTGCAGCTGGGTCAAAAGAAAACAAGTCCATGCTTGTACCCATACTTCTCCTCTCAAAGTGTCAGAGGACGCTTCACGAAAACTTTTTGCAAAATAAACAATTAACCATAAGATAAATCTTCAAATAACATATACATATTTGACAATTTAAAGCATACATGTAATACTTACAAACTCATGCCAAAGTGTTTCGTAGTCCCCACTCCCCAGATGTGACGCTCCATCGGACTCCAAACGTGCTCTGGCTGCATCTCTCTGCTAATAAAATCTCTGAGGATTGTCCTGTGTCTCTCCTGCATTCCCCGCCCACTCCTCTCTATCCAACCATGCCAGCTTTGAATTGTCGGCCTTGTACCTATCTCTTGCCTCTGACCAACGGTAGGACATTGTGGCAATCACTACGCTCAAGATCGAGTCATTCAAGACTAGATCATACCCCTCTACCGGCTTGTACTCTCTGTAAATAGCCTCGATGATGTAATTCTTTATTTCAGCATCTTGATCATCCCAAAGCTCCATCACAGAGTGGCGTAAATTGAACTATAAAGATCTACCAAATCCTCTGTCGCATGGCATTCCCGACCCTATTTGCCACAATAGCCCCATCCCTGGTCTTGTACACCTTGCTAGGGTCATGCTCGTGTGATCCCCAAGGTGTGTGTGGTGTGCCAATTGGTGAAATATGTACTGAAGAGAGTGGTGGATACTCTCTGGTGGTGTGGACACATCCATAGAACCGCTACCAGAACAACCACCACCTCCAGAACAAAGCCTACCTCGTGGCGAAGAAGAAACAACCATCGGTGTAGGGGGCACACTCGACTGAGGTGTAGGACCAGTTAGTGTAGAGGCACACTAGTCCTAGGCATAGGGGAGGCCATAGTAGGTCTAGAGAAACCATCTCCCCAAAGGTTCTGTGCATAAGCAACCTGCTCTGTTGTGAACTATGACAAAAAGGAGCCCATCTACTCCTGTGGCATGCCGATCAGAGTGACAGATTAAAAACTAAAACTAGGAGAGTATGTCTTGTCGTCATCGACCATGGCTACATATACACAAATAACAGAGATACAATATGCTAGTTCACAAAAGAAAATCTTAAGAAATGCAAATAATAGAAAAACAAATCTGCAACACAACTCATTATATCTATCCAGTGTTGTTGACTAAATAAAAGAGTTCCTATCAAAAATTAGAGTCAATCTCTCATCTTCTATGAGAGCTGATGCACCGAAGATGTCTATCTCAATCTGTACTTTTGCATCTTTGTCATCAAAGTTTACTTCTTCGTCGCTCTCTGCATCAACTTGCGTATTTGAAAACTCATTTCTAGGGGCAGGCATTTGCTCACCACTGACCTTCAGCTCAAAATTCTTTGTTCATGAAGCTCTTTGACCTCAACTTCCAAACCTTCACAGGCTTGCTTGCTCCGTGGAGCAACTTGAATAACGTAGAGCTAGCGCGGTTTAGATATATCTTTTTCATCATTTTCTCTCCATAATGGATCTATTGTGAGGACAGCTTGTTCACAATGATGTGGAAGTACAAATGTATCCCGCGCATTTGTTCACACCTACCTAGAGTTCACTTGAATCAGTCCACTCTTATCGCTACGCACATTTGCATTAGGGCAGCTGGTAATGACATCAAAGATAAAAATATCAAACTTCCTAAAGTTGATCTTCAAGATATCTTGGATGTAGCCAAAGTATTCAAGTTGGCTACTCTTTGTGTTCTCATCTTTGGCACTACCCCAAATTTCTTGGATGAAGCTTGCTTTAACACCATTGTCAAAGGTGACCCTTTGTTCATCTATCCGTTGCAGTCTAGAGTGTCTCCCATGCAATCACAAAACTCCATATTTGTGATAGTGCAGCCACATATATGAAACGAGCTTAAAGTTACTAAACTTATGTGATCATGTGGACCTACAAAAGGAAGTTGTGAAAATAATTACATGCCAATCGCAACTCCTTCACATCTCCTCTTTCTCTTCAGTAATCAACACTCCGTTCCTCTTTGCCTCTGAGATTGTCGCATCTAGCCACTACCCAGTAGAAGGTCAAGCAATTTCTGAAATAATATATGGAAAAGGAAGATTTCTAGTGGCACGATTATTCTTGAATTGCAAGTGATCTGTCAAGCATTGTTGCTTTTCCCCTTTGTACCTCTCTAGTCACTTTTGCATGACGTCTGAGTTAAGAAGACAAAATCTCATAACCTTTTCTCGCATTGTGATATCCATATTCCTAATGATGCCTTGTACCTGCGGCTCATCCCCTGTCACCTTGACGTTGACCTCAGTAGTCCACATTTTGGTATCTCTAGATCAATTGAGCCCAAAAATTCACTAATGAGAACAAGAGACTCTTGTACAAGCAATCCTTCGGCCATGCTACCCTCGGGGCAAGCCCTTTGATGAACGAACCCCTTTAATGTCTTCATGAATCTCTCCAAGAAGAACATCCACCTGCTATGGACTACCCCAACAATTGCAACTTCACCGACCAGATGCATAAGTAGATGCATTTGGATGGTAAGAATGTTTGTTGTAAAGTACTTCTCCACCATACACATTGCTTCAATAGCATTTAAAAATGCTACATCTATGTTGTCTTTTCTTATCTCTTTTGAACTGATACAATGTACCAACTCACTGCTTTTATAGATTGTTCTTCTAATGTCATCTGTTAGACAATCCTTTATGAAAATTGGTAAGATAAATTGCAAGAATTTATACCAATTGTGGAACTTAAGACCACTAAGGTTTTCATCTCTAGTAAAAGTCGTTTTCAAATATCCCATGCACCCACTGGGAGTCTTGGGAGTCTTAAATGAAGATATAGTCTTCTTCACTTGTTTCTCTTTTGCACGACTCAAAACCCATGGACCTTTTGGTATAGCAAACTTTCCATTCGGTTTATGTTGAGGCCACATCTCTGGCATTTGACCCATAGCCTGTAGGTCATCTCTTTGGGCCTTGCTCTCCCTTTTTCCAATGATGATTTTTCATAAGATCTTGCCCACATTCTTGAAAATGTGCATTGGGTTGAGCAGATGATTAATCAAAAGGTCACTCCAATACGAGAGCTAGTTCATGGAAAATAGAAAGCTTTTCATGCACGGTGGCTTGAAATCTCCCCTCTCTAACCACATGTCTTTCCAATTGCTCGCTTTCAACGGATGCATGTCAAGTTTGCATATGTTTGTTCCATGTAGCTCATGTTCTTCAAGAAAAAATCTACCATGTTCCTTGTAAATTGCCTTTCTCAAACGATAAGAGCAATAGTAGCCAAGTCGAGGATCACATTTTGGACATGCATGATTTTTGGAGTAACTCAAGTCTGGAAAATCATAAAATTAACATAAAAGCAAATTGGTATATCTAGGAATAGCATATACATGAGAGTTTTGAAGATACTTACCTGAACACTCGCCGAAGCCTGGCCAATCGTGCATAGTCCACATGGGAATGCCTTGCACATGTACATTTTTTCGTCCGATTGCTTCGGACATGTCAAGCACATCAATCCCTATCCACAAGATTTGGACCTCTTCTATAAGTGGTGCCAGATAGATGTCCATGCTCTTTGCATTGTACTTTCCTAGGACAATCAATGACAACAACAGATGGCCCTTCTTCATAGCCAGGCATGGTGGAATATTCTAATTAACTAATCAAACAGGCCACGTGCTCCATGAAAAACTCTATAATCCAAATGGGTTTACTCCATCCATTGTCAGACCAAAATGGATACATCAAGGCTCACCCTTAAATGTAGGCCATCTTTCCTTTGTGTACTTCCATACGTGCACGAGAGTCAATAGGTACCCGCATCACATCATCTGTCGATCTATTATTTAAGTGCCATGTCATCAAAGTAGCTATAGACTTGCACCTGACCATGCTCTTTATTCTTGGAATGATAGGAAAGTGTCAAAGGATCTTTGCAAGGACAAATTTTTCTTTTGTGTCCTCTCTAGACTTGTTTGATCCACAATTGGGACATTGTTCCAAATTTGCATACTCATTGCAAAAGAGTATACAATCATTGGGACATGCATGAATTGTGTAATAATCGAAGTCCAAGCTAGTAAGAAGTTTTTTAGCGGCTAGACGGGTATGGACATGTGATTGCCTTCTAGCAAGACTTTTTTGTTGAGAAACCTATCATAACATCAACAAGTGAACACAAAGATCATATTATGGAACTATAAATTGGACTTTGGCATGCTTAGGATATAATATATTTACCTACAAATCTTTGTAACGAAGGCATCAAACCACCTGTACATAGACTGTAGATTCACCATTGCCAAAGCGGTACGGAGAACTTAGATTTTTGCACCATTATAAAGTGGCATACATGCAAGAGTCTACATCATCTTGCCCTCTTTATCGTTGCTATCATGTCGTCGATATGGACAGGATGGCTGCGGTTGGTTTGCAGTGCTTCCTTGAATGTCGTCACCTTCTAGGTTTTTTCAATGATGGGATCCATGTCAAAGAACGTGTCTAACATTTGCTCCATCTCAACTTCTTGAAATGTGGAATCGGGCATTTGTGGGATGAACTCTGTCCATAGCTATTTGTGTCTTCTTTGGGATGAAATTGAAGCAATATCTACTTGCAAGGGTTGATCTACTACCTTTGGACCATGAGATAAGTAATGCAGATCTTGTAGTTGCTCTATGGAAAAGAGACCATTATTACGTATGTGATGATCACTATTTTTTTGTTTTCGAAAGATCCGATGCTTGAAACGTGCACAAGGACGCGCCATCCTACTGTCTATACTTTGTCTACGAATGATCCAACAAATGAACAAATCACTCTTGTTATAAGTACACACCAGTAACTACATGATAACCTCATATTCACTAGCCATGCCCAATCCCCATATACCTCAGTCTAGAGGTGCATGGAGATCAGGACCACCAGATAATAATGTTGTCTTTATTGGTCAATGCCTTAGGGTTCGACATAAGTCTGGTTTTAAAGTCTTTTTGTATTTTTGAAATTTGTTTGTGTTTTTGAAGTCTATATGTGTGCTATTGAAGTCTGTTTGTGCTATTTTACTTCGTTTGTCGTAGTAGTCAGTTTGTGTTTTTGAAGTACACAAGTCGTTTATGAAGGCCGTTGAGTTTTTTTAAGCCCGTTTGCAGTTTTTATACCATTTGTTGCTACCTCTAACAACCTCACATTCTCTAGCCATGCCTGATCTTTGGACATTTCGATCTAAAGACGCACGGAGATCAGGACCACCGGGTAATTATCTCGTCTTTATTAGTCAATGCCTATATTTTAGGGTTTGACATAAGTCTATTTTTGAATTGTTTGCATTTTTGAAGTCTATATGCGCTATTGAAGTCCGGCCGTCTACGTTAAAACACAACCAGAAGATGGAGGCTGTAAATTGAAAGCTACTTCTTCCTACTATAAAAAAAAGGATAAAAAGTTTACCAACCACAACTAGGGAAATACAATAGACCATTGAAATCTAGATATAGCACTACTAACAATGATCCTCTTGTTTGCTATGTAACATTTAATGGCCCAGTAACTTGTGTGTAGCGGAAAATAGCATGAACATAGTGAGCATTTCATTAGAATGGATTCCTAATGAGATTAACAAGAGTGCTTGGGTGGAGAGAGCAACAAAAAACATAAACACCTAGTTAGATAGCATGAACAATACTTCAAAACAGAGAGAAATTAAGCAATTAACAACAGTTGAGGACCGGATTTTCATGGAGCCGGTCCCCTCTCCAAAAGGCTTTGTATTATGGTTCTCCCATCAAGAGAGACATTTTACAATACAATTTTTTGTGTTCCTTCAATACTAGCTAGTGCAATGAAGATGGAAACTTCATTGCACTACGCAAAACACTTATCAAACACAACATCAATTCCCTCACGGTCTCAGACCCAAGACCTCACACACCTTCAAAGATGGTGAGAGCTAGCGGGGTATGAGAGTAGATTGAGAGGAAGAAGGAGTATTCTTATGAGAAAGACGTACATCTCCTCACATAATCACTCATATTAGCATAGCTTAGCTTAGTAATTAGCATGGTAGAGGAGATGAGCATGCATTGAAGCTTGTTTCTTGGTTGGATTTGCATCACAAAGCCAAGAGTTGTTGGTGTAGGCCTCCCTTCTCACAAGCTTGGAGTAGGTGATAAGCTTTCCATTAAAGCTTGAGAAGGGGAGAGAGTCTTGTTTACTTCACACATGAGCTAGTGTGAGTGTGTGTGTCAATAATTCCTTGCAAAAATCAGCCCTCTCTCTCTCTCTCTCTCTCTCTCTCTCTCTCTCTCTTGGTTGACCCCTCTTGCTATTTTCTCTTGCTCGCATCCTATTGGACCTCCCGAGGCTTAGCCAATGGTAATTAAGCACCATAAGTGATAGCCTTCTGACATGTGTCCCCCTTTCCCCTTTTGTGAGAGTTTTAGGTAATTATTTAATTCAACTAAACTCTCATTGGACCCCTTTGCCTCCTGGCCAATAGGAATCAGTCAAGCCATTGGGCTGTTGAATGCTCATTGGTCCCCTTGGGAGACTGTCCAATAGTCTTCTAGAGAGCTTAATTCTTATTGGTTATTTTATTAAGTGTTTTTAAATTAATTAAACTAGATTTACTCTAGCCTAATTCTCATTGGTCCACCTCCAAGGCCATCCAATAGGATTTTTAATACACCTTGTGGGCATCTGGGCTAGGGAGCTGCTGACATGTGTCCCTCATTCCCTTTGTGTAAAGGGAGCTTGTGTGTGTGTGTGACTTTCTCTCTCATCCCCTACTTGCAAGGCTCGCCCCCTCCTATGTAGGGATTGCTAAAGACTTTTTGGACACACATAAAGCATCCAATTCCCCCAATGTTTTGACCTTTGGACACAACCTTTAAATTTTGGAACCTTAGCATTTTGGAAGTCTTAATGGGTTGAACCTTAGGGTCTTTTAAGCCCATTGTTGCACATGGCTCTTTTATAGATGGCCCCCCCTTTGGATCCCTATTTTCCCGATTAAAGGAGTAACTGAAGCTTCTTGCCCCTTGAAAGCACCGTCGGCGGGTAGGACATCTCCCATCTCATAGGCTTGCATGCCTAGCTTGGTGGCCAACTCTATAGATATAAAATTGTAAGTAAAGCCGGGGTCAAAGAGAATAAAAGCATCATGTTATCTTACCTTTCTCCTAGCATGGCATAGAGGAGATCCTTTGTAGTGAGTTTCCATTAGGAGGAAAGTTGGCCTCAATTTTGGGCCCTGTAAGAAACGCCAACTCAGCATAGAGAGAGGTAATCTTGGAAAATATGAAAGTAGTTTTTTAGAATTCTATTTTGCATAGTACACACGTGAAATTTTGCTCGATCACTTGAATGCATGCTTGTACATAATTCTTTTTGAACTTAAGTGTGCACAAAAATCTATGTTCCTAAATCTTAATGAGTGATGTGATGTACAATGAAATAAAACACGTCACAAAGATGTTTTCAAAATACAAAAAGAATACCAAGAATGCATCCGAAACGTCAAAAAACCTTCAGATAGCACTTTAGAATGTTGAAATCCGACGTCTCTAGCTCAAGATTTTGCATTTTTAAGCCTCGGGGTCTCATGAGGTCAGAACCAAGTGAGTAGAGGCCCCAGGGACCCCTCAGGGGCCTCTATTCGCTTGGTTCTGACTTCTTCTTAGTCTTTAATAGTACCTATCAATCATTATCAAGTACGATCCATTCAAATTTAAATTGCAAGTAGCTCATGAAAAGGTGATTGATGCGTGTGTGAGTTGCACACGTACAAGTACCAAACTTTATAGGATAGCAACAGCATGTCATAAAAAGACGTTCGGTGCTTGTGCAAGATGTCACTATCAAGAACCTTCTTTTTCTAGTGATAGGGATAATTTCACCCAAAAGGTTTTCATGGACATTTTCAAAAATAAGAACAAAGGCTTTTTCAACGTAACGTTAGCCTTCTTCCTATTGGCTAAGGAGCATTCTCTCACTAGAGCTAAAAGGCCTGAAAATGAGTCCAACTTTCTCCTAATGCTCCTCTTGGATTTCGACCAAGGTAGCTTTAGGAGGATCATGGCGGTTGTTCTTTTGGGGACAAGCGTGGTATGTATGCCCTTGTTCGCCGCACTTGAAACACCGGTTATCCTTGTGATAATGCTCAAGATCTTCAGGAGAGAGTTCATTTTTGCCTTTATAAACTCCCTTTTCTTTAGCTTTGTTGAAGTTACCTTTAGGAGACTTTTGGACAGTTTCCTTCCCCTTAGGCTCATTGGAACCCTTGTTTTCAGGGGGCGTAGAATTTCTCTTAGCCCCTATTTGGAAATTGATTTGAGAGGCCACCATAGTATGATGTATTACTGCCGATATGGTGCGTGGCCTTTGGGAGTTGACATACTCCACCATTTCTTCGGTTAAGCCCGCACAAAATTGCTACTTTTGCTCTCCAAAAGCCAACTTTTTCAAGATAGTGGCTTTGAGTTGTAGGTCCCAAAACTTGTCTACATATTTGTGGATGGATTCATAGGGAGAGAGCTTCAAGCTTCACCATTCGGTGAGTACTTTGTCTTTGGCATTGGTGGCCAAAAACTGTTTCATAGTGGAAGCTCTTAAAGCTTTCCATGTTCGTGGAGCTTCACCGTTGACCCGTAGGCTAGACCACCGTTGTCTGGCGGACTTTTGAAAGTGCATAGCTATATGGTGTAGCTTAGAGGACTCCGTGAAGCCCTCATCTTCGAACACTGCATCGAATTGTTGGATAAAGGCCAAGACTTTGTCCGTAGCACCAAAAGTGCCATCATAGGTAAGGAAAGAGATGCTCTTCCCTCCCTCTTTGAACTTCTTGAGCTTGGATGACCTCTTCCATGCGGCATAGGATTTCCTATAGCCTCTTCTTTTTGATGGTTCAAAGGTTGCACCATCACTTTCTTCAGAAGATGAAGAATTTGAGGAAGATGGAGAAGAGGGTGACATCTTTCTCGCCTTTTTCTTGCCTTGATCTTCGTTGTCTTGACCATCACTTTCATTAGAGGAAGAGGATGAAGAAGATGGAGAAGAGGGTTTCCTCTTTCTCGCCTTTTTCTTCTCTTGCTTTTTGTCATCCCTCTTCGAAGTATGGTGTGGAGAAGTATGCGATGGTCTTCTCCGTTTTGGAGGTGATGGAGAGCCTTTAGCCCGCCGTCTTCGTGGAGCCATCTCCATCGAGGTGGCAGGAGACTCACTTCTTTCTCGTTCCTTCGGTAGAGGCTCTTGAATTCTCCTTTGAGAAGGAGATACATCATCAAGGAGAAAATTTCTGAGCCCTTCATAGGGATCCTCTTCTTCTTCCCGAATCGGAGAGAGACCTCTTTTGAAAGTCTCACAAGGAGGCTTCCTAGGTGTTCTCTCATCATGGTGGGGAGCTTGGAGAATCCCATGAGCACAAAGTTGCCGTTGCACTTCACTTTGGAGGGATGGATTACCCATGGCTTGTTGAAGCCTAGAAACAAGATAGTTAACAAGTATCGGGACATCATTAGTAGCTTGCACATTAGCAAAATCAAAGTTATCAACATTAATTTAACTCTCTTTTCCTATTGTCAGCCATTCTAACAACTTTTAGGTGTAAACTTTTTAGGTGTACTTTGGCACTTCAAGCCCTAGTTGTTGCTCCTCTTTACCCCTTTAGAAAAAGAACTCAAGCTACTGTACCCGTGGCTCGAATACCATTAATTGCAAGCAATAGAAGAGAGGGTTGTTCCACACCAAAACAACACCGCCTCCTGTCAAGCTTCTAATAGCTCAATAGTGGTTAAGCCGTAGGCAAGTCCCATAGGACTCCACTATTAAGACCATAGCTCTCGACGGTGATGCGCCGTTAACTGCACAAAGGCAGGCGCATTGCAAGGCTGAAAAATCCCTATTCTACTTACTCACATGCAATTAATGGTACCAACCATTTATAGCTAGCTTGAGGACCTCCCTTCTTGAGCAAAAAAAGAGAAACCTTGTCCTCTGATACCAATGTAACATTTAATGGCCTAGTGACTTGTGTGTAGCGGAAAATAGCATGAACATAGTGAGCATTTCATTAGAATAGATTCCTGATGAGATTAACAAGAGTGCTTGGGTGGAGAGAGCAACAAAAAGCATAACACGTAGTTAGATAGCATGAACAATACTTCAAAAGAGAGAAATTAAGAAATTGGCAGCAGTTGAGGACCAGGTTTGCATGGAGCCTTTGTCCCCCCTCCAAAAGGCTTTGTATTATGGTTTCTCCCATCAGGAGAGACATTTTACAATACAATTTCTTGTGTTCCTTCAATACTAGCTAGTGCAATGAAGATGGAAACTTCATGCAGTACGCAAAACACTTATCAAACATAACATCGATTCCCTCGTGGTCTCAGACCCAAGACTTCACACACCTTCGAAGATGGTGAGAGCTAGTGGGGTATGAGAGTAGATTGACAGGAAGAAGGAGTATTCTTACGAGAAAGATGTACATCTCCTCACATAATCACTCATATTAGCATAGCTTAGCTTAGTAATTAGCATGGTAGAGGAGATGAGCATGCATTGAAGCTTGGCTCTTGGTTGGATTTGCATCACAAAGCCAAGAGTTGTTGGTGTAGGCCTCCCTTCTCAAAAGCTTGGAGTAGGTGATAAGCTTTCCATTAAAGCTTGAGAAGGAGAGAGAGTCTTGTTTACTTCACACATGAGCTAGTGTGAGTGTGTAGGTGATAATGTCTTTGAAAAACCAGCCCCCCTCTCTCTCTTGGTCGACCCCTCTTGCTATTTGCTCTTGCTAGCATCCTATTAGACCTCTCAGGCTTAGCCAATGGTAATTAAGTAGCATAAGTGGTAGCCTTCTGACATGTATCCCCCTTTCCCCTTTTGTGGGAGCATTAGGTAATTATTTAATTCAACTCAACTCTAATTGGACCCCTTTGCCTCCTGGCCAATAGGAATCAGGCAAGCCATTGGGCTGCTGAATGCTCATTAGTCCCCTTGGGAGACTGTCCAATAGTCTTCTAGAGAGATTAATTCTTATTGGTTATTTCATTAAGTGTTTTTAAATTAATTAAACTAGATTTACTCTAGCCTAATTCTCATTGGTCCACCTCCAAGGCCATCCAATAGGAATTGAATACACCTTGTGGGCATCTGGGCTAGGGAGCTGACATGTGTCCCTCATTGCCTTTGTGTAAAGGGAGCTTGTGTGTGTGTGAGACTTTCTCTCTCATCCCCTACTTGCAAGGCTCGCCCCCTCCTATGTAGGGATTGCTAAAGACTTTTGGGACACACACAAAGCATCCAATTCCCCCAACATTTGACCTTTGGACACAACCTTTGAATTTTGGAACCTTAGCATTTTGAAAGTCTTAATGGGCTGAACCTTAGGGTCTTTTAAGCCCATTGTTGAATATGGCTCTTTTACAGATGCCCCCCCCTTTGGATCCCTACTGTGGTCGGTCTGCTAGCTTAACCAATATTCTAGCTTTTTCTCCCCTGGCACTTCCCCATATTAAATGATCAATTTAACATGAGAAAATCATTTAGGAGAGTTAGATATTGATTATTATGACATGCTACCTCATACCAATGATAAATGTAAGAAAAGTCATCCAAGCAGGACCTTGCATGTTATCTCAAATGTGGCATTTCAGTTAGCCCCATAGGTCATACGTCACTTTCAAGGAAGATCATATCATCTCTCTCTCTCTCTCTCTCTCTCCCTCCCCCTAAAACACACACACAGTACACACATATTAAGGTCTTTGAAAATTATTATTTAGAGTCTAGGTACATGGTTACATAGACCTGCGTTATAGCCTAAATTGATCATTTATTTAAAAAGTGAACGTGGTGAGTGATCAATGAATACCACCACCTGGGCCTATTTTCCTTGGTCCTAATATTTGGACTTCTTGTGTTTTTGTGCTCGAGTCTTCCTCCTCATTCATGCCATTTTGACTCTCTTCATTTGTTTCCTCATTGCTCTCATCATTCTCTGTACCACCATTATGGCTTTGGCTCTCTTCGTTCTTATCATTTTCGCTTTGTCCATTTTTGTTTCTACTCTCATTTTGGTGATCGTAGCTCTCCTCATTCTTATTATTATGGCCTTCTTCATTTCTATAGTCATTGCTCTCCCCACTCTTATCATTGTGACTATCCTCATTTTGGTATTCACAGCTCTCCTCGGCATTATCGTTGTAGGTCCCTTGATATTGGTCATCACTGCTCTTCTCGTTCTTGTCTTCATGGCTCTCTTGATTCCAACTATTGTTGCTCTCCCCATTTTTACTATTATTATTGTTTTCTACATTCTTACTACCATTCTCATTTTCTCCATCGTAGCTCTCCTCATGCTTGTCCTTGTCACTCTCCTCATTCTTTTCATCATTTCTCTCTTCATTCTTGTCGTGAGAGCTCTCCTCATTCTTACTATTATAATTATTTTGGTCATCATGGCTGTCCTCATTCTTGTCCTTGTGGCTATCCCCATACTCACTGCTATCCTCATTTTGGTCCCCATAGCTCTCCTCATACTTGTCCCTGTGGCTTTCTTCATTGTCGTCGTCCCGGCTCTCCTCATTCTTGTTGTTATAGCTCTGCTCATTGCTATCATCGTAGTTCTCTTCACTCTTGTCATTGTGGCACTCTTCATTCTTGTTGATGTTACTCTCCCCATTATTGCGACTATTGTCATCTTGGCAGTAGTGGTACTCTTTGGATTGTTCATGATCACCTCTGCCATCATCATCTTCATATTCCTCCTCACGGTAGCCTTGTGGAGACTGCTGGCCGTCTTGGCTGCCATAAGAGGAAGAGGCTTGCGCAAGCTGCTGGAGCAGGAGGATTAATGCAATGCAGAGCAGGGCCAAGGTCCATGATGATCTGCGGCTGCAGCCGCTGATAGCCATAAGTGCAGCGTGGGTATGAAGTAGGGTAAGGACGTACGTTGTGTCTGCGTGTGTGTATGTGAGAGCGCGCTCGTGTTTGCGTGTGTTGTAGCGCAATTTTTTTTGAGGATCAATATATGCCTGCATGGAGGGCCTTTTCTAACCACCAGTGCAGCTGCCAGCTGCATGAGCGTCGCCTTCGCCACCACCCTGTCCAATCACTGCAAGATACCGAGGATGACGTGTAACTGGCAGGAGTACTAGCACGATATAACCCAATCATCTAGCTCCAAGTTGTGTTCCCTTCTCCAATCAACATCCACCTAGAAGGGTACCTGCAACCAATCATCAACTAGTGTCAGATCTTGCAGCCCCTTGAGCCAGCCACCACGTCGATCTGTCGATTCATTCAGCCGCGCGTAAGAGTTCCATGATGACATGGCCATTGTTCCTCGGCTTGGCGTCTCCATAACGTCACGAACTGCAGTTACGACACGGCTCCTTCCCCACACGTCCACGCCCTGCCTAATAGTGCATGTACGTTATCGTAAAAACGTGGAAAACCTGGCTTCATCCTTCACAACGTTCACGTAGATAACGTGCAAATGTGGTGCTTTTAGCCATGGAATGCCTTAGATACACTAGGGGTAGATAGTTGACCCCGATTCTACCCTTAGTTTTTCCATGAGGGGATCCAATGGCCACTCGTGATCCATGACACCAGCAAAGGATCTCCCTTCACGCAACCCTCGTGCGAGATAATGACACCCCCCCTTTCCTCTTTTCGAGGATTGAACCCACAACCTGGGGGATGAGAATCATGCGCCCTAACCACATCACCAACGCACATCGTTTGTGGAATGTAGACGTCTTCCTCGAGGTTTGACGTGCAAACCTATCACAACGAGGGGGAGTACCCAAGTTCACTTTCGTGAACAAGATATACGACGCTTGCATAAGGTCGAGGCCCTAGATTGTCCCCCCCCCCTCGTCCATAAGTGACACGGCCCTTTCTCGAGGGATCTACGGTGGATGTTCAATCCACCGTCGATCTCAATCTTTGCATGGAAAAAAAGATGCGTCCCTAGCCTCCCCGCCTTGGGTTTGACCTCACGACCTCCCATTGGACACCCGCGCTCCTTATCCAGTCCGACTGTCGCGTTTGCTTGTGATGCATGCGAGTCCAGTGCTATAAAACCCTCTTCCCCCCCTCCCCCCCCCCCCCCCCCCCCCCCCCCCCCCCCCCGCCTTCTGCATGGATCTGACAGCCTGAAGCCCTCCCGCCCTGCTGATCGCATTCCCCGCCGTCGATCCCTCGAGTGACACCCCGTGTCACTTATAAACGAGGCCAGGCCCCCCCCTCCACCCCCAAAGTGGGACAATCAAAGAGAAGGGATCAAGGGGTTGGGACGGGTCCACATCCAATCGTAGATTTGGAGACAAAAATTTCACCAAATTGGAGGATTAACTTTGTGCCCTCCTCTTTCCAAGGGGTGCTACCTTAACCATTTCCACTATCATACATTCATGCAAATGTTTGGTCTGCAGAAAAGAAAAACTTCTATCCCCCCTTCCCCCGTTACAAGCAATCCAATTTCACATCTTGAAGATCTCTTTCCAATCGTTGATCCTTTGAGTCATCCCCCCCCCTTCCTTTTGATCGTCGATAAATTTTTCCAACCTTTGAAATTGTTGGGGAGAAAAGCGTAGATTGGGAGCAACATTTGACTTCACGACACCCTCACCCCAAGCCATATGCCTTACCCAACACACTAATGTACACGATGGTGCCAACTTGGGTGCTGTTTCGGGTTCCATGCACATGTGTGCGCAAAGTTCACATCATAGATAGTTTACGTGTAGTTCATAACCAAGTTCAATTTGAGTTCACACATGATCATAAAATAAATTTAAATTTCGTTGTCAACCAAGATTGTTTTGGGTGTGTGACATCAATTCCAACCATAGAGCCCCTCCGAAAGGGAGATGTCTATTTAGTGCCCTGCCCCCCGCCCCCCCAAAAAAAGGAAAACAAAATAGAAAAAAATAAACAAAACAGGCAATCAAACAAAAAAAAAAAAACAAACAAAAATCGAGTGGCACCGAGCATAGTTTGAGAAGAATCTACGAGCATGATTAGGTGATGTAAAGTTAGCAATTGAAAGCTATTGAATTAATGTTAGGTGTGAACTATAGGTGAACCATGTGGGATGGACGTATGGTAGGGTGGAATACTATCTAAGGAAAATTTAGATAAGGCCCATAGATGAAGTCCTCTAATATTGAGTTAGGTCGTGGGTAGCTATAGGGTAAAGGGGCCAATAAGGGTACGGGTACCAGAACAAAGTTGCACCTCCCCCAATATAGAGCCAAAAAATTGGAATATGATTGGAATCTTGGTGATGTTTCTTTCTTTGATTTGTTGAAAAACTGATTATTACTGGGCCTTGCCTGTCTCTAATACGTGAGAGGCTTCATTTTGCATTGGAGAATGCGATACGTTATGTATTATTCTGCAATTGTAGGTAGATTGCGCTCAGATTTTTGGGATGAAATCCTCTCTTCAACACGCATGTTCTGCCCCTCCTTCGACTCGAATTTGATAACGGGGGAGGGAGCTATGGCCAACGCCTCTTAGCTGGCCCACCACTGGCCCCTTTATCCTATAGCTCTTGAATAAAGTAAAGAGCAATTCCTCCTCACACAAAAAGAACATCATTACTCACTTAGTGGCCATGTCAGCTCACTCGTTTGAAATTGAGCAATTGTCCCGTCTGCATGCAGCAAAACTCAACGATCAGTTTTGTGCATGAAGGTCCTTTCCATTCCCCCGACATGTAACTAGAACAAAAGTAGGTATTTTTCCCCCACCCCCCTTTTCCACACGCGCGCACACACACACAGAGTTCTGCATGTGCTCTCAGTATTTTCCCTTGGCAAGATGCCCTACAGTCAAGGCAAGCTGTCTCCATCACCCCCTCCCCCCCCCCTCAAAAAAAAAAAAAAAAGTCTACTTCACTTTGCCCATTTGGTGTGTTGGAATCTAAGTGTGTTTTGCTTTTATGGGTGTCGTGCATGTGCTTGTATGGGTTATCAAAATATATTTATAAAAAATGATTTACAGGCGCTAAAATAGCCAAAAAACACAATAGTAATCAGTATGATTTTCAAACAATTATGTACTACAAGCTATCTTGTATTGCCTAGTTATGTAGTCGCAGAAAAAGTATCAAAGGAGAAAAAAAACAGGTACCGTCAGCTGGTAAGTGTACGTTTTAGCATAAAAAACCCTTAATGTATGTCATCAAGGTATCAAGGTGAGTACCGACCTGAGATGGTAGCTCAACAACTTCCATAGCTGCTTAGTATCAAAAAAGTCCTCACACCTCTCCTTAAAATACACACATATAGGAAATAACCCATAGACTAAGTGAGGGGCCAGAGCACCTTGTTGACAGGATATTATATGTTCAGTCTGAATATTGTTGGGTTTGAAATTGGGATGCTGCTCTAAATATTGCTGACTCTGAATATTACTGAGTTTGATATTTGGCCAGTCAGATATTTGCTGACTCTGATTATTGCTGAGTTTGAATATTGCTGCATCGGATTATTTGTTGAATATTTACTAGGTCGAAATATTGCTAGGCCGGATTTTGGTTCGGTCGGATTTTGCTGACTCTAATATTTTTATGTCAAGAACATTTTTGGGTTGGACAATTATAAGCATCAAATGGTACTTGTATTGGAATGAGTTGTAAGTAGTGGAATGCGAAAGAAGATTTAGCCATGGTGTTCTTTGCTCTGTTTGATCTTTCTCTAAGTTCTGTATGCCGACTCTGAAGTTATCTAACTATGTCTTTTGCTGAGTCTGATCATGGAGTGAGTATCTATTCTCTGTTTGAGAGCATGTTGTGAGATAGAGATTCTTGTGTTGTTGAACCCCAACACATTTGGCGATCCCGTTGGGCCACTGAAGGTTTATTTGGTGAACCTACTACCAGTGTTTGTGTGTTGTGTCTGACATCCTTGTTTTGTTGATTACCTAGTGTAATGGTATGTCTGTTGGGTCTGATTACCTTCTGTGTCAACATTCGAGGTCGGTGTTTGTGTTTCACGAGAGTAATGATGCTATGAAAGAACCTATCCCAAAGGAGAAATTGTTAGACGGAGGAGCAGAAATTCAGGAGTAGTACATCATGTTTGATTAGAAGCGTTGCTGCAGATTCAAAATTTAGATTTTGCTGATATAAGTGTTGCAGATTCAGGTTGCATAGATTCAGTAAGGTGTTGCAGATTCAGGTTGCACACATTCAATAAGGTGTTGTAGATTCAGGCTGCACAGATTCATAATGTGCAAAATGGAAAAAATTTGGATGATTAATTTGCAGAGACAAAGTAACAATTTCTTGAAATCAGAGAGAGAAATCTGATGCTTCATCTGATGTTGATAATTAGATCTCTTGAAGTAAACAAACTCAAGAATGGTATCTTTCATTGAAGAGTGTGGATTGCAAGTTCTCTGAGCAGGAGTAATGAGCGAGCCGAGCCGCCTTCCTTTGTGAGTGTGTGGTAGCATCAAACGGCACGCAGATACCCATGAATGGGGAGATCCATAGCCAGGGAAGAGAGGCCGCCTTCACGGTGTAATGAGGCAGCCTTCACTGGCATGTTAACCTGCCGCGCTTTTTGTGCTAGTTAGCAGTTTCAAGTTAGCACATCTTCAAAAAGTTGGGCGTCCGGTAAATTTTTTACAAATAATATCAAAATTTGTCGGAGGTTGTACATTTGGATTCCTTGTTTCAAGTGCTTTCTATTGATATATCATATGTCATAGATCTTGGAGATGTAGCTCAAGTTATTGTACTAGTTAGCATATGTCAAAATTGTGCTAGTTAGCATTGTCCGGGACATGAAAAAGCATGACAGGTTAACATGCTTTCACCCGCCATGCCAGGGGAAACATATTTTTACCTCTTAGTTTATTACTCAAGGGCTGGGTCCCATGGTCTTTATAAAGTAATGGCATAATTTGAGTAGTATCACTAAAGTGACCTAGCAAAATCTGTGCTAGATCAAAGTGGGGGGGGGGCGTGGTTGGGGGGTGTGGTGTGGAACAAAAAGGGGGGTTTGGGTGGGGATGGTTTGTAATTGATTATAACCAGAATACCTATAGTACCATAGTGTGTGTGTGTGTGTGTGTGTGTTTGTTAGTGTATTTAAGTGTGAATGTGTGTGTGCATAAGTATGTGAGTATATTGTGTGTAATCTTGGAAGCACAGAGAGAGAGAGAGAGAGAGAGAGAGAGAGAGAGAGAGAGAGAGAGGGAGAGAGAGAGAGAGAGAGAGAGAGAGAGGTGGGACACACATACACAAAGTGTGTGTGTGTGTGTGTGTGTGTGTGTGTGACAATGTTGTCATCTATTAGACAATCGTTTATGAAAATTGGTTACATAAATTGTAAGAATTTGTACCAATTGTGGGACTTAAGATCACTAAGATTTTCATCTCTAGTAAAAGTTGTTTTCAAATATCGCATGCACCCAGTGGGAGTCTTGGGAGTCTTAACTGAAGATATAGTCTTCTTCACTTGTTTCTCTTCTGCACGACTCAAAACCCATGGACCTTTTGGTATAGCAAACTTTCCATTGGGTGTACGTTGAGGCCACATATTTGGCATTTCAACCACAGCCTGTAGGTCATCTCTTTGGGCCTTTCTCTCTCTTTTTCTAGTGATGGTTTTTCATAAGATCTTGCCCACATTCTTGAAATGTGCATTGGGCCGAGTAGATGATTAATCAAAAGGTCACTCCAATACGGCATCTAGTTCATGGAAAATAGAAAGCTTTTCATGCAGGGTGGCTTGAGATCTCCCCTCTCTAGCCACATGTTTTTCCAATTTCTCGCTTTCAGCGGATGCATGTCATGTTTGCATATGTTTGGTCCATGTAGCTCATGTTCTTCAGGAAACAATCTACCATGCTCCTTGTAAACTGTCTTGCTCAAATGATAAGAGCAGCAACAGCCAAGTCGAGGACCACATTTTGGACATGCATGATTTCTCGTGTAACTCAAGTCTGCAAAATCATAAAATTAAAATAAAAGCATTGGCATATCTAGGAATAGCATATACATGAGAGTTTTGAAGATACTTACCTGAACACTCACCGAAGCCTGGCCAATTGTGCATAGTCCACATGAGAATGCCTTGCACATGTACATTATTTCGTCCGATTGGTTGGGACACAATCCGTGTCCACAAGATTTGGAGCTCTTCTGTAAGTGGTGCCAAATAGACGTCCACGTTCTTTGCTTTGTACTTTCCTAGGACAATCAATGACAACAACAGATGGCCCTTCTTGATAGCTAGCCATGGTGGAAGATTCTAATTAACTAAGCAAATAGGCCATGTGCTCCATGACAAACTCTATAATTTAAATGGGTTTACTGCATCCATTGCCAGACCAAAATGGATACATCGAGGCTCACCCTTAAATGTAGGCCATCTTTCCTCTATGTACTTCCATACGTGCACGAGAGTCAGTAGGTACCCGCATCACATCATCTGTCGATCTAGTATTTAAGTGCCATGTCATCAAAGCAGCTATAGACTTGCACCTGAACATGCAGCTCTTTATTCTTGGAATGATAGGAAAGTGTCAAAGGATCTTTGCAAGGACAAATTTTTCTTTTGTGTCCTCTCTAGACTTGTTTGATCCACAATTGCGACATTGTTCCAAGTTTGCATACTCATTGCAAAAGAGTATACAATCATTAGGACATGCATGTATTGTGTAATAATCCAAGTCCAAGCTAGTAAGAAGTTTTTTAGCGGCTAGACGGGTAGGGACATGTGATTTCCTTCCAGCAAGATTTTTTTGTTGCAACCTATCATAACATTAACAAGTGAACACAAAGATCATATTATGGAACTGTAAATTGGACTTTGGTATGCTTAGGATATAATATATTTACCTGAAAATCTTTGTAACGGAGGCATCAAACCATCCATACACAAACTCTAGATTATAAAGTGGCATATGTGCAAGAGTTTGCATCATCTCACCCTCTTTATCGTTTCTATCATGTCGCCGATATGGACGGGATGACTGAGGTTGGTTTGCAGCGCTTCCTTGAACATTGTCACCTTCTACGTTTTCTCAATGATGGGATCCATGTCAAATAACGCGTCTAACATTTTCTCCATCTCAACTTCTTGAAATGTGGAATCGTGTATTTGTGGGGTGGACTCCGTTGATAGCTATTTGTGTCTTCTCTGGGATGAAATTGGAGCAATATCTACTTGCAAGGGTTGATCTACTACCTTTGGACCATGAGATAAGTAACGTAGATCTTGTAGTTGCTCTATGGAAAAGAGACCATTATTACGTATGTGATGATCATTGTTTTTTTTTTTTTGAAAGATCTGATGCTTGCAACGTGCACAAGGATGCGCCATCCTATCGTCTATACTTTGGAATGATACAACAAATGAACAAATCACTTTTGTTATAAGTACACACCACTAACTACATGACAATGCATGATAACCTCACATTCTCTAGCCATGCCCAATCCCCGCACACCTCAGTCTAGAGGTGCATAGACATGGGTTCGACATAAGTCTGTTTTTTAAATCTTTTTGGATTTTTGAATTTTGTTTGTGTTTTTGAAGTCTATGTGCGCTATTGAAGTCTATTTGCGCTATTTTACTTCGTTTGTCGTAGTCCGTTTGTGTTTTTGAAGTACACAAGTCGTTAATTTATGAAGGCCGTTGCGTTTTTTAAGTCCGTTTACAATTTTTCTACCATTTGCTGCTAGCTCTAACAACCTCACATTCTCTAGCTATGCCCGATCTTTGGACATTTCGATCTAAAGAAGCACGGAGATTAGGACCACCGGGTAATTATCTCGTCTTAATTAGTCAATGCCTATATTGTAGGGTTCGACATAAGTCTGTTTTTGAATTGTTTTCGTTTTTGAAGTCTATATGCGCTATTGAAGTCCGGCCGTCTACGTTATTTTACTTTGTTTGTCGAAGTTCGTTTGCATTTTTTAAGTACACGTTTCTGAAGTTCGTTTGCAATTTTTCTACCACTTGCCGCTAGCTCTAACAACCTCACATTCTCTAGCCATGTCCGATCTTCGTACACCTCGGTCTAGAGGTGCACAGAGATCAGGATCACCAGGTAATAATCTCGTCTTTATTAGTCAATGACTATATATCAAGGTTCATACCGCCAAACATATAAGTGACTAACCCTACCTTAGTAATGAAGCGGGTAGGCCTAAACATTTCGACGGCAAAGAGGTTGTTAACCTAAGCAGCTAGCCCTGGGTGGCAGGCCCTAAGCGATAAATCTTACTCGGTTTGAATATCAATTCTCCCTAAGAGACTAGCCTTAATTAAGTGGCTGAATGGCTAAATAATGAAGTGGGTGTGCCTAAGCGGCACGACTAAGCGACTAAATACCTAAGCGGTTGACCCTTAGCGGTCAACCCTAATTAAGCGGTGTAAATATTGATTAGCCCTATGCGACTAGTCCTAAGCAGTTAAACGACTAGATAAAGAAGGGGGTTTAACTAGATAAAGAAGGGGGTAGGACTAAGTGACGCAGCTAAGCGACTAAATATCTAATTAGCGACGACTAGCCCTAAACAAGTTGTCAGACGTGGCTAACACTAAGAGGCTAGCCCTAAGTGTGTATCCTTTAATGGACCGTAAATACGGATTAGTCCGACCTGAGTGGCTAAGCGACTAAATACCTAAGTGGCTAGCTTTAAACGACAAGACCTAATAAATAGTATGAATACCGATTAGACCTACACGACTAGCCCTAAGCAAGTAAGTGGCTAAATAACAAAGCTAGCCGAGCCGCGTGGAGGACTAAGTGAGCTTGGCTAAACGATGAAATACCTAAGCAGCTAGCTCTAATTAAGCAGCTAGCCTTCAACTCGGTCTAAATACATACCAGTCCTAAGCGATGAAACAACTTATTACTTAAATGGTTATCCTTAAGGGACTAACCCTAATTAAGCGAATAGCCCAAAGCGAACAAGTACGTCCTAGATTGTGTATTTATATTATTTAGTATGCATTTTTGTTTACTTCCATGCATCTTTATGTGAATGTGTGTGTGTATGTGTGTATGCAACAAAAGAGAATGATAGAGCACTCACATGCGGCCTATTTGAGCAAGAAACACGTGAAGAGATGTCGCCATACTTGCAAAAACATACACATATGTTACTTACTCACACACACACACACACACACACACACACACACACACATACACACAGACAAGTGAACAAATCTACTACGAATCTTGAAAATAATTAGCTTACCTTGTTGATGAGGATCAGCGTATAAGTGAAAATCTCAAGTGCGACAAGCCGTGTGGTAGTAGATCTGCAACAACTGAGGAGGATGAGCTGAACAAGAGAGGAAGAGAAAAACAAGCGAAATGAAGAGGAGAAATTACCCGCGGTTTTTGTTTTTGCAGAATTTGTCGGTATAGGCGCTGGTATAATCATTGTTATGAGCGTCGAAATAGACGCCACTATAAGCTTCAATTTATTAGTCGCACCGATATGGACATCGAAAAATTGAAAATTAAATTTTATTCAAATTTGATCTTCCTCTAGAAATTTGAAAATTAAATTTTATTCAAATATGATCTCCCTCCAGATTTACCTACACATATACCGACGCCCGCCATTGACGTCGGTAATTTGATGTTAGAATTTAAGTGATCTAGTCTTGTAGTGATAATTGTTCTTTAAAAACTATGGCCCTACAATATCCCTCAAGAGATTATGCATTGTTTAAGCGATCCTAACACATACAAAATATTTTTCTTGCTTAAGTCCTTTTATTATGCCACGTTCATGTGCTATAAAAAGCATTCTTAAATGTGTTGCTTCTACCATGAAACTATAGCGATACCACTAGTGACACAGCTATGTCTCTTTTGGGATGCCCATTAGCATCATATTATACTCATGCTCCTAGCAGTGATTTTTGGACTGTGTTTTGAGTTTTTTTCCGTTAATTTTCAACCCCACAATACTTTCCACATACCTTTCTCTTGTCCAAAATATTCTCCCCCGCAAACATTGTGGAGTATGCAATGGAAGTTGGAACCCTCTATAAAGATTGATATATAGAAGGAGAGAGCATGAGTTCTTGCAAGACAACATGCACACAACCAAGAGAACATGATGCAATGCTCAAGGGTTGCACCAAGAATGTAGGTACTATAGTACACGCATGAGCTCAGAATAAGGGGGATTGTATTTAGAATTTATTTCAAAATTCAATAGAGTGTCATTTACAAAGGGATTTTTATGATTGAATATTAATTTTTGGAAAATACTATAAATTTCTTATGAGAAAGTGTTTTTTTATTACCTCATAACATGTTAGTATAGGGTTTTTGATACCTTTTGAATGTATGTGATATAGATAATTTTCTGTAGGTGAATAACTAAAACACAACCAGAAGATGGAGGCTGAAAATTGAAAGCTACTTCTTCCTATTACTACAAAAAAGGATAAAAAGTTTACAAACCACAAGTAGGGAAATACAATAGACCAGGCTATAGCACTACTAACAATGATCCTCTTGTTTGCTACCTCATGCCAATGATAAATGTAGGGAAAGTCATCCAAGCAGGAGCTTGATGTTATCCCAAATGTGGCATTTCACTTAGCCCCATAGGTCATATGTCACTTTCAAGGAAGATCATATCATCTCTCTCTCTCTCTCTCTCTCTCTCTCTCTCTCTCTCTCTCTCTCACAAACACACACATAGTACACACATATTAAGGTCTTTGAAAATTATTATTTAGAGTCTAGATACATGGTTACATAGACTTGCGTTATAGCCTAAATTGATCATTTATTTAAAAAGTGAACGTGGTGAGTGATCAATGAATACCACCACCTGGGCCTATTTTCCTTGGTCCTAATATTTGGACTTCTTGTGTTTCTGTGCTCGAGTCTTCCTCCTCATTCATGCCATTTTGACTCTCTTCATTTGTTTCCTCATTGCTCTCATCATTCTCTGTACCACCATTATGGCTTTGGCTCTCTTCGTTCTTATCATTTTCGCTTTGTCCATTTTTGTTTCTACTCTCATTTTGGTGATCGTAGCTCTCCTCATTCTTATCATTATGGACTTCTTCATTTCTATAGTCATTGCTCTCCCCACTCTTATCATTGTGACTATCCTCATTTTGGTATTCACGGCTCTCCTCGGCATTATCGTTGTAGGTCCCTTGATATTGGTCATCACTACTCTTCTCGTTCTTGTCTTCATGGCTCTCTTGATTCCAACTATTGTTGCTCTCCCCATTTTTACTATTATTATCGTTTTCTACATTCTTACTACCATTCTCATTTTCTCCATCGTAGCTTTCCTCATGCTTGTCCTTGTCACTCTCCTCATTCTTTTCATCATTTCTCTCTTCATTCTTGTCGTGAGAGCTCTCCTCATTCTTACTATTATAATTATTTTGGTCATCATGGCTGTCCTCATTCTTGTCCTTGTGACTATCCCCATACTCACTGTTATCCTCATTTTGGTCCCCATAGCTCTCCTCATACTCGTCCCTGTGGCTTTCTTCATTGTCGTCGTCCCGGCTCTCCTCATTCTTGTTGTTATAGCTCTGCTCATTGCTATCATCGTAGTTCTCTTCACTCTTGTCATTGTGGCACTCTTCATTCTTGTTGTTGTTACTCTCCCCATTATTGCGACTATAGTCATCTTGGCAGTAGTGGTACTCTTTGGATTGTTCATGATCACCTCTGCCATCATCATCTTCATATTCCTCCTCACGGTAGCCTTGTGGAGACTGCTGGCCGTCTTGGCTGCCATAAGAGGAAGAGGCTTGCGCAAGCTGCTGGAGCAGGAGGATTAATGCAATGCAGAGCAGGGCCAAGGTCCATGATGATCTGCGGCTGCAGCCGCTGATAGCCATAAGTGCAGCGTGGGTATGAAGTAGGGTAAGGACGTACGTTGTGTCTGCGTGTGTGTATGTGAGAGCGCGCTCGTGTTTGCGTGTGTTGTAGCGCAATTTTTTTTGAGGATCAATATATGCCTGCATGGAGGGCCTTTTCTAACCACCAGTGCAGCTGCCAGCTGCATGAGCGTCGCCTTCGCCACCACCCTGTCCAATCACTGCAAGATACCGAGGATGACGTGTACCTGGCAGGAGTACTAGCACGATATAACCCAATCATCTAGCAGCCCCTTGAGCCAGCCACCACGTCGATCTGTCGATTCATTCAGCCGCGCGTAAGAGTTCCATGATGACATGGCCATTGTTCCTCGGCTTCACGTCTCCATAACGTCACGAACTGCAGTCACGACACGGCCTGCCTAATAGTACCTGTACGTTATCGTAAAAACGTGGAAAACCTGGCTTCATCCTTCACCACGTTCACGTAGATAACGTGCAAATGTGGTGCTTTTAGCCATGGAATGCCTTAGATACACTAGGGGTAGATAGTTGACCCCGATTCTACCCTTAGTTTTCTCCTGAGGGGATCCAACGGCCACTCGTGATCCATGACACCGGCAAAGGATCTCCCTTCAAGCAACCCTCGCGCGAGATAATGACACCCCCCCTTTCCTCTTTTCGAGGATTGAACCCACAACCTGGGGGATGAGAATCATGCACCCTAACCACATCACCAACGCACATCGTTTGTGGAATGTAGACGTCTTCCTCGAGGTTTGACGTGCACACCTATCACAACGAGGGGGAGTACCCAAGTTCACTTTCGTGGATAAGATATACGACGCCTGCATAATGTCGAGGCCCTAGATTCCCCCCTTCCCCCCCCCCCCCCTTAAAAAAAAAAAAAGTGACACAATCAAAGAGAAGGGATCAAGGGGTTGGGACGGGCCCACATCCAATCGCAGATTTGGAGACAAAAATTTCACCAAGTTGGAGGATTAACCTTGACCATTTCCACTATCATACATTCATGAAAATGTTTGGTCTGTAGAAAATAAAAACTTCTATCCGCCCTTCCCCCGTTACAAGCAATCCAATCTCACATCTTGAAGATCTCTTTCCAATCGTTGATCCTTTAAGTCATGCCCCCCTTCCTTTTGATCGTCGATAAATTTTGATCCCCCCCTCTCCCCCCCCCCCCCCCCCCCAAAAAAAAGAAAAAAGTCTACTTCGTTTTGCCAATTTGGTGTGTTGGGATCTAAGTGTGTTTTGCTTTTATGGGTGTCGTGCATGTGCTTGTATGGGTTATCAAAATACATTTATCAAAAATGATTTACAGGCGTTGTACAAGCTAAAAAAAGCCAGAAACTAATTACCCTAAAATAGCCAAAAAACCCAATAGCAATCAGTATGATTTTCGTACTACAAGCTATCTTCAATTGCCTAATTATGCAATCGTAGAAAAAGTATCAAAGGAGAAAAAAAACAGGTACCGTCAGTTTGTAACTGTACATTTTAGCAGAAAAAACCGTTAATGTATGTCATCAAGGTATCAAGATGAGTACCGACCTGAGATGGTAGCTCAACAACTTCCGTAGCTGCTTAGTATCAAAAAGCCCTTACACCTCTCCTTGAAATACACACATATAGGAAATAAACCCATAGACTAAGTGAGGGGCCAGAGCACCTTGTTGACTAAATATATATGTTTAGTCTGAATATTGTTGGGTTTGAAATTGGGATGCAGCTCTGAATATTGCTGACTTTGAACATTGTTGACTCTGAATATTACTGAGTTTGATATTTGGCCAGTCAGATATTTGCTGACTCTGACTATTGCTGAGTTTGAATATTGCTGCGTCGGATTATTTACTGAATATTTACTGGGTCAAAATATTGCTAGGCCGGATTTTGCTGACTCTGATATTCTATGTCAAGAACATTTTTGGGTTGGACAGTTATAACCATCAATTGGTACTTGTATTGGGATGAGTTCTGAGTAGGGGAATGAGAGAGAATCTTTAGCCATGGTGTTCTTTGCTTTGTTTGATCTTTCTCTATGTTCTCTATGCTGACTCTGAAATTATCTAACTGTGTCTTTTGCTGAGTCTGATCATGGAGTGAGTATTTATTCTCTGTTAGAAAGCATGTGTGAGATAGAGATTCTTGTGTTGTTGAACCCCAACACATTTGTCGATCCCGTTGGGCTACTGAAGGTTTCGCCAATATATTTGGTGAACCTACTGCAATTGTTTGTGTGTTGTGTCTGACATTCTTGTCTTGTTGATTACCTCTAACTTTGATGGATCCATTTGGATGCCATCTTGAGAGATAATGTGACTTAAATACTGAATCTCTTGTAAGAAAAGTTCACTTTTCTTTTTATTAACATAAAGTTTATTCTCTCTTAGAACTTGAAATATTACTTGGAGGTGTCGCTTGTGTTCGTCTAATGAGTTAAAGTAGATGATGATATCATCAAAGAACACTCAAGTAAAGGTTTGGTGAGGCCTGAATAGCTTCTCCATCAAGCGTTTGAATGTGGATGGTGCATTGGTCAAGCCAAAAGTCATGATAATGTATTCATAAAGACCAAACGTAGTGCGAAATCCGGTCTTTACAATGTCTTGATCAACTATCCTTATTTGATGATAGCCACTTTTTAGGTCAATCCTACTGATGTAGGTGGAGCCTTGTAGCTTATCAAATAGGTCTTCTACCCGTGGAATAGGAAACCTATTTTTGATAGTGATTCTATTTAGTGCTCTATAGTCAACACACATACGATATGTGCCGTCTTTCTTTTGCACTAGTAGCACTGGAGAACAAAATGGAGATGAGCTAGGCCTAACCATGCCCTTCTCAACTAACTCATGCACTTGCTGCATAATCTCGTCTTGTTGATCTTGAGAAACTCTATAAGGAGGTTTATTAGGCGGTGAACTTCCTGGAAGAAGTTCAATTGCATGGTCATCATTGCCTCATTTAGGAGGTAGCTCACAAGGGATGTCATCAATAAAAACATATTGAAACCCCTTGAGAAAATTGGATAACTCTAACTCCTTTTGATTGTGTATATTTTCTTTTGCTAAAACATCAGGTTCATTTTGAGAATATTTAACAAAAAACATGTACACGGAAATAGAGCTCTTTATTGACTTGTTGAAAGCTTGTGTATGTAAAATGGGTATAGTGTTACCCATTTCCTTAGCATCTATATACATATCTTTTTCCCTGAACCTAAATGAGATTCTTCTTTCAGGGAATTTAACATTGGCAGCCATGCGATCAAACCATGGTGCCCCTAGGATTACATCCTGATGCTTGAGAGGAGAGATAAAGAAGTCCTCTTTGTCTACATAGCTTTGGACATGGAGCCTCAATTTCCCGATTAAAGGAGTGACTGAAGCTTCTTGCCCCTTGAAAGCACCGTCTGCGGGGTAGGACATCTCCCATCTCGTAGGTTTGTATACCTAGCTTGGTGGCCAACTCTATAGATATAAAATTATGAGTAGAACCGGGATCAAAGAGAATAAAAGCATCATCTTCTCTTACCTTTCACTGAGCATGGCATAGAGGAGATCCTTTGTGGTGAGTTTCCTCCTCTTGGATTTCGACAAAGGTAGCTCTAGGAGGATCATGGCGGTTGTTCTTTTGTGGAAAAGCGTGGTACGCATGCCCTTGTTCGCTGCACTTGAAACACCGGTTATCCTTGCGATAACACTCAAGCTCTTCAGGAGCGAGTTTATTTTTGCCTTTATAAACTCCCTTCTCTTTAGCTTTGTTGGAGTTGCCCTTAGG
Organism: Adiantum capillus-veneris; assembly: GCF_014529385.1. Taxonomy (NCBI): domain Eukaryota; kingdom Viridiplantae; phylum Streptophyta; class Polypodiopsida; order Polypodiales; family Pteridaceae; genus Adiantum; species Adiantum capillus-veneris. Next base: position 104,592,051 of record NC_140949.1, on the reverse strand, counting down.
AGACTTTTGGACATTGTCCTTCCCCTTAGGCTCATCGAAAGTCTTGTTTTCAGTGGGCTTAGAATTTCTCTTAGCCCCTCTTTGGAAATTGATTCGAGAGGCCATCATAGTATGCTGTATTACCGCCGATATGGTGCGTGGCCTTTGGGAGTTGACATACTCCGCCATTTCTTCAGTTAAGCTCACACAAAGTTACTGCTTTTGCTCTCCAAAATCCAAATTTTTGAACACAGTGGCTTTCAGTTGTAGGTCCCAAAACTTGTCTATATATTTGTGGATGGATTCATAGGGAGAGAGCTTCAAACTTCGCCATTCGGTGAGTACTTTGTCTTTGGCATCGGTGGCCAAAAACTGTTTCATAATAAAACTCTTAAAGCTTTCCACGTTTGTGGAGCTTCACCGTTGGCCCGTAGGCCCGTAGGCTAGACCACCATTGTGTGGCGGACTTTTGAAAGTGCATAGCTACATGGTGTAGCTTAGAGGACTCCATGAAGCCCTCATCTCCGAACGCGGTATCGAATTGTTGGATAAAGACCAAGACATTGTCCGTAGCACCAAAAGTGCCATCGTAGGTAAGGAAAGATATGCTCTTCCCCCCCTCTTTGAACTTCTTGAACTTGGATGACCTCTTTCACGCAGCATAGGATTTCCTATGACCTCTTCTTTTTGATGGTTCAAAGGTTGCACCATCACTTTCTTGAGAAGATAGAATTTGAGGAAGATGGAGAAGAGGGTGATCTCTTTCTCGCATTTTTCTTTCCTTGATCTTCTTTGTCTTCACCATCACTTTCATAAGAGGAAGAGGATGAAGAAGATGGAGAAGAGGGTGTCCTCTTTCTCGCCTTTTTCTTCTCTTGCTTTTTGTCATCCCTCTTTAAAGTATGGTGTGGAGAAGTATGTGATGGTCTTCTCCGTTTTGGAGGTGATGGAGAGCATTTAGCCCGCCGTCTTCGTGGAGCCATCTCTGCCGAGGTGGCGGGAGACTCACTCCTTTCTCGTTCCTTTGGTGGAGGCTCTTGAATTCTCCTTTTAGAAGGAGATGCATCATCAAGGAGCAAATTTTTGAGTCCTTTATAGGGATCCTCTTCTTCTTCCCGAGTCGGAGAGGGACCGATTTTGGAAGTCTCACAAGGAGGCTTTGTAGGTGTTCTCTTGTCATGGTCAGGAGCTTGGAGAATCCCATGAATACAAAGCTGCCGTTGCACTTCACTTTGGAGGGATGGATTGCCCATGTCGTGTTGAAGCCTAGAAACAAGTTAGTTAATAAGCATTGGGGCATCATTAGTAGCGTTCTCATTAGCAAAATCAAAGTTATCAACATTAATTTCACTCTCTTTACTATTGTCAGCCATTCTAACAAGTTTTAGGTGTAAACTTTTTAGGTGTACTTTGGCACTTCAAGCCCTAATTGCTACTGCTCTTTACCCCTTTAGAAAAAGCACTCAAGCTACTCTACCTGTGGCTTGAATACCATTAATTGCAAGGAATAGAAGAGAGGGTTGTTCAACACCAAAACAACACCGACTCCTATCAAGCTTCTAATAGCTCAATAGTGGTTAAGTCGTAGGGAAGCCCCATAGGACACCACTATTAAGACCATAGCTCTCGACGGTGATGCCCCGTTAACTACACAAAGGCAGGCGCACTGCAAGACTGAAAAATCCCTATTCTACTTACTCACATGCAATTAATAGTACCAACCGTTTATAGCTCCTCACATAATCACTTATATTAGCATAGCTTAGCTTAGTAATTAGCATGGTAGAGGAGATGAGCATGCATTGAAGCTTGGCTCTTGGTTGGATTTGCATCACAAAGCCAAGAGTTGTTGGTGTAGGCCTCCCTTCTCACAAGCTTGGAGTAGGTGATAATCTTTCCATTAAAGCTTGAGAAGGAGAGAGAGTCTTCTTTACTTCACCCATGAGCTAGTGTGAGTGTGTGTGTCAATAATTCCTTGCAAAAATCAGCCCCCTCTTTCTCTTGGTCGACCCGTCTTGCTATTTGCTCTTGCTAGCATCCTATTGGACCTCCCCAGGCTTAGCCAATGGTAATTAAGCAGCATAAGTGATAGACTTCTGACATGTGTCCCCCTTTCCCCTTTTGTGAGAGATTTAGGTAATTAATAAATGCAACTAAACTCTCATTGGACCCCTTCGCCTCCTGGCCAATAGGAATCAGGCAAGCCATTGGGTTGCTGAATGGTCATTGGACCCCTTGGGAGGTTGTCCAATAGTCTTCTAGAGAGCTTAATTCCCATTGGTTCTTTTATTAAGTGTTTTTAAATTAATTAAACTAGATTTACTCTGGCCTAATTCTCATTGGTCCACCTCCAAGGTCATCCAATAGGATTTGAATACACCTTGTGGGCATCTAGGCTAGGGAGTTGACATGTGTCCCTCATTCCCTTTGTGTAAAGGGAGCTTGTGTGTGTATGTGTGTGAGTTTCTCTCTCATCCCCTACTTCTTGGCCTTTGTAGGGCTTGACAAAGACTTTTGAGACACACACAAAGCATCCAATTTTTCCTAAAGTTGACCTTTGGACACAACCTTTGAATTTTGGAACCTTAGCATTTTGGAAGTCTTAATGGGCTGAACCTTAAGGTCTTTTAAGCCCATTGTTGCGCATAGCTCTTTTGTAGAGCCCCCCCCTTTGGATCCCTATTTTCCCTCCTTTGGATCCCTAATGTGGCTGGTCTGCTAACTTAAACCAATATTCTAGCTTTTTCTCCCCTGGCACTTTCCCATATTAAATGATCAGTTTAACATGAGAAAATCATTTAGGAGAATTAGGTATTTATTATTATGACAAGATAGTAGAGGTGGATTCTTACAGGATGGACTATCAGATATGGATGGAGGACTATCAAAATTCAGATTTTTATGTGCTACAGATTTTGGAGTTGCAAACTAGGCAAAGAAGAATACATTACAGGAATGTTCAGGTGGACTTAAAGATTGGATTAGGTGGAATGTGCCTTTTACAGGACGATCATATGTGATTTTGAAAAATATGAAGGATATTGCTCTGATTTTGAAAATTTGGAGTTGGAAAAATTTCAATGGAATGACAAAAAGTTCACAATACAAAAAGGCAGCAATACATCAGATCCATCAAAAATGGAAAGTCAATCAGTTGCAGCAGTGGGTAGAGTTCACTATTATACTCTTCCAAAAAACAATTGATGTTTCATTGTTTTATGTAGGTAAAAAATAAAGGTGCTCATTTGGGCCACCCAAATTAATGAGCACCTTTATTTTTGAATTGGCGTGTAGCGACAATAAGCGAGGTAATAACAGCGACAAAGGTCACCGTAATAGCAGTGGGTATATTGCCACGACTATTACCACGCTTATTGCTGAGAAACCACTACCGTGTACATAGCCGTGGTTATTGCCGCTCCCGCAAATTTTTCTCTCTCCTTTTTCCTTTGTTTTTCTGCGGCAATGTTAGCGGTTATAGACAACTCCACTTATAGTGAAACTTGCAAAAAAATACACACTATGTTACTCACACACACACACACACACACACGCACACACACGCGCACACACACACACACACACACACACACACACACACACACACACACACACACACACACACACACACACACACACACACACACACACACACACACACATACACAAGTGAACAAATCTACTACGAATCTTGAAAATAATTAGCTTACCTTGTTGATGGGGAGCAGCGTATTAGTGAAAATCTCAAGTGCGACAATCCGTGTGGCAGCAGATCTGCAGCAAGTGAGAAGGAGGAGGACAAGAGAGGAAGAGAAAAACGAGCGACATGAAGAGGAGAAATTACCCGCGGTTTTTGTTTTTGCAGAATTTGTTGGTACAGGCGCCGGTATAATCATTGTTATGCGTGTTGAAATAGGCCCCGCTATAAGCTTCGATATCAGTCGCGTCGATATGGACATCGAAAAATTTAAAATTAAATCTTATTCAAATTTGATCTCCCTCCAAAAAATTGAAAATTAAATTTTATTAAAATTTGATCTCCCTCCAGATTTACCTACACATATACCGACGCCCGGTATAGACGTCGATAATTTGACGTTAGCATTTAAGTAATCTAGTCTTGTAGTGACAATTGTTCTTTAAAAACTATGGCCCTAGCTTATCCCACAAGAGATTATGCATTGTTTAAGCGGTCCTAACACACAAAATATTTTCTTGCTTAAGTCCTTTTATTATGCCACGTTCATGTGCTATAAAAAGCATTCTTAAATGTGTTGCTTCTACCATGAAGCTATAGCGATACCACTAGTGACACAGCTATGTCGCTTTTGGGATGTCCAATAGCATCATATTGTACTCACGCTCCTAGTAGTGATTTTTGGACTGTTTTTTGAGTTTTTTCCCTTTAAGTTGCAGCCCCACAATACTTTCCACATACCTTTCTCTCGTCCAAAATATTCTCCCCCACAAACATTGTGGAGTATGAAATGGAAGTTGGAACCCTCTATAAAGATTGAGACATAAAAGGACGGAGAATGAGTTCTTGCAAGAGAACATGCACACAACCAAGAGAACACGCAATGCTCAAGGGTTGTCTATAACCGCTAAAATAGCCAAAAAAACCAATATTAATCAGTATGTGTTTCAAACAATTATGTACTACAAAAAGTATCAAAGGAGAAAAAAACCAGGTACCGTCAGTTGGTAACTGTATGTTTTAGCAGAAAAAACCGTTAATGTATGTCATCAAGGTATCAAGGTGAGTACCGACCTCAGATGGTAGCTCAACAACTTCCATAACTGCTTAGTATTAAAAAAGCCCTCACACCTCTCCTTGAAATGCACACATATAGGAAATAAACCCATAGACTAAGTGAGGGGCCAGAGCACCTTGTTGACTAGATATTATATGTTCAGTCTGAATATTGTTGAGCTTGAAATCGGGATGCTGCTCTAAATATTGTTGACTGTGAATATTACTGAGTCTGATATTTGGCTAGTCAGATATCTTTGTTGCCTTTGATTATTGCTGAGTCTGAATATTGCTGCGTCGGATTATTTGTTGAATCTTTACTGGGTCGGAATATTGCTAGGTCGGATTTTGGTTAGGTCGGATTTTGCTGACTTTGATATTTTATGTCAAGAACATTTTTCGGTTGGACAATTATAACCATCAATTGGTACTTGTATTGGGATGATTTCTGAGAAGGAGAATGCGAGGGAAGCTTTAGCCATGGTGTCTGTTTGATATTTCTCTATGTTTTGTTTGCTGACTCTGAAGTTATCTAAATGTGTCTTTTGCTGAGTCTGATCATGGAGTGAGTATCTATTTTCTGTTTGAGAGCATGTGTGAGATAGAGACTCTTGTGTTGTTGAACCCCAACACATTTGGCGATCCCGTTGGGCCACTCAAGGTTTAGCCAATATATTTGGTGAACCTACTACCATTGTTTGTGTGTTGTGTCTGACATTCTTGTCTTGTTGATTACCTATTCTAATGGTATGTCCGTTGGGTCTGATTCCCTTTTGTGTCAGCATTCAAGGTCGGTCTTTGTGTTTCACGAGAGTGATGATACTATGAAAGAACCTATTCTGAAGGAGAAATTGTTGGACCGAGGAGCGAAAATTCAGGAGTAGCAGATCATGTTTGATTAGAAGCGTTGCTAAAGATTCAAAATTCAGATTTTGCTGCTATAAGTGCTGCAGATTTAGGTTGCATAGATTCAGTAAGATGTTGCAGATTCAGGTTGCACACATTCAATAAGGTGTTGTAGATTCAGGCCGCACAGATTCAGAATGTGCAAAATGGCGGATGATTTTGCAGAGACAAAATAACAATTTCTTGAAATTAGAAAGAGAAATCTGATGCTGAATCTGATGTTGATAATCAGATCTATCGAAGCAAACAAACTCAAGAATGGTATCTTTCACTGGATTTTTCCAAACATAAAAATACATCACTAAAGTAAAATATCCCAATCAATTTAAGCAACCAATTAAATGGACTATGTGGATCCTGGTACAACATTTGTGGCTCTTCGTTTAGCAAATTTAATGGGTCTCAGATTGGTGTGGTACACCGATCTTGAGGGCTAAACATGATTGGTGTATGTTATGGGGGGGTAAAAGGAAGAAAGAGAAATGTGAGGCTTGCATGAGTAAGAAGCATGAGGTGGATGATTGTCCGTGTGTAGTTGATGTGTGCTCAAAGAGAGATGCTTGTAGGAAGTGGTGCATAAACCAACTTCCTATAACAAAATGGAAAGAGCCTTAGAGAAGTTAGATGATTTTTAAGATGACTTGGAGAATGCATATAAATGGCTAGATGATCATAAAGGGCATAGGCGAAAATCATGTTCTAGCAGAAAGAAGGTTTTCAAGTTGCAAAAAGCATGTGAGAAGCTGAGGGATACATATGAGAATGAGTTTGAAGGGGATTTGAGTGATGATGACGATGATGGATGGAGGATGGATCCCGTAATCCACCAAGTAGGGATACCAAACATGGAGGAGAAGGAGGTGCAAAAGGAGGTTGGCAAAAAGATCCTAGAAGAGCCCCTAGATACCCCTAACCTACCAATAGAGTATACCCATGGAGTGGAAGAGGAAGAACCATTGCTTAAATTTATGTTGTTTGCATATGGAAAATGTTGTTACCCTATTTGTGGGGAGAAGCATGTCATACATAACCATGATGTTGTTGATGTTATGCAAAGAACACTTGAAGTGGTGGATAGTGAGATGAATGCATTGGAGAAATTGATGGAAGTTAAGTTTTTTGAAATCAGATTTGCTCAGGAGGAATTTATGAAAAACATATCAGTTCAAGAGGATCACCTACATGTGAAAATGTTTCCAAAAGGTGTTTGGTGCCTAGATTACAAGAAACTGATTTTCAGAGTCAGATTCTCATATTTCAGAGGCTAATTCTGCTAATGTTTACTTCATGCTCTTGGAGAATGGACATACTTATTTAGTTTTGGTTTCATAAGTTCATTTTCTATGAGCTCTCATGTGATATAATCCCTTGGGGAATGTTTGGGTGATGTTTAGTTTCTCTCTATGATGTATTTTGTGTACCTTGGTTTAAGTACCAGGCACTATACTTTGCTTCATATGAAGATCCTAGCATTGAGTTTGTCATAGTGCTGTATGGTGTATTTGTATATCTTGGAAAAGGTTCCAAGCACTATACTTTATGAGAAGTATGTGAGCAATATGTGAGCACTATGTGAGCAGTATGTAGTTATCATCTTTGTGAGCATTATGTAGTTATCCAATATAGCCCATTCTAGACTGTTGATTAGAATCCATGCTTCTCGTATCAACATCAACTTATGAGGGCATTTGTGAGAAAAATCCTTAGACACAAAGCATGCAACCCCAGGTAAGCCTTTACTGACACTCATATTGAGAAAAATCCTTAGACGCCAAGCATGCACCATTATGTGCATAATTCTCTTTCCCCATGGAACCCTATAGCCTCTCACACATGCTACTCACTGCATGATCACTGTATACCATGCACTTGATAGCCACATGCTACTTGTGATAGCTCACTTGACCCTTTCCATTACCATATGTGGTGCATATCCATCCACTCGTTGATTCCATTCCTCCAATTTGAGTATATATAATGGCACTACCCAAAGCTTGTAATAACTCTCACTTTCTATGATCAATCAAGCAAGTTAGCATATCTACATTGTGTATTCAGATCTTTCTACTCTACCTATGATCTAATGCTATTGCATTAGCACAACACACCCACTTCCTATCATTTCATATGTGTGTGCATGTATGTGTGTGTGTGTGTGTAATTTATATGTATGTATATGTGTATGTGTATGTGTATGTGTTTGTGTTTGTGTATGTGTATGTGTATGTGTGTGTGTGTGTATGTGTATGTGTTTGTGTTTGTGTTTGTGTTTGTGTATGTGTATGTGTATGTGTATTTAAGTGTGAATGTGTGTGTGCATAAGTATGTGAGTATATTGTGTGTAATCTTGGAAGCACACAGAGAGAGAGAGAGAGAGAGAGAGAGAGAGAGAGAGAGAGAGAGAGAGAGAGAGAGAGAGAGAGAGAGAGAGAGAGAGGTGGGACACACACACACACACACACAAAGTGTGTGTGTGTGTGACAATCTTGGCTATGATAGCCATAGCCACACACTACAATACGTCGCACAAAAATCAACGCAGATATTGATGGGCCAAAGTTTGTTTTAAAAATAAAAACCCTAGTATAGCGTTGGTATAAGCATTGGCATCATATCATCAAAATATGCATCAATACGTGAAAACAATCGAAATAGGCACCAAAATACACGTCGATAGAAACACTGAAATAAGCCCCAAAAATTAAAGGCGACATATTGAAGATAGGCACAAGGACATGAAGGATTTTTTACCATAAATAAAACATGATTTCATAACCGTAAGTATAACCATAACGTGATTTCCAAACCATATTTGCAAAACCGTAAACATAATTTGCTTGCCATACCATAACCATAACATGATTGCTATGCGATAACCATAACATAATTTCCAAACCATATTTGCAAAACCATGACCATAACCTGCTTGTCATGCCATAACCATAACATGGTTGCCATACCATCATTGCAAAACCATAACCATAACTTGATTTCCAAACCATAATTACAAAACCATAACCATAACCATAACCTGCTTGTCATATCTTAACCATAATAGCCATACCATCATTGCAAAACCATAACCATAACCTGATTGCCAAACCATAAGCATAACATGATTGCCATTCCGTCACAGAAAAACCATAACCATAACCTGATTGCCAAACCATAACCATAGCATGTTTGCCATACCATGATTGCTATTCGATAATTGCAAAACCATAACCATAACATGATTGCCATACCATAATCATAATCCTACATAAAATAAAAATCCATAAACGTAAGCATGAAACAATACATGTATACAATGAATGAGCACAACAGTATTAAGAAGACCACAGCTACAAAAAAAATAAATGTGGAGGATGTCACCCTCATGGTAATGCCTCCCAATCAAAGGCATCTCCCTCATCCTGCAGCTGGGTCAAAAGAAAACAAGTCCATGCTTGTACCCATACTTCTCCTCTCAAAGTGTCAGAGGACGCTTCACGAAAACTTTTTGCAAAATAAACAATTAACCATAAGATAAATCTTCAAATAACATATACATATTTGACAATTTAAAGCATACATGTAATACTTACAAACTCATGCCAAAGTGTTTCGTAGTCCCCACTCCCCAGATGTGACGCTCCATCGGACTCCAAACGTGCTCTGGCTGCATCTCTCTGCTAATAAAATCTCTGAGGATTGTCCTGTGTCTCTCCTGCATTCCCCGCCCACTCCTCTCTATCCAACCATGCCAGCTTTGAATTGTCGGCCTTGTACCTATCTCTTGCCTCCGACCAACGGTAGGACATTGTGGCAATCACTACGCTCAAGATCGAGTCATTCAAGACTAGATCATACCCCTCTACCGGCTTGTACTCTCTGTAAATAGCCTCGATGATGTAATTCTTTATTTCAGCATCTTGATCATCCCAAAGCTCCATCACAGAGTGGCGTAAATTGAACTATAAAGATCTACCAAATCCTCTGTCGCATGGCCTTCCCGACCCTATTTGCCACAATAGCCCCATCCCTGGTCTTGTACACCTTGCTAGGGTCATGCTCGTGTGATCCCCAAGGTGTGTGTGGTGTGCCAATTGGTGAAATATGTACTGAAGAGAGTGGTGGATACTCTCTGGTGGTGTGGACACATCCATAGAACCGCTACCAGAACAACCACCACCTCCAGAACAAAGCCTACCTCGTGGCGAAGAAGAAACAACCATCGGTGTAGGGGGCACACTCGACTGAGGTGTAGGACTAGTTAGTGTAGAGGCACACTAGTCCTAGGCATAGGGGAGGCCATAGTAGGTCTAGAGAAACCATCTCCCCAAAGGTTCTGTGCATAAGCAACGTGCTCTGTTGTGAACTATGACAAAAAGGAGCCCATCTACTCCTGTGGCATGCCGATCAGAGTGATAGATCAAAAACTAAAACTAGGAGAGTATGTCTTGTCGTCATCGACCATGGCTACATATACACAAATAACAGAGATACAATATGCTAGTTCACAAAAGAAAATCTTAAGAAATGCAAATAATAGAAAAACAAATCTGCAACACAACTCATTATATCTATCCAGTGTTTTTGATTAAATAAAAGAGTTCCTATCAAAAATTAGAGTCAATCTCTCATCTTCTATGAGAGCTGATGCACCGAAGATGTCTATCTCAATCTGTACTTTTGCATCTTTGTCATCAAAGTTTACTTCTTCGTCGCTCTCTGCATCAACTTGCGTATTTGAAAACTCATTTCTAGGGGCAGGCATTTGCTCACCACTGACCTTCAGCTCAAAATTCTTTGTTCATGAAGCTCTTTGACCTCAACTTCCAAACCTTCACAGGCTTGCTTGCTCCGTGGAACAACTTGAATAACGTAGAGCTAGCGCGGTTTAGATATATCTTTTTCATCATTTTCTCTCCATAATGGATCTATTGTGAGGATAGCTTGTTCACAATGATGTGGAAGTACAAATGTATCCCGTGCATTTGTTCACACCTACCTAGAGTTCACTTGAATCAGTCCACTCTTATCTCTACGCACATTTGCATTAGGGCAGCTGGTAATGACATCAAAGATAAAAATATCAAACTTCCTAAAGTTGATCTTCAAGATATCTTGGATGTAGCCAAAGTATTCAAGTTGGCTACTCTTTGTGTTCTCATCTTTGGCACTACCCCAAATTTCTTGGATGAAGCTTGCTTTAACACCATTGTCAAAGGTGACCCTTTGTTCATCTATCCGTTGCAGTCTAGAGTGACTCCCATGCAATCACAAAACTCCATATTTGTGAAAGTGCAGCCACATATATGAAACGAGCTTAAAGTTACTAAACTAATGTGATCATGTGGACCTACAAAAGGAAGTTGTGAAAATAATTACATGCCAATCGCAACTCCTTCACATCTCCTCTTTCTCTTCAGTAATCAACACTCCGTTCCTCTTTGCCTCTGAGATTGTCACATCTAGCCACTACCCAGTAGAAGGTCAAGCAATTTCTGAAATAATATATGGAAAAGGAAGGTTTCTAGTGGCACGATTATTCTTGAATTGCAAGTGATCTGTCAAGAATTGTTGCTTTTCCCCTTTGTACCTCTCTAGTCACTTTTGCATGACGTCTGAGTTAAGAAGATAAAATCTCATAACCTTTTCTCACATTGTGATATCCATATTCCTAATGATGCCTTGTACCTGCGGCTCATCCCCTGTCACCTTGACGATGACCTCAGTAGTCCACATTTTGGTATCTCTAGATCAATTGAGCCCAAAAATTCACTAATGAGAACAAGAGACTCTTGTACAAGCAATCCTTCGGCCATGCTACCCTCGGGGCAAGCCCTTTGATGAACGAACCCCTTTAAAGTCTTCATGAATCTCTCCAAGAAGAACATCCACCTGCTATGGACTACCCCAACAATTGCAACTTCACCGACCAGATGCATAAGTAGATGCATTTGGATGGTAAGAATGTTTGTTGTAAAGTACTTCTCCACCATACACATTGCTTCAATAGCATTTAAAAATGCTGCATCTATGTTGTCTTTTCTTATCTCTTTTGAACTGATCCAATGTACCAACTCACTGCTTTTATAGATTGTTCTTCTAATGTCATCTGTTAGACAATCCTTTATGAAAATTGGTAAGATAAATTGCAAGAATTTATACCAATTGTGGAACTTAAGACCACTAAGGTTTTCATCTCTAGTAAAAGTCGTTTTCAAATATCCCATGCACCCACTGGGAGTCTTAAATGAAGATATAGTCTTCTTCACTTGTTTCTCTTTTGCACGACTCAAAACCCATGGACCTTTTGGTATAGAAAACTTTCCATTCGGTTTATGTTGAGGCCACATCTCTGGCATTTGACCCATAGCCTGTAGGTCATCTCTTTGGGCCTTGCTCTCCCTTTTTCCAGTGATGATTTTTCATAAGATCTTGCCCACATTCTTGAAAATGTGCATTGGGTTGAGCAGATGATTAATCAAAAGGTCACTCCAATACGAGAGCTAGTTCATGGAAAATAGAAAGCTTTTCATGCACGGTGGCTTGAAATCTCCCCTCTCTAACCACATGTCTTTCCAATTGCTCGCTTTCAACGGATGCATGTCAAGTTTGCATATGTTTGTTCCATGTAGCTCATGTTCTTCAAGAAAAAATCTACCATGTTCCTTGTAAATTGTCTTTCTCAAATGATAAGAGCAATAGTAGCCAAGTCGAGGACCATATTTTGGACATGCATGATTTTTGGAGTAACTCAAGTCTGGAAAATCATAAAATTAAAATAAAAGCAAATTGGTATATCTGGGAATAGCATATACATGAGAGTTTTGAAGATACTTACCTGAACACTCGCCGAAGCCTGGCCAATCGTGCATAGTCCACATGGGAATGCCTTGCACATGTACATTTTTTCGTCTGATTGCTTCAGACATGTCAAGCACATCAATCCCTGTCCACAAGATTTGGACCTCTTCTATAAGTGGTGCCAGATAGATGTCCATGCTCTTTGCATTGTACTTTCCTAGGACAATCAATGACAACAACAGATGGCCCTTCTTCATAGCCAGGCATGGTGGAATATTCTAATTAACTAATCAAACAGGCCACGTGCTCCATGAAAACTCTATAATCCAAATGGGTTTACTCCATCCATTGTCAGACCAAAATGGATACATCAAGGCTCACCCTTAAATGTAGGCCATCTTTCCTTTGTGTACTTCCATACGTGCACGAGAGTCAGTAGGTACCCGCATCACATCATCTGTCGATCTATTATTTAAGTGCCATGTCATCAAAGTAGCTATAGACATGCACCTGAACATGCTCTTTATTCTTGGAATGATAGGAAAGTGTCAAAGGATCTTTGCAAGGACAAATTTTTCTTTTGTGTCCTCTCTAGACTTGTTTGATCCACAATTGGGACATTGTTCCAAATTTGCATACTCATTGCAAAAGAGTATACAATCATTGGGACATGCATGAATTGTGTAATAATCGAAGTCCAAGCTAGTAAGAAGTTTTTTAGCGGCTAGACGGGTATGGACATGTGATTTCCTTCTAGCAAGACTTTTTTGTTGAGCAACCTATCATAACATCAACAAGTGAACACAAAGATCATATTATGGAACTATAAATTGGACTTTGGCATGCTTAGGATATAATATATTTACCTGCAAATCTTTGTAACGAAGGCATCAAACCACCTATACATAGACTGTAGATTCACCATTGCCAAAGCGGTACGGAGAACTTAGATTTTTGCACCATTATAAAGTGGCATACATGCAAGAGTCTACATCATCTTGCCCTCTTTATCGTTGCTATCATGTCGTCGATATGGACAGGATGGCTGCGGTTGGTTTGCAGTGCTTCCTTGAATGTCGTCACCTTCTAGGTTTTTTCAATGATGGGATCCATGTCAAAGAACGTGTCTAACATTTGCGCCATCTCAACTTCTTGAAATGTGGAATCGGGTATTTGTGGGATGGACTCTGTCCATAGCTATTTGTGTCTTCTTTGGGATGAAATTGAAGCAATATCTACTTGCAAGGGTTGATCTACTACCTTTGGACCATGAGATAAGTAATGCAGATCTTGTAGTTGCTCTATGGAAAAGAGACCATTATTACGTATGTGATGATCACTATTTTTTTGTTTTCGAAAGATCCGATGCTTGAAACGTGCACAAGGACGCGCCATCCTACTGTCTATACTTTGTCTACGAATGATCCAACAAATGAACAAATCACTCTTGTTATAAGTACACACCAGTAACTACATGATAACCTCATATTCACTAGCCATGCCCAATCCCCGTATACCTCAGTCTAGAGGTGCATGGAGATCAGGACCACCAGATAATAATCTTGTCTTTATTGGTCAATGCCTTAGGGTTCGACATAAGTCTGTTTTTAAAGTCTTTTTGCATTTTTGAAATTTGTTTGTGTTTTTGAAGTCTATATGTGTGCTATTGTAGTCTGTTTGTGCTATTTTACTTCGTTTGTCGTAGTAGTCAGTTTGTGTTTTTGAAGTACACAAGTCGTTTATGAATGCCGTTGAGTTTTTTTAAGCCCGTTTGCAGTTTTTATACCATTTGTTGCTACCTCTAACAACCTCACATTCTCTAGCCATGCCTGATCTTTGGACATTTCGATCTAAAGACGCACGGAGATCAGGACCACCGGGTAATTCTCTCGTCTTTATTAGTCAATGCCTATATTTTAGGGTTTGACATAAGTCTGTTTTTGAATTTTTTGCATTTTTGAAGTCTATATGCGCTATTGAAGTCCGGCCGTCTACGTTAAAACACAACCAGAAGATGGAGGCTGTAAATTGAAAGCTACTTCTTCCTACTATAAAAAAAAGGATAAAAAATTTACCAACCACAACTAGGGAAATACAATAGACCATTAGAATCTAGATATAGCACTACTAACAATGATCCTCTTGTTTGCTATGTAACATTTAATGGCCCAGTAACTTGTGTGTAGCGGAAAATAGCATGAACATAGTGAGCATTTCATTAGAATGGATTCCTAATGAGATTAACAAGAGTTCTTGGGTGGAGAGAGCAACAAAAAGCATAACACGTAGTTAGATAGCATGAACAATACTTCAAAAGAGCGAAATTAAGAAATTGGCAGCAGTTGAGGACCAGGTTTGCATGGAGCTGCTGTCCCCCCTCCAAAAGGCTTTGTATTATGGTTTCTCCCATCAGGAGAGACATTTTACAATACAATTTCTTGTGTTCCTTCAATACTAGCTAGTGCAATGAAGATGGAAACTTCATTGCACTACGCAAAACACTTATCAAACACAACATCAATTCCCTCACGGTCTCAGACCCAAGACCTCACACACCTTCAAAGATGGTGAGAGCTAGCGGGGTATGAGAGTAGATTGAGAGGAAGAAGGAGTATTCTTATGAGAAAGACGTACATCTCCTCACATAATCACTCATATTAGCATAGCTTAGCTTAGTCATTAGCATGGTAGAGGAGATGAGCATGCATTGAATCTTGGCTCTTGGTTGGATTTGCATCACAAAGCCAAGAGTTGTTGGTGTAGGCCTCCCTTCTCACAAGCTTGGAGTAGGTGATAAGCTTTCCATTAAAGCTTGAGAAGGGGAGAGAGTCTTCTTTACTTCACACATGAGCTAGTGTGAGAGTGTGTGTCAATAATTCCTTGCAAAAATCAGCCCCCTCTCTCTCTCTCTTGGTTGACCCCTCTTGCTATTTTCTCTTGCTCGCATCCTATTGGACCTCCCGAGGCTTAGCCAATGGTAATTAAGCACCATAAGTGATAGCCTTCTGACATGTGTCCCCCTTTCCCCTTTTGTGAGAGTTTTAGGTAATTATTTAATTCAACTAAACTCTCATTGGACCCCTTTGCCTCCTGGCCAATAGGAATCAGTCAAGCCATTGGGCTGCTGAATGCTCATTGGTCCCCTTGGGAGACTGTCCAATAGTCTTCTAGAGAGCTTAATTCTTATTGGTTATTTTATTAAGTGTTTTTAAATTAATTAAAATAGATTTACTCTAGCCTCATTCTCATTGGTCCACCTCCAAGGCCATCCAATAGGATTTTTAATACACCTTGTGGGCATCTGGGCTAGGGAGCTGCTGACATGTGTCCCTCATTCCCTTTGTGTAAAGGGAGCTTGTGTGTGTGTGTGACTTTCTCTCTCATCCCCTACTTGCAAGGCTCGCCCCCTCCTATGTAGGGATTGCTAAAGACATTTGGGACACACATAAAGCATCCAATTCCCCCAATGTTTTGACCTTTGGACACAACCTTTAAATTTTGGAACCTTAGCATTTTGGAAGTCTTAATGGGTTGAACCTTAGGGTCTTTTAAGCCCATTGTTGCACATGGCTCTTTTATAGATGGCCCCCCCTTCGGATCCCTATTTTCCCGATTAAAGGAGTGACTGAAGCTTCTTGCCCCTTGAAAGCACCGTCCGCGGGTAGGACATCTCCCATCTCATAGGCTTGCATGCCTAGCTTGGTGGCCAACTCTATAGATATAAAATTGTAAGTAAAACGGGGGTCAAAGAGAATAAAAGCATCATGTTATCTTACCTTTCTCCTAGCATGGCATAGAGGAGATCCTTTGTAGTGAGTTTCCATTAGGAGGAAAGTTGGCCTCAATTTTGGGCCCTGTAAGAAACGCCAACTCAGCATAGAGAGAGGTAATCTTGGAAAATATGAAAGTAGTTTTTTAGAATTCTATTTTGCATAGTGTACACGTGAAATTTTGCTCGATCACTTGAATGCATGCTTGTACATAATTCTTTTTGAACTTAAGTGTGCACAAAAATCTATGTTCCTAAATCTTAATGAGTGATGTGATTTACAATGAAATAAAACACGTCACAAAGATGTTTTCAAAATACAAAAAGAATACCAAGAATGCATCCGAAACGTCAAAAAACCTTCAGATAGCACTTTAGAATGTTGAAATCCGACGTCTCTAGCTCAAGATTTTTCATTTTTAAGCCTCGGGGTCTCATGAGGTCAGAACCAAGTGAGTAGAGGCCCCAGGGACCCCTCAGGGGCCTCTATTCGCTTGGTTCTGACTTCTTCTTAGTCTTTAATAGTACCTATCAATCATTATCAAGTACGATCCATTCAAATTTAAATTGCAAGTAGCTCATGAAAAGGTGATTGATGCGTGTGTGAGTTGCACACGTACAAGTACCAAACTTTATAGGATAGCAACAGCACGTCATAAAAAGATGTTCGGTGCTTGTGCAAGATGTCACTATCAAGAACCTTCTTTTTCTAGTGATAGGGATAATTTCACCCAAAAGGTTTTCATGGACATTTTCAAAAATAAGAACAAAGGCTTTTTCAACGTAACGTTAGCCTTCTTCCTATTGGCTAAGGAGCATTCTCTCACTAGAGCTAAAAGGCCCGAAAATGAGTCCAACTTTCTCCTAATGCTCCTCTTGGATTTCGACCAAGGTAGCTTTAGGAGGATCATGGCGGTTGTTCTTTTGGGGACAAGCGTGGTATGTATGCCCTTGTTCGCCGCACTTGAAACACCGGTTATCCTTGTGATAATGCTCAAGATCTTCAGGAGAGAGTTTATTTTTGCCTTTATAAACTCCCTTTTCTTTAGCTTTGTTGAAGTTACCTTTAGGAGACTTTTGGACAGTTTCCTTCCCCTTAGGCTCATTGGAACCCTTGTTTTCAGGGGGCATAGAATTTCTCTTAGCCCCTATTTGGAAATTGATTTGAGAGGCCACCATAGTATGATGTATTACTGCCGATATGGTGCGTGGCCTTTGGGAGTTGACATACTCCACCATTTCTTCGGTTAAGCCCGCACAAAATTGCTACTTTTGCTCTCCAAAAGCCAACTTTTTCAAGATAGTGGCTTTGAGTTGTAGGTCCCAAAACTTGTCTACATATTTGTGGATGGATTCATAGGGAGAGAGCTTCAAGCTTCACCATTCGGTGAGTACTTTGTCTTTGGCATTGGTGGCCAAAAACTGTTTCATAGTGGAAGCTCTTAAAGCTTTCCATGTTCGTGGAGCTTCACCGTTGACCCGTAGGCTAGACCACCATTTTCTGGCGGACTTTTGAAAGTGCATAGCTATATGGTGTATCTTAGAGGACTCCGTGAAGCCCTCATCTTCGAACACTGCATCGAATTGTTGGATAAAGGCCAAGACTTTGTCCGTAGCACCAAAAGTGCCATCATAGGTAAGGAAAGAGATGCTCTTCCCTCCCTCTTTGAACTTCTTGAGCTTGGATGACCTCTTCCATGTGGCATAGGATTTCCTATAGCCTCTTCTTTTTGATGGTTCAAAGGTTGCACCATCACTTTCTTCAGAAGATGAAGAATTTGAGGAAGGTGGAGAAGAGGGTGACATCTTTCTCGCCTTTTTCTTGCCTTGATCTTCGTTGTCTTGACCATCACTTTCATTAGAGGAAGAGGATGAAGAAGATGGAGAAGAGGGTTTCCTCTTTCTCGCCTTTTTCTTCTCTTGCTTTTTGTCATCCCTCTTCGAAGTATGGTGTGGAGAAGTATGCGATGGTCTTCTCCGTTTTGGAGGTGATGGAGAGCCTTTAGGCCGCCGTCTTCGTGGAGCCGTCTCCATCGAGGTGGCAGGAGACTCACTTCTTTCTCGTTCCTTCGGTAGAGGCTCTTGAATTCTCCTTTGAGAAGGAGATATATCATCAAGGAGAAAATTTCTGAGTCCTTCATAGGGATCCTCTTCTTCTTCCCGAATCGGAGAGAGACCTCTTTTGGAAGTCTCACAAGGAGGCTTCCTAGGTGTTCTCTCATCATGGTGGGGAGCTTGGAGAATCCCATGAGCACAAAGTTGCCGTTGCACTTCACTTTGGAGGGATGGATTACCCATGGCTTGTTGAAGCCTAGAAACAAGATAGTTAACAAGCATCGGGACATCATTAGTAGCTTGCACATTAGCAAAATCAAAGTTATCAACATTAATTTAACTCTCTTTTCCTATTGTCAGCCATTCTAACAACTTTTAGGTGTAAACTTTTTAGGTGTACTTTGGCACTTCAAGCCCTAGTTGCTGCTCCTCTTTACCCCTTTAGAAAAAGAACTCAAGCTACTGTACCCGTGGCTCGAATACCATTAATTGCAAGGAATAGAAGAGAGGGTTGTTCAACACCAAAACAGCATCGCCTCCTGTCAAGCTTCTAATAGCTCAATAGTGGTTAAAAAGCCGTAGGCAAGTCCCGTAGGACTCCACTATTAAGACCATAGCTCTCGACGGTGATGCGCCGTTAACTGCACAAAGGCAGGCGCATTGCAAGGCTGAAAAATCCCTATTCTACTTACTCACATGCAATTAATGGTACCAACCATTTATAGCTAGCTTGAGGACCTCCCTTCTTGAGCAAAAAAAGAGAAACCTTGTCCTCTAATACCAATGTAACATTTAATGGCCTAGTGACTTGTGTGTAGCAGAAAATAGCATGAACATAGTGAGCATTTCATTAGAATAGATTCCTGATGAGATTAACAAGAGTGCTTGGGTGGAGAGAGCAACAAAAAGCATAACACGTAGTTAGATAGCATGAACAATACTTCAAAAGAGCGAAATTAAGAAATTGGCAGCAGTTGAGGACCAGGTTTGCATGGAGCTGCTGTCCCCCCTCCAAAAGGCTTTGTATTATGGTTTCTCCCATCAGGAGAGACATTTTACAATACAATTTCTTGTGTTCCTTCAATACTAGCTAGTGCAATGAAGATGGAAACTTCATGCAGTACGCAAAACACTTATCAAACATAACATCGATTCCCTCGTGGTCTCAGACCCAAGACTTCACACACCTTCGAAGATGGTGAGAGCTAGCGGGGTATGAGAGTAGATTGACAGGAAGAAGGAGTATTCTTACGAGAAAGATGTACATCTCCTCACATAATCACTCATATTAGAATAGCTTAGCTTAGTAATTAGCATGGTAGAGGAGATGAGCATGCATTGAAGCTTGGCTCTTGGTTGGATTTGCATCACAAAGCCAAGAGTTGTTGGTGTAGGCCTCCCTTCTCAAAAGCTTGGAGTAGGTGATAAGCTTTCCATTAAAGCTTGAGAAGGAGAGAGAGTCTTGTTTACTTCACACATGAGCTAGTGTGAGTGTGTAGGTGATAATGTCTTTGAAAAACCAGCCCCCCTCTCTCTCTTGGTCGACCCCTCTTGCTATTTGCTCTTGCTAGCATCCTATTAGACCTCTCAGGCTTAGCCAATGGTAATTAAGTAGCATAAGTGGTAGCCTTCTGACATGTGTCCCCCTTTCCCCTTTTGTGGGAGCATTAGGTAATTATTTAATTCAACTCAACTCTAATTGGACCCCTTTGCCTCCTGGCCAATAGGAATCAGGCAAGCCATTGGGCTGCTGAATGCTCATTAGTCCCCTTGGGAGACTGTCCAATAGTCTTCTAGAGAGATTAATTCTTATTGGTTATTTCATTAAGTGTTTTTAAATTAATTAAACTAGATTTACTCTAGCCTAATTCTCATTGGTCCACCTCCAAGGCCATCCAATAGGAATTGAATACACCTTGTGGGCATCTGGGCTAGGGAGTTGACATGTGTCCCTCATTGCCTTTGTGTAAAGGGAGCTTGTGTGTGTGTGAGACTTTCTCTCTCATCCCCTACTTGCAAGGCTCGCCCCCTCCTATGTAGGGATTGCTAAAGACTTTTGGGACACACACAAAGCATCCAATTCCCCCAACATTTGACCTTTGGACACAACCTTTGAATTTTGGAACCTTAGCATTTTGAAAGTCTTAATGGGCTGAACCTTAGGGTCTTTTAAGCCCATTGTTGAATATGGCTCTTTTACAGATGCCCCCCCCTTTGGATCCCTACTGTGGTCGGTCTGCTAGCTTAACCAATATTCTAGCTTTTTCTCCCCTGGCACTTCCCCATATTAAATGATCAATTTAACATGAGAAAATCATTTAGGAGAGTTAGATATTGATTATTATGACATGCTACCTCATACCAATGATAAATGTAAGAAAATTCATCCAAGCAGGACCTTGCATGTTATCTCAAATGTGGCATTTCAGTTAGCCCCATAGGTCATATGTCACTTTCAAGGAAGATCATATCATCTCTCTCTCTCTCTCTCTCTCTCTCTCTCTCTCTCTCTCTCTCTCTCTCTCCCTCCCCCTAAAACACACACACAGTACACACATATTAAGGTCTTTGAAAATTATTATTTAGAGTCTAGGTACATGGTTACATAGACCTGCGTTATAGCCTAAATTGATCATTTGTTTAAAAAGTGAACGTGGTGAGTGATCAATGAATACCACCACCTGGGCCTATTTTCCTTGGTCCTAATATTTGGACTTCTTGTGTTTTTGTGCTCGAGTCTTCCTCCTCATTCATGCCATTTTGACTCTCTTCATTTGTTTCCTCATTGCTCTCATCATTCTCTGTACCACCATTATGAATTTGGCTCTCTTCGTTCTTATCATTTTCGCTTTGTCCATTTTTGTTTCTACTCTCATATTGGTGATCGTAGCTCTCCTCATTCTTATCATTATGGCCTTCTTCATTTCTATAGTCATTGCTCTCCCCACTCTTATCATTGTGACTATCCTCATTTTGGTATTCACAGCTCTCCTTGGCATTATCGTTGTAGGTCCCTTGATATTGGTCATCACTGCTCTTTTCGTTCTTGTCTTCATGGCTCTCTTGATTCCAACTATTGTTGCTCTCCCCATTTTTACTATTATTATTGTTTTCTACATTCTTACTACCATTCTCATTTTCTCCATCGTAGCTCTCCTCATGCTTGTCCTTGTCACTCTCCTCATTCTTTTCATCATTTCTCTCTTCATTCTTGTCGTGAGAGCTCTCCTCATTCTTACTATTATAATTATTTTGGTCATCATGGCTGTCCTCATTCTTGTCCTTGTGGCTATCCCCATACTCACTGTTATCCTCATTTTGGTCCCCATAGCTCTCCTCATACTCGTCCCTGTGGCTTTCTTCATTGTCGTCGTCCCGGCTCTCCTCATTCTTGTTGTTATAGCTCTGCTCATTGCTATCATCGTAGTTCTCTTCACTCTTGTCATTGTGGCACTCTTCATTCTTGTTGTTGTTACTCTCCCCATTATTGCGACTATTGTCATCTTGGCAGTAGTGGTACTCTTTGGATTGTTCATGATCACCTCTGCCATCATCATCTTCATATTCCTCCTCACGGTAGTCTTGTGGAGACTGCTGGCCGTCTTGGCTGCCATAAGAGGAAGAGGCTTGCGCAAGCTGCTGGAGCAGGAGGATTAATGCAATGCAGAGCAGGGCCAAGGTCCATGATGATCTGCGGCTGCAGCCGCTGATAGCCATAAGTGCAGCGTGGGTATGAAGTAGGGTAAGGACGTACGTTGTGTCTGCGTGTGTGTATGTGAGAGCGCGCTCGTGTTTGCGTGTGTTGTAGCGCAATTTTTTTTGAGGATCAATATATGCCTGCATGGAGGGCCTTTTCTAACCACCAGTGCAGCTGCCAGCTGCATGAGCGTCGCCTTCGCCACCACCCTGTCCAATCACTGCAAGATACCGACGATGACGTGTAACTGGCAGGAGTACTAGCACGATATAACCCAATCATCTAGCTCCAAGTTGTGTTCCCTTCTCCAATCAACATCCACCTAGAAGGTACCTGCAACCAATCATCAACTAGTATCAGATCTTGCAGCCCCTTGAGCCAGCCACCACGTCGATCTGTCGATTCATTCAGCCGCGCGTAAGAGTTCCATGATGACATGGCCATTGTTCCTCGGCTTGGCGTCTCCATAACGTCACGAACTGCAGTTACGACACGGCTCCTTCCCCACACGTCCACGCCCTGCCTAATAGTGCATGTACGTTATCGTAAAAACGTGGAAAACCTGGCTTCATCCTTCACAACGTTCACGTAGATAACGTGCAAATGTGGTGCTTTTAGCCATGGAATGCCTTAGATACACTAGGGGTAGATAGTTGACCCCGATTCTACCCTTAGTTTTTCCATGAGGGGATCCAACGGCCACTCGTGATCCATGACACCGGCAAAGGATCTCCCTTCAAGCAACCCTCGTGCGAGATAATGACACCCCCCCTTTCCTCTTTTCGAGGATTGAACCCACAACCTGGGGGATGAGAATCATGCGCCCTAACCACATCACCAACGCACATCGTTTGTGGAATGTAGACGTCTTCCTCGAGGTTTGACGTGCAAACCTATCACAACGAGGGGGAGTACCCAAGTTCACTTTCGTGAACAAGATATACGATGCCTGCATAATGTCGAGGCCCTAGATTGTCCCCCCCCCCCCTCCCCCCCCCCCCCTCGTCCATAAGTGACACGGCCCTTTCTCGAGGGATCTACGGTGGATGTTCAATCCACCGTCGATCTCAATCTTTGCATGGAAAAAAAGATGCGTCCCTAGCCTCCCCGCCTCGGGTTCGACCTCACAACCTCCCATTGGACACCCGCGCTCCTTATCGAGTCCGACTGTCTCGTTTGCTTGTGATGCATGCGAGTCCAGTGCTATAAAACCCTCTCCCCCCCCCCCCCCCCCCCCGCCTGCTGCATGGATCTGACAGCCTGAAGCCCTCCCGCCCTGCTGATCGCATTCCCCGCCGTCGATCCCTCGAGTGACACCCCGTGTCACTTATAAACGAGGCCAGGCCCCCCCCTCCACCCCCAAAGTGGGACAATCAAAGAGAAGGGATCAAGGGGTTGGGACGGGTCCACATCCAATCGTAGATTTGGAGACAAAAATTTCACCAAATTGGAGGATTAACTTTGTGCCCTCCTCTTTCCAAGGGGTGCTACCTTAACCATTTCCACTATCATACATTCATGAAAATGTTTGGTCTGCAGAAAATAAAAACTTCTATCCCCCCTTCCCCCGTTACAAGCAATCCAATTTCACATCTTGAAGATCTCTTTCCAATCGTTGATCCTTTGAGTCATCCCCCCCCTTCCTTTTGATCGTCGATAAATTTTTCCAACCTTTGAAATTGTTGGGGAGAAAAGCGTAGATTGGGAGCAACATTTGACTTCACGACACCCTCACCCCAAGCCATATGCCTTACCCAACACACTAATGTACACGATGGTGCCAACTTGGGTGCTGTTTCGGGCTCCATGCACATGTGTGCGCAAAGTTCACATCATAGATAGTTTACGTGTAGTTCATAACCAAGTTCAATTTGAGTTCACACATGATCATAAAATAAATTTAAATTTCGTTGTCAACCAAGATTGTTGTGGGTGTGTGACATCAATTCCAACCATAGAGCCCCTCTGAAACGGAGATGTCGATTTAGTGCCCTGCCCCCCGCCCCCCAAAAAAAAGGAAAACAAAATAGAAAAAAATAAACAAAACAGGCAATCAAACAAAAAAAAACAAACAAACAAAAATCGAGTGGCACCGAGCATAGTTTGAAAAGAATCTACGAGCATGATTAGGTGATGTAAAGTTAGCAATTGAAAGCTATTGAATTAATGTTAGGTGTGAACTATAGGTGAACCATGTGGGATGGACGTATGGTAGGGTGGAATACTATCTAAGGAAAATTTAGCTAAGGCCCATAGATGAAGTCCTCTAATATTGAGTTAGGTTGTGGGTAGCTATAGGGTAAAGGGGCCAATAAGGGTACGGGTACCAGAACAAAGTTGCACCTCCCCCAATATAGAGCCAAAAAATTGGAATATGATTGGAATCTTGGTGATGTTTCTTTCTTTGATTTGTTGAAAAACTGATTATTACTGGGCCTTGCCTGTCTCTAATACGTGAGAGACTTCATTTTGCATTGGAGAATGCGATACGCTATGTATTATTCTGCAATTGTAGGTAGATTGCGCTCAGATTTTTGGGATGAAATCCTCTCTTCAACACGCATCTTCTGCCCCTCCTTCGACTCGAATCTGATAACGGGGGAGGGAGCTATGGCCAACGCCTCTTAGCTGGCCCACCACTGGCCCCTTTATCCTATAGCTCTTGAATAAAGTAAAGAGCAATTCCTCCTCACACAAAAAAAACATCATTACCCACTTAGTGGCCATGTCAGCTCACTCGTTTGAAATTGAGCACTTGTCCCGTCTGCATGCAGCAAAACTCAACGATCAGTTTTGTGCATGAAGGTCCTTTCCATTCCCCCGACATGTAACTAGAACAAAAGTAGGTATTTTTCCCCCACCCCCCTTTTCCACACGCGCGCACACACACACAGAGTTCTGCATGTGCTCTCAGTATTTTCCCTTGGCAAGATGCCCTATAGTCAAGGCAAGCTGTCTCCATCACCCCCCCCCCCCCCCCCTCAAAAAAAAAAAAAAAGTCTACTTCACTTTGCCCATTTGGTGTGTTGGAAACTAAGTGTGTTTTGCTTTTATGGGTGTCGTGCATGTGCTTGTATGGGTTATCAAAATATATTTATAAAAAATGATTTAGAGGCGCTAAAATAGCCAAAAAACCCAATAGTAATCAGTATGATTTTCAAACAATTATGTACTACAAGCTATCTTCAATTGCCTAGTTATGCAGTCGCAGAAAAAGTATCAAAGGAGAAAAAAAATAGGTACCGTCAGCTGGTAACTGTACGTTTTAGCATAAAAAACCCTTAATGTATGTCATCAAGGTATCAAGGTGAGTACCGACCTGAGATGGTAGCTCAACAACTTCCATAGCTGCTTAGTATCAAAAAAGCCCTCACACCTCTCCTTAAAATACACACATATAGGAAATAACCCATAGACTAAGTGAGGGGCCAGAGCACCTTGTTGACAGGATATTATATGTTCAGTCTGAATATTGTTGGGTTTGAAATTGGGATGCTGCTCTAAATATTGCTGACTCTGAATATTACTGAGTTTGATATTTGGCCAGTCAGATATTTGCTGACTCTGATTATTGCTAAGTTTGAATATTGCTGCGTCGGATTATTTGTTGAATATTTACTAGGTCGAAATATTGCTAGGCCGGATTTTGGTTCGGTCGGATTTTGCTGACTCTAATATTTTATGTCAAGAACATTTTTGGGTTGGACAATTATAAGCATCAAATGGTACTTGTATTGGAATGAGTTGTAAGTAGTGGAATGCGAGAGAAGATTTAGCCATGGTGTTCTTTGCTCTGTTTGATCTTTCTCTAAGTTCTGTATGCCGACTCTGAAGTTATCTAACTATGTCTTTTGCTGAGTCTGATCATGGAGTGAGTATCTATTCTCTGTTTGAGAGCATGTTGTGAGATAGAGATTCTTGTGTTGTTGAACCCCAACACATTTGGCGATCCCGTTGGGCCACTGAAGGTTTATTTGGTGAACCTACTACCATTGTTTGTGTGTTGTGTCTGACATCCTTGTTTTGTTGATTACCTAGTGTAATGGTATGTCTGTTGGGTCTGATTACCTTCTGTGTCAACATTCGAGGTCGGTGTTTGTGTTTCACGAGAGTAATGATTCTATGAAAGAACCTATCCCAAAGGAGAAATTGTTAGACGGAGGAGCAGAAATTCAGGAGCAGTAGATCATGTTTGATTAAAAGCGTTGCTGCAGATTCAAAATTTAGATTTTGCTGATATAAGTGTTGCAGATTCAGGTTGCATAGATTCAGTAAGGTGTTGCAGATTCAGGCTGCATAGATTCAGTAAGGTGTTGCAGATTCAGGTTGCACACATTCAATAAGGTGTTGTAGATTCAGGCTGCACAGATTCATAATGTGCAAAATGGGAAAAATTTGGATGATTAATTTGCAGAGACAAAGTAACAATTTCTTGAAATGAGAGAGAGAAATCTGATGCTTCATCTGATGTTGATAATTAGATCTCTTGAAGTAAACAAACTCAAGAATGGTATCTTTCACTGAAGAGTGTGGATTGCAAGTTCTCTGAGCGGGAGTAATGAGCGAGCCGAGCCGCCTTCCTTTGTGAGTGTGTGGTAGCATCAAACGGCACGCCGATACCCATGAATGGGGAGATCCATAGCCAGGGAGGAGAGGCCGCCTTCACGGTGTAATGAGGCAGCCTTCACTGGCATGTTAACCTGTCGCGTTTTTGTGCTAGTTAGCAGTTTCAAGTTAGCACATCTTCGAAAAGTTGGGCGTCCTGTAAATTTTTTACAAATAATATCAAAATTTTTCGGAGGTTGTACATTTGGATTCCTTGTTTTAAGTGCTTTCTATTGATATATCATATGTCATAGATCTTGGAGATGTAGCTCAAGTTATTGTACTAGTTAGCATATGTCAAAATTGTGCTAGTTAGCATTGTCCGGGACATGAAAAAGCATGACAGGTTAACATGCTTTCACCCGCCATGCCAGGGGAAACATATTTTTACCTCTTAGTTTATTACTCAAGGGCTGGGTCCCATGGTCTTTATAAAGTAATGGCATAATTTGAGCAGTATCACTAAAGTGACCTAGCAAAATCTGTGCTAGATCAAAGTGGGGGGGGGGGGGCGTGGTTGGGGGGTGTGGTGTGGAACAAAAAGGGGGGTTTGGGTGGGGATGGTTTGTAATTGATTATAACCAGAATACCTATAGTACCATAGTGTGTGTGTGTGTGTGTGTGTGTGTGTTTGTTAGTGTATTTAAGTGTGAATGTGTGTGTGCATAAGTATGTGAGTATATTGTGTGTAATCTTGGAAGCACACACACACACACACACACACACACACACACACACACACACACACAGAGAGAGAGAGAGAGAGAGAGAGAGAGAGAGAGAGAGAGAGAGAGAGAGAGAGAGATAAGCTTTTGAAAGCTTTTGTGCTAGCAATGGCATTCGGAGGCAAAGGACAACCCCAAGGACACCTCAACAAAATGGGATTTCGGAAAGGATGAACATGACAATCATGGAACGAGCACGAAGCATGCGGCTACATGCAGGCCTACCACTTGAGCTTTGGGCGGAAGCTGTAAGTACGTCTGTGTACTTAATCAACCGGTCACCCTCAACGGAATTGGATGGGGGAGTTCGAGAAGAGGCATGGACAGGTAAACCGGTGAATTATGCATTTCTCAAAGTGTTTGGGTGTGAGGCTTTCATGCACATAGATAGAAGCCTAAGATCAAAGTTAGATGCAAAGTCCAGAAAGTATTTCTTCATTGGCTATGGAGAAGGAGACTTTGGGTATCGCCTATGGAATCCTGAAGATGGTAAAATCTTAAGGAGTAGGGATGTAATTTTTAACGAACAAAATATGTACAAAGATTACTTGCAAAGAAAACAAACAAAAGAAACAAGTGATGAGTACATGGAGCTTGAGGACTGCAAACAGTGACAATGTGCAACAACGTCAACCAAATGAGGAGCCTCAACCTATTCCTCGAAGATCTACAAGAGCAAGTAGACCTCCAGAAAGTTTTGTTCCTTCCTTCAACCATCTCTTGATCTCAGATTCTGGAGAGCCGGAATCATATGAAGAAGTTATGCAACATGAATCCAAAGAAGAATGGACGAAGAGCATGCAAGTGGAGATGGACTCACTACATCGCAACCAAACATGGGAGTTGGTTGAGTTGCCTAAAGGTAAGCGGGCACTTCAAAACAAATGGGTGTACAAGCTAAAGGAAGAAGAAGGTGGGAAGAAAAGGTACAAGTCTAGGCTTGTGGTAAAAGGTTTTTCTCAAAAGAAAGGTATTGACTTTAATGAAATATTTTCTCCTGTTGTAAAAATGAACTCAATTAGGCTTGTCTTAAGCCTTGTGGCTGCTCATGATCTAAATCTCGAGCAAATGGATGTAAATACGGCATTCCCTCAAGGTGACTTAGAGGAGGAAATCTACATGCTTCAACCAAAGGGGTATGAAGTAAAAGGTAAGGAGAAAATGGTTTGCAGATTAAAGAAGAGCTTGTATGGTTCAAAGCAAGCATCAAGAGAATGGTACTTGAAGTTTGATCGATGGATGTTGGATCATGGATTCACAAGATGCAACTCGGATCACTGCGTCTACACGAAGAATTTGGGAGATGGGAAATTCATCATCCTAATGTTGTATGTTGATGCCATGTTGACTGCAAGTGCTAACATGCAAGACATCAAAGACCTAAAAGAGGAGCTGTCCAAATCTTTTTCAATGAAAGATTTAGGTGCTGCAAAGAGGATACTTGGTATGAAAATATCAAGGGATAGGACGAAGAAAACAATAATGCTATCTCAAGAAGATTACATCAAGAAGGTACTAGAAAGGTTTGCAATGCAAAATGCAAAACCAGTTTCTACACCTTTGGCTGGTCATTTTAAACTAACGAAGGATATGTGTCCAAAGACACAAGAGGAGATAGCCTATATGTCTAAAGTTCCATATGCTGCAACGGTAGGTTCTCTAATGTATGCTATGGCCTTTTCTTATCAACACAACTACTCATGACATGATGCCTCTTGAAAAAATTTCATAATCTGATACAACTCTCTACAAAAATTTGGCATGCAATACCTGACACAAACCTCCTTCTTATGACAAGGCTTACGCATGTAAGGAGATTGCTTTGTAGAGTGCCCATGCTTTTGAAAAATAGAGAACTTTTTCTTCTTCTTCTTCTTCTTCTTCTTACCCATATTAAATCTAGAAATCAAATAGCAATGTTAGCCCTTACATTCAGTCCAACACACTGAAGAGAGACTATATGCAAGCTTGAAGTGGAGAGCATATGATACAATACCTAGATCCACTCCAACCCTAACAAATAGTTTCTTATACATGCTCTAAGATTTCTAAACTCAAAATTCAAGTAATTGCTTGCAAAAAAACTAAAATATGGCTTACTTGGATTAATTTTGACTCCTTGGCAATTCAGGTTGATAAGGTTTTGAACTTTAGCTTCACCTTCAAGGTTAGGATCCACCACTTTACTCACTTCAAGAATTTTGGTCAGATATTTTGACTCTAGCTTTTCAATAATTTACTGATTTGATTTCAGGTTCAAAAGTTCAAGTACACTCCTGAATAAGGATTCCATGGTCTTGAAATTTGTTTTCAACTTATTCCTCCTGCACGCCACTAACTCTTGTTTTTAGGGTGCTATTTTATATTAGCAAATGGTTTTTGCACTTGATGGAATCCACTTTTCTCTGCAATCCTTCTCTTCTCAATTGACACCAATGCTCAAGACTCTTCTTGCTTTCTTTCTTCTCAACACTTGCAAGCTACGACAAAAACATCTATTCGCAACACTTTTGGTCTCCTATTCTCCAAGATTCCTTTTTTTCTTTTTGCCATTTTGCTTTCTTGGGTCTTTAGCAACCCATGCTTTTTGCACCCCTTCCTTTCACTCAAGGTAGCCACTATCCATACTCTTCAAGTCTCCTCTCTCCTTGTCTGCAACATTCTACTTCATCAACATCCATCCCAAGAAAGGCATTGATTCACGCGTTCCTTTGCCACAACCATGTGGGCATATATTCCAATCAATGTGCTCTAAGTGATGACAACCTGGTGAGGAGGCTTTCAAGAATGTTTCAAGCTTTCCCAAGGACATCACATTTGGCATACCCTGCAATCAACGTGTTTGGAGAGATGAAATTTCAATTTGTGACGAGACAACATTTCATTGCATACATACCAATGAAAGCATTATGAAGCAGGACATGTCTCTACAGCAACCCATGCACATTTTGCATACATACCAATGAAAGCATTGTGAAGCATGACATGTCTCTACAAAAAGCCTTGCACATTTGTCATGCATACCAATGAGAGCACTGTGAAGCATGACATGTCTCTACAATCGTCCCTGCACATTTGGCATCCATATCAATGAAAGCACTGCAAACTAGGACATGTTTCTACAATAGCCCCTAACTAGTGATCTCATCGAATTCTCTGACCATGTCACTATCTTTCATACAAAAGTGTAGTGCTCTTCATCCATTGAAGTTTCATGTTGGAAAAATCCTCAAATCAATGCGTTCCAAGAGCTGAAATCCCAAATAGGAAGGTGTCGACCTTTTT
This sequence comes from Adiantum capillus-veneris, assembly GCF_014529385.1. Classification (NCBI taxonomy): domain Eukaryota; kingdom Viridiplantae; phylum Streptophyta; class Polypodiopsida; order Polypodiales; family Pteridaceae; genus Adiantum; species Adiantum capillus-veneris. Next base: position 104,561,482 of record NC_140949.1, on the reverse strand, counting down.
GAGCTTTGACGTAGACGTTGCATTTGGCATGCATGTCGACCAAAGCACTACCAATTCAAGACATGTTTATGTAAAAGCCCCTAACTAGAAATCTCATCATGAATTTCTCTCAGCCATGTGGCCATCTTGCACAATGTTGTAGGCCTTCAAGGTGCAACGAATTCACTTTGCATCTACTAAAAACATCCCAAAGCTTCTTTGCCAAAGTCATGGTAAGCATACCCTACAATCAATGTGTTCGAAGAGACAATGTCACATACAGAAATGTAGTGCTCTTCATCCATTGAGTTTCTCTTATTTTACCCGATGTGATCAAAAAGCATTCAACCCTCACACACTAACTGTAAGACATGGTTCTATGATATCTGTAGACTATCAATCATGCCATGAATTCTCTCACTCATGCCAACCTCTTGCAAAATGCCACAAGTTTTCAAGCTGCACACATAGGTAGGTGACTCCATTTGGAGAAGGGGCATCAATTTGCATATGTTGAAATAGCCCATAGCTTCCTTACCACATCCGTGCTATGGGTATTAATTTGCAATCAACATAGCCCAATTGGTGCTACCCTAGACATGAAGTTGATCAAGATGATGTCGTATTTGGTCTGCATATAAACAAAAATACCACCAACTATATCATGATGCATGGTTCTGCAATAGCTAATGATCAGCAAGTCATGGTTCTATAATAGCCCTTGACCGTCAATTCCATCATGAACTCTCTTGCCCATGTGAATGTCTTGCATAATGCCACATGCATTCAAGGTGCAGGCATTGGTGATTCCATTTGGAGAAAGGTCTTCACATTTTTGAAAATATCCCACAACCATTTAGCACATTTCTTGCAGTTAAAATACTTCAAGTGACAATTTTTTGAAAACAAAGTGATGAAGACACCTTCACTTAGCATTTGCATTGTCTAGACACATTAGGAAATTTCATAGGTCATTTGGAGGGCCTTCTAAGAAAAATAGAATTTTGACTTTCTCTCTCTAGAAAATAGGTGTGGTAAAAGCAATTGTAAACTTGGAATAACCATTCAAAAAGCGCACTTACAAGTAGATTCTTGCCACAATGTCATAAGGGCCATGATGATTGAAGAATAAATCATTTTTAGTTGCATTTAATGAACGTCCTAGAATTGGAGGGAGTTTCTCGTACATGGAATGTATGACTAAAGGAAATAGGATGTATCCTTCTAAACCTGCTCTCTCCTTACTCTCTCATTTTTTGTGCGCTGACCTTAAATAAATCCTCCCTTTCTTTCATTGTTGCATACATGGCTTCTTCTTCCACCCCCACAAATGTCCTCCTTAAAAGACCCTTCTATCATCTACACATTGACATGGAACCCCAATATACGCCACTGTGTAACCGAGGCAAAACTAACATCAAAGTGACATCGATCATGACAGAGAGACTCAAAGCAGAGGGAGAAAAACACTTAGATATTTGGACAAAAGGCTCACTCTATCCCATGATCAATGCTTTCCTTGCATTTTCAAATCCCACTAACTTATTGAACTTTGCAGGTAATGGAGAGAATGGATTGCTTGGCTACTATAAAGCTCTAAACAACAAATCAAAAACTTATAAAGACATGGTGAAGCACCAAGAAAATGAGATTCAGAGACTTTCAAACTTGCATTAGGAGGACCAAAAGATTGTAATTCAATGCACACAAGAATCACAGGTCTTGCGAACAAAGGTACGGTCATTACAAAACAAAGAGACAATGTTAGGCACTCGTGTGCGAAAGAAAAAACTACGGAATCTTGAAACATTGAAGGTAGGCTCTGGTATCCTTAAGAAAAGAATTCAAGCATTGAGGTGAGCATTGTAAACTATCTAATTAATTTAAATTAATCTAAGTTTTTGCTTATGTTAGTTATTCTTTCTTTGTAGAGATTCTATCTATCCAGACAAAGAAAATATAGACCCGAAGGCCAATGTAGGAAAGCAGTTAAAGCCATTGATAACTAGTGGTCTTGCAAAGGATATAATGCATGACAAAAAGTTTAAGGTTTTGCAACGGGATGTCGTTGTTGACAGATTCATTTCAAAGAATGCAGTGCCTGCTAAGCATATACAGGGTACATTGGACTCCCTTGGAGTTAGTAAAAGAGGTTACTCAACTATCCAACAGTCTATCTCTTTCATGTTTGTGAAGAAGGGAATAAAGTCTAAGCTTTTACAAATAGCTGCAAGTGTTTGGAAGGAAAGACTACAGCTCAATAATGAACAGACAGATTTCATTGGATGTCCATTTTATATTCAAGATATTTATAGCTCACAGTGAACTACTGTCACTATGATGAGTACAACAATATCTTCATGGACCTCACTTTGTTGCAAACTAGAATGGTAGAGTTTTACAATATCACATTCAACGAGACAGGCGGTGTTCTACATTTTGTTTTGAAGCTAGATGAGTGTGAGATTCTTAAAGAGAAGAAGCTAGAGTGAGTTACAATCACATTAATGAATAGGGCTCTTCCCAAATGTCCCACTGATGACCCTTCATAATTCAGTGTTCAATCAGAAACAAACATATGGTGGCTTGGTGCATTTCAGGTAATCCAGTTATCTCCAATTTTGCAACTCTAGCAAGCCCTCTATTGTACCTAAATTTTAGATTTATTTTTCGTATCTCATAAGGATTAATCTTGTAGGTAAAGAAAAAAGGCCATGACATTTTATTTTGGGTGTTCCATCAAACCCCTATTCCAGATATCATTGACAGGCAAATGAATCGAGGAGAGGTATTGGCTGTAGATGGGAGAGGAGACTTTCAATTTCAATGGCATCTTGCAAGTGGCCTCAAAACACTAAAGTGTATGTATAATAGTGGAATGAGTGCCATGGCAAAGTCTCCATGCTTGTATTGCATGGAGCCTGCAAAGGTGATGGACCCAAAGTGGTGGAGAAAGGCTGCTACTCGTCACAATCAAGAATCTAATTTTCGACCAGTTCTGGATATACCACTTGTTAATGTCCATATTTGTACAATGCATGGTCTCTGCCGAATTGTAGAGAAGTTGGTATATCTGTAGATTGGGTTTGCTTGGAAAATCAAGAAGTCAGTTGAACGACAAGTCGCTCTAGAGGATTTTGGAACTAGTTTTGTCAGAAATTGGTCTACATGGGGGCAATGTGAAAATCCAGCGGACGAAAAAAGGTCAACCAATGAGAAAGACGTACCGTGCAAACCATCCATAGGTGGGGTCAAGGAACACCGTTTTCTATCTAAACCTCAAGGTATGAAAGATGTGAAGCTAACAAAGTGAGGGAGAGTATATCACTCTACCTACATTAGCAAAATTGAGTATATGCACTGGAAAAAACTTCATTTAGCAGTGAAAGACTAAGAGACAACAACTCGCAATGCAAAGGGTGATGTGTGGCATTCCATTGACACGTTATTTCAAATGTGTGAGAATGATGATTGGTTGCAGGATAATCTCAGCAAGTTTAGATGGAACCTTCAGCTCTACTGAAAAAATCCTTCAAGACAGCATGGACTGACACTCAAATCACTCATTACATGGTAAATTCAAAGGACCTCAGATAGTCTTAGTACTAAGTTTGTGTTTAAATTTCTAAATAAATTTCTTGTTTTACAGCATATTATTTTTAATCATTTTCCATACTTCATCCAGAAGTATGGGAATCCACATATATGGAACACCCAGGGCCTGGAGAAGTCTCATTACATGGCTAGAAATGCCTACTTTAGACACACACAACATGGAGGCTCTCGAAATAAGGCAAACAATCTGAAGGAGTTATTTCAAAGGTTTTTATCACTCAAGTGCTTTTGAAAGTCAAATGAGGTGGAGGGAGACAATGCAATATGCCAATCATTGATGGAACAAGAGAGTTAGAGTTTAGATGATTGGATGTACCACAAATGCCTGTAGAATTAAATTCAATATGTACCACAACTATTTCAACCTTTTGATGATTTGCAAATATCATTTGGAACCTCGCCCTTGTGAAGGGGATCGGGGAGCACCACAGACGGAGAGTGAGAGAGAGAGAAGGAGACACACACACGATGTGGGTGGGGAGACTCCAAGAGTGAGCAGCCCCCTATACACTTATGCTATGTATAAGGTATACAAGTCAGTGGGCGCCCAGACTCTGGGCGGCCGGGCAAGGCACAGACGCCTATACCCCAACAACCTCCCACTTAAAGGCGACTGTGCCTTTAAGCAAGAGAACCTAGTCTAAAGACTACAAAAGGTGAGAGAAAACCGCTCTCAACCGATGCCCACTGGCTGGCTGTGATCGTGTGCATCCGGCTGTCCTGCTCCCGTGTAAGTCCATACACCACCAGACGTACCGCACACGTACTGCAAGTATGTATGCAATACCTGCATATCTCCCTCGTGCACTATGCCATCATCAGTCAACAAACGACTGACAACCCCAACTGCAAATGCTCCCACTGCAGCTGCGATATCCGGTCTCAAGATCAACATCTCATACATGAGACCACCGAATGCCGATGCAATGCTAGCGGGCCTTGCTAGCTCTACGGAGCATGCATCAACATATATATCCCTGGCAATAGGCATCTCTGACTGACAAGGCGTGTCAGCCACATGCATCTCCTGACTCTCCGCAAAAGACGCATCAACCTGTCGTGCAACCTCAGAGCAAACCAGCTGCTCTAGGTGTCTGCTGGAAGACATATCCTGCACAACTATATCCCCATGCTCACTGTCGAGCATAGAAAGGAATGACTGCATAATCGCTGACATCTCAGCCTCCTCTGCAATCATCCACTGCAAACATGACCACTCAATCTGTTGTGACTCACTAGAGCTCTCATGCTCTAACTCCGTATGCATAGACTCTTGCACAACGTCCTCCTGTCGTGACTCACTAGAGCAAGACCGCTCTACCTGTCTATCCTGCATAGAAGTATCTCGCACAACTGACTCTCTGCTTTGCTCAGTCACTAGCAAAGTATGCATGTTTGACTCTGTCACCTCTCTATGTGACTGCTCAAGTCGTGCCCCAACTGTGTGCACAACGAGCTCACTACTCTGCACTCCATGCAAAGTACCCTGCAACCCACAAGCAAAAGAGACTCGCCTGCTCTCTCGCTGTCTACCTGGTTGCGTGATCACAAAGACAACACCGTCTCTCCCGTGATCCACATGCAATGGGTAACCTGTACCACTCCTGGCACCTCTCGCAATCACTAGCGAACCCAAATGCATCACAAAATCTCGCTCTCGTAGCAAAATCTGACATCCACAATCTCTAAGCTGACCAATCGAGATCAAACTCACTGTCAAATCTGGTACATAGCGCACATGTCGTAACAAGTAAGATGCACCACTCGGTAATGACAGTCTCACATCTCCTGCACCTGCTATCGCATGCACCGATCCATCGGTCAAACGTAGACTGCCAAGCATCCCGCTAGAATAGCTACAAAACCATGCACGATGCGGCGTGACATGAAACATAGCATCTGCGTCTAGCAACCACTGCGAAGGGAGTGCACTATCCACATGTATAGCATCTCGTGCATAGCTCGAGATAAAAGTGACATCCCCGTCACTAGTATACTCCGACACTACATGTGCCTCAACTATCAAAGCAACTGAGTCCATGGCATTACTACATACATCTCTGAAAATGCCATGTCTCCTACGATGTCGCATACGACAAAAACAGCGCCGTCTAACGTGTCCAGAATGACCACAATACCAACATGTCATCTGTCGGCGTGCTCGTGAATGTACATGTCTCACACAAGTCCGTGATGACTCAGATCTATCATACATATCATGTAATCTGCGCCAAAGTGCTCTCGAAGTAGTCTCATACATAACAAGAGCATATACAGATTCCGCAAGGTGCAAAGAGAGCGTAGATAGTGCCATCTCCTCTAGCTCCTGCCACTGATCGTCAGACATGTTTGAAGGTCTACCTGCATCACCACTCAATGGTCGATGCAACCCTCGCTGTGTCAATGCATCAAACATACACTCTCTCCATGCCGCAAAGTCTGACCCATCAAACACGCGCATCTGTGAGAGGTCACAATCTGATCGATCACCTGTCTCTGCCATGAGCACAATGTAGCAAACTAGAAAGCAAAACCACCTCACCAACAACACCTGGAAACTGTCTACCAATATGGCCAGAAACACAATGTAAAACCTGTGAGACACACTCCAAAATAGAGCTCCCGCAATGTCAATACAAGCCTCGCCTGCTCTAGTATCACACTGCAATCTGTGAGCTAATCACCAAGCCCACACTGTGCGGTATCGATGCATACACACGCACAAATCTCCCACCTGCAGAGAACACCGCACACAAATGCTGAGTGCAACCCGCAATCTCTACCTAGATCGCATAAATGATACGCATAAAACTCCTGGGAAAATTTCGCCAGAGTTTCGTCAGTAAAACGGCCACAAAACCAGTAACCAAACTGACTGCACGCTCAAAACCATGAGCAACCAAAGCGCATCAAACCGTACTCCAAATGCATGCACCAATCTCCACACTTTGCATACATCATTGCAAACACCTGCAAATCTAGTATACAAATATCTGCTCTACCTGTGACTGCCAAAAAACATGCTCGAGGCATACATTGCCGAGCTCAAAATGCAATCACATTAGTCTCTCTGAGCATCAAACCACATAAGGCATACATCGTATCCTCCCACCTGTGAGGAAACTTGCAGAAAATATCACTCTCACATCTGAGAGCAAACCATGTGTGGAATCCTCGACACACAATAAACAATTGCTGGTGCAGAAAATTCAGCGTTCAGAATTTTAAAATTCTGATATGACGAGCGCGTCCAGAGCATGCCAAAACCCCAAGGTAGACTCCTGGATCATATGTATCCGAGTCCGGGTGTGAAAGCTATGCCAAAAACAGTGTTTTTGGGACCCGAAAGTGCACAAATAAACTTGCTGCTGTACCTGCTGTAATTCAAAGCATAATTTCAGCAAATAGACATCACCATCGCTTCCGGAGCGTGCCAAAACCCCAAGTTACACCTTAACCTTGCATAAATCGCATTCCGTATGCAAAAGCTCTGATACCAATTGAAGGGGATCGGGGAGCACCACAGACGGAGAGTGAGAGAGAGAGAAGGAGACACACACACGATGTGGGTGGGGAGACTCCAAGAGTGAGCAGCCCCCTATACACTTATGCTATGTATAAGGTATACAAGTCAGTGGGCGCCCAGACTCTGGGCGGCCGGGCAAGGCACAGACGCCTATACCCCAACACCTTGTATCTGATCATTAAATGTTTGCCATACTCTAAGAGTCCAGTAGGGTTTTCTTTCCCTAAAGATAATGCCATTGCTATGTATGTGTAGTAATATGATGCACGGCCCCCAGTATATCCTGGCGAGTAACCAAAACAATCTCTCCCAAAAACCTTGTCGACGAGGATAACTTTGTCAGCATTTTGTAGTAGCATTGGACCACCTAAGAAGCGAGATAATGTCTTGAAAGCATAGGTTGTAGTATTCCCCTCTTGTGACATTCCGTTGTGGAAGATTAGGATGGGTGCCATACATAAACTAGGAAGATATTGTCCTAGAGCTGCATCCCTACCATGGGACTGTCTTCTTCGACGACAAAGAAAGTCATCCTTTTCAGCAATCCATGACTGTAAACAAAAGAAGTGTTTGTGTATGAGAGAGAGAGAGAGAGAAAGAGAGAGAGAGAGAGAGAGAGACAGAGAGGGGGGGGGGGCAAGATTTTATACCATGAAACTCTCATCTTGCAAAAAAATCTCATCCTTCCATAGGTTGACTGATCCAGTTGACTCCTGGGCTGGTCGCTTAAACCAATCCTCCATATCATGTTTACTAGTTGATGTCTTAATATTATTTTGAATAGTTTGAAATGTGGCTTCATCACGAAGGCTTTCTTTATACTTTTTTGCCTCATCATCACTACTGTGATCTGAAACAAATCCATTCCTCTCCTCCTGATACTTGGAGATAGTGGCCAGTGAAAATTCCTCCCGACAAAAAATACTTTGTATATCATGAAGGAAAATGTATGACCTATCCTCAAATTTAAACTCTGGCACTCCTGGTAGCATTAAGGTGACTTGCCGCTCATTGAAACCTGACACATCTAGAGGTAGCTTGATATCTGAGGTTTTCACTAAGAGAAGATTGTTTCATTCCACCGCTTTTGCTTCTTCTTCAAGATCAATGAACTCCTCTATCTCCCTCACTTCAATATATTCCTCATTCTTTTCCTCTTTTTCATCTACTGGTAAATCGTGTTTCTCCATGACCTCATTAGGATCTTTCATAAGACTTGTAAATAATAAATTTAAAAACATTAGAAATCCAAAGGATTCTTGAACCAGCTTGCACTCCAGTTCATGTAAGTTGCACCAATGGGGTCTGTACATAATAGGCAGCTAGCTGATTATACTTCTTGTAAGACTATCTTTTAGGATCACGGTCTTTTAAATGGACTACCACCATTTCACCAACATTAACCCTACCCTCTTGAGTGTGAAGCTCAAACTTCTCTCGTTCCAGCTTCAAGTCTTCACTATGTTCAACTATAAACACATCGAGATTAAATGGAGCATTAAAAATGCAGGAGACCTAGTCAAACTTTTCACCTGCCCCAGATGAAACTGCAAAATCTAAAAGCCTTTCGTCAATCACTGAAGGGTCTTCATAAATAATTGCCTCTTTTTTCTTTTGGATTGTTGCAACACATTAGGCACTCCGCAAAGTAGTTGCTCAAAAATCCACATCTCTCTTAAGTGAGTTCGGCAAAGTAAATTCTGGAATAGAAGGGGACTACATTTCGACAGATGGATCAGTATCAGGCTCCTCCAAACCTAGAGCTTGCTCCTCCAAACTCAGGGTAGGCTCCTCCAAACTCATGGCAGGCTCTGCACCAGACATATCAATGGGTTCTCTGAAGTCTGCATTCCTCTTCATTGAAGTTTTTAACAGCTCCGGCAGTCTTCTCAGAACTTTTGCTTGGCCAATGATGCGCTCGGGATCTATTTTCTACCTCTTCCTCCTATGTCATCTTAATCCTGCCATTTATTTCATACTTAAAAATATAAGTTTCATCAAACATAACTAAAAAGAAGAGCACCACATGATCATATAAGTTTTGAACAAACTATAGCTAGGTATCTCACAGTTATTTCCAACTAATCATATAGACAATAACATAAGATGATTAGCATGGATAGAATGCAAAACTACTTTATAGTTGTGAAGAGCAAAAGCCATACAAGTGGATCACGGTGCACATAGTACATAAACCAAAATAAACATAGAGCTACTAGCACGCCGTGATCGACTTGATGGGCTTTTATACAATGGAATAGCTACCTTCTCCAAAAAAAACGTTTCTACAATTTCAAGAGTAGATCGTGCACGGCGTGCAGAGTACGTAAACGAACTCCACAACACTACTGGCACGCCGTGATCCAATATTAGTTGGTGAAATGTTAAATGGTCTTTTACATTTTGAAGCACAATTCCTAGAAATAACTAAACTATGGACCAAATAAAAGTGAAGAGATTCACTTTACCTTTCCAGGACTAGACATTGCTCATGGAGTAGAGATTCACGACTGCAAATGTTGTTGTTGAGCTTCAAGCTTCTCATTCCTGCACCTTGAAGGAGGCAGAGGCCTTTTTAACTCTCTCTCTCTCTCTCAATGTCTGTATTTAGCTTCACCAATATGATTTCTATTCTCCCCTTTACTAAGCTATTCTCTCTCTCTCTCTCTCTCTCTCTCTCTCTCTCTCTCTCTCTCTCTCTCTCTCTCTCTCTCTCTCTCTCTCTTCCTCCTCTCTCCCATTTTCATACAATAATAGACATTACTGTTAGCGTTTTTAATGAAGCAAGCCGAATATTATTGTATACATGTTAGAAGGACATGCATTAAATGGGTGGTACGACCACAATAAATATTTTTTAACAACCAAAAAATATAAGTACTATTTATGGTAACAAATGAACACTTGGATTCATGATAACAGAGAGAGAGAGAGAGAGAGAGAGAGAGAGAGAGAGAGAGAGAGAGAGAGAGAGAGAGAGAGAGAGAGAGAGAGAGAGAGAGAGAGAGAGAGAGAGAGAGAGAGAGATAGAATGAATTAGAAAGAGAGAGAGAGAGAGAGAGAGAGAGAGAGAGAGAGAGAGAGAGAGAGAGAGAGAGAGAGAGAGAGAGAGAGACCTAACAAAAGAGACGACCTTTGCGAGAGATAGATAGAGAGAGAAAGAGAGACCTACCACCGAGACAACCTCTGCAACCAAGGCGCAAAGCTCCTTCAAGCGTTTTCATCCAATTTCATTCCACCAAGAGGGGTATTTCCAAAGTGTTTGTTGTAGTAGAAGACACACACACACACACACACACAGATAGGGTTTCTGAGTGTCTGTTGGGTTTGAAAGAGGGAGAGAGAGAGAGAGAGAGAGAGAGAGAGAGAGAGAGAGAGAGAGAGAGAGAGATACTGTTTTTGATTGCTTGTTTGGTTTGAAAGAGGAAGATACATAGAGAGAGAGAGAGAGAGAGAGAGAGAGAGAGAGAGAGAGAGAGAGAGAGAGAGAGAGATGAAGAGAGGGAAGTCTGAAGTTGAGCCTTCTATTCCTTGCAATTAATGGTATTCGAGCCACGGGTACAGTAGCTTGAGTGCTTTTTCTAAAGGGGTAAAGAGGAGCAGCAACTAGGGCTTGAAGTGCCAAAGTACACCTAAAAGTTGTTAGAATGGCTGACAATAGAAAAAGAGAGTTAAATTAATGTTGATAACTTTGATTTTGCTAATGTGCAAGCTACTAATGATGTCCCGATGCTTGTTAACTATCTTGTTTCTAGGCTTCAACAAGCCATGGGTAATCCATCCCTCCAAAGTGAAGTGCAACGGCAACTTTGTGCTCATGGGATTCTCCAAGCTCCCCACCATGATGAGAGAACACCTAGGAAGCCTCCTTGTGAGACTTCCAAAAGAGGTCTCTCTCCGATTCGGGAAGAAGAAGAGGATCCCTATGAAGGGCTCAGAAATTTTCTCCTTGATGATATATCTCCTTCTCAAAGGAGCATTCAAGAGCCTCCACCGAAGGAACGAGAAAGAAGTGAGTCTCCTGCCACCTCGATGGAGATGGCTCCACGAAGACGGCGGGCTAAACGCTCTCCATCACCTCCAAAACGGAGAAGACCGTCGCATACTTATCCACACCATACTTCAAAGAGGGATGACAAAAAGCAAGAGAAGAAAAAGGCGAGAAAGAGGAAACCCTCTTCTCCATCTTCTTCATCCTCTTCCTCTTATGAAATTGATGTTCAAGACAACGAAGATCAAGGCGAGAAAGAGGTCACCCTCTTCTCCATCTTCCTCAAATTCTTCATCTTCTGAAGAAAGTGATGGTGCAACCTTTGAACCATCAAAAAGAAGAGGCTATAGAAAATCCTATGCCGCATGGAAGAGGTAATCCAAGCTCAAGAAGTTCAAAGAGGGAGGAAACAACATCTCTTTCCTTACCTATGATGGCACTTTTGGTGCTACGAACAAAGTCTTGGCCTTTATCCAACAATTCAATGCAGTGTTCGGAGATGAGGGCATCACGGAGTCCTCTAAGCTACACCATGTAGCTATGCACTTTCAAAAGTCCGCCAGACAATGGTGGTCTAGCCTACGGGTCAACGGTGAAGCTCCACGAACATGGAAAGCTTTAAGAGCTTCCACTATGAAACAGTTTTTGGCCACCAATGCCAAAGACAAAGTACTCACCGAATGGTGAAGCTTGAAGCTCTCTCCCCATGAATCCATCCACAAATATGTAGACAAGCTTTGGGACCTACAACTCAAAGCCACTATCTTGAAAAAGTTGGCTTTTGGAGAGCAAAAGTAGCAATTTTGTGCGGGCTTAACCGATGAAATGGTGGAGTATGTCAACTCCCAAAGGCCACACACCATATCGGCAGTAATACATCATACTATGGTGGCCTCTCAAATCAATTTCCAAATAGGGGCTAAGAGAAATTCTATGCCCCCTGAAAACAAGGGTTCCAATGAGCCTAAGGGGAAGGAAACTGTCCAAAAGTCTCCTAAAGGTAACTTCAACAAAGCTAAAGAAAAGGGAGTTTATAAAGGCAAAAATAAACTCTCTCCTGAAGATCTTGAGCATTATCACAAGGATAACCGGTGTTTCAAGTGCGGCGAACAAGGGCATACATACCACGCTTGTCCCCAAAAGAACAACCGCCATGATCCTCCTAAAGCTACCTTGGTCGAAATCCAAGAGGAGCATTAGGAGAAAGTTGGACTCATTTTCGGGCCTTTTAGCTCTAGTGAGAGAATGCTCCTTAGCCAATAGGAAGAAGGCTAACGTTACGTTGAAAAAGCCTTTGTTCTTATTTTTGAAAATGTCCATGAAAACCTTTTGGGTGAAATTATCCCTATCACTAGAAAAAGAAGGTTCTTGATAGTGACATCTTGCACAAGCACCGAACGTCTTTTTATGACGTGCTGTTGCTATCCTATAAAGTTTGGTACTTGTACGTGTGCAACTCACACACGCATCAATCACCTTTTCATGAGCTACTTGCAATTTAAATTTGAATGGATCGTACTTGATAATGATTGATAGGTACTATTAAAGACTAAGAAGAAGTCAGAACCAAGCGAATAGAGGCCCCTGAGGGGTCCCTGGGGCCTCTACTCACTTGGTTCTGACCTCATGAGACCCCGAGGCTTAAAAATGCAAAATCTTGAGCTAGAGACGTCGGATTTCAACATTCTAAAGTGCTATCTGAAGGTTTTTTGACGTTTCGGATGCATTCTTGGTATTCTTTTTGTATTTTGAAAACATCTTTGTGACGTGTTTTATCTCATTGTACATCACATCACTCATTAAGATTTAGGAACATAGATTTTTGTGCACACTTAAGTTCAAAAAGAATTATGTACGAGCATGCATTCAAGTGATCGAGCAAAATTTCACGTGTGTACTATGCAAAATAGAATTCTAAAAAACTACTTTCATATTTTCCAAGATTACCTCTCTCTATGCTGAGTTGGCGTTTCTTACAGGGCCCAAAATTGAGGCCAACTTTCCTCCTAATGGAAACTCACTACAAAGGATCTCCTCTATGCCATGCTAGGAGAAAGGTAAGAGAACATGATGCTTTTATTCTCTTTGACCCCGGTTTTACTTACAATTTTATATCTATAGAGTTGGCCACCAAGCTAGGCATGCAAGCCTATGAGATGGGAGATGTCCTACCCGCGGACGGTGCTTTCAAGGGGCAAGAAGCTTCAGTCACTCCTTTAATCGGGAAAATAGGGATCCGAAGGGGGGGCCATCTATAAAAGAGCCATGTGCAACAATGGGCTTAAAAGACCCTAAGGTTCAACCCATTAAGACTTCCAAAATGCTAAGGTTCCAAAATTTAAAGGTTGTGTCCAAAGGTCAAACATTGGGGGAATTGGATGCTTTATGTGTGTCCCAAAAGTCTTTAGCAATCCCTACATAGGAGGGGGCGAGCCTTGCAAGTAGGGGATGAGAGAGAAAGTCACACACACACACAAGCTCCCTTTACACAAAGGGAATGAGGGACACATGTCAGTAGCTCCCTAGCCCAGATGCCCACAAGGTGTATTAAAAATCCTACTGCTCACATACTGCTCATAAAGTATAGTGCTTGGAACCTAATCCAAGATATACAAATACACCATACAGCACTGTGACAAACTCAATGCTAGGATCTTCATATGAAGCAAAGTGTAGTGCCTGGTACTTAAACCAAGGTACACAAAATACATCATAGAGAGAAACTAAACATCACCCAAACATTCCCCAAGGGATTATATCACATGAGAGCTCATAGAAAATGAACTTATGAAACCAAAACTAGATAAGTATGTCCATTCTCAAAGAGCATGAAGTAAACATTAGCAGAATTAGCCTCTGAAACATGAGAATGTGACTTTGAAAATCAGGTTCTTGTAATGTAGGCACCAAACACCTTTTGGAAACATTTTCACATGTAGGTGATCTTTTTTGGTGCAAACTCCTCTTGAAATGATATGTTTTTCATAAATTCCTCTTGAGCAAATCTGATTTCAAAAAACTTAATTTCCATCAATTTCTCCAATGCATTCATCTCACTATCCACCGCTTCAAGTGTTCTTTGAATAACATCAACAACATCATGGTTATGTATGACATGCTTCTCCCCACAAATAGGGTAACAACATTTTCCATATGCAAACAACATAAATTTAAGCAATGGTTCTTCCTCTTCCACTCCATGGGTATACTCTAGTGGTAGGTTAGGGGTATCTAGGGGCTCTTCTAGGATCTTTTTGCCAACCTCCTTTTGCACCTCCTTCTCCTCCATGTTTGGTATCCCTACTTGGTGGATTACGGGATCCATCCTCCATCCATCATCATCATCATCATCACTCAAATCCCCTTCAAACTCATTCTCATATGCATCCCTCAGCTTCTCACATGCTTTTTGCAACTTGAAAACCTTCTTTCTGCTAGAACATGATTTTCGCCTATCCCCTTTATGATCATCTAGCCATTTATATGCATTCTCCAATTCATCTTAAAAATCATCTAACTTCTCTAAGGCTCTTTCCATTTTGTTATAGGAAGTTGGTTTATGCAATTTGTGACTAATTTTATGAAGTTTTGTGCACAAATCCACCATGCACCACTTCCTACAAGCATCTCTCTTACTCATGAAAGCCTCACATTTCTCTTTCTTCCTTTTACCCCCCCATAAAATACACCAATCATGTTTAGCCCTCAAGATCAGTGTACCACACCAATCCGAGACCCATTAAATTTGCTAAACGAAGAGCCACAAATGTTGTACCAGGATCCGCATAGTCCATTTAATTGGTTGCTTAAATTGATTGGGATATTTTACTTTAGTGATGTATTTTTATGTTTGGAAAAATCCAGTGAAAGATACCATTCTTGAGTTTGTTTGCTTCGATAGATCTGATTATCAACATCAGATTCAGCATCAGATTTCTCTCTCTAATTTCAAGAAATTGTTATTTTGTCTCTGCAAAACCATCCGCCATTTTGCACATTCTGAATCTGTGCGGCTTGAATCTACAACACCTTATTGAATGTGTGCAACCTGGATCAGCAACATCTTACTCAATCTATGCAACCTGAATTTGCAGCACTTATAGCAGCAAAATCTGAATTTTGAATCTTTAGCAACGCTTCTAATCAAACATGATCTGTTGCTCCTGAATTTTCGCTCCTCGGTGTAACAATTTCTCCTTTAGAATAGGTTCTTTCATAGCATCATCACTCTCGTGAAACACAAAGACCGACCTTGAATGCTGACACAAAAGGTAATCAAACCCAACGGACATACCATTAGAATAGGTAATCAACAAGACAAGAATGTCAGACACAACACACAAACAATGGTAGTAGGTTCACCAAATATATTGTCTAAACCTTGAGTGGCCCAACGGGATCGCCAAATGTGTTGGGGTTCAACAACACAAGAGTCTCTATCTCACACATGCTCTCAAACAGAGAATAGATACTCACTCCATGATCAGACTCAACAAAAGACACATTTAGATAACTTCAGAGTCAGCAAACAAAACATAGAGAAAGATCAAACAGACACCATGGCTAAAGCTTCTCTCGAATTCTCCTTCTCAGAACTCATCCCAATACAAGTACCAATTGATGGTTATAACTGTCCAACCGAAAAATGTTCTTGACATAAAATATCAGAGTCAGCAAAATCCGACCTAGCAATATTCCGACCCAGTAAAGATTCAACAAATAATCCGACGCAGCAATATTCAGACTCAGCAATAGTCAAAGGTAACAAAGATATCTGACTGGCCAAAAATCAGACTCAGTAATATTCACACTCAACAATATTTAGAGCAGCATCCCAATTTCAAACTCAACAATATTCAGATTGAACATATAATATCCAGTCAACAAGGTGCTCTGGCCCCTCACTTAGTCTATGGGTTTATTTCCTATATGTGTGCATTTCAAGGAGAGGTGTGAGGGCTTTTTAAATACTAAGCAGGTATGAAAGTTGTTGAGCTACCATCTGAGGTCAGTACTCACCTTGATACCTTGATGACATACATTAACGGTTTTTTCTGCTAAAACATACAGTTACCAACTGACGGTACCTGGTTTTTTTCTCCTTTGATACTTTTTGTAGTACATAATTGTTTGAAAAACACACTGATTAATATTGGTTTTTTTGGCTATTTTAGCGGTTATAGACAACCCTTGAGCATTGTGTGTTCTCTTGGTTGTGTGCATGTTCTCTTGCAAGAACTCATGCTCTGTCCTTCTATGTCTCAATCTTTATAGAGGGTTCCAACTTCCATTTCATACTCCACAATGTTTGTGGGGGAGAATATTTTGGACGAGAGAAAAGTATGTGGAAAGTATTGTGGGGCTACAACTTAAGGGGAAAAAACTCAAAAAATAGTCCAAAAATCACTACTAGGAGCGTGAGTACAATATGATGCTATTGGACATCCCAAAAGCGACATAGCTGTGTCACTAGTGGTATCTCTATAGTTTCCTGGTAGAAGCAACACATTTAAGAATTCTTTTTATAGCACATGAACGTGGCATAATAAAAGGACTTAAGCAAGAAAAATATTTTGTATGTGTTAGGACCGCTTAAACAATGCATAATCTCTTGAGGGATAAGCTAGGGCCATAGTTTTTAAAGAACAATTGTCACTACAAGACTAGATTACTTAAATGCTAACGTCAAATTATCGACGTCTATAGCGGGCGTCGGTATATGTGTAGGTAAATCTGGAGGGAGATCAAATTTGAATAAAATTTAATTTTCAATTTTTTGGAGGGAGATCAAATTTGAATAAGATTTAATTTTCAATTTTTCGATGTCCAGATCGACTCGACTGATATCGAAGCTTATAGCGGGGCCTATTTCAACACGCATAACAATGATTATACCGACGCCTGTACCAACAAATTCTGCAAAAACAAAAACCGCGGGTAATTTCTCCTCTTCATGTCGCTCGTTTTTCTCTTCCTCTCTTGTCCTCCTCCTTCTCACTTGCTATAGATCTGTTGCCACACGGATTGTCGCACTTGAGATTTTCACTAATACGCTGCTCCCCATCAACAAGGTAAGCTAATTATTTTCAAGATTCGTAGTAGATTTGTTCACTTGTGTATGTGTGTGTGTGTGTGTGTGCGTGTGTGTGTGTGTGTGCGTGTGTGTGCGTGTGCATGTGTGCGTGTGTGAGTAACATAGTGTGTATGTTTTTGCAAGTTTCACTATAAGTGGAGTTGTCTATAACCGCTAACATTGCCGCGGAAAAACAAAGGAAAAAGGAGAGAGAAAAATTTGCGGGAGCGGCAATAACCACGGCTATGTACGCGGTAGTGGTTTCTCAGCAATAAGCGTGGTAATAGTCGTGGCAATATACCCGCTGCTATTACGGTGACCTTTGTCGCTGTTATTTCCGCGCTTATTGTCGCTACACGCCAATTCAAAAATAAAGGTGCTCATTAATTTGGGTGGCCCAAATGAGCACCTTTATTTTTGACCTGCATAAAACAATGAAACATCAATTGTTTTTTGGAAGAGTATAATAGTGAACTGTACCCACTGCTGCAACTGATTGACTTTCCATTTTTGATGGATCTGATGTATTGCTGCCTTTTTGTATTGTGAACTTTTTGTCATTCCATTGAAATTTTTCCAACTCCAAATTTTCAAAATCAGAGCATCCTTCATATTTTTCAAAATCACATATGATCGTCCTGTAAAAGGCACATTCCACCTAATCCAATCTTTAAGTCCACCTGAACATTCCTGTAATGTATTCTTCTTTGCCTAGTTTGCAACTCCAAAATCTGTAGCACATAAAAATCTGAATTTTGATAGTCCTCCATCCATATCTGATAGTCCATCCTGTAAGAATCCACCTCTACTATCTTGTCATAATAATCAATACCTAATTCTCCTAAATGATTTTCTCATGTTAAACTGATCATTTAATATGGGAAAGTGCCAGGGGAGAAAAAGCTAGAATATTGGTTAAGTTAGCAGACCAGCCACATTAGGGATCCAAAGGAGGGAAAATAGGGATCCAAAGGGGGGGCCTCTACAAAAGAGCTATGCGCAACAATGGGCTTAAAAGACCTTAAGGTTCAGCCCATTAAGACTTCCAAAATGCTAAGGTTCCAAAATTCAAAGGTTGTGTCCAAAGGTCAACTTTAGGGAAAATTGGATGCTTTGTGTGTGTCTCAAAAGTCTTTGTCAAGCCCTACAAAGGCCAAGAAGTAGGGGATGAGAGAGAAACTCACACACATACACACACAAGCTCCCTTTACACAAAGGGAATGAGGGACACATGTCAACTCCCTAGCCTAGATGCCCACAAGGTGTATTCAAATCCTATTGGATGACCTTGGAGGTGGACCAATGAGAATTAGGCCAGAGTAAATCTAGTTTAATTAATTCAAAAACACTTAATAAAAGAACCAATGGGAATTAAGCTCTCTAGAAGACTATTGGACAACCTCCCAAAGGGTCCAATGACCATTCAACAACCCAATGGCTCGCCTGATTCCTATTGGCCAGGAGGCGAAGGGGTCCAATGAGAGTTTAGTTGCATTTATTAATTACCTAAAGCTCTCACAAAAGGGGAAAGGGGGACACATGTCAGAAGTCTATCACTTATGCTGCTTAATTACCATTGGCTAAGCCTGGGGAGGTACAATAGGATGCTAGCAAGAGCAAATAGCAAGACAGGTCGACCAAGAGAAAGAGGGGGCTGATTTTTGCAAGGAATTATTGACACACACACTCACACTAGCTCATGGGTGAAGTAAAGAAGACTCTCTCTCCTTCTCAAGCTTTAATGGAAAGATTATCACCTACTCCAAGCTTGTGAGAAGGGAGGCCTACACCAACAACTCTTGGCTTTGTGATGCAAATCCAACCAAGAGCCAAGCTTCAATGCATGCTCATCTCCTCTACCATGCTAATTACTAAGCTAAGCTATGCTAATATAAGTGATTATGTGAGGAGATGTACATCTTTCTCGTAAGAATACTCCTTCTTCCTCTCAATCTACTCTCATACCCCGCTAGCTCTCACCATCTTCGAAGGTGTGTGAGGTCTTGGGTCTGAGACCGTGAGGGAATTGATCTTGTGTTTGATAAGTGTTTTGCGTAGTGCATGAAGTTTCCATCCTCATTGCACTATCTAGTATTGGAGGAACACAAGAAATTGTATTGTATAATGTCTCTCTTGATGGGAGAAACCATAATACAAAGCCTTTTGGAGGGGGGACCAGCTCCATGAAAAGCCGGTCCTCAATTGTTGTTAATTGCTTAATTTCTCTCTCTTTTGAAATATTGTTCATGCTATCTAACTAGGTGTTATGTTTTTTTTTGCTTTCTCCACTCAAGCACTCTTGTTATTATCATTAGGAATCTATTCTAATGAAATGCTCACTATGTTCATGGTATTTTCCGCTACACACAAGTTATAGGCCATTAAATGTTACATTGGTATCAGAGCCCAAGGTTTCTCTTTTATTGCTCAAGAACGGAGGTCCACAAGATAGCTATAAACGGTTGGTACTATTAATTGCATGTGAGTAAGTAGAATAGGGATTTTTCAGTCTTGCAGTGCGCCTGCCTTTGTGCAGTTAACGGGGCATCACCGTCGAGAGCTATGGTCTTAATAGTGGTGTCCTATGGGGCTTCCCTACGACTTAACCACTATTGAGCTATTAGAAGCTTGATAGGAGTCGGTGCTGTTTTGGTGTTGAACAACCCTCTCTTCTATTCCTTGCAATTAATGGTATTCAAGCCACAGGTAGAGTAGCTTGAGTGCTTTTTCTAAAGGGGTAAAGAGGAGTAGCAATTAGGGCTTGAAGTGCCAATGTACACCTAAAAAGTTTACACCTAAAACTTGTTAGAATGGCTGACAATAGTAAAGAGAGTGAAATTAATGTTGATAACTTTGATTTTGTTAATTGCTTAATTTCTCTCTCTTTTGAAATATTGTTCATGCTATCTAACTAGGTGTTATGTTTTTTTTCGCTTTCTCCACTCAAGCACTCTTGTTATTATCATTAGGAATCTATTCTAATGAAATGCTCACTATGTTCATGGTATTTTCCGCTACACACAAGTTATAGGCCATTAAATGTTACATTGGTATCAGAGCCCAAGGTTTCTCTTTTATTGCTCAAGAACGGAGGTCCACAAGATAGCTATAAACGGTTGGTACTATTAATTGCATGTGAGTAAGTAGAATAGGGATTTTTCAGTCTTGCAGTGCGCCTGCCTTTGTGCAGTTAACGGGGCATCACCGTCGAGAGCTATGGTCTTAATAGTGGTGTCCTATGGGGCTTCCCTACGACTTAACCACTATTGAGCTATTAGAAGCTTGATAGGAGTCGGTGCTGTTTTGGTGTTGAACAACCCTCTCTTCTATTCCTTGCAATTAATGGTATTCAAGCCACAGGTAGAGTAGCTTGAGTGCTTTTTCTAAAGGGGTAAAGAGGAGTAGCAATTAGGGCTTGAAGTGCCAATGTACACCTAAAAAGTTTACACCTAAAACTTGTTAGAATGGCTGACAATAGTAAAGAGAGTGAAATTAATGTTGATAACTTTGATTTTGCTAATGAGAACGCTACTAATGATGCCCCAATGCTTATTAACTATCTTGTTTCTAGGCTTCAACAAGACATGGGCAATCCATCCCTCCAAAGTGAAGTGCAACGGCAGCTTCGTACTCATGGGATTCTCCAAGCTCCTGACCATGACAAGAGAACACCTACAAAGCCTCCTTGTGAGACTTCCAAAATCGGTCCCTCTCCAACTCGGGAAGAAGAAGAGGATCCCTATAAAGGACTCAAAAATTTGCTCCTTGATGATGCATCTCCTTCTCAAAGGAGAATTCAAGAGCCTCCACCGAAGGAACGAGAAAGAAGTGAGTCTCCCGCCACCTCGGCAGAGATGGCTCCACGAAGACGGCGGGCTAAATGCTCTCCATCACCTCCAAAACGGAGAAGACCATCACATACTTCTCCACACCATACTTCAAAGAGGGATGACAAAAAGCAAGAGAAGAAAAAGGCGAGAAAGAGGACACCCTCTTCTCCATCTTCTTCATCCTCTTCCTCTTATGAAAGTGATGGTGAAGACAAAGAAGATCAAGGAAAGAAAAATGCGAGAAAGAGATCACCCTCTTCTCCATATTCCTCAAATTCTATCTTCTAAAGAAAGTGATGGTGCAACCTTTGAACCATCAAAAAGAAGAGGTCATAGGAAATCCTATGCTGCGTGAAAGAGGTCATCCAAGTTCAAGAAGTTCAAAGAGGGGGGGAAGAGCATCCCTTTCCTTACCTACGATGGCACTTTTGGTGCTACGGACAATGTCTTGGTCTTTATCCAACAATTCGATACCGCGTTCGGAGATGAGGGCTTCACGGAGTCCTCTAAGCTACACCATGTAGCTATGCACTTTCAAAAGTCCGCCAGACAATGGTGGTCTAGCCTACGGGCCTACGGGCCAACGGTGAAGCTCCACAAACGTGGAAAGCTTTAAGAGTTTTATTATGAAACAGTTTTTGGCCACCGATGCCAAAGACAAAGTACTCACCGAATGGCGAAGTTTGAAGCTCTCTCCCTATGAATCCATCCACAAATATATAGACATGTTTTGGGACCTACAATTGAAAGCCACTGTGTTCAAAAATTTGGATTTTGGAGAGCAAAAGCAGCAACTTTGTGTGAGCTTAACTGAAGAAATGGCGGAGTATGTCAACTCCCAAAGGCCACGCACCATATCGGCGGTAATACAACATACTATGGTGGCCTCTCGAATCAATTTCCAAACAGGGGCTAAGAGAAATTCTAAGCCCACTGAAAACAAGACTTCCGATGAGCCTAAGGGGAAGGACAATGTCCAAAAGTCTCCTAAGGGCAACTCCAACAAAGCTAAAGAGAAGGGAGTTTATAAAGGCAAAAATAAACTCTCTCCTGAAGAGCTTGAGTGTTATCGCAAGGATAACCGGTGTTTCAAGTGCAGCGAACAAGGGCATGCGTACCACGCTTTTCCACAAAAGAACAACCGCCATGATCCTGCTAGAGCTACCTTTGTCGAAATCCAAGAGGAGGAAACTCACCACAAAGGATCTCCTCTATGCCATGCTCAGTGAAAGGTAAGAGAAGATGATGCTTTTATTCTCTTTGATCCCGGTTCTACTCATAATTTTATATCTATAGAGTTGGCCACCAAGCTAGGTATACAAACCTACGAGATGGGAGATGTCCTACCCCGCAGACGGTGCTTTCAAGGGGCAAGAAGCTTCAGTCACTCCTTTAATCGGGAAATTGAGGCTCCATGTCCAAAGCTATGTAGACAAAGAGGACTTCTTTATCTCTCCTCTCAAGCATGAGGATGTAATCCTAGGGGCACCATGGTTTGATCGCATGGCTGCCAATGTTAAATTCCCTGAAAGAAGAATCTCATTTAGGTTCAGGGAAAAAGATATGTATATAGATGCTAAGGAAATGGGTAACACTATACCCAATTTACATACACAAGCTTTCAACAAGTCAATAAAGAGCTCTATTTCCGTGTACATGTTTTTTGTTAAATATTCTCAAAATGAACCTGATGTTTTAGCAAAAGAAAATATACACAATCAAAAGGAGTTAGGGTTATCCAATTTTCTCAAGGGGTTTCAATATGTTTTTATTGATGACATCCCTTGTGAGCTACCTCCTAAACGAGGCAATGATGACCATGCAATTGAACTTCTTCCAGGAAGTTCACCGCCTAATAAACCTCCTTATAGAGTTTCTCAAGATCAACAAGAGGAGATTATGCAGCAAGTGCATGAGTTAGTTGAGAAGGGCATGGTTAGGCCTAGCTCATCTCCATTTTGTTCTCCAGTGCTACTAGTGCAAAAGAAAGACGGCACATATCGTATGTGTGCTGACTATAGAGCACTCAATAGAATCACTATCAAAAATAGGTTTCCTGTTCCACGGGTAGAAGACCTATTTGATAAGCTACAAGGCTCCACCTACATCAGTAGGATTGACCTAAAAAGTGGCTATCATCAAATAAGGATAGTTGATCAAGACATTGTAAAGACCGCATTTCGCACTACGTTTGGTCTTTATGAATACATTATCATGACTTTTGGCTTGACCAATGCACCATCCACATTCAAACGCTTGATGGAGAAGCTATTCAGGCCTCACCAAACCTTTACTTGAGTGTTCTTTGATGATATCATCATCTACTTTAATTCATTAGACGAACACAAGCGACACCTCCAAGTAATATTTCAAGTTCTAAGAGAGAATAAACTTTATGTTAATCAAAAGAAAAGTGAACTTTTCTTACAAGAGATTCAGTATTTAAGTCACATTATCTCTCAAGATGGCATCCAAATGGATCCATCAAAGTTAGAGGTAATCAACAAGACAAGAATGTCAGACACAACACACAAACAATTGCAGTAGGTTCACCAAATATATTGGCGAAACCTTTAGTAGCCCAACGGGATTGACAAATGTGTTGGGGTTCAACAACACAAGAATCTCTATCTCACACATGCTTTCAAACAGAGAATAAATACTCACTCCATGATCAGACTCAGCAAAAGACACAGTTAGATCATTTCAGAGTCAGCATAGAGAACATAGAGAAAGATCAAACAAAGCAAAGAACACCATGGCTAAAGATTCTCTCTCATTCCCCTACTCAGAACTCATCCCAATACAAGTACCAATTGATGGTTATAACTGTCCAACCCAAAAATGTTCTTGACATAGAATATCAGAGTCAGCAAAATCCGGCCTAGCAATATTTTGACCCAGTAAATATTCAGTAAATAATCCGACGCAGCAATATTCAAACTCAGCAATAGTCAGAGTCAGCAAATATCTGATTGGCCAAATATCAAACTCAGTAATATTCAGAGTCAGCAATGTTCAAAGTCAGCAATATTCAGAGCAGCATCCCAATTTCAAACCCAACAATATTCAGACTGAACATATATATTTAGTCAACAAGGTGCTCTGGCCCCTCACTTAGTCTATGGGTTTATTTCCTATATGTGTGTATTTCAAGGAGAGGTGTAAGGGCTTTTTGATACTAAGCAGCTACGGAAGTTGTTGAGCTACCATCTCAGGTCGGTACTCATCTTGATACCTTGATGACATACATTAACGGTTTTTTCTGCTAAAATGTACAGTTACGAACTGACGGTACCTGTTTTTTTTCTCCTTTGATACTTTTTCTACGATTGCATAATTAGGCAATTGAAGATAGCTTGTAGTACGAAAATCATACTGATTACTATTGGGTTTTTTGGCTATTTTAGGGTAATTAGTTTCTGGCTTTTTTTATTTAGCTTGTACAACGCCTGTAAATCATTTTTGATAAATGTATTTTGATAACCCATACAAGCACATGCACGACACCCATAAAAGCAAAACACACTTAGATCCCAACACACCAAATTGGCAAAACGAAGTAGACTTTTTTCTTTTTTTTGGGGGGGGGGGGGGGGAGAGGGGGGGATCAAAATTTATCGACGATCAAAAGGAAGGGGGGCATGACTTAAAGGATCAACGATTGGAAAGAGATCTTCAAGATGTGAGATTGGATTGCTTGTAACGGGGGAAGGGCGGATAGAAGTTTTTATTTTCTACAGACCAAACATTTTCATGAATGTATGATAGTGGAAATGGTTAAGGTTAATCCTCCAACTTGGTGAAATTTTTGTCTCCAAATCTGCGATTGGATGTGGGCCCGTCCCAACCCCTTGATCCCTTCTCTTTGATTGTGTCACTTTTTTTTTTTTTGCGGGGGGGGGAGGGGGGAATCTAGGGCCTCGACATTATGCACGCGTCCTATATCTTATCCACGAAAGTGAACTTGGGTACTCCCCCTCGTTGTGATAGGTTTGCACGTCAAACCTCGAGGAAGACGTCTACATTCCACAAACGATGTGCGTTGGTGATGTGGTTAGGACGCATGATTCTCATCCCCCAGGTTGTGGGTTCAATCCTCGAAAAGAGGAAAGGGGGGGTGTCATTATCTCGCACGAGGGTTGCTTGAAGGGAGATCCTTTGCTGGTGTCATGGATCACGAGTGGCCGTTGGATCCCCTCACGGGAAAACTAAGGGTAGAATCGGGGTCAACTATCTACCCCTAGTGTATCTAAGGCATTCCATGGCTAAAAGCACCACATTTGCACGTTATCTACGTGAACGTTGTGAAGGATGAAGCCAGGTTTTCCACGTTTTTACGATAACGTACAGGCACTATTAGGCAGGGCGTGGACGTGTGGGAAAGGAGCCGTGTCGTGACTGCAGTTCGTGACGTTATGGAGACGCCAAGCCAAGGAACAATGGCCATGTCATCATGGAACTGTTACGCGCGGCTGAATGAATCGACAGATCGACGTGGTGGCTGGCTCAAGGGGCTGCAAGATCTGACACTAGTTGATGATTGGTTGCAGGTACCTTCTAGGTGGATGTTGATTGGAGAAGGGAACACAACTTGGAGCTAGATGATTGGGTTATATCGTGCTAGTACTCCTGCCAGGTACACGTCATCCTCGGTATCTTGCAGTGATTGGACAGGGTGGTGGCGAAGGCGACGCTCATGCAGCTGGCAGCTGCACTGGTGGTTAGAAAAGGCCCTCCATGCAGGCATATATTGATCCTCAAAAAAAATTGCGCTACAACACACGCAAACACGAGCGCGCTCTCACATACACACACGCAGACACAACGTACGTCCTTACCCTACTTCATACCCACGCTGCACTTATGGCTATCAGCGGCTGCAGCCGCAGATCATCATGGACCTTGGCCCTGCTCTGCATTGCATTAATCCTCCTGCTCCAGCAGCTTGCGCAAGCCTCTTCCTCTTATGGCAGCCAAGACGGCCAGCAGTCTCCACAAGGCTACCGTGAGGAGGAATATGAAGATGATGATGGCAGAGGTGATCATGAACAATCCAAAGAGTACCACTACTGCCAAGATGACAATAGTCGCAATAATGGGGAGAGTAACAACAACAAGAATGAAGAGTGCCACAATGACAAGAGTGAAGAGAACTACGATGATAGCAATGAGCAGAGCTATAACAACAAGAATGAGGAGAGCCGGGACGACGACAATGAAGAAAGCCACAGGGACGAGTATGAGGAGAGCTATGGGGACCAAAATGAGGATAACAGTGACTATGGGGATAGTCACAAGGACAAGAATGAGGACAGCTATGATGACCAAAATAATTATAATAGTAAGAATGAGGAGAGCTCTCACGACAAGAATGAAGAGAGAAATGATGAAAAGAATGAGGAGAGTGACAAGGACAAGCATGAGGAAAGCTACGATGGAGAAAATGAGAATGGTAGTAAGAATGTAGAAAACGATAATAATAGTAAAAATGGGGAGAGCAGCAATAGTTGGAATCAAGAGAGCCATGAAGACAAGAACGAGAAGAGTAGTGATGACCAATATCAAGGGACCTACAACGATAATGCCGAGGAGAGCCGTGAATACCAAAATGAGGATAGTCACAATGATAAGAGTGGGGAGAGCAATGACTATAGAAATGAAGAA
Source organism: Adiantum capillus-veneris (assembly GCF_014529385.1). Lineage (NCBI taxonomy): Eukaryota > Viridiplantae > Streptophyta > Polypodiopsida > Polypodiales > Pteridaceae > Adiantum > Adiantum capillus-veneris. Next base: position 104,534,801 of record NC_140949.1, on the reverse strand, counting down.
GTCCATAATGATAAGAATGAGGAGAGCTACGATCACCAAAATGAGAGTAGAAACAAAAATGGACAAAGCGAAAATGATAAGAACGAAGAGAGCCACAGGCATAATGGTGGTACAGAGAATGATGAGAGCAATGAGGAAACAAATGAAGAGAGTCAAAATGGCATGAATGAGGAGGAAGACTCGAGCACAGAAACACAAGAAGTCCAAATATTAGGACCAAGGAAAATAGGCCCAGGTGGTGGTATTCATTGATCACTCACCACGTTCACTTTTTAAATAAATGATCAATTTAGGCTATAACGCAAGTCTATGTAACCATGTATCTAGACTCTAAATAATAATTTTCAAAGACCTTAATATGTGTGTACTATGTCTGTGTTTGAGAGAGAGAGAGAGAGAGAGAGAGAGAGAGAGAGAGAGAGAGAGAGAGATGATATGATCTTCCTTGAAAGTGACATATGACCTATGGGGCTAAGTGAAATGCCACATTTGGGATAACATCAAGCTCCTGCTTGGATGACTTTCCCTACATTTATCATTGGCATGAGGTAGCAAACAAGAGGATCATTGTTAGTAGTGCTATAGCCTAGTCTATTGTATTTCCCTACTTGTGGTTTGTAAACTTTTTATCCTTTTTTGTAGTAATAGGAAGAAGTAGCTTTCAATTTTCAGCCTCCATCTTCTGGTTGTGTTTTAGTTATTCACCTACAGAAAATTATCTATATCACATACATTCAAAAGGTATCAAAAACCCTATACTAACATGTTATGAGGTAATAAAAAAACACTTTCTCATAAGAAATTTATAGTATTTTCCAAAAATTAATATTCAATCATAAAAATCCCTTTGTAAATGACACTCTATTGAATTTTGAAATAAATTCTAAATACAATCCCCCTTATTCTGAGCTCATGCGTGTACTATAGTACCTACATTCTTGGTGCAACCCTTGAGCATTGCATCATGTTCTCTTGGTTGTGTGCATGTTGTCTTGCAAGAACTCATGCTCTCTCCTTCTATATATCAATCTTTATAGAGGGTTCCAACTTCCATTGCATACTCCACAATGTTTGCGGGGGAGAATATTTTGGACAAGAGAAAGGTATGTGGAAAGTATTGTGGGGTTGAAAATTAACGGAAAAAAACTCAAAACACAGTCCAAAAATCACCGCTAGGAGCGTGAGTATAATATGATGCTAATGGGCATCCCAAAAGCGACATAGCTGTGTCACTAGTGGTATCGCTATAGTTTAATGGTAGAAGCAACACATTTAAGAATGCTTTTTATAGCACATGAACGTGGCATAATAAAAGGACTTAAGCAAGAAAAATATTTTGTATGTGTTAGGATCGCTTAAACAATGCATAATCTCTTGAGGGATATTGTAGGGCCATAGTTTTTAAAGAACAATTATCACTACAAGACTAGATCACTTAAATTCTAACATCAAATTACCAACGTCAATGGCGGGCGTCGGTATATGTGTAGGTAAATCTGGAGGGAGATCATATTTGAATAAAATTTAATTTTCAATTTTCTAGAGGAAGATCAAATATGAATAAAATTTAATTTTCAATTTTTTGATGTCCATATCGGTGCGACTGATAAATTGAAGCTTATAGCGGCGTCTATTTCGACGCTCATAACAATGATTATACCAGCGCCTATACTGACAAATTCTGCAAAAACAAAAACAGCGGGTAATTTCTCCTCTTCATTTCGCTTGTTTTTCTCTTCCTCTCTTGTTCAGCTCATCCTCCTCAGTTGTTCCAGATCTACTACCACACGGCTTGTCGCACTTGAGATTTTCACTTATACGCTGATTCTCATCAACAAGGTAAGCTAATTATTTTCAAGATTCGTAGTAGATTTGTTCACTTGTCTGTGTGTATGTGTGTGTGTGTGTGTGTGTGTGTGTGTGTGTGTGTGTGTGTGTGTGTGTGTGTGTGTGTGTGTGTGTGAGTAAGTAACATATGTGTATGTTTTTGCAAGTTTGGCGACATCTCTTCACGTGTTTCTTGCTCAAATAGGCCGCATGTGAGTGCTCTATCATTCTCTTTTGTTGCATACACACATACACACACACATTCACATAAAGATGCATGGAAGTAAACAAAAATGCATACTAAATAATATAAATGGAAGTAAATAAATGCACACACACAATTTTCAATTCAAACCAAAAAATATATATATAACTTTGGTTATTTTATAAATAATATTATTTGAAAATGATCATTAGCAAAGAAAGATAACGACATTTATTATATTAAAAGAAAGATTTATTTTGATTTATGTTATTTTATAATTATTTTTGTGTAAATAAATTTAGAAATTATATTGTTATTTTTTTCATTGTGACTTGTCATATTTGTTGTAAATGTAAATTTAGAAACTTTATAGTGTTAGGTTCTAAGTACCTTTGATTAGATTTACTCGTTAATTTTCAAATCGTCGATCGGCATTGTTATGTCGATCACCTACGACAAAGTGACGTTATGTCGATCGGACGTACTTGTTCGCTTTGGGCTATTCGCTTAATTAGGGTTAGTCCCTTAAGGATAACCATTTAAGTAATAAGTTGTTTCATCGCTTAGGACTGGTATGTATTTAGATCGAGTTGAAGGCTAGCTGCTTAATTAGAGCTAGCTGCTTAGGTATTTCATCGTTTAGCCAAGCTCACTTAGTCCTCCACGCGGCTCGGCTAGCTTTGTTATTTAGCCACTTACTTGCTTAGGGCTAGTCGTGTAGGTCTAATCGGTATTCATACTATTTATTAGGACTTGTCGTTTAAAGCTAGTCACTTAGGTATTTAGTCGCTTAGCCACTCAGGTCGGACTAATCCATATTTACGGTCCATTAAAGGCTACACACTTAGGGCTAGCCTCTTAGTGTTAGCCACCTCCGACAACTTGTTTAGGGCTAGTCGTCGCTAATTAGATATTTAGTCGCTTAGCTGCGTCACTTAGTCCTACCCCCTTCTTTATCTAGTTAGACCCCCTTCTTTATCTAGTCGTTTAACTGTTTAGGACTAGTCGCATAGGGCTAATCAATATTTACACCGCTTAATTAGGGTTGACCGCTAAGGGTCAACCGCTTAGGTATTTAGTCGCTTAGTCGTGCCGCTTAGGCACACCCACTTCATTATTTAGCCATTCAGCCACTTAATTAAGGCTAGTCTCTTAGGGAGAATTGATATTCAAACCGAGTAAGATTTATCGCTTAGGGCCTGCCACCCAGGGCTAGCTGCTTAGGTTAACAACCTCTTTGCCGTCGAAATGTTTAGGCCTACCCACTTCGTTACTAAGGTAGGGTTAGTCACTTATATGTTTGGCGGTATGAACCTTGATATATAGTCATTGACTAATAAAGACGAGATTATTACCTGGTGATCCTGATCTCTGTGCACCTCTAGACCGAGGTGTACGAAGATCGAACATGGCTAGAGAATGTGAGGTTGTTAGAGGTAGCGGCAAGTGGTAGAAAAATTGCAAACGAACTTCAGAAACGTGTACTTTAAAAATGCAAACGAACTTCGACAAACAAAGTAAAATAACGTAGATGGCCGGACTTCAATAGCGCATATAGACTTCAAAAACGAAAACAATTCAAAAACAGACTTATGTCGAACCCTACAATATAGGCATTGACTAATTAAGACGAGATAATTACCCGGTGGTCCTAATCTCCGTGCTTCTTTAGATCGAAATGTCCAAAGATCGGGCATAGCTAGAGAATGTGAGGTTGTTAGAGCTAGCAGCAAATGGTAGAAAAATTGTAAACGGACTTAAAAAACGCAACGGCCTTCATAAATTAACGACTTGTGTACTTCAAAAACACAAACGGACTTCGACAAACGAAGTAAAATAGCGCAAATAGACTTCAATAGCGCACATAGACTTCAAAAACACAAACAAAATTCAAAAATGCAAAAAGATTTAAAAAACAGACTCATGTCGAACCCATGTCTATGCACCTCTAGACTGAGGTGTGCGGGGATTGGGCATGGCTAGAGAATGTGAGGTTATCATGCATTGTCATGTAGTTAGTAGTGTGTACTTATAATAAAAGTGATTTGTTCATTTGTTGTATCATTCCAAAGTATAGACGATAGGATGGCGCATCCTTGTGCACGTTGCAAGCATCAGATCTTTCAAAAACACAAAAACAGTGATCATCACATACGTAATAATGGTCTCTTTTCCATAGAGCAACTACAAGATCTACGTTACTTGTCTCATGATCCAAAGGTAGTAGATCAACCCTTGCAAGTAGATATTGCTCCAATTTCATCCCAGAGAAGACACAAATAGCTATCAACGGAGTCCACCCCACAAATACACGATTCCACATTTCAAGAAGTTGAGATGGAGCAAATGTTAGACGCGTTATTTGACATGGATCTCATCATTGAGAAAACGTAGAAGGTGACAACGTTCAAGGAAGCGCTGCAAACCAACCTCAGTCATCCCGTCCATATCGACGACATGATAGAAACGATAAAGAGGGTGAGATGATGCAAACTCTTGCATGTATGCCACTTTATAATCTGCAGTTTGTGTATGGATGGTTTGATGCCTCCGTTACAAAGATTTTCAGGTAAATATATTATATCCTAAGCATACCAAAGTCCAATTTACAGTTCCATAATATGATCTTTGTGTTCACTTGTTAATGTTATGATAGGTTGCAACAAAAAAATCTTCCTGGAAGGAAATCACATGTCCCTACCCGTCTAGCCGCTAAAAAACTTCTTACTAGCTTGGACTTGGATTATTACACAATACATTCATGTCCTAATGATTGTATACTCTTTTGCAATGAGTATGCAAACTTGGAACAATGTCGCAATTGTGGATCAAACAAGTCTAGAGAGGACACAAAAGAAAAATTTGTCCTTGCAAAGATCCTTTGACACTTTCCTATCCTTCCAAGAATAAAGAGCTGCATGTTCAGGTGCAAGTCTATAGCTGCTTTGATGACATGGCACTTAAATACTAGATCGACAGATGATGTGATGCGGGTACCTACTGACTCTCGTGCACGTATGGAAGTACAAAGAGGAAAGATGGCCTACATTTAAGGGTGAGCCTCGATGTATCCATTTTGGTCTGGCAATGGATGGAGTAAACCCATTTAAATTATAGAGTTTTTCATGGAGCACATGGCCTATTTGCTTAGTTAATTAGAATCTTCCACCATGGCTAGCTATCAAGAAGGGCCATCTGTTGTTGTCATTGATTGTCCTAGGAAAGTACAAAGCAAAGAACGTGGACGTCTATTTGGCACCACTTATAGAAGAGCTCCAAATCTTGTGGACAGGGATTGTGTCCCAACCAATCGGACGAAATAATGTACATGTGCAAGGCATTCTCATGTGGACTATGCACGATTGGCCAGGCTTCGGTGAGTGTTCAGGTAAGTATCTTCAAAACTCTCATGTATATGCTATTCCTAGATATGCCAATGCTTTTATTTTAATTTTATGATTTTGCAGACTTGAGTTACACGAGAAATCATGCATGTCCAAAATGTGGTCCTCGACTTGGCTGTTGCTGCTCTTATCATTTGAGCAAGACAGTTTACAAGGAGCATGGTAGATTGTTTCCTGAAGAACATGAGCTACATGGACCAAACATATGCAAACATGACATGTATCAGCTGAAAGCGAGCAATTGGAAAAACATGTGGCTAGAGAGGGGAGATCTCAAGCCACCCTGCATGAAAAGCTTTCTATTTTCCATGAACTAGATGCCGTATTGGAGTGACCTTTTGATTAATCATCTACTCGGCCCAATGCACATTTCAAGAATGTCGGCAAGATCTTATGAAAAACCATCACTAGAAAAAGAGAGAGCAAGGCCCAAAGAGATGACCTACAGGCTGTGGGTGAAATGCCAAATATGTGGCCTCAACGTAAACCCAATGTAAAGTTTGCTATACCAAAAGGTCCATGGGTTTTGAGTCGTGCAGAAGATAAACAAGTGAAGAAGACTATATCTTCAGTTAAGACTCCCAAGACTCCCACTGGGTGCATGCGATATTTGAAAACAACTTTTACTAGAGATAAAAATCTTCGTGATCTTAAGTCCCACAATTGGTACAAATTCTTACAATTTATGTAACCAATTTTCATAAAGGATTGTCTAACAGATGACATTAGAAGAACAATCTATAAAAGCAGTGAGTTGGTACATTGGATCAGTTCAAAAGAGATAAGAAAATACTTCCATTAATTCCTCGCATCCAACACATGTTTAAAAGCAGGTCTATCGTGGAGCTTCTTGCGTGGCATGCAAACCATCACTCAAATGATGGAATGATGCGTGTCCCTACCGATTCACCTGCATGGAGGCACTTTAAAACTCAATGGCGAGTGTTTGGGTTGGAGCCTCCACACTTGAGGCTTGGGTTAGCAAGTGATGGTGTCAACCCCTTTGGTACTAAGTCTACTTCATGGAGTACATGGCTTGTGGTGATCGGCAACTACAATATTCCACCATGGGAGACAACCAAGAAGGGCAATATAGTTCTTTCCATGCTTGTGCTAGGGAAGTACAAAGTGTCAAATATACCTCGAGCCCCTCATCGAGGAGTTGGAGGAGTTATGGAGAGGCATTCCCGTTGTCGATGTCTCACTTGCAAAGGGGGGAGAGAGGCTCAAGTGAGGGGAATCCTTATGTGGACTATGTACGACTATCCTGGGCTTGGATAGATTTTTGGTAACCCCCTGTCCTCTATCTCTCTTTCCCTCATTCCCTCTATCCCTTTACCTCACTTTAGTTCACTCATATCTCTAACCATATGATATGTATGCAGGGTTTTCCACATCGGGGTGCAATGCATGTCCTACTTGCGGGCCATCGTTGGTGACAGGTAGCTGTTAAACTTAATTAAATAACACATCAATGAACAAGATGTTCAAAAAGACGGTTGGCTAAAGATGTCAAGGCAAAGATAAGTACAGAAACAATTCAGTCTTTGAATCATAACTGTACAATATAATAAGAATGAAGTATCATTCCAAAGGAATTTGTACAAAGGTGTCAAAAACTATCCCAATTGCATCATTAAATGTTTCCAAAGTCGGCAGGCTGCAGCAAGCTAAACCTCTTTAAGCCAAGATAGAATTCTCACATGCATCCATATAGTCAAGACAACAGATATGTTAGACTTGGCTACATATGGCAGGCTTCAAAGAACCTATCAGTTGTTATCCATGTCAAACTTAAAAAGTATTTAGATCGACTAGCTACTGTCCTATACAAAGTAATCCTACCAGAATTACTTCATATGTTAAAAATAACCTTTTATTGTGAGAGGAAGTCGACAAATCCATATCATCATATGTAATTTCCTTAGTTTAAGCAGTGTAAGAAAAAAGCAAGGTTTAGGTCAGCCACTAGCAGAAACCTTAGTTAAGCAAGTAGTCTTTTGTAATAGGCCTGCTTACCTATCTACACCTTTTAACAGATTGGTATCCAAATAGCAGTTAGAATGGTCTGCCCAAAAAGTGTCAACCAGAGTAAAAAATGGAGCACATTCTCACTAGTAAAAAAAGTTTTCAAGTCACCCCTTAAAAAGTTTTTCAGATAGATTTTTACTCATTTTTTTGTGAGCAGGTCCAAAATATTTTTATCCAGATTTAGGCTATAGTTGGCCAGAAGGATTCCAACCAAATGTAGTGAAAAAAAAGAACTAGTTTATAGCCGACATCTAAGTATCAAGCAGAAGGTATAAAGTCTGGTTTTGCCTAGTTATAACAGACCAGGCAATATGCACAATCTTTAATGGAAAATCAGATCTAATCTCGGCAACCAAGCAATAGGTGACGGTCAGTTTTGTAAGTTTAAAACAGTTTCCCCAAATCACAATGTCATAAGAAATTTAGGTATTTACAACACCATATCATTATCCATGAGCGGAGAGCAGGTTTAGAAGACCAAGAGTAGTGAAAAAAAACCAGTACCTCCTGCTAAATATAGGGAGTTTATTATTTACAGTTTTATCAAACCTGGACTAGAGCAAAGCTAGGCATCCAGGCAACAAGCAAAAGGTTCCATTTATATTAAGTCAGAGCAAGCAATAAAAAACCAGAATTGATTTTATGTAAAGCAAGATCCCTAGATGTAAGTGAGAACCAGATCTATGCCAGATAGCCAAGCAATAGGTGAAGTTTAGAAGCTTTGTAAGTCACAACATTCTTCCCCCAATCAAAATACCATAACAAACTAAGGTAGAAAAAGCACAAAAAAACCCGATCATTATCCATTTGTAAAGATATCTCATATCAGCGCAGCTCCGTATAATGGAAAACAGATCCGGCTAATATCCAATCACACCCATGATTAAGCCGAAGATATGAAGTCTGTGTATAACCAGTTAGACCAAGCCAGATCATTAAGTATTAACTTCCCCTTTTTTTTAATGTAACATAAACAACTGCAACCATCAGACTATGGCAGCATAACCAATATACCACATTCCGGTAAACCAGAATATCCATGCATAACCAGCACCCCCACCAGGCATTCAGCCTTTATACTCACCATCAGTGTCACAAAATCAAACTAATAACCATATGCATGATAGATTTGATGTCATATTCTAGCACAGTAAGTATGCAGTCAGTACCAGGCAAGAAGCCAAAGAAAAACCCTTTGCTGGTGTGTAAAAACAGTACACCGTTCCTTGAAAAATCCCAAAAGACCAGTTCTTCCAAAAGGATTTTTCTTTTTAATCCTATTTATATATAATCAGATAACCCAAAAGTATTGTGGGGCTGAAAATTAAGGGAAAAAAACTCAAAACACAGTCCAAAAATCACTGCTAGGAGTGTGAGTATAATATGATGCTAATGGGCATCCCAAAAGCGACATAGTTGTGTCACTAGTGGTATCGCTATAGTTTCATGGTAGAAGCAACACATTTAAGAATGCTTTTTATAGCACATGAACGTGGCATAAAAAAAAACTTCAGCAAGAAAAATAGTTTGTATGTGTTAGGATCGCGTAAACAATGCATAATCTCTTGAGGGTTATTGTGGGGCCATAGTTTTTAAAGAACAATTATCACTACAAGACTAGATCACTTAAATTCTAACATCAAATTACCGACGTCAATGGCGGGCGTCGGTATATGTGTAGGTAAATCTGGAGGGAGATCATATTTGAATAAAATTTAATTTTCAATTTTTCGATGTCCATATCGGTGCGACTGATAAATTGAAGGTTATAGCGGCGTCTATTTCGACGCTCATAACAATGATTATACCAGCGCCTATACCGACAAATTCTGCAAAAACAAAAACCGCGGCTAATTTCTCCTCTTCATTTGGCTCGTTTTTCTCTTCCTCTCTTGTTCAGCTCATCCTCCTCAGTTGCTGCAGATCTACTGCCACACGGCTTGTAGCACTTGAGATTTTCACTTATACGCTGATCCTCATCAACAAGGTACGCTAATTATTTTCAAGATTCGTAGTAGATTTGTTCACTTGTCTGTGTGTATGTGTGTGTGTGTGTGTGTGTGTGTGTGTGTGTGTGTGTGTGTGTGTGTGTGTGTGTGTGTGAGTAAGTAACATATGTGTATGTTTTTGCAAGTTTGGCGACATGTCTTCACGTGTTTCTTGCTCAAATAGGCCGCATGTGAGTGCTCTATCATTCTCTTTTGTTGCATAAACACATACACACACACATTCACATAAAGATGCATGGAAGTAAACAAAAATGCATACTAAATAATATAAGTACACTATATATGGTGCACACACACAATTTTCAATTCAAACCAAAAAATATATATATAACTTTGGTTATTTTATAAATAATATTATTTAAAAATGATCATTAGCAAAGAAAGATAACGACATTTATTATATTAAAAGAAAGATTTATTTTGATTTATGTTATTTTATAATTATTTTTGTGTAAATAAATTTAGAAATTATATTGTTATTTTTTTCATTGTGACTTGTCATATTTGTTGTAAATGTAAATTTAGAAACTTTATAGTGTTAGGTTCTAAGTACCTTTGATTAGATTTACTCGTTAATTTTCAAATCGCCGATCAGCATTGTTATGTCCATCACCTATGACAAAGTGACGTTATGTCGATCGGACGTACTTGTTCGCTTTGGGCTATTCGCTTAATTAGGGTTAGTCCCTTAAGGATAACCGTTTAAGTAATAAGTTGTTTCATCGCTTAGGACTGGTATGTATTTAGACCGAGTTGAAGGCTAGCTGCTTAATTAGAGCTAGCTGCTTAGGTATTTCATCGTTTAGCCAAGCTCACTTAGTCCTCCACGCGGCTCGGCTAGCTTTGTTATTTAGCCACTTAGTTGCTTAGGGCTAGTCGTGTAGGTCTAATCGGTATTCATACGATTTATTAGGACTTGTCGCTTAAAGCTAGCCACTTAGGTATTTAGTCGCTTAGCCACTCAGGTCGGACTAATCCGTATTTACGGTCCATTAAAGGCTACACACTTAGGGCTAGCCTCTTAGTGTTAGCCGCCTCCGACAACTTGTTTATGGCTAGTCGTCGCTAATTAAATATTTAGTCGCTTAGCCGCGTCGCATAGTCCTACCCCCTTCTTTATCTAGTCGTTTAACTGCTTAGGACTAGTCGCATAGGGCTAATCAATATTTACACCGCTTAATTAGGGTTGACTGCTAAGGGTCAACCTCTTAGGTATTTAGTCACTTAGTCGTGCCGCTTAGGCACACCCACTTCATTATTTAGCCATTCAGCCACTTAATTAAGGCTAGTCTCTTAGGGAGAATTGATATTCAAACCGAGTAAGATTTATCGCTTAGGGCCTGCCACCTAGGGCTAGCTGCTTAGGTTAACAACCTCTTTGCCGTCGAAATGTTTAGGCCTACCCACTTCGTTACTAAGGTAGGGTTAGTCACTTATATGTTTGGCGGTATGAACCTTGATATATAGTCATTGACTAATAAAGACGAGATTATTACCTGGTGATCCTAATCTCTGTGCACCTCTAGACCGAGGTGTACGAAGATCGGTCATGGCTAGAGAATGTGAGGTTGTTAGAGCTAGCGGCAAGTGGTAGAAAAATTGCAAACGAACTTCAGAAACGTGTACTTAAAAAATGCAAATGAACTTCGACAAACAAAGTAAAATAACGTAGATGGCCGGACTTCAATAGCGCATATAGACTTCAAAAACGAAAACAATTCAAAAACAGACTTATGTCGAACCCTACAATATAGGCATTGACTAATTAAGACGAGATAATTACCCGGTGGTCCTAATCTCCGTGCTTCTTTAGATCGAAATGTCCAAAGATCGGGCATAGCTAGAGAATGTGAGGTTGTTAGAGCTAGCAGCAAATGGTAGAAAAATTGTAAACGGACTTAAAAAACGCAACAGCCTTCATAAATTAACGACTTGTGTACTTCAAAAACACAAACGGACTTCGACAAACGAAGTAAAATAGCGCAAATAGACTTCAATAGCGCACATAAACTTCAAAAACACAAACAAAATTCAAAAATGCAAAAAGATTTAAAAAACAGACTGATGTCGAACCCATGTCTATGCACCTCTAGACCGAGGTGTGCGGGGATTGGGCATGGCTAGAGAATGTGAGGTTATCATGCATTGTCATGTAGTTAGTGGTGTGTACTTATAACAAAAGTGATTTGTTCATTTGTTGTATCATTCCAAAGTATAGACGATAGGATGGCGCATCCTTGTGCACGTTGCAAGCATCAGATCTTTCAAAAACAAAAAAACAGTGATCATCAGATACGTAATAATGGTCTCTTTTCCATAGAGCAACTACAAGATCTACGTTACTTGTCTCATGATCCAAAGGTAGTAGATCAACCCTTGCAAGTAGATATTGCTCCAATTTCATCCCAGAGAAGACACAAATAGCTATCAACGGAGTCCACCCCACAAATACACGATTCCACATTTCAAGAAGTTGAGATGGAGCAAATGTTAGACGCGTTATTTGACATGGATCCCATCATTGAGAAAACGTAGAAGGTGACAACGTTCAAGGAAGCGCTGCAAACCAACCTCAGTCATCCCGTCCATATCGACGACATGATAGAAACGATAAAGAGGGTGAGATGATGCAAACTCTTGCACGTATGCCACTTTATAATCTGCAGTTTGTGTATGGATGGTTTGATGCCTCCGTTACAAAGATTTTCAGGTAAATATATTATATCCTAAGCATACCAAAGTCCAATTTACAGTTCCATAATATGATCTTTGTGTTCACTTTTTAATGTTATGATAGGTTGCAACAAAAAAATCTTGCTGGAAGGAAATGACATGTCCCTACCCGTCTAGCCGCTAAAAAACTTCTTATTAGCTTGGACTTGGATTATTACACAATACATGCATGTCCTAATGATTGTATACTCTTTTGCAATGAGTATGCAAACTTGGAACAATGTCGCAATTGTGGATCAAACAAGTCTAGAGAGGACACAAAAGAAAAATTTGTCCTTGCAAAGATCCTTTGACACTTTCCTATCATTCCAAGAATAAAGAGCTGCATGTTCAAGTGCAAGTCTATAGCTGCTTTGATGACATGGCACTTAAATACTAGATTGACAGATGATGTGATGTGGGTACCTACTGACTCTCGTGCACGTATGGAAGTACAAAGAGGAAAGATGGCCTACATTTAAGAATGAGCCTCGATGTATCCATTTTGGTCTGGCAATGGATGGAGTAAACCCATTTAAATTATAGAGTTTGTCATGGAGCACGTGGCCTATTTGCTTAGTTAATTAGAATCTTCCACCATGGCTAGCTATCAAGAAGGGCCATCTGTTGTTGTCATTGATTGTCCTAGGAAAGTACAAAGCAAAGAACGTGGACGTCTATTTGGCACCACTTATAGAAGAGCTCCAAATCTTGTGGACAGGGATTGTGTCCTAACCAATCGGACGAAATAATGTACATGTGCAAGGCATTCTCATGTGGACTATGCACGATTGGCCAGGCTTCGGTGAGTGTTCAGGTAAGTATCTTCAAAACTCTCATGTATATGCTATTCCTAGATATGCCAATGCTTTTATTTTAATTTTATGATTTTGCAAACTTGAGTTACATGAGAAATCATGCATGTCCAAAATGTGGTCCTCGACTTGGTTGTTGCTGCTCTTATCATTTAAGCAAGACAGTTTACAAGGAGCATGGTAAATTGTTTCCTGAAGAACATGAGCTACATGGACCAAACATATGCAAACATGACATGCATCCGCTGAAAGCGAGCAATTGGAAAAACATGTGGCTAGAGAGGGGAGATCTCAAGCCACCCTGCATGATTACCCTCTTTTGTTTACCATAAACACAATCTTCACAGAACTCTAAGTCCACTTCTTTCAAACCTGGTAGAAGCTTCTTTGTTTGAAGGATTTGCATTCCTTTGGCACTCATATGCCCAAGTCGGTAGTGCCACACCGCACTGTCAACTTCTGTAGTTGCTGCACAAGCTGGAGGTTGCGTGCTAACAGTACACAAGTAAAGTGTACAGACTTTTTCACCCTTGGCAACCACCAAAGATCCCTTTGAGATCTTCCACCGTTTGTTTCTGAATGCAATGTTGTGACCTTCATCGTCCAATTGTCCTGTAGAGATCAAATTTTTGCGAAGAGAAGGAACATGCCTAACATCTTTAAGCTTCCATTCATTTCCGTTAGCAGTTTTGATAGAAACTGTACCTTTGCCGACAATCTCACAAGCTTCATCATCTCCCAAGTATACATACCCAAAATTACCTTTGGTGTAGTCTTGGAAATGTTGCTTGTGTGGTGTCGCATGGAATGAAGCCGCAGAATCTACTATCCAGGAATTAGACACATTGTCTAATGAGAGAATTAGAGCATCTTGCTCTACTTTACCTGCCACATTGGCCTCCGATGTTGGCTTGTTGTATTGAGACTCTGTCTCCTTCTTCTTCTTGGACCAGCAATCCTTCTTGACGTGGCCCTTCTTGCCGCAGTTCCAACATTCAAGAGCTGACTTTGTGCGTGACTTGCTCCGCCTTGAGCGATCACGACCCTTTTGGTTTTTGAACCTCTCCTTAAGCCTTCCTCTTGTTTCCACTGATAGTGCAGCACTTGATGATTCTCCTGTGCTTCTCCTTCGCATTTCCTTGCTTAGGAGAACACCCACAACATCATCAAACTTAAGAGTATTTGTGCCAGAGATAGAATTACTTACAGCCATCACAAGGCTGTCCCAACTATCCGGTAGAGATGATAGTATAAGGAGAGCTTGCACTTCGTCATCGAAATTGATTTTCACTGATCGAAGTTGACTTATGTTTGTGTTAAAGTCATTTAGGTGTTCTGCAACTGAACCATTCTCTGCCATCTTTAGATTGAACAAGCACTTCATAAGAAATACCTTATTGGATGCCGATGGTTTCTCGTAGAAGTCGTCAAGTGACTTCATCAAGTCCTCCGTGGTCTTCATCTCCGAAACATTGAAGGCCACCGTTGATGCCAAGCTTAACCGGATTGTTCCCAGTGCCTTTCGATCAAGGACAATCCATGCTTCATCGGCCATTGTTGCGGGCTTCTTCGCAAGACCGCCTAGTGGCAAATAGAGGTCCTTCTGGTAGAGATAGTCTTCAATCTGCATCTTCCAATGTTGGTAGTTTTTGCCGTTGAACTTCTCAATCTTGAGATTCCCTTCCTCCGCCATAACTCCCACTCAATTCAAGGAATCCTTTCCTTGAGATAATTTAGCTACGAGCAAACCTTGCTCTGATACCAGTTGTTAGGAAATAAGACGTAGCTAAATAGATAATTGAGTAGATTACTTAATGGAGAGAGACAGATTTATATACATGAGATTATAGAGTAGAGAGAGAGAGAGAGAGTACACACGATATACGTGGTTCACCCAATGTGGGCTACGTCCACGGGAAAGTAGGCACTCAATGGCTTTAGCACTTCAAAAGAAGAAGTAGTTTACAAAGGGATTAAACCCTTGATAGAGCTCCCGCCTTGCTTCACTCTCACCACCTCACACTCACCTTGTTGCATCAACTTCACACTCACCTTGTTCATCAACTTCACACTCACCTTGTTGCATCAACTTCACACTATGAAATGTGTGTAGAAATGGCCTCCTTTTATAGGCCAAAAGGGCTGCCCTCTCTTATGAGAGACAGCCATGTATAGCCGCCCTTGTGCGAATAAGTCCAAATCGGACCCTCCAATCCGCCCATGTGTGGCAGCCCTTGAGAAGACAAGTCCGCTTTTGACTTCGGCCACCGGCCATTGAATTCGGCCACCGGCCACTGGCCATTGACTTCTGACCACTGGCCACCGGCCATTGACTTCCGACCACCGGCCATCGGCCATTGACTACCGACCACTGGCCAACCGACCGGTTGTTTTCCGACCACATTCCGGCCACCGTCCGGCCATAATATTCCGGCGAAAAGGAATCTTCCGGCCGCCGTCCGGCCATATTATTCCGGCAAAAAGTTACCCCTGATTCTTGTCCGTGAAAATTTTGGTTTCCGGTGAGTGATTTTCCTTCACGCACGATGGCTTCTCCTCATAATGGGGGCCTTACAAATGTGCGCTTTTACCACAAAAAATTACAAGGGTAAATCAGGCTCCATACTTAACAAATTGTCGGCTATAAACTAGTTCTTTTTTTTCACTACATTTGGTTGGAATCCTCTGGCCAACTATAGCCTAAATCTGGATAAAAATACTTTGGACCTACTCACAAAAAAATGAGTAAAAATCTATCTGAAAAACTTTTTAAGGGGTGACTTGAAAACTTTTTTTACTAGTGAGAATGTGCTCCATTTTTTACTCTGGTTGACACTTTTTGGGCAGACCATTCTAACTGCTATTTGGATACCAATCTCTTAAAAGGTGTAGATAGGTAAGTAGGCCTATTACAAAAGACTACTTGCTTAACTAAGGTTTCTGCTGGTGGCTGACCTAAACCTTGCTTTTTTCTTACACTGCTTAAACTAAGGAAACTACATATGATGATATGGATTTGTCGACTTCCTCTCACAGTAAAAGGTTATTTTTAACATATGAAGTAATTCTGGTAGGATTACTTTGTATAGGACAGTAGCTAGTCGATCTAAATACTTTTTAAGTTTGACATGGATAACAACTGATAGGTTCTTTGAAGCCTGCCATATGTAGCCAAGTCTAACATATCTGTTGTCTTGACTATATGGATGCATGTGAGAATTCTATCTTGGCTTAAAGAGGTTTAGCTTGCTGCAGTCCGCCGACTTTGGAAACATTTAATGATGCAATTGGGATAGTTTTTGACACCTTTGTACAAATTCCTTTGGAATGATACTTCATTCTTATTATATTGTATAGTTATGATTCAAAGACTGAATTGTTTCTGTACTTATCTTTGCCTTGACATCTTTAGCCAACCGTCTTTTTGAACATCTTGTTCATTGATGTGTTATTTAATTAAGTTTAACAGCTACCTGTCACCAACGATGGCCCGCAAGTAGGACATGCATTGCACCCCGATGTGGAAAACCCTGCATACATATCATATGGTTAGAGATATGAGTGAACTAAACTGAGGTAAAGGGATAGAGGGAATGAGGGAAAGAGAGATAGAGGACACGGGGTTACCAAAAATCTATCCAAGCCCAGGATAGTCGTGCATAGTCCATATAAGGATTCCCCTCACTTGAGCCTCTCTCCCCCCTTTGCAAGTGAGACATCGACAACGGGAATGCCTCTCCATAACTCCTCCAGCTCCTCGATGAGGGGCTCGAGGTATATTTGACACTTTTTACTTCCCTAGCACAAGCATGGAAAGAAGTATATTGCCCTTCTTGGTTGTCTCCCATGGTGGAATATTGTAGTTGCCGATCACCACAAGCCATGTACTCCATGAAGTAGACTTAGTACCGAAGGGGTTGACACCATCACTTGCTAACCCAAGCCTCAAGTGTGGAGGCTCCAACCCAAACTCTGGCCATTGAGTTTTAAAGTGCCTCCATGCAGGTGAATCGGCAGGGACACGCATCATTCCATCATTTGAGTGATGGTTTGCATGCCACGCAAGAAGCTCCACGATAGACCTGCTTTTAAACATGTGTTGGATGCGAGGAATTAATAGAAGTTTTTTCTTATCTCTTTTGAACTGATCCAATGTACCAACTCACTGCTTTTATAGATTGTTCTTCTAATGTCATCTGTTAGACAATCCTTCATGAAAATTGGTTACATAAATTGTAAGAATTTTTACCAATTGTGGGACTTAAGATCACTAAGATTTTCATCTCTAGTAAAAATTGTTTTCAAATATCGCATGCACCCAGTGGGAGTCTTGGGAGTCTTAACTGAAGATATAGTCTTCTTCACTTGTTTCTCTTCTGCACGACTCAAAACCCATGGACCTTTTGGTATAGCAAACTTTCCATTGGGTTTACGTTGAGGCCACATATCTGGCATTTCACCCACAGCCTGTAGGTCATCTCTTTGGGACTTGCTCTCTCTTTTTCTAGTGATGGTTTTTCATAAGATCTTGCCCACATTCTTGAAATGTGCATTGGGCCGAGTAGATGATTAATCAAAAGGTCACTCCAATACGGCATCTAGTTCATGGAAAATAGAAAGCTTTTCATGCAGGGTGGCTTGAGATCTCCCCTCTCTAGCCACATGTTTTTCCAATGGCTCGCTTTCAGCGGATGCATGTCATGTTTGCATATGTTTGGTCCATGTAGCTCATGTTCTTCAGGAAAAAATCTACCATGCTCCTTGTAAACTGTCTTGCTCAAATGATAAGAGCAGCAACAGCCAAGTCGAGGACCACATTTTGGACATGCATGATTTCTCGTGTAACTCAAGTCTGCAAAATCATAAAATTAAAATAAAAGCATTGCCATATCTAGGAATAGCATATACATGAGAGTTTTGAAGATACTTACCTGAACACTCACCGAAGCCTGACCAATCCACATGAGAATTCCTTGCACATGTACATTATTTCGTCCGATTGGTTGGGACACAATCCCTGTCCACAAGATTTGGAGCTCTTCTATAAGTGGTGCCAAATAGACGTCCACGTTCTTTGCTTTGTACTTTCCTCGGACAATCAATGACAACAACAGATGGCCCTTCTTGATAGCTAGCCATGGTGGAAGATTCTAATTAACTAAGCAAATAGGCCACGTGCTCCATGACAAACTCTATAATTTAAATGGGTTTACTCCATCCATTGCCAGACCAAAATGGATACATCGAGGCTCACCCTTAAATGTAGGCCATCTTTTCTCTATGCACTTCCATACGTGCACGAGAGTCAGTAGGTACCCACATCACATCATCTGTCGATCTAGTATTTAAGTGCCATGTCATCAAAGCAGCTATAGACTTGCACCTGAACATGCAGCTCTTTATTCTTGGAATGATAGGAAAGTGTCAAAGGATCTTTGCAAGGACAAATTTTTCTTTTGTGTCCTCTCTAGACTTGTTTGATCCACAATTGCGACATTGATCCAAGTTTGCATACTCATTGCAAAAGAGTATACAATCATTAGGACATGCATGTATTGTGTAATAATCCAAGTCCAAGCTAGTAAGAAGTTTTTTAGCGGCTAGACGGGTACGGACATGTGATTTCCTTCCAGCAAGATTTTTTTGTTGCAACCTATCATAACATTAACAAGTGAATAAAGAGACCATATTATGGAACTGTAAATTGGACTTTGGTATGCTTAGGATATAATATATTTACCTGAAAATCTTTGTAACGGAGGCATCAAACCATCCGTACACAAACTGCAGATTATAAAGTGGCATACGTGCAAGAGTTTGCGTCATCTCACCCTCTTTATCATTTCTATCATGTCGTCGATATGGACGGGATGACTGAGGTTGGTTTGCAGCGCTTCCTTGAATGTTGTCACCTTCTACGTTTCTCAATGATGGGATCCATGTCAAATAACGCGTCTAACATTTGCTCCATCTCAACTTCTTGAAATGTGGAATTGTGTATTTGTGGGGTGGACTTTGTTGATAGCTATTTGTGTCTTCTCTGGGATGAAATTGGAGCAATATCTACTAGCAAGGGTTGATCTACTACCTTTGGACCATGAGATAAGTAACGTAGATCTTGTAGTTTCTCTATGGAAAAGAGACCATTATTACGTATGTGATGATCACTGTTTTTTGTTTTTGAAAGATCTGATGCTTGCAACGTGCACAAGGATGCGCCATCCTATTGTCTATACTTTGGAATGATACAACAAATGAGCAAATCACTTTTGTTATAAGTACACACCACTAACTACATGACAATGCATGATAACCTCACATTCTCTAGCCATGCCCAATCCCCGCACACCTCAGTCTAGAGGTGCATAGACATGGGTTCGACATAAGTCTGTTTTTAAAATCTTTTTGCATTTTTGAATTTTGTTTGTGTTTTTGAAGTTTATGTGCGCTATTGAAGCCTATTTGCGCTATTTTACTTCGTTTGTCGAAGTCCGTTTGTGTTTTTGAAGTACACAAGTCGTTAATTTATGAAGGCTGTTGCGTTTTTTAAGTCCGTTTACAATTTTTCTACCATTTGCTGCTAGCTCTAACAACCTCACATTCTCTAGCTATGCCCGATCTTTGGACATTTCGATCTAAAGAAGCACGGAGATTAGGACCACCGGGTAATTATCTCGTCTTAATTAGTCAATGCCTATATTGTAGGGTTCGACATAAGTCTGTTTTTGAATTGTTTTCGTTTTTGAAGTCTATATGCGCTATTGAAGTCCGTCCGTCTACGTTATTTTACTTTGTTTGTCGAAGTTCGTTTGCATTGTTTAAGTACACGTTTCTGAAGTTCGTTTGCAATTTTTCTACCACTTGCCGCTAGCTCTAACAACCTCCCATTCTCTAGCCATGTCCGACCTTCGTACACCTCGGTCTAGAGGTGCACAGAGATCAGGATCACCAGGTAATAATCTCGTCTTTATTAGTCAATGACTATATATCAAAGTTCATACCGCCAAACATATAAGTGACTAACCCTACCTTAGTATCGACGCGGGTAGGCCTAAACATTTCGACGGCAAAGAGGTTGTTAACCTAAGCAGCTAGCCCTAGGTGGCAGGCCCTAAGCGATAAATCTTACTAGGTTTGAATATCAATTCTCCCTAAGAGACTAGCCTTAATTAAGTGGCTGAATGGCTAAATAATGAAGTGGGTGTGCCTAAGCGGCACGACTAAGCGACTAAATACCTAAGCTAAGCGGTTGACCCTTAGCGGTCAACCCTAATTAAGCGGTGTAAATATTGATTAGCCCTATGCGACTAGTCCTAAGCAGTTAAACGACTAGATAAAGAAGGGGGTAGGACTAAGCGACGCGGCTAAGCGACTAAATATCTAATTAGCGATGACTGGCCCTAAACAAGTTGTCGGAGGCGGCTAACACTAAGAGGCTAGCCCTAAGCATGTAGCCTTTAATGGACCGTAAATACGGATCAGTTCGACCTGAGTGGCTAAGCGACTAAATACCTAAGTGGCTAGCTTTAAGCGACAAGTCCTAATAAATCGTATGAATACCGATTAGACCTACACGACTAGCCCTAAGCAACTAAGTGGCTAAATAAAAAAGCTAGCGGAGCCGCGTGGAGGACTAAGTGAGCTTGGCTAAACGATGAAATACCTAAGCAACTAGCTCTAATTAAGCAGCTAGCCTTCAACTCGGTCTAAATACATACCAGTCCTAAGCGATGAAACAACTTATTACTTAAACGGTTATCCTTAAGGGACTAACCCTAATTAAGCGAATAGCACTACGCGAACAAGTACGTCCGATCGACATAACGTCACTTTGTCATAGGTGATCGACATAACAATGCCGATCGACGATTTGAAAATTATGCCACGTTCATGTGCTATAAAAAGCATTCTTAAATGTGTTGCTTCTACCATGAAACTATAGCGATACCACTAGTGACATAACTATGTCGCTTTTGGGATGCCCATTAGCATCATATTATACTCACGCTCCTAGCTGTGATTTTTGGACTGTGTTTTGAGTTTTTTTCCCTTAATTTTCAGCCCCACAATACTTTTGAGTTATCTGATTATATATAAACAGGATTAAAAAGAAAAATCCTTTTGGAAGAACTGGTCTTTTGGGATTTTTCAAGGAACGGGGTACTGTTTTTACACACCAGCAAAGGGTTTTTCTTTGGCTTCTTGCGTGGTACTGACTGCATACTTACTGTGCTAGAATATGACATCAAATCTATCATGCATATGGTTATTAGTTTGATTTTGTGACACTGATGGTGAGTATAAAGGCTGAATGCCTGGTGGGGGTGCTGGTTATGCATGGATATTCTGGTTTACCGGAATGTGGTATATTGGTTATGCTGCAATAGTCTGATGGTTGCTGTTGTTTATGTTACATTAAAAAAAAGGGGAAGTTAATACTTAATGATCTGGCTTGGTCTAACTGGTTATACACATACTTCATATCTTCGGCTTAATCTTGGGTGTGATTGGATATTAGCCGGATCTGTTTCCATTATACGGAGCTGGGCTGATATGAGATATCTTTACAAATGGATAATGATCGGGTTTTTTTGTGCTTTTTCTACCTTAGTTTGTTATGGTATTTTGATTGGGGGAAGAATGTTGTGACTTACAAAGCTTCTAAACTTCACCTGTTGCTTGGCTATCTGGCATAGATCTGGTTCTCACTTACATCTAGGGATCTTGCTTTACATAAAATCAATTCTGGTTTTTTACTGCTTGCTCTGACTTAATATAAATGGAACCTTTTGCTTGTTGCTTGGATGCCTGGCTTTGCTCTACTCCAGGTTTGATAAAACTGTAAATAATAAACTCCCTATATTTAGCAGGAGTTACTGGTTTTTTTTCACTACTCTTGGTCTTCTAAACCTGCTCTCCGCTCATGGATAATGATATGGTGTTGTAAATACCTATGTTTCTTATGACATTGTGATTTGGGGAAACTGTTTTAAACTTACAAAACTGACCGTCACCTATTGCTTGGTTGCCGGGATTAGATCTGATTTTCCATTAAAGCTTGTGCATACTACCTGGTCTGGTATAACTAGGCAAAACCAGACTTTATACCTTTAACTTGATACTTAGATTGTCGACTATAAACTAGTTCTTTTTTTTCACTACATTTGGTTGCAATCCTTCTGGCCAACTATAGCCTAAATCTGGATAAAAATACTTTGGACCTGCTCACAAAAAAATGAGTAAAAATCTATCTGAAAAACTTTTTAAGGGGTGACTTGAAAACTTTTTTTACTAGTGAGAATGTGCTCCATTTTTTACTCTGGTTGACACTTTTTGGGCAGACCATTCTAACTGCTATTTGGATACCAATCTCTTAAAAGGTGTAGATAGGTAAGCAGGCCTATTACAAAAGACTACTTGCTTAACTAAGGTTTCTGCTGGTGGCTGACCTAAACCTTGCTTTTTTCTTACACTGCTTAAACTAAGGAAATTACATATGATGGTATGGATTTGTCGACTTCCTCTCACAGTAAAAGGTTATTTTTAACATATGAAGTAATTCTGGTAGGATTACTTTGTATAGGACAGTAGCTAGTCGATCTAAATACTTTTTAAGTTTGACATGGATAACAACTAATAGGTTCTTTGAAGCCTGCCATATGTAGCCAAGTCTAACATATCTGTTGTCTTGACTATATGGATGCATGTGAGAATTCTATCTTGGCTTAAAGAGGTTTAGCTTGCTGCAGTCCGCCGACTTTGGAAACATTTAATGATGCAATTGGGATAGTTTTTGACACCTTTGTACAAATTCCTTTGGAATGATACTTCATTCTTATTATATTGTACAGTTATGATTCAAAGACTGAATTGTTTCTGTACTTATCTTTGCCTTGACATCTTAAGCCAACCGTCTTTTTGAACATCTTGTTCATTGATGTGTTATTTAATTAAGTTTAACAGCTACCTGTCACCAACTATGGCCCGCAAGTAGGACATGCATTGCACCCCGATGTGGAAAACCCTGCATACATATCATATGGTTAGAGATATGAGTGAACTAAACTGAGGTAAAGGGATAGAGGGAATGAGGGAAAGAGAGATAGAGGACAGGGGGTTACCAAAATCCTATCCAAGCCCAGGATAGTCGTGCATAGTCCACATAAGGATTCCCCTCACTTGAGCCTCTCTCCCCCCTTTACAAGTGAGACATCGACAACCGGAATGCCTCTCCATAACTCCTCCAGCTCCTCGATGAGGGGCTCGAGGTATATTTGACACTTTGTACTTCCCTAGCACAAGCATGGAAAGAAGTATATTTCCCTTCTTGGTTGTCTCCCATGGTGGAATATTGTAGTTGCCGATCACCACAAGCCATGTACTCCATGAAGTAGACTTAGTACCGAAGGGGTTGACACCATCACTTGCTAACCCAAGCCTCAAGTGTGGAGGCTCCAACCCAAACTCTGGCCATTGAGTTTTAAAGTGCCTCCATGCAGGTGAATCGGCAGGGACACGCATTATTCCATCATTTGAGTGATGGTTTGCATGCCACGCAAGAAGCTCCACGATAGACCTGCTTTTAAACATGTGTTGGATGCGAGGAATTAATGGAAGTATTTTCTTATCTCTTTTGAACTGATCCAATGTACCAACTCACTGCTTTTATAGATTGTTCTTCTAATGTCATCTGTTAGACAATCCCTTTATGAAAATTGGTTACATAAATTGTAAGAATTTGTACCAATTGTGGGACTTAAGATCACTAAGATTTTCATCTCTAGTAAAAGTTGTTTTCAAATATCGCATGCACCCAGTGGGAGTCTTGGGAGTCTTAATTGAAGATATAGTCTTCTTCACTTGTCTATCTTCTGCACGACTCAAAACCCATGGACCTTTTGGTATAGCAAACTTTCCATTGGGTTTACGTTGAGGCCACATATTTGGCATTTCACCCACAGCCTGTAGGTCATCTCTTTGGGCCTTGCTCTCTCTTTTTCTAGTGATGGTTTTTCATAAGATCTTGCCCACATTCTTGAAATGTGCATTGGGCCGAGTAGATGATTAATCAAAAGGTCACTCCAATATGGCATCTAGTTCATGGAAAATAGAAAGCTTTTCATCTAGGGTGGCTTGAGATCTCCCCTCTCTAGCCACATGTTTTTCCAATCGCTCGCTTTCACCGGATACATGTCATGTTTGCATATGTTTGGTCCATGTAGCTCATGTTCTTCAGGAAACAATCTACCATGCTCCTTGTAAACTGTCTTGCTCAAATGATAAGATCAGCAACAGCCAAGTCGAGGACCACATTTTGGACATGCATGATTTCTCGTGTAACTCAAGTCTGCAAAATCATAAAATTAAAATAATTAAAGGAGTGGCATATCTAGGAATAGCATATACATGAGAGTTTTGAAGATACTTACCTGAACACTCACCGAAGCCTGGCCAATCGTGCATAGTCCACATGAGAATGCCTTGCACATGTACATTATTTCGTCCGATTGGTTAGGACACAATCCCTGTCCACAAGATTTGGAGCTCTTCTATAAGTGGTGCCAAATAGACGTCCACGTTCTTTGCTTTGTACTTTCCTAGGACAATCAATGACAACAACAGATGGCCCTTCTTGATAGCTAGCCATGGTGGAAGATTCTAATTAACTAAGCAAATAGGCCATGTGTTCCATGACAAACTCTATAATTTAAATGGGTTTACTCCATCCATATCCAGACCAAAATGGATACATCGAGGCTCACCCTTAAATGTAGGCCATCTTTCCTCTATGTACTTTTATACGTGCACGAGAGTCAGTAGGTACCCGCATCACATCATCTGTCGATCTAGTATTTAAGTGCCATGTCATCAAAGCAGCTATAGACTTGCACCTGAACATGCAGCTCTTTATTCTTGGAATGATAGGAAAGTGTCAAAGGATCTTTGCAAGGACAAATTTTTCTTTTGTGTCCTCTCTAGACTTGTTTGATCCACAATTGCGACATTGTTCCAAGTTTCCATACTCATTGCAAAAGAGTATACAATCATTAGGACATGCATGTATTGTGTAATAATCCAAGTCCAAGCTAGTAAGAAGTTTTTTAGCGGCTAGACGGGTAGGGACATGTGATTTCCTTCCAGCAAGATTTTTTTGTTGCAACCTATCATAACATTAACAAGTGAACACAAAGATCATATTATGGAACTGTAAATTGGACTTTGGTATGCTTAGGATATAATATATTTAACTGAAAATCTTTGTAACGGAGGCATCAAACCATCCGTTCACAAACTGCAGATTATAAAGTGGCATATGTGCAAGAGTTTGCATCATCTCACCCTCTTTATCATTTCTATCATGTCGTCGATATGGACGGGATGACTGAGGTTGGTTTGCAGCGCTTCCTTGAATGTTTTCACCTTCTACGTTTTCTCAATGATGGGATCCATGTCAAATAACGCGTCTAACATTTTATCCATCTCAACTTCTTGAAATGTGGAATCGTGTATTTGTGGGGTGGACTCCGTTGATAGCTATTTGTGTCTTCTCTGGGATGAAATTGGAGCAATATCTACTTGCAAGGGTTGATCTACTACCTTTGGACCATGAGATAAGTAACGTAGATCTTGTAGTTGCTCTATGGAAAAGAGACCATTATTACGTATGTGATAATCACTGTTTTTTTGTTTTTGAAAGATCTGATGCTTGCAACGTGCACAAGGATGCGCCATCCTATCGTCTATACTTTGGAATGATACAACAAATGAACAAATCACTTTTGTTATAAGTACACACCACTAACTACATGAAAATGCATGATAACCTCACATTCTCTAGCCATGCCCAATCCCCGCACACCTCAGTCTAGAGGTGCATAGACATGGGTTCGACATAAGTCTGTTTTTAAAATCTTTTTGCATTTTTGAATTTTGTTTGTGTTTTTGAAGTCTATGTGCGCTATTGAAGTCTATTTGCGCTATTTTACTTCGTTTGTCGAAGTCCGTTTGTGTTTTTGAAGTACACAAGTCGTTAATTTATGAAGGCCGTTGCGTTTTTTAAGTCCGTTTACAATTTTTCTACCATTTGCTGCTAGCTCTAACAACCTCACATTCTCTAGCTATGCCGGATCTTTGGACATTTCGATCTAAAGAAGCACGGAGATTAGGACCACCGGGTAATTATCTCGTCTTAATTAGTCAATGCCTATATTGTAGGGTTCGACATAAGTCTGTTTTTGAATTGTTTTCGTTTTTGAAGTCTATATGCGCTATTGAAGTCCGGCCGTCTACGTTATTTTACTTTGTTTGTCGAAGTTCGTTTGCATTTTTAAAGTACACGTTTTTGAAGTTCGTTTGCAATTTTTCTACCACTTGCCGCTAGCTCTAACAACCTCACATTCTCTAGCCATGTCCGATCTTAGTACACCTCGGTCTAGAGGTGCACAGAGATCAGGATCACCAGGTAATAATCTCGTCTTTATTAGTCAATGACTATATATCAAGGTTCATACCACCAAACATATAAGTGACTAACCCTACCTTAGTAACGACGCGGGTAGGCCTAAACATTTCGACGGCAAAGAGGTTGTTAACCTAAGCAGCTAGCCCTAGGTGGCAGGCCCTAAGCGATAAATCTTACTCGGTTTGAATATCAATTCTCCCTAAGAGACTAGCCTTAATTAAGTGGCTGAATGGCTAAATAATGAAGTGGGTGTGCCTAAGCGGCACGACTAAGCGACTAAATACCTAAGCGGTTGACCCTTAGCGGTCAACCCTAATTAAGCGGTGTAAATATTGATTAGCCCTATGCGACTAGTCCTAAGCAGTTAAACGAATAGATAAAGAAGGGGGTTTAACTAGATAAAGAAGGGGGTAGGACTAAGTGACGCAGCTAAGTGACTAAATATCTAATTAGCGACGACTAGCCCTAAACAAGTTGTCGGAGGTGGCTAACACTAAGAGGCTAGCCCTAAGTGTGTAGCCTTTAATGGACCGTAAATACGGATTAGTCCGACCTGAGTGGCTAAGCGACTAAATACCTAAGTGGCTAGCTTTAAACGACAAGTCCTAATAAATAGTATGAATACCGATTAGACCTACACGACTAGCCCTAAGCAACTAAGTGGCTAAATAACAAAGCTAGCCGAGCCGCGTGGAGGACTAAGTGAGCTTGGCTAAACGATGAAATACCTAAGCAGCTAGCTCTAATTAAGCAGCTAGCCTTCAACTCGGTCTAAATACATACCAGTCCTAAGCGATGAAACAACTTATTACTTAAATGGTTATCCTTAAGGGACTAACCCTAATTAAGTGAATAGCCCAAAGCGAACAAGTACGTCCGATCGACATAACGTCACTTTGTCGTAGGTGATCGACATAACAATGCCGATCGACGATTTGAAAATTAACGAGTAAATCTAATCAAAGGTACTTAGAACCTAACACTATAAGGTTTCTAAATTTACATTTACAACAAATATGACAAGTCACAATGAAAAAAATAACAATATAATTTCTAAATTTATTTACACAAAAATCATTATAAAATAATATAAATCAAAATAAATCTTTCTTTTAATATAATAAATGTCGTTATCTTTCTTTGCTAATGATCATTTTTAAATAATATTATTTATAAAATAACCAAAGTTATATATATATATATTTTGGTTTGAATTGAAAATTGTGTGTGTGCGCCATATATAGTGTATTTATATTATTTAGTATGCATTTTTGTTTACTTCCATGCATCTTTATGTGAATGTGTGTGTGTATGTGTGTATGCAACAAAAGAGAATGATAGAGCACTCACATGCGGCCTATTTGAGCAAGAAACACGTGAAGACATGTCGCCAAACTTGCAAAAACATACACATATGTTACTTACTCACACACACACACACACACACACACACATACACACAGACAAGTGAACAAATCTACTACGAACTTGAAAATAATTAGCTTACCTTGTTGATGAGGATCAGCGTATAAGTGAAAATCGCAAGTGCGACAAGCCGTGTGGCAGTAGATCTGCAACAACTGAGGAGGATGAGCTGAACAAGAGAGGAAGAGAAAAACAAGCGAAATGAAGAGGAGAAATTACCCGCGGTTTTTGTTTTTGCAGAATTTGTCGGTATAGGCGCTGGTATAATAATTGTTATGAGCGTCGAAATAGACGCCGCTATAAGCTTCAATTTATCAGTCGCACCGATATGGACATCGAAAAATTGAAAATTAAATTTTATTCAAATTTGATCTTCCTCCAGAAAATTGAAAATTAAATTTTATTCAAATATGATCTCCCTCCAGATTTACCTACACATATACCGACGCCCGCCATTGACGTCGGTAATTTGATGTTAGAATTTAAGTGATCTAGTCTTGTAGTGATAATTGTTCTTTAAAAACTATGGCCCTACAATATCCCTCAAGAGATTATGCATTGTTTAAGCGATCCTAACACATACAAAATAGTTTTCTTGCTTATGTCCTTTTATTATGCCACGTTCATGTGCTATAAAAAGCATTCTTAAATGTGTTGCTTCTACCATGAAACTATAGCGATACCACTAGTGACACAGCTATGTCACTTTTGGGATGCCCATTAGCATCATATTATACTCACGCTCCTAGCAGTGATTTTTGGACTGTGTTTTGAGTTTTTTTCCCTTAATTTTCAGCCCCACAATACTTTCCACATACCTTTCTCTTGTCCAAAATATTCTCCCCCACAAACATTGTGGAGTATGAAATGGAAGTTGGAACCCTCTATAAAGATTGATATATAGAAGAAGAGAGCATGAGTTCTTGCAAGACAACATGCACACAACCAAGAGAACATGCAATGCTCAAGGGTTGCACCAAGAATGTAGGTACTATAGTACACGCATGAGCTCAGAATAAGGGGGATTGTATTTAGAATTTATTTCAAAATTCAATAGAGTGTCATTTACAAAGGGATTTTTATGATTGAATTTTTGGAAAATACTATAAATTTCTTATGAGAAAGTGTTTTTTTATTACCTCATAACATGTTAGTATAGGGTTTTTTGATACCTTTTGAATGTATGTGATATAGATAATTTTCTGTAGGTGAATAACTAAAACACAACCAGAAGATGGAGGCTGAAAATTGAAAGCTACTTCTTCCTACTACTACAAAAAAGGATAAAAAGTTTACAAACCACAAGTAGGGAAATACAATAGACCAGGCTATAGCACTACTAACAATGATCCTCTTGTTTGCTACCTCATGCCAATGATAAATGTAGGGAAAGTCATCCAAGCAGGAGCTTACATGTTATCTCAAATGTGGCATTTCACTTAGCCCCATAGGTCATATGTCACTTTCAAGGAAGATCATATCATCTCTCTCTCTCTCTCTCTCTCTCTCTCTCTCTCTCTCTCAAACACACACATAGTACACACATATTAAGGTCTTTGAAAATTATTATTTAGAGTCTAGATACATGGTTACATAGACCTGCGTTATAGCCTAAATTGATCATTTATTTAAAAAGTGAACGTGGTGAGTGATCAATGAATACCACCACCTGGGCCTATTTTCCTTGGTCCTAATATTTGGACTTCTTGTGTTTTTGTGCTCGAGTCTTCCTCCTCATTCATGCCATTTCGACTCTCTTCATTTGTTTCCTCATTGCTCTCATCATTCTCTGTACCACCATTATGGCTTTGGCTCTCTTCGTTCTTATCATTTTCGCTTTGTCCATTTTTGTTTCTACTCTCATTTTGGTGATCGTAGCTCTCCTCATTCTTATCATTATGGCCTTCTTCATTTCTATAGTCATTGCTCTCCCCACTCTTATCATTGTGATTATCCTCATTTTGGTATTCACGGCTCTCCTCGCCATTATCGTTGTAGGTCCCTTGATATTGGTCATCACTGCTCTTCGCGTTCTTGTCTTCATGGCTCTCTTGATTCCAACTATTGTTGCTCTCCCCATTTTTACTATTATTATCGTTTTCTACATTCTTACTACCATTCTCATTTTCTCCATCGTAGCTCTCCTCATGCTTGTCCTTGTCACTCTCCTCATTCTTTTCATCATTTCTCTCTTCATTCTTGTCGTGAGAGATCTCCTCATTCTTACTATTATAATTATTTTGGTCATCATGGCTGTCCTCAATCTTGTCCTTGTGACTATCCCCATACTCACTGTTATCCTCATTTTGGCCCCCATAGCTCTCCTCATACTCGTCCCTTTGGCTTTCTTCATTGTCGTCGTCCCCGCTCTCCTCATTCTTGTTGTTATAGCTCTGCTCATTGCTATCATCGTAGTTCCCTTCACTCTTGTCATTGTGGCACTCTTCATTCTTGTTGTTGTTACTCTCCCCATTATTGCGACTATTGTCATCTTGGCAGTAGTGGTACTCTTTGGATTGTTCATGATCACCTCTGCCATCATCATCTTCATATTCCTCCTCACGGTAGCCTTGTGGAGACTGCTGGCCGTCTTGGCTGCCATAAGAGGAAGAGGCTTGCGCAAGCTGCTGGAGCAGGAGGATTAATGCAATGCAGGGCAGGGCGAAGGTCCATGATTATCTGCGGCTGCAGCCGCTGATAGCCATAAGTGCAGCGTGGGTATGAAGTAGGGTAAGGACGTACGTTGTGTCTGCGTGTGTGTATGTGAGAGCGCGCTCGTGTTTGCGTGTGTTGTAGCGCAATTTTTTTTGAGGATCAATATATGCCTACATGGAGGGCCTTTTCTAACCACCAGTGCAGCTGCCAGCTGCATGAACGTCGCCTTCGCCACCACCCTGTCCAATCACTGCAAGATACCGAGGATGACGTGTACCTGGCAGGAGTACTAGCACGATATAACCCAATCATCTAGCTCCAAGTTGTGTTCCCTTCTCCAATCAACATACACCTAGAAGGTACCTGCAACCAATCATCAACTAGTGTCAGATCTTGTAGCCCCTTGAGCCAGCCACCACGTCGATCTGTCGATTAATTCAGCCGCACGTAAGAGTTCCATGATGACATGGCCATTGTTCCTCGGCTTGGCGTCTCCATAACGTCACGAACTGCAGTCACGACACGGATCCTTCCCCACACGTCCATGCCCTGCCTAATAGTGCCTGTACGTTATCGTAAAAACGTGGAAAACCTGGCTTCGACATCCTTCACAACGTTCACGTAGATAATGTGCAAATGTGGTGCTTTTAGCCATGGAATGCCTTAGATACACTAGGGGTAGATAGTTGACCCCGATTCTACCCTGAGTTTTCCCCTGAGGGGATCCAACGGCCACTCGTGATCCATGACACCGGCAAAGCATCTCCCTTCAAGCAACCCTCGTGCGAGATAATGACACCCCCCCTTTCGTCTTTTCGAGGATTGAACCCACAACCTGGGAGATGAGAATCATGTGTCCTAACCACATCACCAACGCACATCGTTTGTGGAATGTAGACGTTGTTGAGAAATTTGCGGTCTTGCCAGGAAAGCACCGGGCTTATGGCTATGAGAGTTTGTGAGAGAACTCAACAAAAACTATATGAAGGAGTTAAACCATAGATGCCATGAAGACTAGGGTTTGGAAAGAAGTGCAATCAAAGAAGACTCACTCTTTCTCTCTTGCACTCACACACACAAAGAACGAACGCAAAAGAGAATGTCAAAACAATACGAAGATGAAAACATCAAGGCTATGGTCATATCGTATCATGGGTAATATGAAAGGGTTAACAGATGAGTTAATGGCATTCAATCTTGGCTGGCCAAATAGGCTACGAATTGTTCTTTGGAATTGTAGTTTTGTGCTAACCATAATATATATATTTTGTCTAGTGATTGGGATTAATTGTGTGTACAAATCCTCTTGGTTCATAGCAAGATAACTACGCTTACGTCAAAAGAAAAGTTATAGTCTATGAGAGGCAGTATGATGGGATCCGGTGATAGAAGTATTTCATTAAGCATTTCTGGGCCAAAGAGAAACACTATACGTTGTTGAAAGTGTATTTTACGGCTAATCCATACGTTAATTCTAATAGATTGTACAGAGTGAAAGCGATAGAAATGATCATCATGTGGGTTATTCATCTAGGATAGTATGTGAGAAATGTAGATATGAGAGAAGTGAAGAGATGAGAAGTTTCCCTCCCAAGCCCTATTCTTGCCCGTAGGCAATAAGGATACTGCGGGGAGAGATGCACCTGTAGCAAGAGAACCTAGAGAGGATGAATTACTAAGAATGAGAGAGATAGGTTTGGTTAAGGAGATGAGATTAGATACATATATATATATATATATATATATATATATATATATATATATATATATATATATATATGTTGGATTAGAGATGAAAATGAAAACAACAAGAAATCAAGAAAACATCAATGTAGAACACATCTTACTTGAAACCCTTCGGCACCATTATTGATGGGAGAGAGAAGAAGAGTGGATAATTCCACTTTGATTGATACACCAAGTGCAAGACCTTCTTTGATTAGAGTTGATCTTCCAAGGTTAGCTTGTTGCAAGAATGGCTAGTCTCCCTCTAGGAGAAAGTGTAGGCTTGGGCTTATGTTAATGGCTAAGTACAATTAGGCATTACTACTCACTCCCTCGAGAATTCCTCTCATCAATGGCTTGAATGCTTGAGTTACTTCCAAGGAAGAAGAGGTCCCCTTTTATAGGTGAAGGGAACCCCCAAGGGTTTACACAAGAAGAGAGGAGCCAGTGTGAATAGAAAGTGGAAAAGTTGGAAATGAGCTGTCCCTGCATGAAGTGGACAGACAAGGGTCCAGTATTCTGATCATAACTCCTCAACCGTGGCTCCAAATAAAAAAGTAAAAATATGGGCAGTAACTTCAGCTCATTAGCTACGATTTTTATTTTAAAATCGTTTTCCAATTCAGACTGGAACCTTGTGTAAAAAATTCACCAAAATAGGGTCCATTTATGGCAGCAAAAGTCTTCATGTGGTCTCCTTAGCCTAGACTTTCATTTAATTCCAAAGGACACCTCATGCCATATGAAAGCATGACATTGTTCCTTGACAAAGTTTTGTTATCATGCTTGCAATAATGCATTAAAATAAGTGTATCTTTGAAATCATGCCACCTAGTGTCCCACTAGGATTTGATTCTCTCCTAGTAGCTATTTAAAAAGAAATATAAGAAAAGTATAAAAAATACATAGAATATATATATATTGGAGTTTACCCTAGATATAGGATCTAGCTAGGGTGTGAGATAATAATGAAATAGTAGAAATAAAGAATCAATGCTTTTTGCCCCAAGTTAAAGAGGCGGAGCTATTGATGCTTTTCCCATAGTATTTTCTGATGGTAAAGTAAGAATAGGTTACCCTTGAGAAAAATAATAGGATGAGATAGAAGGCTTATTATTATACTTAAATATGCATATGTACATTATAGGAAAGATAATTATGGATCTAAAAAATTACAAGATAACTCTTGTAGCATGCGTTCCCACTATGTACGTGTCACAGCACGACAACGTCTTCCTCGAGGTTTGACGTGCAAACCTATCACAACGAGGGGGAGTACCCAAGTTCACTTTCGTGGATAAGATATACAACGCTTGCATAATGTCGAGGCCCTAGATTCCCCCCTCCCCCCCCCCCCCCCCCCCCCCCCCCCAAAAAAAAAAAAAAAAAAGTGACACAATCAAAGAGAAGGGATCAAGGGGTTGGGATGGGCCCACATCCAATCGCAGATTTGGAGACAAAAATTTCACCAAGTTGGAGGATTAACCTTAACCATTTCCACTATCATACATTCATGAAAATGTTTGGTCTGTAGAAAATAAAAACTTCTATCTGCCCTTCCCCCGTTACAAGCAATCCAATCTCACATCTTGAAGATCTCTTTCCAATCGTTGATCCTTTAAGTCATCCCCCCCTTCCTTTTGATCGTCGATAAATTTTGATCCCCCCCTCTCCCCCCCCCCCAAAAAAAAGAAAAAAGTCTACTTCGTTTTGCCAATTTGGTGTGTTGAAATCTAAGTGTGTTTTGCTTTTATGGGTGTCGTGCATGTGCTTGTATGGGTTATCAAAAAGGATTTACAGGCGTTGTACAAGCTAAAAAAAAGCCAGAAACTAATTACCCTAAAATAGCCAAAAAACCCAATAGTAATCAATATGATTTTCGTACTACAAGCTATCTTAGTACATCCAATTATCTAAACTCTAACTCTCTTGTTCCATCGATGATTGGCATATTGCATTGTCTCCCTCCACCTCATTTGACTTTCAAAAGCACTTGAGTTGTTGAATGCGTCTGCTCGCTTTCTTTTCTAAAGTTGAAAATGTTTGATTGCCTGTACGGTTGTTGAAGTGGCCAATACTTGCTTTTGTTGCATGCAATGACTGATCCTGTGATAAAAACCTTTGAATTAACTCCTTCATATTGTTTGCCTTATTTCGAGATTGTTTGCCTTATTCTATGTCAAGAACATTTTTGGGTTGGACAGTTATAACCATCAATTGGTACTTGTATTGGGATGAGTTCTGAGTAGGGGAATGAGAAAGAATCTTTAGCCATGGTGTTCTTTGCTCTGTTTGATCTTTCTCTATGTTCTCTATGCTGACTCTGAAATTATCTAACTGTGTCTTCTGCTGAGTCTGATCATGGAGTGAGTATCTGTTCTCTGTTTGAGAGCATGTGTGAGATAGAGATTCTTGTGTTGTTGAACCCCAACACATTTGTCGATCCCGTTGGGCTACTGAAGGTTTCACCAATATATTTGGTGAGCCTACTGCAATTGTTTGTGTGTTGTGTCTGACATTCTTGTCTTGTTGATTACCTCTAACTTTGATGGATCCATTTGGATGCCATCTTGAGAGATAGTGTGACCTAAATACTGAATCTCTTGTAAGAAAAATTCACTTTTCCTTTGATTAACATAAAGTTTATTCTCTCTTAGAACTTGAAATATTACTTGGAGGTGTCGCTTGTGTTCGTCTAATGAATTAAAGTAGATGATGATATCATCAAAGAACACTCAAGTAAAGGTTTGGTGAGGCCTGAATAGATTCTCCATCAAGAGTTTGAATGTGGATGGTGCATTGGTCAAGCCAAAAGTCATGATAATGTATTCATAAAGACCAAATGTAGTGCGAAATGCGGTCTTTACAATGTCTTGATCAACTATCCTTATTTGATGATAGCCACTTTTTAGGTCAATCCTACTGATGTAGGTGGAGCCTTGTAGCTTATCAAATAGGTCTTCTACCCGTGGAACAGGAAACCTATTTTTGATAGTGATTCTATTTAGTGCTCTATAGTCAACACACATACGATATATGCCGTCTTTCTTTTGCACTAGTAGCACTGGAGAACAAAATGGAGATGAGCTAGGCCTAACCATGCCCTTCTCAACTAACTCATGCACTTGCCACATAATCTCCTCTTGTTGATCTTGAGAAACTCTATAAGGAGGTTTATTAGGCGGTGAACTTCCTGGAAGAAGTTCAATTGCATGGTCATCAGTGCCTCGTTTAGGAGGTAGCTCACAAGGGATGTCATCAATAAAAACATCTTGAAACCCCTTGAGAAAATTGGATAACTCTAATTCCTTTTGATTGTGTATATTTTCTTTTGCTAAAACATCAGGTTCATTTTGAGAATATTTAACAAAAAACATGTACACGGAAATAGAGCTCTTTATTGACTTGTTGAAAGCTTGTGTATGTAAAATGGGTATAGTGTTACCCATTTCCTTAGCATCTATATACATATCTTTTTCCCTGAACCTAAATGAGATTCTTCTTTCAGGGAATTTAACATTGGCAGCCATGCGATCAAACCATGGTGCCCCTAGGATTACATCCTCCTGCTTGAAAGGAGAGATAAAGAAGTCCTCTTTGTCTACATAGCTTTGGACATGGAGCCTCAATTTCCCGATTAAAGGAGTGACTGAAGCTTCTTGCCCCTTGAAAGCACCGTCTGCGGGGTAGGACATCTCCCATCTCGTAGGTTTGTATACCTAGCTTGGTGGCCAACTCTATAGATATAAAATTATGAGTAGAACCGGGATCAAAGAGAATAAAATCATCATCTTCTCTTACCTTTCCCTGAGCATGGCATAGAGGAGATCCTTTGTGGTGAGTTTCCTCCTCTTGGATTTCGACAAAGGTAGCTCTAGGAGGATCATGGCGGTTGTTCTTTTGTGGAAAAGCGTGGTACGCATGCCCTTGTTCGCCGCACTTGAAACACCGGTTATCCTTGCAATAACACTCAAGCTCTTCAGGAGAGAGTTTATTTTTGCCTTTATAAACTCCCTTCTCTTTAGCTTTGTTGGAGTTGCCCTTAGGAGACTTTTGGACATTGTCCTTCCCCTTAGGCTCATTGGAAGCCTTGTTTTCAGTGGGCTTAGAATTTCTCTTAGCCCCTGTTTGGAAATTGATTCGAGAGGCCACCATAGTATGCTGTATTACCGCCGATATGGTGCGTGGCCTTTGGGAGTTGACATACTCCGCCATTTCTTCAGTTAAGCTCACACAAAGTTGCTGCTTTTGCTCTCCAAAATCCAACTTTTTGAACACAATGGATTTCAGTTGTAGGTCCCAAAACTTGTCTATATATTTGTGGATGGATTCATAGGGAGAGAGCTTCAAACTTCGCCATTCGGTGAGTACTTTGTCTTTGGCATCGGTGGCCAAAAACTGTTTCATAATAAAACTCTATGCGGACTTTTGAAAGTGCATAGCTACATGGTGTAGCTTAGAGGACTCCGTGTAGCCCTCATCTCCGAACGCGGTATCTAATTGTTGGATAAAGACCAAGACATTGTCCGTAGCACCAAAAGTGCCATCGTAGGTAAGGAAAGAGATGCTCTTCCCCCCCTCTTTGAACTTCTTGAACTTGGATGACCTCTTTCCCGCAGCATAGGATTTCCTATGACCTCTTCTTTTTGATGGTTCAAAGGTTGCACCATCACTTTCTTCAGAAGATAGAATTTGAGGAAGATGGAGAAGAGGGTGATCTCTTTCTCGTATTTTTCTTTCCTTGATCTTCTTTGTCTTCACCATCACTTTCATAAGAGGAAGAGGATGAAGAAGATGGAGAAGAGGGTGTCCTCTTTCTCGCCTTTTTCTTCTCTTGCTTTTTGTCATCCCTCTTTGAAGTATGGTGTGGAGAAGTATGTGATGGTCTTCTCCGTTTTGGAGATTGAGGACCGGATTTTCATGGAGCTGGTCCCCCCGCCAAAAGGCTTTGTATTATGGTTTCTCCCATCAAGAGAGACATTATACAATACAATTTCTTGTGTTCCTTCAATACTAGATAGTGCAATGAAGATGGAAACTTCATGCACTACGCAAAACACTTATCAAACACAACATCAATTCCCTCACGGACTCAAACCCAAGACCTCACACACCTTCAAAGATGGTGAGAGCTAGTGGGGTATGAGAGTAGATTGAGAGGAAGAAGGAGTATTCTTACGAGAAAGATGTACATCTCCTCACATAATCACTTATATTAGCATAGCTTAGCTTAGTAATTAGCATGGTAGAGGAGATGAGCATTCATTGAAGCTTGGCGCTTGGTTGGATTTGCATCACAAAGCCAAGAGTTGTTGGTGTAGGCCTCCCTTCTCACAAGCTTGGAGTAGGTGATAATCTTTCTATTAAAGCTTGAGAAGGAGAGAGAGTCTTCTTTACTTCACCCATGAGCTAGTGTGAGTGTGTGTGTGTCAATAATTCCTTGCAAACATCAGCCCCCTCTCTCTCTTGGTCGACCCGTCTTGCTATTTTCTCTTGCTAGCATCCTATTGGACCTCCCCAGGCTTAGCCAATGGTAATTAAGCAGCATAAGTGATAGCCTTCTGACATATGTCCCCCTTTCCCCTTTTGTGAGAGCTTTAGGTAATCAATAAATTCAACAAAACTCTCATTGGACCCCTTCGCCTCCTGGCCAATAGGAATCAGGCAAGCCATTGGGTTGTTGAATGCTCATTGGACCCCTTGGGAGGTTGTCCAATAGTCTTCTAGAGAGCTTAATTCCCATTGGTTCTTTTATTAAGTGTTTTTAAATTAATTAAACTAGATTTACTCTAGCCTAATTATCATTGGTCCACCTCCAAGGCCATCCAATAGGATTTGAATACACCTTGTGGGCATCTAGGCTAGGGAGTTGACATGTGTCCCTCATTCCCTTTGTGTAAAGGGAGCTTGTGTGTGTATGTGTGTGAGTTTCTCTCTCATCACCTACTTCTTGGCCTTTGTAGGGCTTGACAAAGACTTTTGAGACACACACAAAGCATCCAATTTTCCCTAATGTTGACCTTTGGACACAACCTTTGAATTTTGGAACCTTAGCATTTTGGAAGTCTTAATGGGCTGAACCTTAAGGTCTTTTAAGCCCATTGTTGCACATAGCTCTTTTGTAGAGGCCCCCGCTTTGGATCCCCATTTTCCGTCCTTTGGATCCCTAATGTGGCCGGTCTGCTAACTTAATCAATATTCTAGCTTTTTCTCCCCTGGCACTTTCCCATATTAAATGATTCGTTTAACATGAGAAAATCATTTAGTAGAATTAGGTATTGATTATTATGACAAGATAGTAGAGGTGGATTCTTACAGGATGGACTATCAGATATGGATGGAGGACTATCAAAATTCATATTTTTATGTGCTACAGATTTTGGAGTTGCAAACTAAGCAAAGAAGAATACATTATAGGAATGTTCAGGTGGACTTAAAGATTGGATTAGGTGGAATGTGCCTTTTACAGGACGATCATATGTGATTTTGAAAAATATGAAGGATGCTCTGATTTTGAAAATTTGGAGTTGGAAAAATTTCAATGGAATGACAAAAAGTTCACAATACAAAAAGGCAGCAATACATCAGATCCATCAAAAATGGAAAGTCAATCAGTTGTAGCAGTGGGTACAGTTCACTATTATACTCTTCCAAAAAACAATTGATGTTTCATTGTTTTATGCAGGTCAAAAATAAAGGTGCTCATTTGGGCCACCCAAATTAATGAGCACCTTTATTTTTGAATTGGCGTGTAGCGGCAGTAAGCGCGGTAATAACAGTGACAAAGGTCACCGTAATAGCAGCGGGTATATTGCCACGACTATTACCACGCTTATTGCTGAGAAACCACTACCGCGTACATAGCCGTGGTTATTGCCGCTCCCGCAAATTTTTCTCTCTCCTTTTTCCTTTGTTTTTCCGCGGCAATGTTAGCGGTTATAGACAACTCCACTTATAGTGAAACTTGCAAAAACATACACACTATGTTACTCACACACACACACACGCACACACACGCGTGCACACACACACACACACACATACACAAGTGAACAAATCTACTACGAATCTTGAAAATAATTAGCTTACCTTGTTGATGGGGAGGAGCGTATTAGTGAAAATCTCAAGTGCGACAATCCGTGTGGCAGCAGATCTGCAGCAAGTGAGAAGGAGGAGGACAAGAGAGGAAGAGAAAAACGAGCGACATGAAGAGGAGAAATTACCCGCGGTTTTTGTTTTTGCAGAATTTGTTGGTACAGGCGCCGGTATAATCATTGTTATGCGTGTCAAAATAGGCCCCGCTATAAGCTTCGATATCAATCGCGTCCATATGGACATCGAAAAATTGAAAATTAAATCTTATTCAAATTTGATCTCCCTCCAAAAAATTGAAAATTAAATTTTATTAAAATTTGATCTCCCTCCAGATTTACCTACACATATACCGACGCCCGCTATAGACGTCGATAATTTGACGTTAGCATTTAAGTAATCTAGTCTTGTAGTGACAATTGTTCTTTAAAAACTATGGCCCTAGCTTATCCCTCAAGAGATTATGCATTGTTTAAGCGGTCCTAACACATACAAAATATTTTTCTCGCTTAAGTCCTTTTATTATGTCACGTTCATGTGCTATAAAAAGCATTCTTAAATGTGTTGCTTCTACCATGAAACTATAGCGATACCACTAGTGACATAGCTATGTCGCTTTTGGGATGTCCAATAGCATCATATTGTACTCACGCTCCTAATAGTGATTTTTGGACTGTTTTTTGAGTTTTTTCCCCTTAATTTGCAGCCCCACAATACTTTCCACATACCTTTCTCTCGTCCAAAATATTCTCCCCCACAAACATTGTGGAGTATGAAATGGAAGTTGGAACCCTCTATAAAGATTGAGACATAGAAGGACAGAGCATGAGTTCTTGCAAGAGAACATGCACACAACCAAGAGAACACGCAATGCTCAAGGGTTGTCTATAACCGCTAAAATAGCCAAAAAAACCAATATTAATCAGTATGTTTTTCAAACAATTATGTACTACAAGCCATCTTCAATTGCTTAGTTATGTAGTCGCAGAAAAAGTATCAAAGGAGAAAAAAACCAGGTACCGTCAGTTGGTAACTGTATGTTTTAGCAGAAAAAACCGTTAACGTATGTCATGAAGGTATCAAGGTGAGTACCGACCTCAGATGGTAGCTCAAAAACTTCCATACCTGCTTAGTATTAAAAAAGCCCTCACACCTCTCCTTGAAATGCACACATATAGGAAATAAACCCATAGACTAAGTGAGGGGCTAGAGCACCTTGTTGACTGGATATTATATGTTCAGTCTGAATATTGTTGAGTTTGAAATTGGGATGCTGCTCTATATATTGTTGACTGTGAATATTACTGAGTCTGATATTTGGCCAGTCAGATATCTTTGTTGACTTTCATTATTGCTGAGTATGAATATTGCTGCGTCGGATTATTTGTTGAATCTTTATTGGGTCGGAATATTGCTAGGTCGGATTTTGGTTAGGTCGGATTTTGCTGACTCTGATATTTTATGTCAAGAACATTTTTCGGTTGGACAGTTATAACCATCAATTGGTACTTGTATTGGGATGAGTTCTGAGAAGGAGAATGCGAGAGAAGCTTTAGCCATGGTGTCTGTTTGATATTTCTCTATGTTTTGTTTGCTGACTCTGAAGTTATCTAAACGTGTCTTTTGTTGAGTTTGATCATGGAGTGAGTATCTATTCTCTGTTTGAGAGCATGTGTGAGATAGAGATTCTTGTGTTGTTGAACCCCAACACATTTGGCGATCCCGTTGGGCCACTCAAGGTTTAGCCAATATATTTGGTGAACCTACTACCATTGTTTGTGTGTTGTGTTTGACATTCTTGTCTTATTGATTACCTATTCTAATGGTATGTCCATTGGGTCTGATTACCTTTTGTGTCAGCATTCAAGGTCGGTCTTTGTGTTTCACGAGAATGATGATGCTATGAAAGAACCTATTCTAAAGGAGAAATTGTTACACCGAGGAGCGAAAATTCAGGAGCAACAGATCATGTTTGATTAGAAGCGTTGCTAAAGATTCAAAATTCAGATTTTGCTGCTATAAGTGCTGCAAATTCAGGTTGCATAGATTCAGTAAGATGTTGCTGATCCAGGTTGCACACATTCAATAAGGTGTTGTAGATTCAGGCCGCACAGATTCAGAATGTGCAAAATGGCGGATGGTTTTGCAGAGACAAAATAACAATTTCTTGAAATTAGAGAGAGAAATCTGATGCTGAATCTGATGTTGATAATCAGATCTATCGAAGCAAACAAACTCAAGAATGGTATCTTTCACTGGATTTTTCCAAACATAAAAATACATCACTAAAGTAAAATATCCCAATCAATTTAAGCAACCAATTAAATGGACTATGCGGATCCTGGTACAACATTTGTGGCTCTTCGTTTAGCAAATTTAATGGGTCTCGGATTGGTGTGGTACACTGATCTTGAGGGCTAAACATGATTGGTGTATTTTATGGGGGGGTAAAAGGAAGAAAGAGAAATGTGAGGCTTTCATGAGTAAGAGAGATGCTTGTAGGAAGTGGTGCATGGTGGATTTGTGCACAAAACTTCATAAAATTAGTCACAAATTGCATAAACCAACTTCCTATAACAAAATGGAAAGAGCCTTAGAGAAGTTAGATGATTTTTAAGATGAATTGGAGAATGCATATAAATGGCTAGATGATCATAAAGGGGATAGGCGAAAATCATGTTCTAGCAGAAAGAAGGTTTTCAAGTTGCAAAAAGCATGTGAGAAGCTGAGGGATGCATATGAGAATGAGTTTGAAGGGGATTTGAGTGATGATGATGATGATGATGGATGGAGGATGGATCCCGTAATCCACCAAGTAGGGATACCAAACATGGAGGAGAAGGAGGTGCAAAAGGAGGTTGGCAAAAAGATCCTAGAAGAGCCCCTAGATACCCCTAACCTACCACTAGAGTATACCCATGGAGTGGAAGAGGAAGAACCATTGCTTAAATTTATGTTGTTTGCATATGGAAAATGTTGTTACCCTATTTGTGGGGAGAAGCATGTCATACATAACCATGATGTTGTTGATGTTATTCAAAGAACACTTGAAGCGGTGGATAGTGAGATGAATGCATTGGAGAAATTGATGGAAACTAAGTTTTTTGAAATCAGATTTTCTCAGGAGGAATTTATGAAAAACATATCAGTTCAAGAGAAGTTTGCACCAAAAAAGATCACCTACATGTGAAAATGTTTCCAAAAGGTGTTTGGTGCCTAGATTACAAGAGCCTGATTTTCAGAGTCAGATTCTCATGTTTCAGAGGCTAATTCTGCTAATGTTTACTTCATTCTCTTTGAGAATGGACATACTTATTTAGTTTTGGTTTCATAAGTTCATTTTCTATGAGCTCTCATGTGATATAATCCCTTTGGGAATGTTTGGGTGATGTTTAGTTTCTCTCTATGATGTATTTTGTGTATCTTGGTTTAATTACCAGGCACTACACTTTGCTTCAT
Source organism: Adiantum capillus-veneris (assembly GCF_014529385.1). NCBI lineage: Eukaryota > Viridiplantae > Streptophyta > Polypodiopsida > Polypodiales > Pteridaceae > Adiantum > Adiantum capillus-veneris. The sequence goes on along the minus strand of NC_140949.1, from coordinate 104,491,980 downwards.
ATGAAGATCCTAGCGTTGAGTTTGTCATAGTGCTGTATGGTGTATTTGTATATCTTGGATTAGGTTCCAAGCACTATACTTTATGAGCAGTATGTGAGCAATATGTGAGCAGAATGTGAGCAGTAGGATTTTGAATACACCTTGTGGGCATCTGGGCTAGGGAGCTGCTGACATGTGTCCCTCATTCCCTTTGTGTAAAGGGAGCTTGTGTGTGTGTGTGACTTTCTCTCTCATCCCCTACTTGCAAGGCTCGCCCCCTCCTATGTAGGGATTGCTAAAGACTTTTGGGACACACATAAAGCATCCAATTCCCCCAATGTTTGACCTTTGGACACAACCTTTAAATTTTGGAACCTTAGCATTTTGGAAGTCTTAATGGGTTGAACCTTAGGGTCTTTTAAGCCCATTGTTGCACATGGCTCTTTTATAGATGGCCCCCCCTTCGGATCCCTATTTTCCCGATTAAAGGAGTGACTGAAGCTTCTTGCCCCTTGAAAGCACCGTCCGCGGGTAGGACATCTCCCATCTCATAGGCTTGTATGCCTAGCTTGGTGGCCAACTCTATAGATATAAAATTGTAAGTAAAACCGGGGTCAAAGAGAATAAAAGCATCATGTTCTCTTACCTTTCTCCTAGCATGGCATAGAGGAGATCCTTTGTAGTGAGTTTCCATTAGGAGGAAAGTTGGCCTCAATTTTGGGCCCTGCAAGAAACGCCAACTCAGCATAGAGAGAGGTAATCTTGGAAAATATGAAAGTAGTTTTTTAGAATTCTATTTTGCATAGTACACACGTGAAATTTTGCTCGATCACTTGAATGCATGCTCGTACGTAATGCTTTTTGAACTTAAGTGTGCACAAAAATCTATGTTCCTAAATCTTAATGAGTGATGTGATGTACAATGAGATAAAACACGTCACAAAGATGTTTTCAAAATACAAAAAGAATACCAAGAATGCATCCGAAACGTCAAAAAACCTTCGGATAGCACTTTAGAATGTTGAAATCCGACATCTCTAGCTCAAGATTTTGCATTTTTAAGCCTCGGGGTCTCATGAGGTCAGAACCAAGTGAGTAGAGGCCCTAGGGACCCCTCAAGGGCCTCTATTCGCTTGGTTCTGACTTCTTGTTAGTCTTTAATAGTACCTATCAATCATTATCAAGTACGATCCATTCAAATTTAAATTGCAAGTAGCTCATGAAAAGGTGATTGATGCGTGTGTGAGTTGCACACGTACAAGTACCAAACTTTATAGGATAGCAACAGCACGTCATAAAAAGACGTTCGGTGCTTGTGCAAGATGTCACTATCAAGAACCTTCTTTTTCTAGTGATAGGGATAATTTCACCCAAAAGGTTTTCATGGACATTTTAAAAAATAAGAACAAAGGCTTTTTCAACGTAACGTTAGCCTTCTTCCTATTGGCTAAGGAGCATTCTCTCACTAGAGCTAAAAGGCCCGAAAATGAGTCCAACTTTCTCCTAATGCTCCTCTTGGATTTCGACCAAGGTAGCTTTAGGAGGATCATGGCGGTTGTTCTTTTGGGGACAAGCGTGGTATGTATGCCCTTGTTCGCCGCACTTGAAACACCAGTTATCCTTGCGATAATGCTCAAGATCTTCAGGAGAGAGTTTATTTTTGCCTTTATAAACTCCCTTTTCTTTAGCTTTATTGAAGTTACCTTTAGGAGACTTTTGGACAGTTTCCTTCCCCTTAGGCTCATTGGAACCCTTGTTTTCAGGGGGCGTAGAATTTCTCTTATCCCCTATTTGGAAATTGATTCGAGAGGCCACCATAGTATGATGTATTACCGCCGATATGGTGCGTGGCCTTTGGGAGTTGACATCCTCCACCATTTCTTCGGTTTGAGTTGTAGGTCCCAAAACTTGTCTACATATTTGTGGATGGATTCATAGGGAGAGAGCTTCAAGCTTCACCATTCGGTGAGTACTTTGTCTTTGGCATTGGTGGCCAAAAACTGTTTCATAGTGGAAGCTCTTAAAGCTTTCCATGTTCGTGGAGCTTCACCGTTGGCCCGTAGGCTAGACCACCATTGTCTGGCGGACTTTTGAAAGTGCATAGCTACATGGTGTAGCTTAGAGGCCAAGACTTTGTCCGTAGCACCAAAAGTGCCATCATAGGTAAGGAAAGAGATGCTCTTCCCTCCCTCTTTGAACTTCTTGAGCTTGGATGACCTCTTCCATGCGGCATAGGATTTCCTATAGCCTCTTCTTTTTGATGGTTCAAAGGTTGCACCATCACTTTCTTCAGAAGATGAAAAATTTGAGGAAGATGCAGAAGAGGGTGACCTCTTTCTTGCCTTTTTCTTGCCTTGATCTTCATTGTCTTGACCATCACTTTCATAAGAGGAAGAGGATGAAGAAGATGGAGAAGAGGGTTTCCTCTTTCTCGCCTTTTTCTTCTCTTGCTTTTTGTCATCCCTCTTCGAAGTATGGTGTGGAGAAGTATGCGATGGTCTTCTCCGTTTTGGAGGTGATGGAGAGCGTTTAGCCCGCCGTCTTCGTGGAGCCATCTCCATCGAGGTGGCAGGAGACTCACTTCTTTCTCGTTCCTTCGGTGGAGGCTCTTGAATTCTCCTTTGAGAAGGAGATACATCATCAAGGAGAAAATTTCTGAGCCCTCCATAGCAATCCTCTTCTTCTTCCCGAACAGGAGAGAGACCTCTTTTGGAAGTCTCACAAGGAGGCTTCCTAGGTGTTCTCTCATCATGGTGGGGAGCTTGGAGAATCCCATGAGCACAAAGTTGCCGTTGCACTTCACTTTGGAGGGATGGATTACCCATGGCTTGTTGAAGGCTAGAAACAAGATCGTTAAGAAGCGTCGGGACATCATTAGTAGCTTGCACATTAGCAAAATCAAAGTTATCAACATTAATTAACCTCTCTTTTCCTATTGTCAGCCATTCTAACAACTTTTAGGTGTACTTTGGCACTTCAAGCCCTAGTTTCTGCTCCTCTTTACCCCTTTAGAAAAAGCACTCAAGCTATTGTACCCATGGCTCGAATACCATTAATTGCAAGGAATAGAAGAGAGGGTTGTTCAACACCAAAACAGCACCGCCTCCTATCAAGATTCTAAGAGCTCAATAGTGGTTAAGTCGTAGGCAAGTCCCGTAGGACTCCACTATTAAGACCATAGCTCTCGACGGTGATGCCCCGTTAACTGCACAAAGGCAGGCGCATTGCAAGGTTGAAAAATCCCTATTCTACTTACTCACATGCAATTAATAGTACCAACCATTTATAGCTAGCTTGAGGACCTCCCTTCTTGAGCAAAAAAAAAAAGAAACCTTGTCCTCTGATACCAATGTAACATTTAATGGCCTAGTGACTTGTGTGTAGCGGAAAATAGCATGAACATAGTGAGCATTTCATTAGAATAGATTCCTGATGAGATTAACAAGAGTGCTTGGGTGGAGAGAGCAACAAAAAGCATAACACGTAGTTAGATAGCATGAAAAATACTTCAAAAGAGAGAGAAATTAAGAAATTGGCAGCAGTTGAGGACCAGATTTGCATGGAGCCGCGGTCCCCCCTCCAAAAGGCTTTGTATTATGGTTTCTCCCATCGGGAGAGACATTTTACAATACAATTTCTTGTGTTCCTTCAATACTAGCTAGTGCAATGAAGATGGAAACTTCATGAAGTACGCAAAACACTTATCAAACATAACATCAATTCCCTCGTGGTCTCAGACCCAAGACTTCACACACCTTCGAAGATGGTGAGAGCTAGCGGGGTATGAGAGTAGATTGACAGGAAGAAGGAGTATTCTTACGAGAAAGATGTACATCTCCTCACATAATCACTCATATTAGCATAGCTTAGCTTAGTAATTAGCATGGTAGAGGAGATGAGCATGCATTGAAGCTTGGCTCTTGGTTGGATTTGCATCACAAAGCCAAGAGTTGTTGGTGTAGGCCTCCCTTCTCACAAGCTTGGAGTAGGTGATAAGCTTTCCATTAAAGCTTGAGAAGGAGAGAGAGTCCTGTTTACTTCACACATGAGCTAGTGTGAGTGTGTAGGTGATAATGTCTTTGAAAAACCAGTCCCCCTCTCTCTCTTGGTCGACCCCTCTTGCTATTTGCTCTTGCTAGCATCCTATTGGACCTCTCAGGCTTAGCCAATGGTAATTAAGTAGCATAAGTGATAGCCTTCTCACATGTGTGCCCCTTTCCCCTTTTGTGGGAGAATTAGGTAATTATTTAATTCACCTCAACTCACATTGGACCCCTTTGCCTCCTGGCCAATAGGAATCAGGCAAGCCATTGGGCTACTGAATGCTCATTAGTCCCCTTGGGAGACTGTCCAATAGTCTTCTAGAGAGCTTAATTCTTATTGGTTCTTTCATTAAGTGTTTTTAAATTAAGTAAACTAGATTTACTCTAGCCTAATTCTCATTGGTCCACCTCCAAGGCCATCCAAAAGGAATTGAATACACCTTGTGGGCATCTGGGCTAGGGAGCTGACATGTGTCCCTCATTCCCTTTGTGTAAAGGGAGCTTGTGTGTGTGTGTGTGCGTGTGTGTGTGTGTGTGTGACTTTCTCTCTCATCCCCTACTTGCAAGGCTCGCCCCGTCCTATGTAGGGATTGCTAAAGACTTTTGGGACACACACAAAGCAACCAATTCCCCCAACGTTTGACCTTTGGACACAGCCTTTGAATTTTGGAACCTTAGCATTTTGGAAGTCTTAATGGGCTGAACCTTAGGGTCTTTTAAGCCCATTGTTGAATATGGCTCTTTTACAGATGGCCCCCCCTTTGGATCCCTGTTGTGGTCGGTCTACTAGCTTAACCAATATTCTAGCTTTTTCTCCCCTGGCACTTCCCCATATTAAATGATCAATTTAACATGAGAAAATCATTTAGGAGAGTTAGATATTGATTATTATGACATGCTACCTCGTACCAATGATAAATGTAAGAAAAGTCATCCAAGCAGGACCTTGCATGTTATCTCAAATGTGGCATTTCACTTAGCCCCATAGGTCATACGTCACTTTCAAGGAAGATCATATCATCTCTCTCTCTCTCTCTCTCTCTCTCTCTCTCTCTCTCTCTCTCTAAAACACACACACAGTACACACATATTAAGGTCTTTGAAAATTATTATTTAGAGTCTAGGTACATGGTTACATAGACCTGCGTTATAGCCTAAATTGATCATTTATTTAAAAAGTGAACGTGGTGAGTGATCAATGAATACCACCACCTGGGCCTATTTTCCTTGGTCCTAATATTTGGACTTCTTGTGTTTTTGTGCTCGAGTCTTCCTCCTCATTCATGCCATTTTGTCTCTCTTCATTTGTTTCCTCATTGCTCTCATCATTCTCTGTACCACTATTATGGCTTTGGCTCTCTTCGTTCTTATCATTTTCGCTTTGTCCATTTTTGTTTCTACTCTCATTTTGGTGATCGTAGCTCTCCTCATTCTTATCATTATGGCCTTCTTCATTTCTACAGTCATTGCTCTCCCCACTCTTATCATTGTGACTATCCTCATTTTGGTATTCACGGCTCTCCTCGGCATTATCGTTGTAGGTCCCTTGATATTGGTCATCACTGCTCTTCTCGTTCTTGTCTTCATGGCTCTCTTGATTCCAACTATTGTTGCTCTCCCCATTTTAACTATTATTATCGTTTTCTACATTCTTACTACCATTCTCATTTTCTCCATCGTAGCTCTCCTCATGCAGCTTGTCCTTGTCACTCTCCTCATTCTTTTCATCATTTCTCTCTTCATTCTTGTCGTAAGAGCTCTCCTCATTCTTACTATTATAATTATTTTGGTCATCACGGCTGTCCTCATTCTTGTCCTTGTGACTATCCCCATACTCACTGTTATCCTCATTTTGGCCCCCATAGCTCTCCTCATACTCGTCCCTGTGGCTTTCTTCATTGTCGTCGTCCCGGCTCTCCTCATTCTTGTTGTTATAGCTCTGCTCATTGCTATCATCGTAGTTCTCTTCACTCTTGTCATTGTGGCACTCTTCATTCTTGTTGTTGTTACTCTCCCCATTATTGCGACTATTGTCATCTTGGCAGTAGTGGTACTCTTTGGATTGTTCATGATCACCTCTGCCATCATCATCTTCATATTCCTCCTCACGGTAGCCTTGTGGAGACTGCTGGCCGTCTTGGCTGCCATAAGAGGAAGAGGCTTGCGCAAGCTGCTGGAGCAGGAGAATTAATGCAATGCAGAGCAGGGCCAAGGTCCATGATGATCTGCGGCTGCAGCCGCTGATAGCCATAAGTGCAGCGTGGGTATGAAGTAGGGTAAGGACGTACGTTGTGTCTGCGTGTGTGTATGTGAGAGCGCGCTCGTGTTTGCGTGTGTTGTAGCGCAATTTTTTTTGAGGATCAATATATGCCTGCATGGAGGGCCTTTTCTAACCACCAGTGCAGCTGCCAGCTGCATGAGCGTCGCCTTCGCCACCACCCTGTCCAATCACTGCAAGATACCGAGGATGACGTGTACCTGGCAGGAGTACTAGCACGATATAACCCAATCATCTAGCTCCAAGTTGTGTTCCCTTCTCCAATCAACATCCACCTAGAAGGTACCTGCAACCAATCATCAACTAGTGTCAGATCTTGCAGCCCCTTGAGCCAGCCACCACGTCGATCTGTCGATTCATTCAGCCGCACGTAAGAGTTCCATGATGACATGGCCATTGTTCCTCGGCTTGGCATCTCCATAACGTCACGAACTGCAGTCACGACACGGCTCCTTCCCCACACGTCCACGCCCTGCCTAATAGTGCATGTACGTTATCGTAAAAACGTGGAAAACCTGGCTTCGACATCCTTCACAACGTTCACGTAGATAACGTGCAAATGTGGTGCTTTTAGCCATGGAATGCCTTAGATACACTAGGGGTAGATAGTTGACCCCGATTCTACCCTTAGTTTTCCCCTGAGGGGATCCAACGGCCACTCGTGATCCATGACACCGGCAAAGGATCACCCTTCAAGCAACCGTCGTGCGAGATAATGACACCCCCCCTTTCCTCTTTTCGAGGATTGAACCCACAACCTGGGGGATGAGAATCATGCACCCTAACCACATCACCAACGCACATCGTTTGTGGAATGTAGACGTCTTCCTCGAGGTTTGACGTGTAAACCTATCACAATGAGGGGGAGTACCCAAGTTCACTTTCGTGGATAAGATATACGACGCCTGCATAATGTCGAGGCCCTAGATTCCCCCCCCCCCCCCCCCCCCAAAAAAAAAAAGTGACACAATCAAAGAGAAGGGATCAAGGGGTTGGGACGGGCCCACATCCAATCGCAGATTTGGAGACAAAAATTTCACCAAGTTGGAGGATTAACCTTAACCATTTCCACTATCATACATTCATGAAAATGTTTGGTCTGTAGAAAATAAAAACTTCTATCCGCCCTTCCCCCGTTACAAGCAATCCAATCTCACATCTTAAAGATCTATTTCCAATCGTTGATCTTTTAAGTCATCCCCCCCTTCCTTTTGTTGAGATGCAGAGAGAAAGAGAGAGAGACGAGACAAGAGACACACCATATACGCTCCCAAAGACTGATTCATATTGAGGACAAGATACAAATATATAGGTGAGACCAAGTTCAGTAGAGTGAGCCATATATAGCTCCAACACCCCCACTCAAACAAAGGTCTCTAGCTTTGGATGCAAAAACCCTTGGGGAGTTCAAGGGAAAAACCCAAGTCCCTATACAATGTGAAATATGAACCAGCGGTGATGATGTGAAAGTGAATTGTGCATCTATGTACAAATATTCAAGTGACTTAGATATTACAAGGTGCAAATGTGGAGTGTGCATAGTGCATGGTACCTAAAAGATTACAATGTCATATGTACAAAGCTATTACAATAGAAAAGAAGCTAATCTAGAAAGAGTGAGGCCGAAGCAACTCCAAGCTCCGAGCGCAAGAGGATGAAACGTGACTCATTGAGGCCTTTGGTCAAAATGTCTGCAATCATCTGGTCACTTGGACAATGTTCAACCATAATTGTTCCCTTGCGTACTTCATACCTGACATAATGATAATGGACAGCAATGTGCTTGGACTTATTATGTTGAACATAGTTTTTTGCAAGACTAATAGCACTTTGGTTGTCACACCGCAAGGGTGTGCTAGAAAGAGGAGAGTGACCAATATCAACCAGCATTTGTCGAAGCTAAATCAACTCACGAGCTGCAAGTGATGCCGCAACATATTCTGACTCAGTCGTAGAAACTGCAACACTACGTTGTTTCTTGCTGGTCCAAGAAACAAGACAACCGTTTATAAAGAAGCAATTTCCACTAGTAGATCGCATAGATAAATGTGAGCTTGCCCAGTCTGCATCTGTGTAACCCAAAAGAGAAAGAGATTGCATAGAATCCGATGTGAGTTGTCGTCGATAGACTAAACCAAAATCTGTAGTGCCTTTCAAGTATTTCAATACACGCTTTGCAGCAGTCCAATGCTTAAGAGAAGGACATGCAAGATGTTGTCCAAGATAGTTAGCAGCAAACAGAATATCAGGACGAGTGTTCATACCAACAAACTGAAGACATCCAATCAAGTTAGCATAATGTTGATTTGTGACAAGTTGACCGCCATTGTCAGAAGTATTCTTCGTAGATCTCACAAGACAAGATGTGTTGGCTGAATGTGCAGATTCCATGCCAAATTTTTGAATAGTATCTGCAATAAACTTTGACTGTCGAAGGAATAAAATACCTTTTGTGCGGTTCCGTTGGATTTATATGCCAAGACAAGAGTGAATCTCTCCAAGATCCACCATATCGAATGCAGAAGACAATAACTTTTTCACTTGCTGAAGAAATCCCAAATCATTGGAAACAAGGATGGTATCATCCACATAAAGAGCAAGAATCACAAAACTGCTACCTTGGCGTTTTATGTATAAGTTTGGGTCTGACGAGCAAGAGATGAATCCTTTAGAGGTGAGAAAAAGATCAAATTTTGTATACCAGGCTCGCGAAGCTTGTTTGAGACCATATAGTGCCTTATGGAGTTGAGCAACAAGGTCTTCTTTACCTAGAATAACAAACCCTTCTGGTTGTTCCATATAAATTTCCTCTTCCAAGTCACCATTAAGAAAAGAAGTTCGCACATCCATTTGATGAGCTTCTAAATCAAATTGAACAGCAAATGCCAATAAAACTTGAACACTTGTAATGCGAACAACTAGTGAAAAAGTCTCTTGGTAATCAACACCAGCTACTTGGGAGTAACCTTTTGCAACTAAACGTGCCTTGAACTTGTCAAAAGATCTATCTGCTTTTACTTTTGTTTTATACACCCACTTACATTTAATAGCTGTACGACCAGGAGGTAATTCAGTTAGTATCCATGTACCTTTAGAGATAAGAGAATCGTACTCTGCTTCCATAGCCTCTTGCCATTGATCCTTTTGTGGTGAAGACATAGCTTCATCATAAGTAACGGGATCTTCAGAAGTAGAAAAAGCATTATCAGCAATATCGTCATCATAAACATGACATGAGCCATGTTCAAAATCAATAGGCAGATCAACAAAAATATCAATATCATCATTGGCAACATTTGGAATGGATGGTTGTGAGGAGGAAAGTTGCTCTATAGGAAGAGTTTCATCTTCTGAAAGAAATGGAAAAGCCTGAAGCAATGATTTAGTATCATCAGAATCATCCATGGACCATGAGCCTCCCATAAGCTGTTCGTTAAAAGTAGCATCATGATTCACAATTACTTTCTTGGAGGAAGGGTCATAGAATTTGTAGCCTTTGGAAGTGTCAGAATATCCAATAAAAATAACTTTAAGACCAGGAGCATCAAGCTTTGTTCGTGTTTCTTTGGAAACATGAATATAAGCAATACATCCAAAGGTTCGAAAATGAGATACAAAAGGAATGTCACCTGTCCATGCTGTGATGGGTATCTTACCAGAGGGTGCAGTAGTAGGAAGATGATTCTGAATAAATGTTGCTGTCAAAGTAGCTTCGGCCCAGAAAACACGCGATAAGCCAGAATGAATCAGCATACATCTTACAGCATTGAGAATAGTGCGATTCTTTCGTTCAGCAACACCATTCTGTTGAGGCGAATATGGAATAGTGTGTTCATGATGAATTCCACTATCAGCACAGTAATTCACAAACTCTCGAGAAACATATTCGCCTCCATTGTCACTACGAAGCTTCTTAAGGCGACGACCAGTTTGAAGTTCCGCAGCCTTGTGGAATTGTTTGAAAAAAGATAAGGCTTCAAATTTTTGTCTAAGTAGAAATACAGTCGTATACCTTGAGAAATTATCAATGAAAGTAATGAAGTAGCGATATTGTGATCTCGAAGAAGGTAGAGGTCCACATATATCAGTATGAACAAGATCCAATATGTCATGAGAATGAGTTGTATTTGAAAGAGGAAAGGGTTTACGATTGTGTTTCCCTAGAGCACAAAATTCACAAATTCCCATATGGGGATGGGCTTTAAGATCCATGCCATGAACAAGATCACGACGTTGAAGATCAAGGAGTTTTGAGAAATCAGCATGAACAAAACGGTGATGCCATACTTTACAATCATGATCACCTGGAGCAGTGACAATATTTGCTATAGCATCGTTGAGAGAGAGTTCAAACAAATTACCGTTTCGAGGAGCAGTGGCTATAGTTTTTCCATCTTTCTCAATTCGGCATTTGGTATAATCAAATCCAACAAACAGACCAAGATCAACAAGTCTAGCAACTGAAAGAAGATTACGTTGAAGATCTGGTACATGTAATACTCCTCGCAAAATTCGAGTGGAAGAAGATAAGGTACCAAGATATAAGTCTCCAATACCCTTTACTTGACAAGTAGTATCATCAGCAAGATAAACAACACGTTGAACTGGCAGTGGATGATAGTTATGGAGCCACTTAGACTGATATGTCATATTTCCTGTAGCACCAGAATCGACAATAAAAAGTGATCCATCACATACATGAAGTATTCTGTCTGGAGCAACTGAACATAGGATGCAGCTTGTTTCTGGTACAATGTTGTTTCGATGTTCAGTAGCATATGCTCTATTCCGATCTGTGTCGAATCGACGCTTATAGCACATATGAGTGGGATGATCAGATCGTCCACAATATTCACAAGAAGAAGAAGAAGAGTCTCTAGATAAACGTGGTTGTTTTGTGGTAATATTGTGTTCTTCATCATATTGACGTGCCCAACAATCATCTTTAGTATGGTCATTTCTGTTGCAGTAAGAACATTGCTTATTAGGAAATTTGAGACGAGAGAAAATATTACCGCGACGGCCACCTCTGCGGTTTCCTCGTTGAAATGGACGCCTTCGAGCATAAAAAGCACGTTCCATCTGTTGTGACTCAGTCTCCTCTTGTGAAATCATAGCTGTATCGTGACCAGCATTTCGACGTTCTTGACGTTGAGAGTATTCAATTAAAGACATGCAAGCTTGGTCGAAATCAAGACCATCTTTATTAGAGAGAATAGTAACAACGTTATCATAAGAAGAGTCCTTCACCGTATCAAGGAGAAGTGTAATCAGTTGCTTTTGTGGAACAGGATCACCGGCAGCAGCAAGTTGATTAATAATAGATTTGAAAGACTCAATATGTCCCGTCATGGCAGTACCAACTTCATATTGTAACTTGTTAAGCAACCCTCTCAAATAAAGTATTTCTGTAACAGATTTCTTCTGAAAGTTTGCAATAAGGTACTTCCATACGTCATGGGAAGTAGGCAGTTCTTACATATCAAGCAAAAGGGAATCAGTAAGAGCAGAAAGAATATACCGACGAGCTACTTTATCACGTCGTTGCCAATCCGTATAGGCAACATTCCAATCTTCAAATATAGGTCCTTCAGTGATAAGCACGTTATCATTATCCGTATCAACAGGCTGAGGCGGACAAACACGATTTCCAAGAACAACATCGGAGAGTTCATCGCCTTCAAGAATTAACAACATCTTTGCTTTCCAGCCTGGAAATACTTGACCTTGGAAAGGAGGAACAGAACGATGGCCAGAAGAAAAGCCGTTGACGAGAATATTCATAGCCATATCTTGTTGCGAGAAGACGTATAAGATAAAATCGCAGAATCTGCACACCATATATGGTGAAGGCCGCAATTGAGAATGAGAGAGATATGAATACTGCGTTTTGTCACCGATAAACGTAAGAAGGATGCTCAAGAAACGTCCAAAGATGTGAGAGACGTCACCCAAAAAAGACAGGGTAAAGGAGAGGTTAATAATAAACTAGTCCTCAAAATAGAGTGGTGTGAGACGCAAGATTGACGGCCACAATATGAATAGCAAAAAGCTAAATCTTCTCGAAAAAGTTAACGCCAAAATAAGAAAAATGATCGTGGACGCTTCACGAAGAAGTAGGACGAAGAAAGTTACGTCAAGCTCTATTGCAGTAAAAACAGCATAACTTTCTGCTGCGAACTCCGATTGACGCAAACCTAGAACTCAAATCGAAGAGCTCGAGGAGACGAACAAGTTTTGGATGAAAAGTGCCATTGCACTATGCTCTATTGCACTTTTCCCGTTTCTCCAAATTTTGAGCAGAACAGCAAGAAAAATTGAGATGAAGTTCAGGGTGTCATTAACAAGAAAACGTAATCAACGATTAGATTGATTATAAATAAACGCCACATAAAACACTAATCATATTCTTCTTAACACAAAACAACCACAGTTAACAAGAATCAACGTTCAAAAATAAAATTTGTAACAATTTTGAATCTTACATGCGAATCGCATACACATACTGTTGTCACCATGAATTGAATCGGCGCGTGATCGTTACCGCTCTGATACCATGTTGAGATGTAGAGAGAAAGAGAGAGAGACGAGACAAGAGACACACCATATATGCTCCCAAAGACTGATTCATATTGAGGACAAGATACAAATATATAGGTGAGACCAAGTTCAGTAGAGTGAGCCATATATAGCTCCAACACCTTTTGATCGTCGATAAATTTTGATCCCCCCCTCTCCCCCCCCCCCCCCCAAAAAAAAAGAAAAAAGTTTACTTCGTTTTGCCAATTTGGTGTGTTGGAATCTAAGTGTGTTTTTCTTTTATGGGTGTCGTGCATGTGCTTGTATGGGTTATCAAAATACATTTATCGAAACTGATTTACAGGCGTTGTACAAGCTAAAAAAAGCCAGAAACTAATTACCCTAAAATAGCCAAAAAAACCCAATAGTAATCAGTATGATTTTCGTACTACAAGCTATCTTTAATTGCCTAATTATGCAATCGTAGATAAAGTATCAAAGGAGAAAGAAAACAGGTACCGTCAGTTCGTAACTGTACATTTTAGCAGAAAAAACCGTTAATGTATGTCATCAAGGTATCAAGATGAGTACCGACCTGAGATGGTAGCTCAACAACTTCCGTAGCTTCTTAGTATCAAAAAGCCCTCACACCTCTCCTTGAAATACACACATATAGGAAATAAACCGATAGACTAAGTCAGCGGCCAGAGCACATTGTTGACTGGATATTATATGTTCAGTCTGAATATTGTTGGGTTTGAAATTGAGATGCTGCTCTGAATATTGCTGACTTTGAACATTGCTGACTCTGAATATTACTGAGTCTGATATTTGGCCAGTCAGATATTTGCTGACTCTGACGATTGCTGAGTTTGAATATTGCTGCGTCGGATTATTTACTGAATATTTACTGGGTCAAAATATTGCTAGGACGGATTTTGGTTAGGTCGGATTTTGCTGACTCTGATATTCTATGTCAAGAACATTTTTGGGTTGGACAGTTATAACCATCAATTGGTACTTGTATTGGGATGAGTTCTGAGTAGGGGAATGAGAGAGAATCTTTAGCCATGGTGTTCTTTGCTCTGTTTGATCTTTCTCTATGTTCTCTATGCTGACTCTAAAATTATCTAACTGTGTCTTTTGCTGAGTCTGATCATGGAGTGAGTATCTATTCTCTGTTTGAGAGCATGTGTGAGATAGAGATTCTTGTGTTGTTGAACCCCAACACATTTGTCGATCCCGTTGGGTACTGAAGGTTTCGCCAATATATTTGGTGAACCTACTGCAATTGTTTGTGTGTTGTGTCTGACATTCTTGTCTTGTTGATTACCTCTAACTTTGATGGATCCATTTGGATGCCATCTAGAGAGATAATGTGACCTAAATACTGAATCTCTTGTAAGAAAAATTCACTTTTCTTTTGATTAACATAAAGTTTATTCTCTCTTAGAACTTGAAATATTACTTGGAGGTGTCGCTTGTGTTCGTCTAATGAATTAAAGTAGATGATGATATCATCAAAGAACACTTAAGTAAAGGTTTGGTGAGGCCTGAATAGCTTCTCCATCAAGCGTTTGAATGTGGATGGTGCATTGGTCAAGCCAAAAGTCATGATAATGTATTCATAAAGACCAAACGTAGTGCGAAATGCGGTCTTTACAATGTCTTGATCAACTATCCTTATTTGATGATAGCCACTTTTTAGGTCAATCCTACTGATGTAGGTGGAGCCTTGTAGCTTATCAAATAGGTCTTCTACCCGTGGAACACGAAACCTATTTTTGATAGTGATTCTATTTAGTGCTCTATAGTCAACACACATACGATATGTGCCGTCTTTCTTTTGCACTAGTAGCACAGGAGAACAAAATGGAGATGAGCTAGGCCTAACCATGCCATTCTCAACTAACTCATGCACTTGCCGCATAATCTCCTCTTGTTGATCTTGAGAAACTCTATAAGGAGGTTTATTAGGCGGTGAACTTCCTGGAAGAAGTTCAATTGCATGGTCATCATTGCCTCGTTTAGGAGGTAACTCACAAGGGATGTCATCAATAAAAACATCTTGAAACCCCTTGAGAAAATTGGATAACTTTCATTCCTTTTGATTGTGTATATTTTCTTTTGCTAAAACATCAGGTTCATTTTGAGAATATTTAACAAAAAACATGTACATGGAAATAGAGCTCTTTATTGACTTGTTGAAAGCTTGTGTATGTAAAATGGGTATAGTGTTACCCATTTCCTTAGCATCTATATACATATCTTTTTCCCTGAACCTAAATGAGATTCTTCTTTCAGGGAATTTAACATTGGCAGCCATGCGATCAAACCATGGTGCCCCTAGGATTACATTCTCATGCTTGAGAGGAGAGATAAAGAAGTCCTCTTTGTCTACATAGCTTTGGACATGGAGCCTCAATTTCCCGATTAAAGGAGTGACTGAAGCTTCTTTCCCCTTGAAAGCACCGTCTGCGGGGTAGGACATCTCCCATCTCGTAGGTTTGTATGTCTAGCTTGGTGGCCAAATCTATAGATATAAAATTATGAGTAGAACCGGGATCAAAGAGAATAAAAGCATCATCTTCTCTTACCTTTCCCTGGGCATGGCATAGAGGAGATCCTTTGTGGTGAGTTTCCTCCTCTTGGATTTCGACAAAGGTAGCTCTAGGAGGATCATGGCGGTTGTTCTTTTGTGGAAAAGCGTGGTACGCATGCCCTTATTCGCCGCACTTGAAACACAGGTTATCCTTGCGATAACACTCAAGCTCTTTAGGAGAGAGTTTATTTTTGCCTTTATAAACTCCCTTCTCTTTAGCTTTGTTGGAGTTGCCCTTAGGAGACTTTTGGACATTGTCCTTCCCCTTAGGCTCATCGGAAGCCTTGTTTTTAGTGGGCTTAGAATTTCTCTTAGCCCCTGTTTGGAAATTGATTCGAGAGGCCACCATAGTATGTTGTATTACCGCCGATATGGTGCGTGGCCTTTGGGAGTTGACATACTCCGCCATTTCTTCAGTTAAGCTCACACAAAGTTGTTGCTTTTGCTCTCCAAAATCCAACTTTTTGAACACAGTGGCTTTCAGTTGTAGCTCCCAAAACTTGTCTATATATTTGTGGATGGATTCATAGGGAGAGATCTTCAAACTTCGCCATTCGGTGAGTACTTTGTCTTTGGCATCAGTGGCCAAAAACTGTTTCATAATAAAACTCTTAAAGCTTTCCACGTTTGTGGAGCTTCACCGTTGGCCCGTAGGCCCGTAGGCTAGACCACCATTGTCTGGCGGACTTTTGAAAGTGCATAGCTACATGGTGTAGCTTAGAGGACTCCGTGAAGCCCTCATCTCCGAACGCGGTATCGAATTGTTGGATAAAGACCAAGACATTGTCCGTAGCACCAAAAGTGCCATCGTAGGTAAGGAAAGAGATGCTCTTCCCCCCCTCTTTGAACTTCTTGAACTTGGATGACCTCTTTCACGCAGCATAGGATTTCATAAGAGGAAGAGGATGAAGAAGATGGAGAAGAGGGTGTCCTCTTTCTCGCCTTTTTCTTCTCTTGCTTTTTGTCATCCCTCTTTGAAGTATGGTGTGGAGAAGTATGTGATGGTCTTCTCCGTTTTGGAGGTGATGGAGAGCATTTAGCCCGCCGTCTTCGTGGAGCCATCTCTGCCGAGGTGGTGGGAGACTCACTTCTTTCTCGTTCCTTCGGTGGAGGCTCTTGAATTCTCGTTTGAGAAGGAGATGCATCATCAAGGAGCAAATTTTTGAGCCCTTTATAGGGATCCTCTTCTTCTTCCCGAGTCGGAGAGGGACCTATTTTGGAAGTCTCGCAAGGAGGCTTTGTAGGTGTTCTCTTGTCATGGTCAGGA
This sequence comes from Adiantum capillus-veneris, assembly GCF_014529385.1. Taxonomy (NCBI): domain Eukaryota; kingdom Viridiplantae; phylum Streptophyta; class Polypodiopsida; order Polypodiales; family Pteridaceae; genus Adiantum; species Adiantum capillus-veneris. Next base: position 104,475,292 of record NC_140949.1, on the reverse strand, counting down.
GCTTGGAGAATCCCATGAGTACGAAGCTGCCGTTGCACTTCACTTTGGAGGGATGGATTGCCCATGTCTTGTTGAAGCCTAGAAACAAGATAGTTAATAAGCATTGGGGCATCATTAGTAGCGTTCTCATTAGCAAAATCAAAGTTATCAACATTAATTTCACTCTCTTTACTATTGTCAGCCATTCTAACAACTTTTAGGTGTAAACTTTTTAGGTGTACTTTGGCACTTTAAGCCCTAGTTGCTACTCCGCTTTACCCCTTTAGAAAAAGCACTCAAGCTACTCTACCTGTGGCTTGAATACCATTAATTGCAAGGAATAGAAGAGAGGGTTGTTCAACACCTAAACAGCACCGGCTCCTATCAAGCTTCTAATAGCTCAATAGTGGTTAAGTCGTAGGCAAGCCCCATAGGACTCCACTATTAAGACCATAGCTCTCGACGGTGATGCCCCGTTAACTGCACTAAGGCAGGCGCACTGCAAGACTGAAAAATCCCTATTCTACTTACTCACATGCAATTAATAGTACCAACCGTTTATAGCTAGCTTGTGGACCTCCGTTCTTGAGCAATAAAAGAGAAACCTTGGGCTCTGATACCAATGTAACATTTAATGGCCTGTAACTTGTGTGTAGCGGAAAATAGCATGAACATAGTGAGCATTTCATTAGAATACATTCCTAATGATAATAACAAGAGTGCTTGAGTGGAGAAAGCAACAAAAAACATAACACCTAGTTAGATAGCATGAACAATATTTCAAAAGAGAGAGAAATTAAGCAATTGACAACAATTGAGGACCGGATTTTCATGGAGCTGGTCCCCCCTCCAAAAGGCTTTGTATTATGGTTTCTCCCATCAAGAGAGACATTATACAATACAATTTCTTGTGTTCCTTCAATACTAGATAGTGCAATGAAGATGGAAACTTCATGCACTACGCAAAACACTTATCAAACACAAGATCAATTCCCTCACGGTCTCGGACCCAAGACCTCACACACCTTCGAAGATGGTGAGAGCTAGCGGGGTATGAGAGTAGATTGAGAGGAAGAAGGAGTATTCTTATGAGAAAGATGTACATCTCCTCACATAATCACTTATATTAGCATAGCTTAGCTTAGTAATTAGCATGGTAGAGGAGATGAGCATGCATTGAAGCTTGCCTCTTGGTTGGATTTGCATCACAAAGCCAAGAGTTGTTGGTGTAGGCCTCCCTTCTCAAAAGCTTGGAAAAGGTGATAAGCTTTCCATTAAAGCTTGAGAAGGAGAGAGAGTCTTGTTTACTTCACACAGGAGCTAGTGTGAGTGTGTAGGTGATAATGTCTTTGAAAAACCAGTCCCCCTCTCTCTCTTGGTTGACCCCTCTTGCTATTTGCTCTTGCTAGCATCCTATTGGACCTCTCAGGCTTAGCCAATGGTAATTAAGTAGCATAAGTGATAGCCTTCTGACATGTGTCCCCCTTTCCCCTTTTGTGGGAACATTAGGTAATTATTTAATTCAACTCAACTCTCATTGGACCCCTTGGGAGGTTGTCCAATAGTCTTCTAGAGAGCTTAATTCCCATTGGTTCTTTTATTAAGTGTTTTTAAATTAATTAAACTAGATTTACTCTAGCCTAATTCTCATTGGTCCACCTCCAAGGCCATCCTATAGGATTTGAATACACCTTGTGGGCATCTAGGCTAGGGAGTTGACATGTGTCCCTCATTCCCTTTGTGTAAAGGGAGCTTGTGTGTGTATGTGTGTGAGTTTCTCTCTCATCCCCTACTTCTTGGCCTTTGTAGGGCTTGACAAAGACTTTTGAGACACACACAAAGCATCCAATTTTCCCTAATGTTGACCTTTGGACACAACCTTTGAATTTTGGAACCTTAGCATTTTGGAAGTCTTAATGGGTTGAACCTTAAGGTCTTTTAAGCCCATTGTTGCGCATAGCTCTTTTGTAGAGGCCCCCCCCTTTGGATCCCTATTTTCCCTCCTTTGGATCCCTAATGTGGCCGTTCTGCTAACTTAACCAATATTCTATCTTTTTCTCCCCTGGCACTTTCCCATATTAAATGATTAGTTTAACATGAGAAAATCATTTAGGAGAATTAGGTATTGATTATTATGACAAGATAGTAGAGGTGGATTCTTACAGGATGGACTATCAGATATGGATGGAGGACTATCAAAATTCAGATTTTTATGTGCTATAGATTTTGGAGTTGCAAACTAGGCAAAGAAGAATACATTACAGGAATGTTCAGGTGGACTTAAAGATTGGATTAGGTGGAATGTGCCTTTTACAGGACGATCATATGTGATTTTGAAAAATATGAAGGATGCTCTGATTTTGAAAATTTGGAGTTGGAAAAATTCCAATGGAATGACAAAAAGTTCACAATACAAAAAGGCAGCAATACATCAGATCCATCAAAAATGGAAAGTCAATCAGTTGCAGCAGTGGGTAGAGTTCACTATTATACTCTTCCAAAAAACAATTGATGTTTCATTGTTTTATGCAGGTCAAAAGTAAAGGTGCTCATTTGGGCCACCCAAATTAATGAGCACCTTTATTTTTGAATTGGCGTGTAGCGACAATAAGCGCGGTAATAACAGTGACAAAGGTCACCGTAATAGCAGCGGGTATATTGCCATGACTATTACCACGCTTATTGCTGAGAAACCACTACCGCGTACATAGCCGTGGTTATTGCCGCTCCCGCAAATTTTTCTCTCTCCTTTTTCCTTTGTTTTTCCGCGGCAATGTTAGCGGTTATAGACAACTCCACTTATAGTGAAACTTGCAAAAACATACACACTATGTTACTCACACACACACGCACGCACACACACGCGTGCACACACACACACACACATACACAAGTGAACAAATCTACTACGAATCTTGAAAATAATTAGCTTACCTTGTTGATGGGGAGGAGCGTATTAGTGAAAATCTCAAGTGCGACAATCCGTGTGGCAGCAGATCTGCAGCAAGTGAGAAGGAGGAGGACAAGAGAGGAAGAGAAAAACGAGCGACATGAAGAGGAGAAATTACCCGCGGTTTTTGTTTTTGCAGAATTTGTTGGTACAGGTGCCGGTATAATCATTGTTATGCGTGTCGAAATAGGCCCCGCTATAAGCTTCGATATCAGTCGCGTCGATATCGACATCGAAAATTGAAAATTAAATCTTATTCAAATTGGATCTCCCTCCAAAAAATTGAAAATTAAATTTTATTAAAATTTGATCTCCCTCCAGATTTACCTACACATATACCGACGCCCGCTATAGACGTCGATAATTTGACGTTAGCATTTAAGTAATCTAGTCTTGTAGTGACAATTGTTCTTTAAAAACTATGGCCCTAGCTTATCCCTCAAGAGATTATGCATTGTTTAAGCGGTCCTAACACATACGAAATATTTTTCTTGCTTAAGTACTTTTATTATGCCACGTTCATGTGCTATAAAAATCATTCTTAAATGTGTTGCTTCTACCATGAAACTATAGCGATACCACTAGTGACACAGTTATGTCGCTTTTGGGATGTCCAATAGCATCATATTGTACTCATGCTCCTAATAGTGATTATGATACTTGCAGCCCCACAATACTTTCCACATACCTTTCTCTCGTCCAAAATATTCTCCCCCACAAACATTGTGGAGTATGAAATGGAATTTGGAACCCTCTATAAAGATTGAGACATAGAAGGACACACCATGAGTTCTTGCAAGAGAACATGCACACAACCAAGAGAACACGCAATGCTCAAGGGTTGTCTATAACCGCTAAAATAGCAGAAAAAAACCAATATTAATCAGTATGTTTTTCAAACAATTATGTACTACAAAAAGTATCAAAGGAGAAAAAAACCAGGTACCATCAATTGGTAACTGTATGTTTTAGCAGAAAAAACCGTTAATGTATGTCATCAAGGTATCAAGGTGAGTACCGACCTCAGATGGTAGCTCAACAACTTCCATACCTGCTTAGTATTAAAAAATCCCTCACACCTCTCCTTGAAATGCACACATATAGGAAATAAACCCATAGACTAAGTGAGGGGCCAGAGCACCTTGTTGACTGGATATTATATGTTGAGTGTGAATATTGTTGAGTTTGAAATTGGGATGCTGCTCTAAATATTGTTGACTGTGAATATTACTGAGTCTGATATTTGGCCAATCAGATATCTTTCCTGACTTTGATTATTAATATTGCTAAGTCTGAATATTGCTGCGTCGGATTATTTGTTGAATCTTTACTGGGTCAGAACATTGCTAGGTCGGATTTTGCTGACTTTGATATTTTATGTCAAGAACATTTTTCGGTTGGACAATTATAACCATCAATTGGTACTTGTATTGGGATGAGTTCTGAGAAGGAGAATGCGAGAGAAGCTTTAGCCATGGTGTCTGTTTGATCTTTCTCTATGTTTTTTTTGCTGACTCTGAAGTTATCTAAATGTGTCTTTTGCTAAGTCTGATCATGGAGTGAGTATCTATTCTCTGTTTGAGAGCATGTGTGAGATAGACACTCTTGTGTTGTTGAACCCCAACACATTTGGCGATCCCGTTGGGCCACTCAAGCTTTAGCCAATATATTTGGTGAACCTACTACCATTGTTTGTGTGTTGTGTCTGACATTCTTGTCTTGTTGATTACCTATTCTAATGGTATGTCCATTGGGTCTGATTACCTTTTGTGTCAGCATTCAAGGTCGGTCTTTGTGTTTCACGAGAGTGATGATGCTATGAAAGAACCTATTCTGAAGGAGAAATTGTTAGACTGAGGAGCAAATCATGTTTGATTAGAAGCGTTGCTTAAGATTCAAAATTTAGATTTTGCTACTATAAGTGCTGCAGATTCAGGTTGCATAGATTCAGTAAGATGTTGCAGATTCAGGTTGCACACATTCAATAAGGTGTTGTAGATTCAGGCCACACAGATTCAGAATGTGCAAAATGGCAGATGATTTTGCAGAGACAAAATAACAATTTCTTGAAATTAGAGAGAGAAATCTGATGCTGAATCTGATGTTGATAATCAGATCTATTGAATCAAACAAACTCAAGAATGGTATCTTTCACTGGATTTTTCCAAACATAAAAATACATCACTAAAGTAAAATATCCCAATCAATTTAAGCAACAAATTAAATGGACTATGCGGATCCTGGTACAACATTTGTGGCTCTTCGTTTAGCAAATTTAATGGGTCTCGGATTGGTGTGGTACACCAATCTTGAGGGCTAAACATGATTGGTGTATGTTATGGGGCGGTAAAAGGAAGAAAGAGAAATGTGAGGCTTGCATGAGTAAGAAGCATGAGGTGGATGATTGTCCGTGTGTAGTTGATGTGTGCTCAAAGAGAGATGCTTGTAGGAAGTGGTGCATGGTGGATTTGTGCACAAAACTTCATAAAATTAGTCACAAATTGCATATACCAACTTCCTATAACAAAATGGAAAGAGCCTTAGAGAAGTTAGATGATTTTTAAGATGACTTGGAGAATGCATATAAATGGCTAGATGATCATAAAGGGGATAGGCAAAAATCATGTTCTAGCAGAAAGAAGGTTTTCAAGTTGCAAAAAGCATGTGAGAAGCTGAGGGATACATATGAGAATGAGTTTGAAGGGGATTTGAGTGATGATGACGATGATGGATGGAGGATGGATCCCGTAATCCACCAAGTAGGGATACCAAACATGGAGGAGAAGGAGGTGCAAAAGGAGGTTGGCAAAAAGATCCTAGAAGAGCCCCTAGATACCCCTAACCTACCACTAGAGTATACCCATGGAGTGGAAGAGGAAGAACCATTGCTTAAATTTATGTTGTTTGCATATGGAAAATGTTGTTACCCTATTTGTGGGGAGAAGCATGTCATACATAACCATGATGTTGTTGATGTTATTCAAAGAACACTTGAAGCGGTGGATAGTGAGATGAATGCATTGGAGAAATTGATGGAAATTAAGTTTTTTGAAATCAGATTTTCTCAGGAGGAATTTCTGAAAAACATATCAGTTCAAGAGGAGTTTGCACCAAAAAAGATCACCTACATGTGAAAATGTTTCCAAAAGGTGTTTGGTGCCTAGATTACAAGAACCTGATTTTCAGAGTTAGATTCTCATGTTTCAGAGGCTAATTCTGCTAATGTTTAATTCATGCTCTTGGAGAATGGACATACTTATTTAGTTTTGGTTTCATAAGTTCATTTTCTATGAGCTCTCATGTGATATAATCCCTTGGGGAATGTTTGGGTGATGTTTAGTTTCTCTCTATGATGTATTTTGTGTACCTTGGTTTAAGTACCAGGCACTACACTTTGCTTCATATGAAGATCCTAGCATTGAGTTTGTCATAGTGCTATATGGTGTATTTGTATATCTTGGATTAGGTTCCAAGCACTATACTTTATGAGCAGTATGTGAGCAATATGTGAGCAGTATGTAGTTATCCAATGTAGCCCATTCTAGACTGTTGATTAGAATCCATGCTTCTCGTATCAACATCAACTTATGAGGGCATTTGTTGAGGTAAGAATTTAGTTGACACTCATATTGAGAAAAATCCTTAGACACAAAGCATGCAACCCCAGGTAAGACTTTACTGACACTCATATTGAGAAAAATCCTTAGACGCCAAGCATGCACCATTATGTGGATAATTCTCTTTCCCCATGGAACCCTATAGCCTCTCACACATGCTACTCACTGCATGATCACTGTATACCATACACTTGATAGCCACATGCTACTTGTGATAGCTCACTTGACCCTTTCCATTACCATATGTGGTGCATATCTATCCACTCATTGATTCCATTCCTCCAATTTGAGTATATATAATGGCACTACCCAAAGCTTCTAATAACTCTCACTTTCTATGATCAATCAAGCAAGTTAGCATATCTACATTGTGTATTCAGATCTTTCTAATCTACCTATGATCTAATGCTATTGCATTAGCACAACACACCCACTTCCTATCATTTCATATGTGTGTGCATGTATGTGTGTGTGAGTGTGTGTAATTTATATGTATGTATATGTGTATGTGTATGTGTATGTGTATGTGTTTGTGTTTGTGTATGTGTATGTGTATGTGTATGTGTATGTGTTTGTGTTTGTGTTTGTGTATGTGTATGTGTATGTGTATGTGTATGTGTATGTGTATGTGTATGTGTATGTGTATGTGTATGTGTATGTGTATGTGTATGTGTGTTTGTGTATTTAAGTGTGAATGTGTGTGTGCATAAGTATGTGAGTATATTGTGTGTAATCTTGGAAGCACAGAGAGAGAGAGAGAGAGAGAGAGGTGGGACACACACACACACAAAGTGTGTGTGTGTGTGTGACAATCTTGGCTATGAAAGCCACAGCCACACACTACAATACGTCGCACAAAAATCAACGCAGATATTGATGGGCCAAAGTTTGTTTTAAAAATAAAAACCCTAGTATAGCGTTGGTATAAGCATTGGCATCATATCATCAAAATATGCATCAATACGTGAAAACCATCGAAATAGGCACCGAAATACACGTCGATAGAAACACTGAAATAAGCGCCAAAAATTAAAGGCGACATATTGAAGATAGGCACAAGGAGATGAAGAATTTTTTACCATAAATAAAACATGATTTCATAACCGTAAGTATAACCATAACGTGATTTCCAAACCAAATTTGCAAAACCGTAAACATAATTTGCTTGCCATACCATAACCATAGCATGATTGCTATATGCAATAACCATAACATAATTTCCAAACCATATTTGCAAAACCATGACCATAACCTGCTTGTCATATCTTAACCATAACTTGATTTCCAAACCATAACCATAACCTGCTTGTCATATCTTAACCGTAACAGCCATACCATCATTGCAAAACCATAACCATAATGTGATTGCCAAACCATAAGCATAACATGATTGCCATTCCGTCACAGAAAAACCATAACCATAACCTGATTGCCAAACCATAACCATAGCATGTTTTCCATACCATGATTGCCATACGATAATTGCAAAACCATAACCATAACATGATTGCCATACCATAATCATAATCCTACACAGAATAAAAATCCATAAACATAAGCATGAAACAATACATGTATACAATGAATGAGCACAACAGTATTAAGAAGACCACAGCTACAAAAAAAAAAATATGTGGAGGATGTCACCCTCATGGTAATGCCTCCCAATCAAAGGCATCTCCCTCATCCTGCAGCTGGGTCAAAAGAAAACAAGTCCATGCTTGTACCCATACTTCTCCTCTCAAAGTGTCAGAGGACACTTCATGAAAACTTTTTGCAAAATAAACAATTAACCATAAGATAAATCTTCAAATAACATATACATATTTGACAATTTAAATCATACATGTAATACTTACAAACTCATGCCAAAGTGTGTCCTAGTCCCCACTTCCCAGATGTGACGCTCCATCGGACTCCAAACGTGCTTTGGCTGCATCTCTCTGCTACTCAAATCTCTGAGGATTGTCCTGTGTCTCTCCTGCATTCCCCGCCCACTCCTCTCTATCCAACCATGCCAGCTTTGAATTGTCAGCCTTGTACCTATCTCTTGCCTCTGACCAACGGTAGGACATTGTGGCAATCACTACGCTCAAGATCGAGTCATTCAAGACTAGATCATACCCCTCTACCGGCTTGTACTCTCTGTAAATAGCCTCGATGATGTAATTCTTTATTTCATCATCTTGATCATCCCAAAGATCCATCATAGAGTGGCGTAAATTAACCTTTAAGATCTACCAAATCCTTTGTCGCATGGCCTTCCCGACCCTATTTTCCACAATAGCCCCATCCCTGGTCTTGTACACCTTGCTAGGGTCATGCTCGTGTGATCCCCAAGGTGTGTGTGGTGTGCCAATTGGTGAAATATGTACTGAAGAGAGTGGTGGATACTCTCTGGTGGTGTGGACACATCCATAGAACCGCTACCAGAACAACCACCACCTCCAGAACAAAGCCTACCTCGTGGCGAAGAAGAAACAACCATCGGTGTAGGGGGCACACTCGACTGAGGTGTAGGACCAGTTAGTGTAGAGGCACACTAGTCCTAGGCATAGGGGAGGCCATAGTAGGTCTAGAGAAACCATCTCCCCAAAGGTTCTGTGCATAAGCAACCTGCTCTGTTGTGAACTATGACAAAAAGGAGCCCATCTACTCCGGTGGCATGCCGATCAGAGTGACAGAAAAACTAAAACTAGGAGAGTATGTCTTGTCTTCATCGACCATGGCTACATATACACAAATAACAGAGATACAATATGCTAGTTCACAAAAGAAAATCTTAAGAAATGCAAATAATAGAAAAAAAAATCTGCAACACAACTCATTATATCTATCCAGTGTTGTTGACTAAATAAAAGAGTTCCTATCAAAAATTAGAGTCAATCTCTCATCTTCTATGAGAGCTGATGCACCGAAGATGTCTATCTCAATCTGTAGTTTTGCATCTTTGTCATCAAAGTTTACTTCTTCGTCGCTCTCTGCATCAACTTGCGTATTTGAAAACTCATTTCTAGGGGCAGGCATTTGCTCACCACTGACCTTCAGCTCAAAATTCTCACTTACATATGCCGTCAGCCATGCACTTTGTTCATGAATCTCTTTGACCTCAACTTCCAAACCTTCACAGGCTTGCTTGCTCCGTGGAGCAACTTGAATAACGTAGAGCTAGCGCGGTTTAGATATATCTTTTTCATCATTTTCTCTCCATAATGGATCTATTGTGAGGACAGCTTGTTCACAATGATGTGGAAGTACAAATGTATCCCGCGCATTTGTTCACACCTACCTAGAGTTCACTTGAATCAGTCCACTCTTATCTCTACGCACATTTGCATTAGGGCAGCTGGTAATGACATCAAAGATAAAAATATCAAACTTCCTAAAGTTGATCTTCAAGATATCTTGGATGTAGCCAAAGTATTCAAGTTGGCTACTCTTTGTGTTCTCATCTCTGGCACTACCCCGAATTTCTTGGATGAAGCTTGCTTTAACACCATTGTCAAAGGTGACCCTTTGTTCATCTATCCGTTGCAGTCGAGAGTGTCTTCCATGCAATCACAAAACTCCATATTTGTGATAGTGCAGCCACATATATGAAACGAGCTTAAAGTTACTAAACTAATGTGATCATGTGGACCTACAAAAGGAAGTTGTGAAAATAATTACATGCCAATCGCAACTCCTTCACATCTCCTCTTTCTCTTCAGTAATCAACACTCCGTTCCTCTTTGCCTCTGAGATTGTCACATCTAGCCACTACCCAGTAGAAGGTCAAGCAATTTCTGAAATAATATATGGAAAAGGAAGGTTTCTAGTGGCACGATTATTCTTGAATTGCAAGTGATCTGTCAAGCATTGTTGCTTTTCCCCTTTGTACCTCTCTAGTCACTTTTGCATGACGTCAGAGTTAAGAAGACAAAATCTCATAACCTTTTCTCGCATTGTGATATCCATATTCCTAATGATGCCTTGTACCTGTGGCTCATCCCCTCTCACCTTGACGTTGACCTCAGTAGTCCACATTTGGGTATCTCTAGATCAATTGAGCCCAAAAATTCACTAATGAGAACAAGAGACTCTTGTACAAGCAATCCTTCGGCCATGCTACCCTCGGGGCAAGCCCTTTGATGAACGAACCCCTTTAAAGTCTTCATGAATCTCTCCAAGAAGAACATCCACCTGCTATGGACTACCCCAACAATTGCAACTTCATCGACCAGATGCATAAGTAGATGCATTTGGATGGTAAGAATGTTTGTTGTAAAGTACTTCTCCACCATACACATTGCTTCAATAGCATTTCAAAATGCTACATCTATGCCGTCTTTTCTTATCTCTTTTGAACTGATCCAATGTACCAACTCACTACTTTTATAGATTGTTCTTCTAATGTCATCTGTTAGACAATCCTTTATGAAAATTGGTAAGATAAATTGCAAGAATTTATACCAATTGTGGAACTTAAGACCACTAAGGTTTTCATCTCTAGTAAAAGTCGTTTTCAAATATCCCATGCACCCAGTGGGAGTCTTGGGAGTCTTAAATGAAGATATAGTCTTCTTCACTTGTTTCTCTTTTGCACGACTCAAAACCCATGGACCTTTTGGTATAGCAAACTTTCCATTCGGTTTATGTTGAGGCCACATCTCTGGCATTTGACCCATAGCCTGTAGGTCATCTCTTTGGGCCTTGCTCTCCCTTTTTCCAGTGATGATTTTTCATAAGATCTTGCCCACATTCTTGAAAATGTGCATTGGGTTGAGCAGATGATTAATCAAAAGGTCACTCCAATACGAGAGCTAGTTCATGGAAAATAGAAAGCTTTTCATGCACGGTGGCTTGAAATCTCCCCTCTCTAACCACATGTCTTTCCAATTTCTCGCTTTCAACGGATGCATGTCAAGTTTGCATATCTTTGTTCCATGTAGCTCATGTTCTTCAAGAAAAAATCTACCATGCTCCTTGTAAATTGTCTTTCTCAAATGATAAGAGCAATAGTAGCCAAGTCGAGGACCACATTTTGGACATGCATGATTTTTGGAGTAACTCAAGTCTGGAAAATCATAAAATTAAAATAAAAGTAAATTGGTATATCTAGGAATAGCATATACATGAGAGTTTTGAAGATACTTACCTGAACACTCGCCGAAGCCTGGACAATCGTGCATAGTCCACATGGGAATGCCTTGCACATGTACATTTTTTTGTCCGATTGCTTCGGACATGTCAACCACATCAATCCTTGTCCATAAGATTTGGAGCTCTTCTATAAGTGGTGCCAGATAGATGTCCATGCTCTTTGCTTTGTACTTTCCTAGGATAATCAGTGACAACAACAGATGGCCCTTCTTCATAGCCAGGCATGGTGGAATATTCTAATTAACTAATCAAACAGGCCACGTGCTCCATGAAAAACTCTATAATCCAAATGGGTTTACTCCATCCATTGCCAGACCAAAATGGATACATCAAGGCTCACCCTTCAATGTAGGCCATCTTTCCTTTGTGTACTTCCATACGTGCACGAGAGTCAGTAGGTACCCGCTGACAGGAGCAAAGCGAACCCCGAACCCCGACAGCCTCTAAAACACCGGGGACCGAATGGCGCACCTCGAGCCTGTCATGGTAAAGCAAACAGGGGGGGGCACCACCTAGCTTCAGCGGCTAGGACGCAAACAACACACCACCATAACAAAGTTTTCATCCAAGAGAGATGGATGCTTGGGAGTAATGATGAAGAGGAAAGGGAATGAGATCAAGTGAGAGAGAGAGAGAGAGAGAGAGAGAGAGAGAGAGAGAGAGTGAGGGAGGGGGTATAGCGGCTTAGTACTTAGGCACCACAAAAGGATGGCGAATCCGCACACCCTTCACATATACACAAGCTCACTCCAAACACAAGACTAGGTGGTGATTCCGCACACCTCACATGGGCAAAACATTGCAAGAAAACATACTCACAAAACCTCAAGCTTTATTTAGAGAATAAGGCGATGAAATGGGGAGCATAGGGTAGGGGAATGAGAAGGGAGAGTGTGATAGAGCACATGGCGGATAGGTGGGAGTTGATGGCGAAGACTCGCATGAGGGTTATGGCCATCATCCTTCATTTAGTTTCCCTTCATCTTCCATAGCCCAAGGGTGTAGAGGTCATGCTCAAGACGAGCATGGTGATTGCGGTGATGGTGATGGTGTGGGTGTGTGTATGTGCACTAGGCACACACAATGCATAGTGTACTCTTTGGTGATGGTGTGTGTGTCCTTAGTGTGATGGTGACCCCTCTTTATATAGGGGAGGAGGGGGGAGAAATTCTAGAATTTAGAAATGAAGAAATCATTATCTACATAGGCTATGTGACTGTGGGCCCCACTTGTCTGGCTGTGTGTATATGTGCCAGAACAGCAGTCTCATGAGAGAGAGACTAAGAGAGAGAGATGGGTTGATGAAAAAAAGTGAAAGGTGACATGGAGAATAAAGTAATTACAAGAGGGGAGTGTGTTCAGAGGTGAATCTGTGTGCAGATGTGTGTGAGCACAAGAAAAATCAGGTAGCCATCGGGTGGGGATGGGTCTGTGGGCACCTTTTTCAGTGAAATTGAGTGTGTGTGAGTGTGGGGGAGGTTATTTAGCTACAAGACAAGAGACATGGCGCCCTTTAGAGAGAGAGGGGGGTATTTGGGTCCTGGGATATGATAGGAGAGAGAAAGAGGGGGTGGGGTATACTATTTTGGAAGATAGGGTAAGTTGCATGTGAGTTAGGGTGCATTATTGGTGAGTTATAATGCATTATTGGTGAGAGGTGGGGTAGCTTGAGGGGAGAGAGAAAGGAGAAAGGACAAGGAGAAGAGAGAGGGGGTTGACCTTTTGAATGGAGGAGAGGAAAAGGGACACCCGGCGGGGCAACAGTGAAGAAAAAGGAGGCAAGGTGGGGATGGGCTACCCCGCAGGCATGAGGTGGCCTATTTTACCTTTCTTATATATTTACAGAATCATACTTTATTTTTCTTACTTTTTTCCAATGCCTTTTATCACTCCCTCTCTAAGAGGGGGTTTTCATGGGGTGGGGACGAGAGAAGAGGGGTATGGGAGCTTGGCTTGTGAAAAGCCCCCATCATTAGCCCTCCCCTTTTGGCTAGAGGCATTCATGTCTCTAGCTCATCTGTTTGATCATTATCGTCAGAGGTGGTGGCTGATGGTGTGTCCTCATCTGGAATGTCAATTGGTGGAGCCTGGTCAAATCGAAGAAAATAAGGTTTAAGTCGCCAACCATTTACCCTGGCATACTTTTTCCTGACGATGAAAGGACCTTCCCATCGGAGTAGGAATTTCTTATCCTTGCGCGTGTCAAAGTGATTGTCGTAGAGGAGCACCAACATTCCTTTCTTCAATTCTTTTTTCCGGAGATGCTCGTTAAAGCTAAGCCGTCTATGCTCTGCTTGTGCTGCATAATAATTTATTGCTTCTTCTCTGTCCAGCTGCAGTCTTTCCAAGTTGATGATGTGGTCTCTCAAATGCATGTTGGGCTGTTTAAGCTGGCTTGCCATTACTCTAAGACTTTGTAGTTGCACTTCAATGGGCAAGATTGCTTCCTTACCAAATACTAGATGATACGGTGTGAATCCCAAGGATGTACGAAATGAAGTTCTGTAGGCCCATAAAGCTGGTAGTAGATACTTATCCCAGTCTCCAGGATGATTGTTTACCTGCTTGGTAATAATTTTAGAAACCATTCCATTTACCTTTGCAACTAGGCCATTACATTGAGGGTAATATTGTGAAGAGTGCCTCCTTGTAATGCCCAGTTTCTGCATTAATTCTCCTACCAAGTCTGCTCTGAAACCTGGCCCTCTATCAGAGATGATCTCTAAAGGTGTGTCAAACCTACAACATATGTGCTCGTAGATAAATTTAGCTACCTCTACTGCTGTGATTCTAGTGGTGGCTGTAGCCTCTGCCCATCTAGTCATGTAGTCGACCCCCATGATAATGTAGAATTTTCCTGAGTTGGCCCTAGGTAATGGCCCAATGGCATCGATACCCCATTTTTCAAATGGGCCATATGAGAGAATAGGTGTCTGTGGTTCAGGCATAAGTGACCTAGTGCCGGCCTTTTGACACAACTTACACGTTTTGCACCAGTGGTGTACATCACGGTTGAGGCTAGGCCATATGAAGCCTGCCTGCAAGATTTTCCTACTTGTTATGTCTAGGGCAAAGTGACCACCACAAACCCCGTCGTGACAACTAGCAATTACTCCTGTGATTTTCTGAGAGAGAGGGACCTTCCTGAGTATTTGGTCCTTACCCTTACAATACAAACCGTCATTGATGAGTCGATACCTTGTGGCCTTCTGTGTCAGCCATTGCTTGTGTCCCTTTGTTAAATCTGATGGGCATTCCCCTGTTTCCAAAAAATGCATGATGTTAGGCAAGGCATCACTACCTTGAAATAGAGGGAGCTTTAGTTTTATTGCTCCAACCACCACTTCCTGTAGTCTTTCACTTGCTAGGGCATCTGCTTCTTGGTTTTGAGCCCTTGGGATATGGTGTATTTGAACTTCTTCAAACTTACCCAACAAGGTTTTTACACCACTTAAGTGAGTCCTTAAACTAGGATTCTTGCATGTCCATGCTCCATTTACTTGCCTTACCAGAAGTAGAGCATCCCCAAATACATTAAGGCGTTGTACACCTTCCAAGACGCACCATTGTAGACCCTTGGTTAGTGCTGCATACTCAGCTTCATTGTTAGAATGTGAATCTAACAATTGGCCCAACGAAAATACCTTTGTCCCTTTGTCATCAAAGACCACTACGCCTGCAGTTGCTTTGTCAGATGCTCGCTTGTAGGCTCCATCAAAGTAGAGAGAGTATGCTCCTTCTACCATCGGTGGTACTGGAGGTAATCGGACTTCTCCTTCCTTAGATTGCTTCTCCTTCCTTTCAAAGACTTGGTAGGTCATGAGTCCCCCCAAACTTGCCCTTGTCGTGCTTTCTACCTGTATCGTGTAGTCAAACTCTTGCAGACGAACTAGCCATTTAGTAATTCTAGCAGACACATCCATGTGTTGTACAACATAGGGAAATATTTCATCCGTGGTTAGAATCACAAATTGCTTAGGCAGAAAATATGACCTAAACTTTGTAGTTGCAAATCTAAGAGCTAGGACTAAGTGTTCCACATAGGTGAAACCTTTCTCTCCTGCTGTCATCATTCGACTAGAGAAGTAGATTGGCCTCATGAAAGATGTCGTCGTATCCTTTTGGAGTAGCACAGCCCCCAATGAGTCATCACCAACACTTGAGGTGACATAGAATTTTTCATCCCACTTAGGTGGTGAGATAGTTGGCAGAGTGGCTAAGACCTCCTTTACCTTGTTGTAGTGATGTTCACTTTCCTCGTCCCAAGTGAAAGTTGATCTTTGAGTGATTTGTTGCAGTGGTAGAACAAGTTGTGACAGTAGATGTATGAATCTACTTAAGTACCTCACCTTCTGTAGAAAAGAGACCAGTTGACGTGCGGTCGTTGGTGAAGGTAGGGCTATGAGTGCGGACACCTTACTTGGGTCGGCGTTGATACCTTTTGCTGAAATTTCATGGCCTAGTAGAATGACTTTACTCTCCCCAATGTGGCATTTATCCACATTTAATTGCCCACCTAGGCTCTGCAACCTGGCCAAACCTTCAGTTACCTTTTCTATATGTGAAATACGGGAGCTATATATACAAAAATCAATGAACACTCTTATGGATGTTCCAAAGAACGGTTGAAAAACATATGTGACATATCTTTGGAATGTGGCAAGTGCATTTGTGAGACCAAATGGCATAACCCTGTATACAAAACAACCCCATGGCGTGATAAAAGTGGTTTTTAGCTGATCTTCCAAGGCTATGCGTATTTGAAAGTATCCATAATAACCATCACAGACGGTATAGCATTCAAAACCCGCTACTTCATTCAAAATTTCATCCAAGAAAGGGAGAGGAAAGTGGTCTCTCTTTGTAGCTGCATTTAGTGGTTTGTAGTCAACACAGACCCTCCACTTACCATTCTTTTTAGGCGTCACCACTACGGGTGACACCCATTCTGAGTTTTCTACAGGATAGATGAATCCCGCCTCCAGCAGTTTCCTTACCTCGGCCAAGAGTGCCTTTTCTTGTATGACCCCCAGTCGTCGTAGCTTTTGCACAACTGGTTTTACCCCTTCCTTCAGCTTAATATGATGTTCCACCACTGTAATGCCTGTGATTCTTTCATAGTTGTCAATGAACAGGTTACGAAATCCCATCAACATTTGCCAAAAACTATCTTTCTCCTCAAGTGTTAATTCCGTAGACAACATACCCTTCAACCTACTTCCTCCTAGGCCAGGTGATTTTCTCTCCTCTTCATTGGGTTTCCCTTTTGGTGATGGATCACCAGTTGTGCTTACCCTTTGTGGATCCTTCATAATGATACCCATCACATCAATAGAACTGTCCCTTTCTTCGGTGGATGTGGTCTCCTCCTCAGAACTGGAAGATTCGCTAGTGGTTTCATCTGCCGATGTTTCCAGATTCATTTGCTTCTGCTTGCCAATCCTCATGTCGTAGTAGATTGTCTCCCCTTTCTTACCGGTCATGCGTAGAAGGCCAGTACCCCAGTCCTGCTTTGCCTTCATGGCCATCAACCATGGCCTTCCCAAAATTAGTGGATAGCCCTCACCCTTAGTAGGCATTACAAAAACATCTACCTCTACCTCAGTGTTGAAAGCTTTGATTTTCACGGCACTTACTACACCCACACACTTTACTTTTGCGTTGTTTGCCATCTTTGCCTTGCATGGAGAAGGCCTGTCGACCTCGAGCCCTAATCGAAGCATCATAGCTTCGCTCATTACACAGATTTTTGCACCTCCATCAATGTAGGTGTTTCCAACCCTCTTTCCTTTTATGTTTACGTCGACAATTGGAAGGATGTCATCCATGTTGCATCCCGAAATTGCTCCGGCTACCTTTGTTTTGGAGCGTCTTGTACTTACCATTTTAGACCATTGTCGCCTTACTTTAGGTACAAGATGTAGCAGCTGTGGCCATGTAATCTTTGGTCCTTGTTCTGCCACATCCAATGTTAGATCATAGGGCTTTGAACTTTCCCCTAGCTGGAAGTCGGTGATGCCCAATTTCCATCGTGGCCTGGATGGCCTCTTGCTAGTTTCTCCTCTCATGCTTCTCTCATCATCTGATTGTGTAGCCTTCTACCTCCTAGCTCTCTTCACAGTCATGGCCTCAAGTGGTTCTAAAAAGGTTACCTTCTCCTTACCCTTGTCCCTCTCCTTTGCTCTGGGTGGATCCACTACTACGGCTTTTCCTTTCTCTTCTAGCCTTATGATGTTTACAGGGCGATCAGGTGGTGGGGCTGGTGGAAGAGGTGGAATGGATGCTTGTAGTGGTGTCTGGGGTGGGCGTAGAATTTGTGTTGGTAGGGGTGGTGCTCGGGGTGGGGGTGTTCTTTCTCTAGGGGGTGACAATAGGCTCCTTCTACCTCCTCTATTATAGTTTTGTCGTGGTTTGGGACAATAGTACATACCGTGACCGTCTTCTTCGCAGTTGTAGCAATGATACTCCCTGTTTTGTCGTTGTGCTCTTCTAGGGTATTGATCTCTTTCTTGACTCCTCCCTTGCTGTACTAAGTGGACAGACAAATTCTGCAGTTGGTCAGTAATATGGGCCAATATATCTTGTTGGTCATCTCTTACCCCAAGAGCCGGTGGTGGTGGAATGGTGGTTGTCGTAGTTGCTGGTCGACGCGATGTTCCTGCTTCTCTTGACTCGGTTTCTTTGGCTTTCATTCGCAGCTTCTTGTCCTTAAGGCGAGCAATCTCAACGGCTAACTCGTACGTAGTCGGGAATCTACCTTTCACCTTCTCCTTGAGAAGCGGCCATAAGCCATGCGTGAACCGATCTTTTTTTAGGAAATCAGGTGCAGCTTCCCCCCTTGCTAGTGACTCAACCCACCGTTCCCACAAATCCACAAATTTGGACTCATAGGTGGCATATTCTAAAAGACCCTCCTGCTTCAAGTCTCTCAACTTGTCCCACAACTTTTCTGAAGTGGTACCTCCCCCAAAGTGCCTCTTAAAAGCGGTTTTTAAGGGTTCCCAGTCATCCTTGGTTGCTTGTGGAAGTGCATTGTACCATGATCTAGCTTCTAGCTTCATGAGATGCTTAAAGATTCTAACCCGGGATTCATCCGTATCTTTGTTGCTCAGTACACATGCTACTTCAAAGTCATCTAGGAAGTCTGTTACCAAATCCTCCCCCTTCTTTCCTTTATATGTTGGAAATGCTACACTTGCCATGATTACTGAGAGAGAGCTAGAAAGACAGACTGCTTAACTTGCAAAAGTTTTTTTCTTCTTTACAAGGAGGCGTGTATACCCTCTTATACTAGGACATAGATTAAAACTTCAAACGGTACATTGCCTTGTACCAAAGGTAAGACAAATGGTTGATCTGATGCCAGAACCTCAAAAAATCGCTCCCCACCCAGCATGGTGTCAATGACGTGCTGGTAGTGAGCCTTGAAATCCAGTATTACCTTGATTGAGCATACACGTGTTGGTATGTGTGATCTGTCTTGAGGTAGGTTGTACTGATTCATGTGAAGCTTAGAGGTGCTTAGTCAATGTCCAAGCTTGTGGGAGAGGGTGGTGTTCTTTCCTAAAACAAACTCAGTAGATCCCTAGTTTCTCTAGTGAGAGTGTGAGCCAATGATTCCGTTATCTGTGCTGTAGCATCAGGTGCGACTTGAAAACTGACTGTGATAATTACCTCAGTGACTTGAGTTACCCGATTCTCAAAGTAGAATAGTGTTGATTCTCTATTGTGTAGAGCTCCTTCCATTTTGTTGTTCTGGGTTGGTTGTAGGTTGCGGACATGGTTTCGACCTTCTCCTTCTTCTTCTTGGCACTTGGCCTATGTATATCCACTCGGTTTGGCGTGTTGGTTGACTCTCCCACTGCAAATCGATTACCGTTACGCTTGGCACTTGAGCTTCGATGGAGATGCGGAGTTCGTCTAGTTGTGCTTGGAGCTCTTCTTCTTCTGTCATCCAATTAGCAAATCCTGCTAGCCATTCATCCATTCACAATAATTTAGGGGTTTCAGTCTTGTAAACTGAAGGGTTTCATGAAAAGATCCTCAGTGGGGACACCAAATGACGGGAGCAAAGCGAACCCCGAACCCCGACAACCTCTAAAACATCGGGGACCGAATGGCGCGTCGAGCCTGTCATGGTAAAGCAAACAGGGGGGGCACCACCTAGCTTCAGCGGCTAGGACGCAAACAACACACCACCATAACAAAGTTTTCATCCAAGAGAGATGGGTGCTTGGGAGTAATGATGAAGAGGAAAGGGAATGAGATCAAGTGAGAGAGAGAGAGAGAGAGAGAGAGAGAGTGAGGGAGGGGGTATAGCGGCTTAGTACTTAGGCACCACAAAAGGATGGCGAATCCGCACACCCTTCACATATACACAAGCTCACTCCAAACACAAGACTAGGTGGTGATTCCGCACACCTCACATGGGCAAAACATTGCAAGAAAACATACTCACAAAACCTCAAGCTTTATTTAGAGAATAAGGCGATGAAATGGGGAGCATAGGGTAGGGGAATGAGAAGGGAGAGCGCGATAGAGCACATGGCGGATAGGTGGGAGTTGATGGCGAAGACTCGCACGAGGGTTATGGCCATCATCCTTCATTTAGTTTCCCTTCATCTTCCATAGCCCAAGGGTGTAGAGGTCATGCTCAAGACGAGCATGGTGATTGCGGTGATGGTGATGGTGTGGGTGTGTGTATGTGCACTAGGCACACACAATGCATAGTGTACTCTTTGGTGATGGTGTGTGTGTCCTTAGTGTGATGGTGACCCCTCTTTATATAGGGGAGGAGGGGGGAGAAATTCTAGAATTTAGAAATGAAGAAATCATTATCTACATAGGCTATGTGACTGTGGGCCCCACTTGTCTGGCTGTGTGTATATGTGCCAGAACAGCAGTCTCCTGAGAGAGAGACTAAGAGAGAGAGATGGGTTGATGAAAAAAAGTGAAAGGTGACATGGAGAATAAAGTAATTACAAGAGGGGAGTGTGTTCAGAGGTGAAT
This sequence comes from Adiantum capillus-veneris, assembly GCF_014529385.1. Classification (NCBI taxonomy): domain Eukaryota; kingdom Viridiplantae; phylum Streptophyta; class Polypodiopsida; order Polypodiales; family Pteridaceae; genus Adiantum; species Adiantum capillus-veneris. The sequence continues at coordinate 104,454,595 of NC_140949.1, read as the reverse complement.
CTGTGTGCAGATGTGTGTGAGCACAAGAAAAATCAGGTAACCACCGGGTGGGGATGGGTCTGTGGGCACCTTTTTCAGTGAAATTGAGTGTGTGTGAGTGTGGGGGAGGTTATTTAGCTACAAGACAAGAGACATGGCGCCCTTTAGAGAGAGAGGGGGGTATTTGGGTCCTGGGATATGATAGGAGAGAGAAAGAGGGGGTGGGGTATACTATTTTGGAAGATAGGGTAAGTTGCATGTGAGCTAGGGTGCATTATTGGTGAGTTATAATGCATTATTGGTGAGAGGTGGGGTAGCTTGAGGGGAGAGAGAAAGGAGAAAGGACAAGGAGAAGAGAGAGGGGGTTGACCTTTTGAGTGGAGGAGAGGAAAAGGGACACCCGACGGGGCAACAGTGAAGAAAAAGGAGGCAAGGTGGGGATGGGCTACCCCGCAGGCATGAGGTGGCCTATTTTACCTTTCTTATATATTTACATAATCATACTTTATTTTTCTTACTTTTTTCCAATGCCTTTTATCACTCCCTCTCTAAGAGGGGGTTTTCATGGGGTGGGGACGAGAGAAGAGCGGTATGGGAGCTTGGCTTGTGAAAAGCCCCCATCACCGCATCACATCATCTGTCGATCTATTATTTAAGTGCCATGTCATCAATGTAGCTATAGACTTGCACCTGAACATGCTCTTTATTCTTGGAATGATAGGAAAGTGTCAAAGGATCTTTGCAAGGACAAATTTTTCTTTTGTGTCCTCTCTAGACTTGTTTGATCCACAATTGGGACATTGTTCCAAATTTGCATACTCATTGCAAAAGAGTATACAATCATTGGGACATGCATGAATTGTGTAATAATCCAAGTCCAAGCTAGTAAGAAGTTTTTTAGTGGCTAGACGGGTATGGACATGTGATTGCCTTCCAGCAAGACTTTTTTGTTGAGCAACCTATCATAACATCAACAAGTGAACACAAAGATCATATCATGGAACTATAAATTGGACTTTGGCATGCTTAGGATATAGTATATTTACCTGCAAATCTTTGTAACGAAGGCATCAAACCACCCGTACATAGACTGTAGATTCACCATTGCCAAAGCGGTACGGAGAACTTAGATTTTTGCACCATTATAAAGTGGCATACATGCAAAAGGTCTACATCATCTTGCCCTCTTTATCGTTGCTGTCATGTCGTCGATATGGACAGGATGGCTGCGGTTGGTTTGCAGTGCTTCCTTGAATGTCGTCACCTTCTAGGTTTTTTCAATGATGGGATCCATGTCAAAGAACGCGTCTAACATTTGCTCCATCTCAACTTCTTGAAATGTGGAATCGGGTATTTGTGGGATGGACACAAATAGCTATGGACTCCGTCCATAGCTATTTGTGTCTTCTTTGGGATGAAATTGAAGCAATATCTACTTGCAAGGGTTGATCTACTACCTTTGGACCATGAGATAAGTAATGCAGATCTTGTAGTTGCTTTATGGAAAAGAGACCATTATTACGTATGTGATGATCACTATTTTTTTGTTTTCGAAAGATCCGATGCTTGCAACGTGCATAAGGACACGCCATCCTATCGTCTATACTCTGTCTACGAATGATACAAAAAATGAACAAATCACTCTTGTTATAAGTACACACCAGTAACTACATGATAACCTCATATTCACTAGCCATGCCCAATCCCCGTATACCTCAGTCTAGAGGTGCATGGAGATCAAGACCACCAGATAATAATCTTGTCTTTATTGGTCAATGCCTTAGGGTTCGACATAAGTCTATTTTTAAAGTCTTTTTGCATTTTTGAAATTTGTTTGTGTTTTTGAAGTCTATGTGTGCTATTGAAGTCTGTTTGTGCTATTTTACTTCGTTTGTCGTAGTAGTTAGTTTGTGTTTTTGAAGTACACAAGTCGTTTATGAAGGCCGTTGAGTTTTTTTAAGCCCGTTTGCAGTTTTTATACCATTTGTTGCTACCTCTAACAACCTCACATTCTCTAGCCATGCCTGATCTTTGGACCTTTCGATCTAAAGACGCACGGAGATCAGGACCACCGGGTAATTATCTCGTCTTTATTAGTCAATGCCTATATTTTAGGGTTGGACATAAGTCTGTTTTTGAATTGTTTGCATTTTTGAAGTCTATATGTGCTATTGAAGTCCGGCCGTCTACGTTAAAACACAACCAGAAGATGGAGGCTGTAAATTGAAAGCTACTTCTTCCTACTATAAAAAAAAGGATAAAAAGTTTACAAACCACAACTAGGGAAATACAATAGACCATTGAAATCTAGATATAGCACTACTAACAATGATCCTCTTGTTTGATATGTAACATTTAATGGCCCAGTAACTTGTGTGTAGCGGAAAATAGCATGAACATAGTGAGCATTTCATTAGAATGGATTCCTAATGAGATTAACAAGAGTGCTTGGGTGGAGAGAGCAACAAAAAGCATAACACCTAGTTAGATAGCATGAACAATACTTCAAAAGAGAGAGAAATTAAGCAATTGACAATAGTTGAGGACCGGATTGGCATGGAGCCGGTCCCCTCTCCAAAAGGCTTTGTATTATGGTTTCTCCCATCAAGAGAGACATTTTACAATACAATTTCTTGTGTTCCTTCAATACTAGCTAGTGCAATGAAGATTGAAACTTCATTGCACTACACAAAACACTTATCAAACACAACATCAATTCCCTCACGGTCTCAGACCCAAGACCTCACACACCTTCAAAGATGGTGAGAGCTAGTGGGGTATGAGAGTAGATTGAGAGGAAGAAGGAGTATTCTTATGAGAAAGACGTACATCTCCTCACATAATCACTCATATTAGCATAGCTTAGCTTAGTAATTAGCATGGTAGAGGAGATGAGCATGCATTGAAGCTTGGCTCTTGGTTGGATTTGCATCACAAAGCCAAGAGTTGTTGGTGTAGGCCTCCCTTATCACAAGCTTGGAGTAGGTGATAAGCTTTCCATTAAAGCTTGAGAAGGAGAGAGAGTCTTGTTTACTTCACACATAAGCTAGTGTGAGTGTGTGTGTGAATAATTCCTTGCAAAAATCAGCCCCCTCTCTCTCTTGGTTGACCCCTCTTGCTATTTTCTCTTGCTTGCATCCTATTGGACCTCTCGAGGCTTAGCCAATGGTAATTAAGCAGCATAAGTGATAGCCTTCTGACATGTGTCCCCCTTTCCCGTTTTGTGAGAGTTTTAGGTAATTATTTAATTAAACTAAACTCTCATTGGACCCCTTTGCTTCCTGGCCAATAGGAATCAGTCAAGCCATTGGGCTGCTGAATGGTCATTGGTCCCCTTGGGAGACTGTCCAATAGTCTTCTAGAGAGCTTAATTCTTATTGGTTATTTTATTAAGTGTTTTTAAATTAATTAAACTAGATTTACTCTAGCCTAATTCTCATTGGTCCACCTCCAAGGCCATCCAATAGGATTTTTAATACACCTTGTGGGCATCTGGGCTAGGGAGCTGCTGACATGTGTCCCTCATTCCCTTTGTGTAAAGGGAGCTTGTGTGTGTGTGAGACTTTCTCTCTCATCCCCTACTTGCAAGGCTCGCCCCCTCCTATGTAGGGATTGCTAAAGACTTTTGGGACACACATAAAGCATCCAATTCCCCCAATGTTTGACCTTTGGACACAACCTTTAAATTTTGGAACCTTAGCATTTTGGAAGTCTTAATGGGTTGAACCTTAGGGTCTTTTAAGCCCATTGTTGCACATGGCTCTTTTATAGATGGCCCCTCCTTTGGATCCCTATTTTCCCGATTAAAGGAGTGACTGAAGCTTCTTGCCCTTTGAAAGCACCGTCCGCGGGTAGGACATCTCCCATCTCATAGGCTTGTATGCCTAGCTTGGTGGTCAACTCTATAGATATAAAATTGTAAGTAAAACCGGGGTCAAAGAGAATAAAAGCACCATGTTCTCTTACCTTTCTTCTAGCATGGCATAGAGGAGATCCTTTGTAGTGAGTTTCCATTAGGAGGAAAGTTGGCCTCAATTTTGGGCCCTGTAAGAAATGCCAACTCAGCACAGAGAGAGGTAATCTTGGAAAATATGAAAGTAGTTTTCTAGAATTCTATTTTGCATAGTACACACGTGAAATTTTTCTCGATCACTTGAATGCATGCTCGTACATAATGCTTTTTGAACTTAAGTGTGCACAAAAATCTATGTTCCTAAATCTTAATGAGTGATGTGATGTACAATGAGATAAAACACGTCACAAAGATGTTTTCAAAATACAAAAAGAATACCAAGAATGCATCCGAAATGTCAAAAAACCTTCGGATAGCACTTTAGAATGTTGAAATCCGACGTCTCTAGCTCAAGATTTTGCATTTTTAAGCCTCGGGGTCTCATGAGGTCAGAACCAAGTGAGTAGAGGCCCCAGGGACCCCTGAGGGGCCTCTATTCGCTTGGTTCTGACTTCTTCTTAGTATTTAATAGTACCTATCAATCATTATCAAGTGCTATCCGAAGGATTTTTCAACGTAACGTTAGCCTTCTTCCTATTGGCTAAGGAGCATTCTCTCACTAGAGCTAAAAGTCCCGAAAATGAGTCCAACTTTCTCCTAATGCTCCTCTTGGATTTCGACCAAGGTAGCTTTAGGAGGATCATGGCGGTTGTTCTTTTGGGGACAAGCGTGGTATGTATGCCCTTGTTCGCCGCACTTGAAACACCGGTTATCCTTGCGATAATGCTCAAGATCTTCAGGAGAGAGTTTATTTTTGCCTTTATAAACTCCCTTTTCTTTAGCTTTGTTGAAGTTACCTTTAGGAGACTTTTGGACAGTTTCCTTCCCCTTAGGCTCATTGGAACCCTTGTTTTCAGGGGGCGTAGAATTTCTCTTAGCCCCTATTTGGAAATTGATTCGAGAGGCCACCATAGTATGATGTATTACCGCCGATATGGTGCGTGGCCTTTGGGAGTTGACATACTCCACCATTTCTTCAGTTAAGCCCGCACAAAATTGCTACTTTTTCTCTCCAAAAGCCAACTTTTTCAAGATAGTGGCTTTGAGTTGTAGGTCCCAAAACTTGTCTACATATTTGTGGATGGATTCATAGGGAGAGAGCTTCAAGCTTCACCATTCGGTGAGTACTTTGTCTTTGGCATTGGTGGCCAAAAACTGTTTCATAGTGGAAGCTCTTAAAGATTTCCATGTTCGTGGAGCTTCACCGTTGGCCCATAGGCTAGACCACCATATTCTGGTGGACTTTTGAAAGTGCATAGCTACATGGTGTAGCTTAGAGGACTTCATGCAGCCCTCATCTCCGAACACTGCATCGAATTGTTGGATAAAGGCCAAGACTTTGTCCGTAGCACCAAAAGTGCCATCATAGGTAAGGAAAGAGATGATCTTCCCTCCCTCTTTGAACTTCTTGAGCTTGGATGACCTCTTCCATGCGGCATAGGATTTCCTATAGCCTCTTCTTTTTGATGGTTCAAAGTTTGCACCATCACTTTCTTCAGAAGATGAAGAATTTGAGGAAGATGGAGAAGAGGGTGACCTCTTTCTCGCCTTTTTCTTGCCTTGATCTTCGTTGTCTTGACCATTACTTTGATAAGAGGAAGAGGATGAACAAGATGGAGAAGAGGGTTTCCTCTTTCTCGCCTTTTTCTTCTCTTGCTTTTTGTCATCCCTCTTCGAAGTATGGTGTGGAGAAGTATGCGATGGTCTTCTCCGTTTTGAAGGTGATGGAGAGCGTTTAGCCCGCCGTCTTCGTGGAGCCATCTCCATCGAGGTGGCAGGAGACTCACTTCTTTCTCGTTCCTTCGGTGGAGGCTCTTGAATTCTCCTTTGAGAAGGAGATACATCATCAAGGAGAAAATTTCTGAGCCCTTCATAGGGATCCTCTTCTTCTTCCCGAATCGGAGTGAGACCTCTTTTGGAAGTCTCACAAGGAGGCTTCCTAGGTGTTCTCTCATCATGGTGGGGAGCTTGGAGAATCCCATGAGCACAAAGTTGCCGTTGCACTTCACTTTGGAGGGATGGATTACCCATGGCTTGTTGAAGCCTAGAAACAAGATAGTTAACAAGCATCGGGACATCATTAGTAGCTTGCACATTAGCAAAATCAAAGTTATCAACATTAATTTAACTCTCTTTTCCTATTGTCAGCCCTTCTTCAGAAAAAAAGAGAAACCTTATCCTCTGATACCAATGTAACATTTAATGGCCTAGTGACTTGTGTGTAGCGGAAAATAGCGTGAACATAGTGAGCATTTCATTAGAATAGATTCCTGATGAGATTAACAAGAGTGCTTGGGTGGAGACAGCAACAAAAAGCATAACACGTAGTTAGATAGCATGAACAATACTTCAAAAGAGAGAGAAATTAGGACCAGATTTGCATGGAGCCGCGCTCCCCCCTCCAAAAGGCTTTGTATTATGGTTTCTCCCATCAGGAGAGACATTTTACAATACAATTTCTTGTGTTCCTTCAATACTAGCTAGTGCAATGAAGATGGAAACTTCATGCAGTACGCAAAACACTTATCAAACATAACATCAATTCCCTCGTGGTCTCAAACCCAAGACTTCACACACCTTCGAAGATGGTGAGAGCTAGCGGGGTATGAAAGTAGATTGACAGGAAGAAGGAGTATTCTTACGAGAAAGATGTACATCTCCTCACATAATCACTCATATTAGCATAGCTTAGCTTAGTAATTAGCATGGTAGAGGAGATGAGCATGCATTGAAGCTTGGCTCTTGGTTGGATTTGCATCACAAAGCCAAGAGTTGTTGGTGTAGGCCTCCCTTCTCAAAAGCTTGGAATAGGTGATAAGCTTTCCATTAAAGCTTGAGAAGGAGAGAGAGTCTTGTTTACTTCACACATGAGGTAGTGTGAGTGTGTAGGTGATAATGTCTTTGAAAAACCAGTCCCCCTCTCTCTCTTGGTCGACCCCTCTTGCTATTTGCTCTTGCTAGCATCCTATTGGACCTCTCAGGTTTAGCCAATGGTAATTAAGTAGCATAAGTGATAGCCTTCTGACATGTGTCCCCCTTTCCCCTTTTGTGGGAGCATTAGGTAATTATTTAATTCAACTCAACTCTCATTGGACCCCTTTGCCTCCTGGCCAATAGGAATGAGGCAAGCCATTGGGCTGCTGAATGCTCATTAGTCCCCTTGGGAGACTGTCCAATAGTCTTCTAGAGAGATTAATTCTTATTGGTTATTTCATTTAGTGTTTTTAAATTAATTAAACTATATTTAATCTAGCCTAATTCTCATTGGTCCACCTCCAAGGCCATCCAATAGGAATTGAATACACCTTGTGGGCATCTGGGCTACGGAGCTGACATGTGTCCCTCATTCCCTTTGTGTAAAGGGAGCTTGTGTGTGTGTGTGTGTGTGTGTGAATTTCTCTCTCATCCCCTACTTGCAAGGCTCACCCCCTCCTATGTAGGGATTGCTAAAGACTTTTGGGACACACACAAAGCATCCAATTCCCCCAACGTTTGACCTTTGGACACAACCTTTGAATTTTGGAACCTTAGCATTCTGGAAGTCTTAATGGGCTGAACCTTAGGGTCTTTTAAGCCCATTGTTGAATATGGCTCTTTTACAGATGCCCCCCCCTTTGGATCCCTATTGTGGTCGGTCTGCTAGCTTAACCAATATTCTAGCTTTTTCTCCCCTGGCACTTCCCCATATTAAATGATCAATTTAACATGAGAAAATCATTTAGGAGAGTTACTAATAGTGCCTGTACGTTATCGTAAAAACGTGGAAAACCTGGCTTCATCCTTCACAACGTTCACGTAGATAACGTGAAAATGTGGTGCGTTTAGCCATGGAATGCCTTAGATACACTAGGGGTAGATAGTTGACCCTGATTCTACCCTTAGTTTTCCCCCGAGGGGATCCAACGACCACTCCTGATCCATGACACCGGCAAAGGATCTCCCTTCAAGCAACCCTCGTGCGAGATAATGACACCCCCCCTTTCCTCTTTTCGAGGATTGAACGCACAACCTGGGGGATGAGAATCATGCGCCCTAACCACATCACCAACGCACATCATTTGTGGAATGTAGACGTCTTCCTCGAGGTTTGACGTGCAAACCTATCACAACGAGGGGGAGTACCCAAGTTCACTTTCATGGATAAGATATACGACACCTGCATAATGTCGAGGCCCTAGATTCCCCCCCCCCCCCCAGAAGAACACACCATGAGTTCTTGCAAGAGAACATGCACAAAACCAAGAGAACACGCAATGCTCAAGGGTTGTCTATAACCGCTAAAATAGCCAAAAAAAACCAATATTAATCAGTATGTTTTTCAAACAATTATGTACTACAAAAAGTATCAAAGTAGAAAAAAACCAGGTACCGTGAGTTGGTAACTGTATGTTTTAGCAGAAAAAACCGTTAATGTATGTCATCAAGGTATCAAGGTGAGTACCGACCTCAGATGGTAGCTCAACAACTTCCATACCTGCTTAGTATTAAAAAAGCCCTCACACCTCTCCTTGAAATGCACACATATAGGAAATAAACCCATAGACTAAGTGAGGGGCCAGAGCACCTTGTTGACTGGATATTATATGTTCAGTCTGAATATTGTTGAGTTTGAAATTGGGATGCTGCTCTAAATATTGTTGACTGTGAATATTACTGAGTCTGATATTTGGCCAGTCAGATATCTTTGTTGACTTTGATTATTGCTGAGTCTGAATATTGCTGCGTCGGATTATTTGTTGAATCTTTACAGGGTCGGAATATTGCTAGGTCGGATTTTGGTTAGGTCGGATTTTGCTGACTCTGGTATTTTATGTCAAGAACATTTTTCGGTTGGACAGTTATAACCATCAATTGGTACTTGTATTGGGATGAGTTCTAAGAAGGAGAATGCGAGAGAAGCTTTAGCCATGGTGTCTGTTTGATCTTTCTCTATGTTTTGTTTGCTGACTCTGAAGTTATCTAAATGTGTCTTTTGCTGAGTCTGATCATGGAGTGAGTATCTATTCTCTGTTTGAGAGCATGTGTGAGATAGAGACTCTTGTGTTGTTGAACCCCAACACATTTGGCGATCCCGTTGGGCCACTCAAGGTTTAGCCAATATATTTGGTGAACCTACTACCATTGTTTGTGTGTTGTGTCTGACATTCTTGTCTTGTTGATTACCTATTCTAATGGTATGTCCGTTGGGTCTGATTACCTTTTGTGTCAGCATTCAAGGTCGGTCTTTGTGTTTCACGAGAGTGATGATGCTATGAAAGAACCTATTCTGAAGGAGAAATTGTTAGAACGAGGAGCGAAAATTCAGGAGCAGCAGATCATGTTTGATTAGAAGCGTTGCTAAAGATTCAAAATTCAGATTTTACTTCTATAAGTGTTGCAGATTCATGTTGCATAGATTCAGTAAGATGTTGCAGATTCAGGTTGCACACATTCAATAAGGTGTTGTAGATTCAAGCCGCACAGATTCAGAATGTGCAAAATGGCAGATGATTTTGCAGAGACAAAATAACAATTTCTTGAAATTAGAGAGAGAAATCTGATGCTGAATCTGATGTTGATAATCAGATCTATCGAAGCAAACAAACTCAAGAATGGTATCTTTCACTGGATTTTTCCAAACATAAAAATACATCACTAAGGTAAAATATCCCAATCAATTTAAGCAACCAATTAAATGGACTATGCGGATCCTGGTACAACATTTGTGGCTCTTCGTTTAGCAAGTTTAATGGGTCTCGGATTGGTGTGGTACACCGATGTAGAGGGCTAAACATGATTGGTGTATGTTATGGGGGGGTAAAAGGAAGAAAGAGAAACGTGAGGCTTGCATGAGTAAGAAGCATGAGGTGGATGATTGTCCGTGTGTAGTTGATGTGTGCTCAAAGAGAGATGCTTGTAGGAAGTGGTGCATGGTGGATTTGTGCACAAAACTTCATAAAATTAGTCACAAATTGCATAAACCAACTTCCTATTACAAAATGTAAAGAGCCTTAGAGAAGTTAGATGATTTTTAAGATGACTTGGAGAATGCATATAAATGGCTAGATGATCATAAAGGGGATAGGCGAAAATAATGTTCTAGCAGAAAGAAGGTTTTCAAGTTGCAAAAAGCATGTGAGAAGCTGAGGGATACATATGAGAATGAGTTTGAAGGGGATTTGAGTGATGATGACGATGATGGATGTAGGATGGATCCCGTAATCCACCAAGTAGGGATACCAAACATGGAGGAGAAGGAGGTGCAAAAGGAGGTTGGCAAAAAGATCCTAGAAGAGCCCCTAGATACCCCTAACCTACCACTAGAGTATACCCATGGAGTGGAAGAGGAAGAACCATTGCTTAAATTTATGTTGTTTGCATATGGAAAATGTTGTTACCCTATTTTTGGGGAGAAGCATGTCATACATAACCATGATGTTATTCAAAGAACACTTGAAGCGGTGGATAATGAGATGAATGCATTGGAGAAATTGATGGAAATTAAGTTTTTTGAAATCAGATTTGCTCAGGAGGAATTTCTGAAAAACATATCAGTTCAAGAGGAGTTTGCACCAAAAAAGATCACCTACATGTGAAAATGTTTCCAAAAGGTGTTTGGTGCCTAGATTACAAGAACCTGATTTTCAGAGTTAGATTCTCATGTTTCAGAGGCTAATTCTGCTAATGTTTACTTCATGCTCTTGGAGAATGGACATACTTATTTAGTTTTGGTTTCATAAGTTCATTTTCTATGAGCTCTCATGTGATATAATCCCTTGGGGAATTTTTGGGTGATGTTTAGTTTCTCTCTATGATGTATTTTGTGTACCTTGGTTTAAGTACCAGGCACTACACTTTGCTTCATATGAAGATCCTAGCATTGAGTTTGTCATAGTGCTGTATGGTGTATTTGTATATCTTGGATTAGGTTCCAGGCACTATACTTTATGAGCAGTATGTGAGCAATATGTGAGCAGTATGTAGTTATCATCTTTGTGAGCATTATGTAGTTATCCAATATAGCCCATTCTAGACTGTTGATTAGAATCCATGCTTCTCATATCAACATCAACTTATGAGGGCATTTGTTGAGGTAAGAATTTAGTTGACACTCATATTGAGAAAAATCCTTAGACACAAAGCATGCAACCCCATGTAAGCCTTTACTGACACTCATATTGAGAAAAATCCTTAGACGCCAAGCATGCACCATTATGTGGATAATTCTCTTTCCCCATGGAACCCTATAGCCTCTCACACATGCTACTCACTGCATGATCACTGTATACCATACACTTGATAGCCACATGCTACTTGTGATAGCTCACTTGACCCTTTCCATTACCATATGTGGTGCATATCCCCCCCCCCCCCCCCTCCCCCCCCCAAAAAAAAAAAAAAAGTGACACAATCAAAGAGAAGGGATCAAGGGGTTGGGACGGGCCCACATCCAATCGCAGATTTGGAGACAAAAATTTCACCAAGTTGGAGGATTAACCTTAACCATTTCCACTATCATACATTCATGAAAATGTTTGGTCTGTAGAAAATAAAAACTTCTATCTGCCCTTGCCCCGTTACAAGCAATCCAATCTCACATCTTGAAGATCTCTTTCCAATCGTTGATCCTTTAAGTCATCCCCCCCTTCCTTTTGATCGTCGATAAATTTTGATCGTCGTACAAGCTAAAAAAAAGCCAGAAACTAATTACCCTAAAATAGCCAAAAAACCCAATAGTAATCAGTATGATTTTCGTACTGCAAGCTATCTTAGTACATCCAATTATCTAAACTCTAACTCTCTTGTTCCATCGATGATTGGCATATTGCATTGTCTCCCTCCACCTCATTTGACTTTCAAAAGCACTTGAGTTGTTGAATGCGTCTGCTCGCTTTCTTTTCTAAAGTTGAAAATGTTTGATTGCCTGTACGGTTGCTGAAGTGGCCAATACTTGCTTTTATTGCATGCAATGAATGATCCTGTGATAAAAACCTTTGAAATAACTCCTTCAGATTGTTTGCCTTATTTCGAGAGTCTCCATGCTGTGTGTGTCTAAAGTAGGCATTTCTAGCCATGTAATGAGACTTCTCCAGGCCCTGGGTGTTCCATATATGTGGATTCCCATACTTCTGGATGAAGTATGGCAAATGATTAAAAGTAATGTGTTGTAAAACAAGAAATTTATTTAGAAATTTAAACACAAACTTAGTACTAAGACTATCTGAGGTCCTTTGAATTTACCATGTAATGAGTGATTTGAGTGTCAGTCCATGCTGTCTTGAAGGATTTTTTCAGTAGAGCTGAAGGTTCCGTCTAAACTTGCTGAGATTATCCTGCAACCAATCATCATTCTCACACATTTGAAATAACGTGTCAATGGAATGCCACACATCACCCTTTGCATTGCGAGTTGTTGTCTCTTAGTCTTTCACTGCTAAATGAAGTTTTTTCCAATGCATATACTCAATTTTGCTAATGTAGGTAGAGTGATATACTCTCCCTCACTTTGTTAGCTTCACATCTTTCATACCTTGAGGTTTAGATAGAAAACGGTGTTCCTTGACCCCACCTATGGATGGTTTGCATGGTACGTCTTTCTCATTGGTTGACCTTTTTTCGTCCGCTGGATTTTCACATTGCCCCCATGTAGACCAATTTCTTACAAAACTAGTTCCAAAATCCTCTAGAGCGACTTGTCGTTCAACTGACTTCTTGATTTTCCAAGCAAACCCAATGTACAGATATACCAACTTCTCTACAATTCGGCAGAGACCATGCATTGTACAAATATGGACATTAACAAGTGGTATATCCAGAACTGGTCGAAAATTAGAGTCTTGATTGTGACGAGTAGGAGCCTTTCGCCACCACTTTGGCTCCATCACCTTTGCAGGCTCCATGCAATACAAGCATGGAGACTTTGCCATGGCACTCATTCCACTATTATACATACACTTTAGTGTTTTGAGGTCACCTGCAAGATGCCATTGAAATTGAAAGTCTCCTCTCCCATCTACAACCAATACCTCTCCTCGATTCATTTGCCTCTCAATGATATCTGGAATAGGGGTTTGATGGAACACCCAAAATAAAATGCCATGGCCTTTTTTCTTTACCTACAAGATTAATCCTTATGAGATACGAAAAATAAATCTAAAATTTAGGTAGAATAGAGGGCTTGCTAGAGTTGCAAAATTGGAGATAACTGGATTACCTGAAATGCACCAAGCCACCATATGTTTGTTTCTGATTGAACACTGAAGTATGAAGGGTCATCAGTGGGACATTTGGGAAGAGCCCTATTCATTAATGTGATTGTAACTCACTCTAGCTTCTTCTCTTTAAGAATCTCACACTCATCTAGCTTCAAAAAAAAATGTAGAACGCCACCTGTCTCGTTGAATGTGATATTGTAAAACTCTACCATTCTAGTTTGCAACAAAGTGAGGTCCATGAAGATATTGTTGTACTCATCATAGTGACAGTAGTTCACTGTGAGCTATAAATATCTTGAATATGAAATGGACATCCAATGAAATCTGTCTGTTCATTATTGAGTTGTAGTCTTTCCTTCCAAACACTTGCAGCTATTTGTAAAAGCTTAGACTTTATTCCCTTCTTCACAAACATGAAAGAGATAGACTGTTAAATAGTTGAGTAACCTCTTTTACTAACTCCAAGGGAGTCCAATGTACCCTGTATATGCTTAGCAGGCACTGCATTCTTTGAAATGAATCTGTCAACAACGACATCCCGTTGCAAAACCTTAAACTTTTTGTCATGCAGTATATCCTTTGCAAGACCACTAGTTATCAATGGCTTTAACTGCTTTCCTACATTGGCCTTCGGGTCTATATTTTCTTTGTCTAGATAGATAGAATATCTACAAAGAAAGAATAACTAACATAAGCAAAAACTTAGATTAATTTAAATTAATTAGATAGTTTACAATGCTCACCTCAATGCTTGGATTCTTTTCTTAAGGATGCCAAATCCTACCTTCAATGTTTCAAGATTCCGTAGTTTTTTCTTTCGCACATGAGTGCCTAACATTGTCTCTTTGTTTTGTAATGACCGTACCTTTGTTCGCAAGAGCTGTGATTCTTGTGTGCATTGCATTACAATCTTTTGGTCCTCGTAATGCAAGTTTTAAAGTCTCTGAATCTCATTTTCTTGGTGCTTCACCATGTCTTTATAAGTTTTTGATTTGTTGTTTAGAGCTTTACAGTAGCCAAGCAATCCATTCTCTCCATTACCTGCAAAGTTCAATAAGTTAGCGGGATTTGAAAATGCAAGGAAAGCATTGAGATAGACTGAGCCTTTTGTCCAAATATCTAAGTGTTTTTCTCCCTCTGCTTTGAGTCTCTCTGTCATGATCGATGTCACTTTGATGTTAGTTTTGCCTCGGTTACACCGTGGCGTATATTGGGGTTCCATGTCAATGTGTAGATGATAGAAGGGTCTTTTAAGGAGGACATTTGTGGGGGTGGAAGAAGAAGCCATGTATGCAACAATGAAAGAAAGGGAGGATTTATTTAAGGTCAGCGCACAAACAATGAGAGAGTAAGGAGAGAGCAAGTTTAGAAGGATACATCCTATTTACTTTAGTCATACATTCCATGTACGGGAAACTCCCTCCAATTCTAGGAAGTTCATTAAATGCAACTAAAAATGATTTATTCTTCAATCATCATGGCCCTTATGACATTGTGGCAAGAATCTACTTGTAAGTGCGCTTTTCGAATAGTTATTCCAAGTTTACAATTGCTTTTACCACACCTATTTTCTAGAGAGAGAAAGTCAAAATTCTATTTTTCTTAGAAGGCCCTCCAAATGACCTTTGAAATTTCCTAATGTGTCTAGACAATGAAAATGCTAAGTGAAGGTGTCTTCATCACTTTGTTTTCAAAAAATTGTCACTTGAAGTATTTTAACTGCAGGAAATGTGTTAAATGGTTGTGGGATATCTTCAAAAATGTGAAGACCTTTCTCCAAATGGAACCAAGAATGCCTGCACCTTGAATGCATGTGGCATTATGCAAGACATTGACATGGGCAAGAGAGTTCATGATGGAATTGACGGTCAAGGGCTATTATAGAACCATGACTTGCTGATCATTAGCTATTGCAGAACCATGCATCATGATATAGTTGGTGGTATTTTTGTTTATATGCAGACCAAGTACGGCATCATCTTGATCAACTTCATGTCTAGGGTAGCACCAATTGGGCTATGTTGATTGAAAATTAATACCCATAGCACGGATGTGGTAAGGAAGCTATGGGCTATTTCAGCATATGCAAATTGATGCCCCTTCTCCAAATGGAGTCACCTACCTATGTGTGCAGCTTGAAAACTTGTGGCATTTTGCAAGAGGTTGGCATGAGTGAGAGAATTCATGGCATGATTGATAGTCTACAGATATCATAGAACCATGTCTTACAGTTAGTGTGTAAGGATTGAATGCTTTTTTATCACATCGGGTAAAATAAGAGAAACTCAATGGATGAAGAGCACTACATTTCTGTATGTGACATTGTCTCTTCGAACACATTGATTGTAGGGTATGCTTAGCATGACTTTGGCAAAGAAGCTTTGGGATGTTTTTAGTAGATGCAAAGTGAATTCGTTGCACCTTGAAGGCCTACAACATTGTGCAAGATGGCCACATGGCTGAGAGAAATTCATGATGAGATTGCTAGTTAGGGGCTTTTACATAAACATGTCTTGAATTGGTAGTGCTTTGGTCGACATGCATGCCAAATGCAACGTCTACGTCAAAGCTCAAAAAGGTCGACACCTTCCTATTTGGGATTTCAGCTCTTGGAACGCATTGATTTGAGGATTTTTCCAACATGAAACTTCAATGGATGAAGAGCACTACACTTTTGTATGAAAGATAGTGACATGGTCAGAGAATTTGATGAGATCACTAGTTAGGGGATATTGTAGAAACATGTCCTAGTTTGCAGTGCTTTCATTGATATGGATGCCAAATGTGCAGGGACGATTGTAGAGACATGTCATGCTTCACAGTGCTCTCATTGGTATGCATGACAAATGTGCAAGGCTTTTTGTAGAGACATGTCATGCTTCACAATGCTTTCATTGGTATGTATGCAAAATGTGCATGGGTTGCTGTAGAGACATGTCCTGCTTCATAATGCTTTCATTGGTATGTATGCAATGAAATGTTGTCTCTTCACAACTTGAAATTTCATCTCTCCAAACATGTTGATTACAGGGTATGCCAAATGTGATGTCCTTGGGAAAGCTTGAAACATTCTTGAAAGCCTCCTCACCAGGTTGTCATCACTTAGAGCACATTGATTGGAATATATGCCCACATGGTTGTGGCAAAGGAACGCGTGAATCAATGCCTTTCTTGGGATGGATGTTGATGAAGTAGAATGTTGCAGACAAGGAGAGAGGAGACTTCAAGAGTATGGATAGTGGCTACCTTGAGTGAAAGGAAGGGGTGCAAAAAGCATGGGTTGCTAAAGACCCAAGAAAGCAAAATGGCAAAAAGAAAAAAAGGAATCTTGGAGAATAGGAGACCAAAAGTGTTGCGAATAGATGTTTTTGTCGTAGCTTGCAAGTGTTGAGAAGAAAGAAAGCAAGAAGAGTCTTGAGAATTGGTGTCAATTGAGAAGAGAAGGATTGCAGAGAAAAGTGGATTCCATCAAGAGCAAAAACCATTTGCTAATATAAAACAGCACCCTAAAAACAAGAGTTAGTGGCGTGCAGGAGGAATAAGTTGAAAACAAATTTCAAGACCTTGGAATCCTTATTCAGGAGTGTACTTGAACTTTTGAACCTGAAATCAAATCAGTAAATTATTGAAAAGCTAGAGTCAAAATATCTGACCAAAATTCTTGAAGTGAGTAAAGTGGTGGATCCTAACCTTGAAGGTGAAGCTAAAGTTCAAAACCTGATCAACCTGAATTGCCAAGGAGTCAAAATTAATCCAAGTAAGCCATATTTTAGTTTTTTTGCAAGCAGTTACTTGAATTTTGATTTTAGAAATCTTAGAGCATGTATAAGAAACTATTTGTTAGGGTTGGAGTGGATCTAGGTATTGTATCATATGCTCTCCACTTCAAGCTTGCATATAGTCTCTCTTCAGTGTGTTGGACTGAATGTAAGGGCTAACTTTGCTATTTGATTTCTAGATTTAATATGGGTAAGAAGAAGAAGAAGAAGAAGAAGAAGAAGAAAAAGTGCTCTATTTTTCAAAAGCATGGGCACTCTACAAAGCAATGTCCTTACATGCGTAAGCCTTGTCATAAGAAGGAGGTTTGTGTCAGGTATTGCATGCCAAATTTGTGTAGAGAGTTGTATCAGATTATGAATTTTTTTCAAGAGGCATCATGTCATGAGCAGTCGTGTTGATAAGAAAAGGAAGTCATGCTCTACAACTCGACAAATATCAAGGTTGTAAGAAGCGTGTGAATGTATTGCCTATATTGTAGGGTTCGACATAAGTCTGTTTTTGAATTGTTTTCATTTTTGAAGTCTATATGCGCTATTGAAGTCCAGCCGTCTACGTTATTTTACTTTGTTTGTCGAAGTTCGTTTGCATTTTTTAAGTACACGTTTGTGAAGTTCGTTTGCAATTTTTCTACCACTTGCCGCTAGCTCTAACAACCTCACATTCTCTAGCCATGTCCGATCTTCGTACACCTCGGTCTAGAGGTGCACAGAGATCAGGATCACCAGGTAATATAAGTGACTATATATCAAGGTTCATACCGCCAAACATATAAGTGACTAACCCTACCTTAGTAACGAAGCGGGTAGGCCTAAACATTTCGACGGCAAAGAGGTTGTTAACCTAAGCAGCTAGCCCTAGGTGGCAGGCCCTAAGCGATAAATCTTACTCGGTTTGAATATCAATTCTCCCTAAGAGACTAGCCTTAATTAAGTGGCTGAATGGCTAAATAATGAAGTGGGTGTGCCTAAGCGGCACGACTAAGCGACTAAATACCTAAGCGGTTGACCCTTAGCGGTCAACCCTAATTAAGCGGTGTAAATATTGATTAGCCCTATGCGACTAGTCCTAAGCAGTTAAACGACTAGATAAAGAAGGGGGTAGGACTAAGCGACGCGGCTAAGCGACTAAATATCTAATTAGCGACGACTGGCCCTAAACAAGTTGTCGGAGGCGGCTAACACTAAGAGGCTAGCCCTAAGTGTGTAGCCTTTAATGGACCGTAAATATGGATTAGTCCGACCTGAGTGGCTAAGCGACTAAATACCTAAGTGGCTAGCTTTAAGCGACAAGTCCTAATAAATTGTATAAATACCGATTAGACCTACACGACTAGCCCTAAGCAACTAAGTGGCTAAATAACAAAGCTAGCCGAGCCGCGTGGAGGACTAAGTGAGCTTGTCTAAATGATGAAATACCTAAGCAGCTAGCTCTAATTAAGCAGCTAGCCTTCAACTCGGTCTAAATACATACCAGTCCTAAGCGATGAAACAACTTATTATTTAAACGGTTATCCTTAAGGGACTAACCCTAATTAAGCGAATAGCCCAAAGCGAACAAGTACGTCCGATCGACATAACGTCACTTTGTCGTAGGTGATCGACATAACAATGCCGATCGACGATTTGAAAATTAACAAGTAAATCTAATCAAAGGTACTTAGAACCTAACACTATAAAGTTTCTAAATTTACATTTACAACAAATATGACAAGTCACAATGAAAAAAATAACAATATAATTTCTAAATTTATTTACACAAAAATAATTATAAAATAACATAAATCAAAATAAATCTTTCTTTTAATATAATAAATGTCGTTATCTTTCTTCGCTAATGATCATTTTTAAGTAATATTATTTATAAAATAACCAAAGTTATATATATATATATTGGTTTGAATTGAAAATTGTGTGTGTGCGCCATATATAGTGTATTTATATTATTTAGTATGCATTTTTGTTTACTTCCATGCATCTTTATGTGAATGTGTGTGTGTATGTGTGTATGCAACAAAAGAGAATGATAGAGCACTCACATGCGGCCTATTTGAGCAAGAAACACGTGAAGACATGTCGCCAAACTTGCAAAAACATACACATATGTTACTTACTCACTCACACACACACACACATACACACAGACAAGTGAACAAATCTACTACGAATCTTGAAAATAATTAGCTTACCTTGTTGATGAGGATTAGCGTATAAATGAAAATCTCAAGTGCGACAAGCCGTGTGGCAGTAGATCTGCAGCAACTGAGGAGGATGAGCTGAACAAGAGAGGAAGAGAAAAACGAGCGAAATGAGTAGAAATTACCCGCGGTTTTTGTTTTTGCAGAATTTGTCGGTATAGGCACTAGTATAATCATTGTTATGAGCGTCGAAATAGACGCCGCTATAAGCTTCAATTTATCAGTCGCACCGATATGGACATCGAAAAATTGAAAATTAAATTTTATTCAAGTTTGATCTTCCTCCAGAAAATTGAAAATTAAATTTTATTCAAATATGATCTCCCTCCAGATTTACCTACACATATACCGATGCCCGCCATTGACGTCGGTAATTTGATGTTAGAATTTAAGTGATCTAGTCTTGTAGTGATAATTGTTCTTTCAAAACTATGGCCCTACAATATCCCTCAAGAGATTATGCATTGTTTAAGCGATCCTAACACATACAAAATATTTTTCTTGCTTAAGTCCTTTTATTATGCCACGTTCATGTGCTATAAAAAGCATTCTTAAATGTGTTGCTTCTACCATGAAACTATAGCGATACCACTAGTGACACAACTATGTCGCTTTTGGGATGCCCATTAACATCATATTATACTCACGCTCCTAGCAGTGATTTTTGGACTGTGTTTTGAGTTTTTTTCCCCTTAATTTTCAGCCCCACAATACTTTCCACATACCTTTCTCTTGTCCAAAATATTCTCCCCCACAAACATTGTGGAGAGAGCATGAGTTCTTGCAAGACAACATGCACACAACCAAGAGAACATGCAATGCTCAAGGGTTGCACCAAGAATGTAGGTACTATAGTACACGCATGCGCTCAGAATAAGGGGGATTGTATTTAGAATTTATTTCAAAATTCAATAGAGTGTCATTTAATTACAAAGGGATTTTTATGATTGAATTTTTGGAAAATACTATAAATTTCTTATGAGAAAGTGTTTTTTTATTACCTCATAACATGTTAGTATAGGGTTTTTTCATACCTTCTGAATGTATGTGATATAGATAATTTTCTGTAGGTGAATAACTAAAACACAACCAGAAGATGGAGGCTGAAAATTGAAAGCTACTTCTTCCTACTACTACCAAAAAGGATGAAAAGTTTACAAACCACAAGTAGGGAAATACAATAGACCAGGCTATATCACTACTAACAATGATCCTCTTGTTTGCTACCTCATGCCAATGATAAATGTAGGGAAAGTCATCCAAGCAGGAGCTTGCATGTTATCTCAAATGTGGCATTTCACTTAGCCCCATAGGTCATATGTCACTTTCAAGGAAGATCATATCATCTCTCTCTCTCTCTCTCTCTCTCTCTCTCTCTCTCTCTCTCTCTCTCTCTCAAACACACACATAGTACACACATATTAAGGTCTTTGAAAATTATTATTTAGAGTCTAGATACATGGTTACATAGACCTGCGTTATAGCCTAAATTGATCATTTATTTATAAAGTGAACGTGGTGAGTGATCAATGAATACCACCACCTGGGCCTATTTTCCTTGGTCCTAATATTTGGACTTCTTGTGTTTCTGTGCTCGAGTCTTCCTCCTCATTCATGCCATTTTGACTCTCTTCATTTGTTTCCTCATTGCTCTCATCATTCTCTGTACCACCATTATGGCTTTGGCTCTCTTCGTTCTTATCATTTTCGCTTTGTCCATTTTTGTTTCTACTCTCATTTTGGTGATCGTAGCTCTCCTCATTCTTATCATTATGGCCTTCTTCATTTCTATAGTCATTGCTCTCCCCACTCTTATCATTGTGACTATCCTCATTTTCGTATTCACGGCTCTCCTCGGCATTATCGTTGTAGGTCCCTTGATATTGGTCATCACTGCTCTTCTCGTTCTTGTCTTCATGGCTCTCTTGATTCCAACTATTGTTGCTCTCCCCATTCCCCTACTCAGAGAGAGAGAGAGAGAGAGAGAGAGAGAGAGAGAGAGAGAGAGTGAGGGAGGGGGTATAGCGGCTTAGTACTTAGGCACCACAAAAGGATGGCGAATCCGCACACCCTTCACACATACACAAGCTCACTCCAAACACAAGATTAGGTGGCGATTCCGCACACCTCACATGGGCAAAAAATTGCAAGAAAACATACTCACAAAACCTCAAGCTTTATTTAGAGAATAAAGCGATGAAATGGGGAGCATAGGGTAGGGGAATGAGAAGGGAGAGCGTGGTAGAGCACATGGCGGATAGGTGGGAGTTGATGGCGAAGACTCGCACGAGGGTTATGGCCATCATCCTTCATTTAGTTTCCCTTTATCTTCCATAGCCCAAGGGTGTAGAGGTCATGCTCAAGACGAGCATGGTAATTGCGGTGATGGTGATGGTGTAGGTGTGTGTATGTGCACTAGGCACACACAGTGCATAGTGTACTCTTTGGTGATGGCGTGTGTGTCCTTAGTGTGATGGTGACCCCTCTTTATCTAGGGGAGGAGGGGGGAGAAATTCTAGAATTTAGAAATGAAGAAATCATTATCTACATAGGCCATGTGACTGTGGGCCCCACTTGTCTGGCTGTGTGTATATGTGCCAGAACAGTAGTCTCATGAGAGAGAGACTAAGAGAGAGAGATGGGTTGATGAAAAAAAGTGAGAGGTGACATGGAGAATAAAGTAATTACAAGAGGGGAGAGAGGGGAGTGTGTTCAGAGGTGAATCTGTGTGCAGATGTGTGTGAACACAAGAAAAATCAGGTAACCACCAGGTGGGGATGGGTCTGTGGGCACCTTTTTCAGTGAAACTGAGTGTGTGTGAGTGTGGGAGAGGTTATTTAGCTACAAGACAAGAGACATGGCGCCCTTTAGAGAGAGAGAGGGGGGTATTTGGGTCATGGGATATGATAGGAGAGAGAAAGAGGGGGTGGGGTATACTATTTTGGAAGATAGGGTAAGTTGCATGTGAGTTAGGGTGCATTATTGGTGAGTTATAATGCATTATTGGTGAGAGGTGGGGTAGCTTGAGGGGAGAGAGAAAGAAGAAAGGACAAGGGGAAGAGAGAGGGGGTTGACCTTTTGAGTGGAGGAGAGGAAAAGGGACACCCGACGGGGCAACAGTGAAGAAAAAGGAGGCAAGGTGGGGATGGGCTACCCCGCAGGCATGAGGTGGCCTATTTTACCTTTCTTATATATTTACATAATCATACTTTATTTTTCTTACTTTTTTCCAATGCCTTTTATCACTCCCTCTCTAAGAGGGGGTTTTCATGGGGTGGGGACGAGAGAAGAGCGGTATGGGAGCTTGGCTTGTGAAAAGCCCCCATCACCGCATCACATCATCTGTCGATCTATTATTTAAGTGCCATGTCATCAAACTAGTTATAGACTTGCACCTGAACATGCTCTTTATTCTTGGAATGATAGGAAAGTGTCAAAGGATCTTTGCAAGGACAAATTTTTCTTTTGTGTCCTCTCTAGACTTGTTTGATCCACAATTGGGACATTGTTCCAAATTTGCATACTCATTGCAAAAGAGTATACAATCATTGGGACATGCATGAATTGTGTAATAATCCAAGTCCAAGCTAGTAAGAAGTTTTTTAGTGGCTAGACGGGTATGGACATGTGATTGCCTTCCAGCAAGACTTTTTTTTGAGCAACCTATCATAACATCAACAAGTGAACACAAAGATCATATTATGGAACTATAAATTGGACTTTGGCATGCTTAGGATATAATATATTTACCTGCAAATCTTTGTAACGAAGGCATCAAACCACCCGTACATAGACTGTAGATTCACCATTGCCAAAGCGGTATGGAGAACTTAGATTTTTGCACCATTATAAAGTCGCATACATGCAAGAGTCTACATCATCTTGCCCTCTTTATCGTTGCTATCATGTCGTCGATATGGACGGGATGGCTGTGGTTGGTTTGCAGTGCTTCCTTGAATGTCATCACCTTCTAGGTTTTTTCAATGATGGGATCCATGTCAAAGAACGCGTCTAACATTTGCTCCATCTCAACTTCTTGAAATGTGGAATCGGGTATTTGTGGGATGGACACAAATAGCTATGGACTCCGTCCATAGCTATTTGTGTCTTCTTTGGGATGAAATTGAAGCAATATCTACTTGCAAGGGTTGATCTACTACCTTTGGACCATGAGATAAGTAATGCAGATCTTGTAGTTGCTCTATGGAAAAGAGACCATTATTACGTATGTGATGATCACTATTTTTTTGTTTTCGAAAGATCTGATGCTTGCAACGTGCACAAGGACGCGCCATCCTATCGTCTATACTTTGTCTACGAATGATACAACAAATGAACAAATCACTCTTGTTATAAGTGCACACCAGTAACTACATGATAACCTCATATTCACTAGCCATGCCCAATCCCCGTATACCTCAGTCTAGAGGTGCATGGAGATCAGGACCACCAGATAATAATCTTGTCTTTATTGGTCAATGCCTTAGGGTTCGACATAAGTCTGTTTTTAAAGTCTTTTTGCATTTTTGAAATTTTTTTGTGTTTTTGAAATCTATGTGTGCTATTGAAGTCTGTTTGTGCTATTTTACTTCGTTTGTCGTAGTAGTCAGGTTGTGTTTTTGAAGTACACAAGTCGTTTATGAAGGCCGTTGAGTTTTTTTAAGCCCGTTTGCAGTTTTTATACCATTTGTTGCTACCTCTAACAACCTCACATTCTCTAGCCATGCCTGATCTTTGGACATTTCGATCTAAAGACGCACGGAGATCAGGACCACCGGGTAATTATCTCGTCTTTATTAGTCAATGCCTATATTTTAGGGTTGGACATAAGTCTGTTTTTGAATTGTTTGCATTTTTGAAGTTTATATGCGCTATTGAAGTCCGGTCGTCTACGTTAAAACAAAACCAGAAGATGGAGGCTGTAAATTGAAAGCTACTTCTTCCTACTATAAAAAAAAGGATAAAAAGTTTACAAACCACAACTAGGGAAATACAATAGACCATTGAAATCTAGATAAAGCACTACTAACAATGATCCTCTTGTTTGCTATGTAACATTTAATGGCCCAATAACTTGTGTGTAGCGGAAAATAGCATGAACATAGTGAGCATTTCATTAGAATGGATTCCTAATGAGATTAACAAGAGTGCTTGGGTGGAGAGAGCAACAAAAAGCATAACACCTAGTTAGATAGCATGAACAATACTTCAAAAGAGAGAGAAATTAAGCAATTGACAACAGTTGAGGACCGGATTTGCATGGAGCCGGTCCCCTCTCCAAAAGGCTTTGTATTATGGTTTCTCCCATCAAGAGAGACATTTTACAATACAATTTCTTGTGTTACTTCAATACTAGATAGTGCAATGAAGATGGAAACTTCATGCACTACGCAAAACACTTATCAAACACAAGATCAATTCCCTCACGGTCTCGGACCCAAGACCTCACACACCTTTGAAGATGGTGAGAGCTAGCAGGGTATGAGAGTAGATTGAGAGGAAGAAGGAGTATTCTTACGAGAAAGAGGTACATCTCCTCACATAATCACTTATATTAGCATAGCTTAGCTTAGTAATTAGCATGGTAGAGGAGATGAGCATGCATTGAAGCTTGGCTCTTGGTTGGATTTGCATCACAAAGCCAAGAGTTGCTGGTGTAGGCCTCCCTTATCACAAGCTTGGAGTAGGTGATAAGCTTTCCATTAAAGCTTGAGAAGGAGAGAGAGTCTTCTTTACTTCACACATGAGGTAGTGTGAGTGTGTAGGTGATAATGTCTTTGAAAAACCAGTCCCCCTCTCTCTCTTGGTCGACCCCTCTTGCTATTTGCTCTTACTAGCATCCTATTGGACCTCTTAGGTTTAGCCAATGGTAATTAAGTAGCATAAGTGATAGCCTTCTGACATGTGTCCCCCTTTCCCCTTTTGTGGAGCACAGAGAGAGGTAATCTTGGAAAATATGAAAGTAGTTTTCTAGAATTCTATTTTGCATAGTACACACGTGAAATTTTTCTCGATCACTTGAATGCATGCTCGTACATAATGCTTTTTGAACTTAAGTGTGCACAAAAATCTATGTTCCTAAATCTTAATGAGTGATGTGATGTACAATGAGATAAAACACGTCACAAAGATGTTTTCAAAATACAAAAAAAATACCAAGAATGCATCCGAAACGTCAAAAAACCTTCGGATAGCACTTTAGAATGTTGAAATTCGACGTCTCTAGCTCAAGATTTTGCATTTTTAAGCCTCGGGGTCTCATGAGGTCACAACCAAGTGAGTAGAGGCCCCAGGGACCCCTCAGGGGCCTCTATTCGCTTGGTTCTGACTTCTTCTTAGTCTTTAATAGTACCTATAAATCATTATCAAGTGCTATCCGAAGGCTTTTTCAACGTAACGTTAGCCTTCTTCCTATTGGCTAAGGAGCATTCTCTCACTAGAGCTAAAAGGCCCGAAAATGAGTCCAACTTTCTCCTAATGCTCCTCTTGGATTTCGACCAATGTAGCTTTAGGAGGATCATGGCCGTTGTTCTTTTGGGGACAAGCATGGTATGTACGCCCTTGTTCGCCACACTTGAAACACCGGTTATCCTTGTGATAATGCTCAAGATCTTCAGGAGAGAGTTTATTTTTGCCTTTATAAACTCCCTTTTCTTTAGCTTTGTTGAAGTTACCTTTAGGAGACTTTTGGATAGTTTCCTTCCTCTTAGGCTCATTGGAACCCTTGTTTTCAAGGGGCGTAGAATTTCTCTTATCCCCTATTTGGAAATTGATTCGAGAGGCCACCATAGTATGATGTATTACCGCCGATATGGTGCGTGGCCTTTGGGAGTTGACATACTCCACCATTTCTTTGGTTAAGCCCGCACAAAATTGCTACTTTTCCTCTCCAAAAGCCAACTTTTTCAAGATAGTGGCTTTGAGTTGTAGGTCCCAAAACTTGTCTACATATTTGTGGATGGATTCATAGGGAGAGAGCTTCAAGCTTCACCATTCGGTGAGTACTTTGTCTTTGGCATTGGTGGCCAAAAACTGTTTCATAGTGGAAGCTCTTAAAGCTTTCCATGTTCGTGGAGCTTCACCGTTGGCCCGTAGGCTAGACCACCATTGTCTGGTGGACTTTTGAAAGTGCATAGCTACATGGTGTAGCTTAGAGAACTCCGTGAAGCCCTCATCTCCGAACGCTACATCGAATTGTTGGATAAAGGCCAAGACTTTGTCCGTAGCACCAAAAGTGCCATCATAGGTAAGGAAAGAGATGCTCTTCCCTCCCTCTTTGAACTTCTTGAGCTTGGATGACCTCTTCCATGCGGCATAGGATTTCCTATAGCCTCTTCTTTTTGATGGTTCAAAGGTTGAACCATCACTTTCTTCAGAAGATGAA
Source organism: Adiantum capillus-veneris (assembly GCF_014529385.1). Classification (NCBI taxonomy): domain Eukaryota; kingdom Viridiplantae; phylum Streptophyta; class Polypodiopsida; order Polypodiales; family Pteridaceae; genus Adiantum; species Adiantum capillus-veneris. Next base: position 104,428,052 of record NC_140949.1, on the reverse strand, counting down.
GAATTTGAGGAAGATGGAGAAGAGGGTGACCTCTTTCTCGCCTTTTTCTTGCCTTGATCTTCGTTGTCTTGACCATCACTTTCATAGGAGGAAGAGGATGAACAAGATGGAGAAGAGGGTTTCCTCTTTCTCGCCTTTTTCTTCTCTTGCTTTTTTTCATCCCTCTTCGAAGTATGGTGTGGAGAAGTATGCGATGGTCTTCTCCGTTTTGGAGGTGATGGAGAGCGTTTAGCCCGCCGTCTTCGTGGAGCCATCTCCATCGAGGTGGCAGGAGACTCACTTCTTTCTCGTTCCTTCGGTGGAGGCTCTTGAATTCTCCTTTGAGAAGGAGATACATCATCAACGAGAAAATTTCTGAGCCCTTCATAGCGATCCTCTTCTTCTTCCCGAATCGGAGAGAGACCTCTTTTGGAAGTCTCACAAGGAGGCTTCCTAGGTGTTCTCACATCATGGTGGGGAGCTTGGAGAATCCCATGAGCACAAAGTTGCCGTTGCACTTCACTTTGGAGGGATGGATTACCCATGGCTTGTTGAAGCCTAGAAACAAGATCGTTAACAAGCATCGGGACATCATTAGTAGCTTGCACATTAGCAAAATCAAAGTTATCAACATTAATTTAACTCTCTTTTCCTATTGTCAGCCATTCTAACAACTTTTAGGTGTAAACTTCTTAGATGTACTTTGGCACTTCAAGCCCTAGTTGCTGCTCCTCTTTACCCCTTTAGAAAAAGCACTCAAGCTATTGTACCCGTGGCTCGAATACCATTAATTGCAAGGAATAGAAGAGAGGGTTGTTCAACACCAAAACAGCACCGCCTCCTGTCAAGCTTCTAATAGCTCAATAGTGGTTAAGCCGTAGGCAAGTCCCGTAGGACTCCACTATTAAGACCATAGCTCTCGACGGTGATGCCCCGTTAACTGCACAAAGGCAGGCGCATTGCAAGGCTCAAAAATCCCTATTCTACTTACTCACATGCAATTAATAGTACCAACCATTTATAGCTAGCTTGAGGACCTCCCTTCTTGAGCAAAAAAAGAGAAACCTTATCCTCTCATACCAATGTAACATTTAATGGCCTAGTGACTTGTGTGTAGCGGAAAATAGCGTGAACATAGTGAGCATTTCATTAGAATAGATTCCTGATGAGATTAACAAGAGTGCTTGGGTGGAGACACCAACAAAGAGCATAACACGTAGTTAGATAGCATGAACAATACTTCAAAAGAGAGGGAAATTAAGAAATTGGCAGCAGTTGAGGACCAGATTTGCATGGAGCCGCGGTCCCCCCTCCAAAAGGCTTTGTATTATGGTTTCTCCCATCAGGAGAGACATTTTACAATACAATTTCTTGTGTTCCTTCAATACTAGCTAGTGCAATGAAGATGGAAACTTCATGCAGTACGCAAAACACTTATCAAACATAACATCAATTCCCTCGTGGTCTCAGACCCAAGACTTCACACACCTTCGAAGATGGTGAGAGCTAGCGGGGTATGAGAGTAGATTGACAGGAAGAAGGAGTATTCTTACGAGAAAGATGTACATCTCCTCACATAATCACTCATATTAGCATAGCTTAGCTTAGTAATTAGCATGGTAGAGGAGATGAGCATGCATTGAAGCTTGGCTCTTGGTTGGATTTGCATCACAAAACCAAGAGTTGTTGGTGTAGGCCTCCCTTCTCAAAAGCTTGGAATAGGTGATAAGATTTTCATTAAAGCTTGAGAAGGAGAGAGAGTCTTGTTTACTTCACACATGAGGTAGTGTGAGTGTGTAGGTGATAATGTCTTTGAAAAACCAGTCCCCCTCTCTCTCTTGGTCGACCCCTCTTGCTATTTGCTCTTGCTAGCATCCTATTGGACCTCTTAGGTTTAGCCAATGTTAATTAAGTAGCATAAGTGATAGCCTTCTGACATGTGTCCCCCTTTCCCCTTTTGTGGGAGCATTAGGTAATTATTTAATTCAACTCAACTCTCATTGGACCCCTTTGCCTCCTGGCCAATAGGAATCAGGCAAGCCATTGGGCTGCTGAATGCTCATTAGTCCCCTTGGGAGACTGTCTAATAGTCTTCTAGAGAGATTAATTCTTATTGGTTATTTCATTAAGTGTTTTTAAATTAATTAAACTAGATTTAATCTAGCCTAATTCTCATTGGTCCACCTCCAAGGCCATCCAATAGGAATTGAATACACCTTGTGGGCATCTGGGCTAGGGAGCTGACATGTGTCCCTCATTCCCTTTGTGTAAAGGGATCTTGTGTGTGTGTGTGTGTGTGACTTTCTCTCTCATCCCCTACTTGCAAGGCTCGCACCCTCCTATGTAGGGATTGCTAAAGACTTTTGGGACACACACAAAGCATCCAATTCCCCCAACGTTTGACCTTTGGACACAACCTTTGAATTTTGGAACCAATGGTTTTTGGAAGTCTTAAAGGGCTGAACCTTAGGGTCTTTTAAGCCCATTGTTGAATATGGCTCTTTTACAGATGCCCCCCCCTTTGGATCCCTACTGTGGTCGGTCTGCTAGCTTAACCAATATTCTAGCTTTTTCTCCCCTGGCACTTCCCCATATTAAATGATCAATTTAACATGAGAAAATCATTTAGGAGAGTTACTAATAGTGCCTGTACGTTATCGTAAAAACGTGGAAAACCTGGCTTCATCCTTCACAACGTTCACTTAGATAACGTGCAAATGTGGTGCTTTTAGCCATGGAATGCCTTAGATACACTAGGGGTAGATAGTTGACCCCGATTCTACCCTTAGTTTTCCCTTGAGGGGATCCAACGGCCACTCGTGATCCATGACACCGGCAAAGGATCTCCCTTCAAGTAACCCTCGTGCGAGATAATGACACCCCCCCTTTCCTCTTTTCGAGGATTGAACCCACAACCTGGGGGATGAGAATCATGCGCCCTCACCACATCACCAACGCACATCGTTTGTGGAATGTAGACGTCTTCCTCGAGGTTTGACGTGAAAACCTATCACAACGAGGGGGAGTACCCAAGTTCACTTTCATGGATAAGATATACGAAGGCTGCATAATGTCGAGGCCCTAGATTCCCCCCCCCCCCCCCCCCCCCCCCCCCCCCCCTAGAAGAACACACCATGAGTTCTTGCAAGAGAACATGCACGCAACCAAGAGAACACGCAATGCTCAAGGGTTGTCTATAACCGCTAAAATAGCCAAAAAAAACTAATATTAATCAGTATGTTTTTCAAACAATTATGTACTACAAAAAGTATCAAAGTAGAAAAAAACCAGGTACCGTCAATTGGTAACTGTATGTTTTAGCAGAAAAAACCGTTAATGTATGTCATCAAGGTATCAAGGTGAGTACCGACCTCAGATGGTAGCTCAACAACTTCCATACCTGCTTAGTGTTAAAAAAGCCCTCACACCTCTCCTTGAAATGCACACATATAGGAAATAAACCCATAGACTAAGTGAGGGGCCAGAGCACCTTGTTGACTGGATATTATATGTTCAGTCTGAATATTGTTGAGTTTGAAATTGGGATGCTGCTCTAAATATTGTTGACTGTGAATATTACTGAGTCTGATATTTGGCCAGTCAGATATCTTTGTTGACTTTGATTATTGCTGAGTCTGAATATTGCTGCGTCGGATTATTTGTTGAATCTTTACTGGGTCGGAATATTGCTAGGTCAGATTTTGGTTAGGTCGGATTTTGCTGACTCTGATATTTTATGTCAAGAACATTTTTCGGTTGGACAGTTATAATCATCAATTGGTACTTGTATTGGGATGAGTTCTGAGAAGGAGAATGCGAGAGAAGCTTTAGCCATGGTGTCTGTTTGATCTTTCTCTATGTTTTGTTTGCTGACTCTGAAGTTATGTAAATGTGTCTTTTGCTGAGTCTGATCACGGAGTGAGTATCTATTCTCTGTTTGAGAGCATGTGTGAGATAGAGACTCTTGTGTTGTTGAACCCCAACACATTTGGCGATCCCGTTGGGCCACTCAAGGTTTAGCCAATATATTTGGTGAACCTACTACCATTGTTTGTGTGTTGTGTCTGACATTCTTGTCTTGTTGATTACCTATTCTAATGGTATGTCCATTGGGTCTGATTACCTTTTGTGTCAGCATTCAAGGTCGGTCTTTGTGTTTCACGAGAGTGATGATGCTATGAAAGAACCTATTCTGAAGGAGAAATTGTTAGACCGAGGAGCAAAAATTCAGGAGCAGCAGATCATGTTTGATTAGAAGCGTTGCTAAAGATTCAAAATTCAGATTTTACTTTTATAAGTGCTGCAGATTCATGTTGCATAGATTCAGTAAGATGTTGCAGATTCAGGTTACACACATTCAATAAGGTGTTGTAGATTCAAGCCGCACAGATTCAGAATGTGCAAAATGGAAGATGATTTTGCAGAGACAAAATAACAATTTCTTGAAATTAGAGAGAGAAATCTGATGTTGAATCTGATGTTGATAATCAGATCTATCGAAGCAAACAAACTCAAGAATGGTATCTTTCACTGGATTTTTCCAAACATAAAAATACATCACTAAAGTAAAATATCCCAATCAATTTAAGCAACCAATTAAATGGACTATGCGGATCCTGGTACAACATTTGTGGCTCTTCGTTTAGCAAATTTAATGGGTCTCGGATTGGTGTGGTACACCGATCTTGAGGGCTAAACATGATTGGTGTATGTTATGGGGGGGTAAAAGGAAGAAAGAGAAATGTGAGCTTGCATGAGTAAGAAGCATGAGGTGGATGATTGTCCGTGTGTAGTTGATGTGTGCTCAAAGAGAGATGCTTGTAGGAAGTGGTGCATGGTGGATTTGTGCACAAAACTTCATAAAATTAGTCACAAATTGCATAAACCAACTTCCTATAACAAAATGTAAAGAGCCTTAGAGAAGTTAGATGATTTTTAAGATGACTTGGAGAATGCATATAAATGGCTAGATGATCATAAAGGGGATAGGCGAAAATCATGTTCTAGCAGAAAGAAGGTTTTCAAGTTGCAAAAAGCATGTGAGAAGCTGAGGGATACATATGAGAATGAGTTTGAAGGGGATTTGAGTGATGATGACGATGATGGATGGAGGATGGATCCCGTAATCCACCAAGTAGGGATACCAAACATGGAGGAGAAGGAGGTGCAAAAGGAGGTTGGCAAAAAGATCCTAGAAGAGCCCCTAGATACCCCTAACCTACCACTAGAGTATACCCATGGAGTGGAAGAGGAAGAACCATTGCTTAAATTTATGTTGTTTGCATATGGAAAATGTTGTTACCCTATTTGTGGGGAGAAGCATGTCATACATAACCATGATGTTATTCAAAGAACACTTGAAGCGGTGGATAGTGAGATGAATGCATTGGAGAAATTGATGGAAATTAAGTTTTTTGAAATCAGATTTGCTCAGGAGGAATTTCTGAAAAACATATCAGTTCAAGAGGAGTTTGCACCAAAAAAGATCACCTACATGTGAAAATGTTTCCAAAAGGTGTTTGGTGCCTAGATTACAAGAACCTGATTTTCAGAGTCAGATTCTCATGTTTCAGAGGCTAATTCTGCTAATGTTTACTTCATGCTCTTGGAGAATGGACATACTTATTTAGTTTTGGTTTCATAAATTCATTGTCTATGAGCTCTCATGTGATATAATCCCTTGGGGAATGTTTGGGTGATGTTTAGTTTCTCTCTATGATGTATTTTGTGTACCTTGGTTTAAGTACCAGGCACTACACTTTGCTTCATATGAAGATCCTAGCATTGAGTTTGTCATAGTGCTGTATGGTGTATTTGTATATCTTGGATTAGGTTCCAGGCACTATACTTTATGAGCAGTATGTGAGCAATATGTGAGCAGTATGTGAGCAGTATGTAGTTATCATCTTTGTGAGCATTATGTAGTTATCCAATATAGCCCATTCTAGACTGTTGATTAGAATCCATGCTTCTCGTATCAACATCAACTTATGAGGGCATTTGTTGAGGTAAGAATTTAGTTGACACTCATATTGAGAAAAATCCTTAGACACAAAGCATGCAACCCCATGTAAGCCTTTACTGACACTCATATTGAGAAAAATCCTTAGACGCCAAGCATGCACCATTATGTGCATAATTCTCTTTCCCCATGGAACCCTATAGCCTCTCACACATGCTACTCACTGCATGATCACTGTATACCATACACTTGATAGCCACATGCTACTTGTGATAGCTCACTTGACCCTTTCCATTACCATATGTGGTGCATATCCCCCTCCCCCCCCCCAAAAAAAAAAAAGTGACACAATCAAAGAGAAGGGATCAAGGGGTTGGGATGGGCCCACATCCAATCGCAGATTTGGAGACAAAAATTTCACCAAGTTGGAGGATTAACCTTAACCATTTCCACTATCATACATTCATGAGAATGTTTGGTCTGTAGAAAATAAAAACTTCTATCCGCCCTTCCCCCGTTACAAGCAATCCAATATCACATCTTGAAGATCTCTTTCCAATCGTTGATCCTTTAAGTCATCCCCCCCTTCCTTTTGATCGTCGATAAATTTTGATCCCCCCCTCTCCCCCCCCCCAAAAAAAAAGAAAAAAGTCTACTTCGTTTTGCCAATTTGGTGTGTTGAAATCTAAGTGTGTTTTGCTTTTATGGGTGTCGTGCATGTGCTTGTATGGGTTATCAAAATACATTTATCAAAAATGATTTACAGGCATTGTACAAGCTAAAACAAAGCCAGAAACTAATTACCCTCAAATAGCCAAAAAACCCAATAGTAATCAGTATGATTTTCGTACTACAAGCTATCTTCAATTGCCTAATTGTGCAATCATAGAAAAAGTATCAAAGAAGAAAAAAAACAGGTACCGTCAGTTCGTAACTGTACATTCTAGCAGAAAAAACCGTTAATGTATGTCATTAAGGTATCAAGATGAGTACCGACTTGAGATGGTAGCTCAACAACTTCCGTAGCTGCTTAGTATCAAAAAGCCCTCACACCTCTCCTTGAAATACACACATATAGGAAATAAACCTATAGACTAAGTGAGGGGCCAGAGCACCTTGTTGACTGGATATTATATGTTCAGTCTGAATATTGTTGGGTTTGAAATTGGGATGCTGCTCTGAATATTGCTGACTTTGAACATTGCTGACTCTGAATATTACTGAGTCTGATATTTGGCCAGTCAGATGTTATTCAAAGAACACTTGAAGCGGTGGATAGTGAGATGAATGCATTGGAGAAATTGATGGAAATTAAGTTTTTTGAAATCAGATATGCTCAGGAGGAATTTCTAAAAAACATATCAGTTCAAGAGGAGTTTGCACCAAAAAAGATCACCTACATGTGAAAATGTTTCCAAAAGGTGTTTGGTGCCTAGATTACAAGAACCTGATTTTCAGAGTCAGATTCTCATGTTTCAGAGGCTAATTCTGCTAATGTTTAATTCATGCTCTTGGAGAATGGACATACTTATTTAGTTTTGGTTTCATAAGTTCATTTTCTATGAGCTCTCATGTGATATAATCCCTTGGGGAATGTTTGGGTGATGTTTAGTTTCTCTCTATGATGTATTTTCTGTACCTTGGTTTAAGTACCAGGCACTACACTTTGCTCCATATGAAGATCCTAGCATTGAGTTTGTCATAGTGCTGTATGGTGTATTTGTATATCTTGGATTAGGTTCCAAGCACTATACTTTATGAGCAGTATGTGAGCAATATGTGAGCAGTATGTAGTTAACCAATGTAGCCCATTCTAGACTGTTGCTTAGAATCCATGCTTCTCGTATCAACATCAACTTATGAGGGCATTTGTTGAGGTAAGAATTTAGTTGACACTCATATTGAGAAAAATCCTTAGACACAAAGCATGCAACCCCAGGTAAGCCTTTACTGACACTCATATTGAGAAAAATCCTTAGACACCAAGCATGCACCATTATGTGCATAATTCTCTTTCCCCATGGAACCCTATAGCCTCTCACACATGCTACTCACTGCATGATCACTGTATACCATACACTTGATAGCCACATGCTACTTGTGATAGCTCACTTGACCCTTTCCATTACCATATGTGGTGCATATCTATCCACTCATTGATTCCATTCCTCGAATTTGAGTATATATAATGGCACTACCCAAAGCTTGTAATAACTCTCACTTTCTATGATCAATCAAGCAAGTTAGCATATCTACATTGTTTATTCAGATCTTTCTAATCTACCTATGATCTAATGCTATTGCATTATCACAACACACCCACTTCCTATCATTTCATATGTGTGTGCATGTGTGTGTGTGTGTGTGTGTGTAATTTATATGTATGTATATGTGTATTTGTATGTGTATGTGTATGTGTTTGTGTTTGTGTATGTGTATGTGTATGTGTATGTGTATGTGTTTGTGTTTGTGTTTGTGTATGTGTATGTGTATGTGTATGTGTATGTGTATGTGTATGTGTATGTGTATGTGTATGTGTATGTGTATGTGTATGTGTATGTGTGTTTGTGTTTGTGTATTTAAGTGTGAATGTGTGTGTGCATAAGTATGTGAGTATATTGTTTGTAATCTTGGAAGCACACAGAGAGAGAGAGAGAGAGAGAGAGAGAGAGAGAGAGAGAGGTGGGACACACACACACACACACACACACAAAGTGTGTGTGTGTGACAATCTTGGTTATGAAAGCCACAGCCACACACTACAATACGTCGCACAAAAATCAACGCAGATATTGATGGGCCAAAGTTTGTTTTAAAAATAAAAACCCTAGTATAGCGTTGGTATAAGCATTGGCATCATATCATCAAAATATGCATCAATACGTGAAAACCAACGAAATAGGCACCGAAATACACGTCGATAGAAACACTGAAATAAGCGCCAAAAATTAAAGGCGACATATTGAAGATAGGCAGAAGGACATGAAGAATTTTTTACCATAAATAAAACATGATTTCATAACCGTAAGTATAACCATAACGTGATTTCCAAACCATATTTGCAAAACCGTAAACATAATTTGCTTGTCATACCATAACCATAGCATGATTGCTATATGCAATAACCATAACATAATTTCCAAACCATATTTGCAAAACCATGACCATAACCTGCTTGTCATGCCATAACCATAACATGGTTGCCATACCATCATTGCAAAACCATAACCATAACTTGATTTCCAAACCATAACCATAACCTGCTTGTCATATCTTAACCATAACAGCCATACCATCATTGCAAAACCATAACCATAACGTGATTGCCAAACCATAAGCATAACATGATTGCCATTCCGTCACAGAAAAACCATAACCATAACCTGATTGCCAAACCATAACCATAGCATGTTTTCCATACCATGATTGCCATACGATAATTGCAAAACCATAACCATAACATGATTGCCATACCATAATCATAATCCTACACAGAATAAAAATCCATAAACATAAGCATGAAACAATACATGTATACAATGAATGAGCAAAACAGTATTAAGAAGACCACAGCTACAAAAAAAAAAATATGTGGAGGATGTCACCCTCATGGTAATGCCTCCCAATCAAAGGCATCTCCCTCATCCTGCAGCTGGGTCAAAAGAAAACAAGTCCATGCTTGTACCCATACTTCTCCTCTCAAAGTGTCAGAGGATGCTTCACGAAAACTCTTTGCAAATAAACAATTAACCATAAGATAAATCTTCAAATAACATATACATATTTGACAATTTAAATCATACATGTAATACTTACAAACTCATGCCAAAGTGTGTCCTAGTCCCCACTTCCCAGATGTGACGCTCCATCGGACTCCAAACGTGCTTTGGCTGCATCTCTCTGCTACTCAAATCTCTGAGGATTGTCCTGTGTCTCTCCTGCATTCCCCGCCCACTCCTCTCTATCCAACCATGCCAGCTTTGAATTGTCAGCCTTGTACCTATCTCTTGCCTCTGACCAACGGTAGGACATTGTGGCAATCACTACGCTCAAGATCGAGTCATTCAAGACTAGATCATACCCCTCTACCGGCTTGTACTCTCTGTAAATAGCCTCGATGATGTAATTCTTTATTTCATCATCTTGATCATCCCAAAGCTCCATCACAGAGTGGCGTAAATTAACCTTTAAAGATCTACCAAATCCTCTGTCGCATGGCCTTCCCGACCCTATTTTCCACAATAGCCCCATCCCTGGTCTTGTACACCTTGCTAGGGTCATGCTCGTGTGATCCCCAAGGTGTGTGTGGTGTGCCAATTGGTGAAATATGTACTGAAGAGAGTGGTGGATACTCTCTGGTGGTGTGGACACATCCATAGAACCGCTACCAGAACAACCACCACCTCCAGAACAAAGCCTACCTCGTGGCGAAGAAGAAACAACCATCGGTGTAGGGGGCACACTCGACTGAGGTGTAGGACCAGTTAGTGTAGAGGCACACTAGTCCTAGGCATAGGGGAGGCCATAGTAGGTCTACAGAAACCATCTCCCCAAACGTTCTGTGCATAAGCAACCTACTCTGTTGTGAACTATGACAAAAAGGAGCCCATCTACTCCGGTGGCATGCCGATCAGAGTGACAGAAAAACTAAAACTAGGAGAGTATGTCTTGTCTTCATCGACCATGGCTACATATACACAAATAACAGAGATACAATATGCTAGTTCACAAAAGAAAATCTTAAGAAATGCAAATAATAGAAAAAAAAATCTGCAACACAACTCATTATATCTATCCAGTGTTGTTGATTAAATAAAAGAGTTCCTATCAAAAATTAGAGTCAATCTCTCATCTTCTATGAGAGCTGATGCACCGAAGATGTCTATCTCAATCTGTACTTTTGCATCTTTGTCATCAAAGTTTACTTCTTCGTCGCTCTCTGCCTCAACTTGCGTATTTGAAAACTCATTTCTAGGGGCAGGCATTTGCTCACCACTGACCTTCAGCTCAAAATTCTCACTTACATATGCCGTCAGCCATGCACTTTGTTCATGAAGCTCTTTGACCTCAACTTCCAAACCTTCACAGGCTTGCTTGCTCCGTGGAGCAACTTGAATAACGTAGAGCTAGCGCGGTTTAGATATATCTTTTTCATCATTTTCTCTCTATAATGGATCTATTGTGAGGACAGCTTGTTCACAATGATGTGGAAGTACAAATGTATCCCGCGCATTTGTTCACACCTACCTAGAGTTCACTTGAATCAGTCCACTCTTATCTCTACACACATTTGCATTAGGGCAGCTGGTAATGACATCAAAGATAAAAATATGAAACTTCCTAAAGTTGATCTTCAAGATATCTTGGATGTAGCCAAAGTATTCAAGTTGGCTACTCTTTGTGTTCTCATCTCTGGCACTACCCCGAATTTCTTGTATGAAGCTTGCTTTAACACCATTGTCAAAGGTGACCCTTTGTTCATCTATCCGTTGTAGTCTAGAGTGTCTCCCATGCAATCACAAAACTCCATATTTGTGATAGTGCAGCCACATATATGAAACGAGCTTAAAGTTACTAAACTAATGTGATCATGTGGACCTACAAAAGGAAGTTGTGAAAATAATTACATGCCAATAGCAACTCCTTCACATCTCCTCTTTCTCTTCAGTAATCAACACTCCGTTCCTCTTTGCCTCTGAGATTGTCACATCTACCCACTACCCAGTAGAAGGTCAAGCAATTTCTGAAATAATATATGGAAAAGGAAGGTTTCTAGTGGCACGATTATTCTTGAATTGCAAGTGATCTGTCAAGCATTGTTGTTTTTCCCCTTTGTACCTCTCTAGTCACTTTTGCATGACGTCTGAGTTAAGAAGAAAAAATCTCATAACCTTTTCTCGCATTGTGATATCCATATTCCTAATGATGCCTTGTACCTGCGGCTCATCCCCTGTCACCTTGACGTTGACCTCAGTAGTCCACATTTGGGTATCTCTAGATCAATTGAGCCCAAAAATTCACTAATGAGAACAAGAGACTCTTGTACAAGCAATCCTTCGGCCATGCTACCCTCGGGGCAAGCCCTTTGATGAACGAACCCCTTTAAAGTCTTCATGAATCTCTCCAAGAAGAACATCCACCTGCTATGGACTACCCCAACAATTGCAACTTCACCGACCAGATGCATAAGTAGATGCATTTGGATGGTAAGAATGTTTGTTGTAAAGTACTTCTCCACCATACACATTGCCTCAATAGCATTTAAAAATGCTACATCTATGCTGTCTTTTCTTATCTCTTTTGAACTAATCCAATGTACCAACTCACTGCTTTTATAGATTGTTCTTCTAATGTCATCTGTTAGACAATCCTTTATGAAAATTGGTAAGATAAATTGCAAGAATTTATACCAATTGTGGAACTTAAGACCACTAAGGTTTTCATCTCTAGTAAAAGTCGTTTTCAAATATCCCATGCACCCAGTGGGAGTCTTGGGAGTCTTAAATGAAGATATAGTCTTCTTCACTTGTTTCTCTTTTGCACGACTCAAAACCCATGGACCTTTTGGTATAGCAAACTTTCCATTCGGTTTATGTTGAGGCCACATCTCGGGCATTTGACCCATAGCCTGTAGGTCATCTCTTTGGGCCTTGCTCTCCCTTTTTCCAGTGATGATTTTTCATAAGATCTTGCCCACATTCTTGAAAATGTGCATTGGGTTGAGCAGATGATTAATCAAAAGGTCACTCCAATACGAGAGCTAGTTCATGGAAAATAGAAAGCTTTTCATGCACGGTGGCTTGAAATCTCCCCTCTCTAACCACATGTCTTTCCAATTTCTCGCTTTCAACGGATGCATGTCAAATTTGCATATGTTTGTTCCATGTAGCTCATGTTCTTCAAGAAAAAATCTACCATGCTCCTTGTAAATTGTCTTTCTCAAATGATAAGAGCAATAGTAGCCAAGTCGAGGACCACATTTTGGACATGCATGATTTTTGGAGTAACTCAAGTCTGGAAAATCATAAAATTAAAATAAAAGCAAATTGGTATATCTAGGAATAGCATATACATGAGAGTTTTGAAGATACTTACCTGAACACTCGCCGAAGCCTCGCCAATCGTGCATAGTCCACATGGGAATGCCTTGTACATGTACATTTTTTCGTCCGATTGCTTCGGACATGTCAACCACATCAATCCCTCTCCACAAGATTTGGAGATCTTCTATAAGTGGTGCCAGATAGATGTCCATGCTCTTTGCTTTGTACTTTCCTAGGACAATCAATGACAACAACAGATGGCCCTTCTTCATAGCCAGGCATGGTGGAATATTCTAATTAACTAATCAAACAAGCCACGTGCTCCATGAAAAACTCTATAATCCAAATGGGTTTACTCCATCCATTGCCAGACCAAAATGGATACATCAAGGCTCACCCTTAAATGTAGGCCATCTTTCCTTTGTGTACTTCCATACATGCACGAGAGTCAGTAGATACCCGCATCACATCATCTGTCGATATATTATTTAAGTGCCATGTCATCAAAGTAGCTATAGACTTGCACCTGAACATGTTCTTTATTCTTGGAATGATAGGAAAGTGTCAACGGATCTTTGCAAGGACAAATTTTTCTTTTGTGTCCTCTCTAGACTTGTTTGATCCACAATTGGGACATTGTTCCAAATTTGCATACTCATTGCAAAAGAGTATACAATCATTGGGACATGCATGAATTGTGTAATAATCCAAGTCCAAGCTAGTAAGAAGTTTTTTAGTGGCTAGACGAGTATGGACATGTGATTGCCTTCCAGCAAGACTTTCTTGTTGAGCAACCTATCATAACATCAACAAGTGAACACAAAGATCATATTATGGAACTATAAATTGGACGTTGGCATGCTTAGGATATAATATATTTACCTGCAAATCTTTGTAATGAAGGCATCAAACCACCCGTACATAGACTGTAGATTCACCATTGCCAAAGCGGTACGGAGAACTTAGATTTTTGCACCATTATAAAGTGGCATACATGCAAGAGTCTACATCATCTTGCCCTCTTTATCGTTGCTATCATGTCGTCGATATGGACGGGATGGCTGTGGTTGGTTTGCAGTGCTTCCTTGAATGTCGTCACCTTCTAGGTTTTTTCAATGATGGGATCCATGTCAAAGAACGTGTCTAAGTACATTTGCTCCATCTCAACTTCTTGAAATGTGGAATCGGGTATTTGTGGGATGGACTCCGTCCATAGCTATTTGTGTCTTCTTTGGGATGAAATTGAAGCAATATCTACTTGCAAGGGTTGATCTACTACCTTTGGACCATGAGATAAGTAATGCAGATCTTGTAGTTGCTCTATGGAAAAGAGACCATTATTACGTATGTGATGATCACTATTTTTTTGTTTTCGAAAGATCCGATGCTTGAAACGTGCACAAGGACGCGCCATCCTATCGTCTATACTTTGTCTACGAATGATACAACAAATGAACAAATCACTCTTGTTATAAGTACACACCAGTAACTACATGATAACCTCATATTCACTAGCCATGCCCAATCCCCGTATACCTCAATCTAGAGGTGCATGGAGATCAGGACCACCAGATAATAATCTTGTCTTTATTGGTCAATGCCTTAGGGTTCGACATAAGTCTGTTTTTAAAGTCTTTTTGCATTTTTGAAATTTGTTTGTGTTTTTGAAGTCTATGTGTGCTATTGAAGTCTGTTTGTGCTATTTTACTTCGTTTTTCGTAGTAGTCAGTTTGTGTTTTTGAAGTACACAAGTCGTTTATGAAGGCCGTTGAGTTTTTTTAAGCCCGTTTGCAGTTTTTATACCATTTGTTGCTACCTCTAACAACCTCACATTCTCTAGCCATGCTTGATCTTTGGACATTTCGATCTAAAGACGCACGGAGATCAGGACCACCGGGTAATTATCTCGTCTTTATTAGTCAATGCCTATATTTTAGGGTTGGACATAAGTCTGTTTTTGAATTGTTTGCATTTTTGAAGTCTATATGCGCTATTGAAGTCCGGCCGTCTACGTTAAAACACAACCAGAAGATGGAGGCTGTAAATTGAAAGCTACTTCTTCCTACTATAAAAAAAAAGGATAAAAAGTTTACAAACCACAACTAGGGAAATACAATAGACCATTGAAATCTAGATATAGCACTACTAACAATGATCCTCTTGTTTGCTATGTAACATTTAATGGCCCAGTAACTTGTGTGTAGTGGAAAATAGCATGAACATAGTGAGCATTTCATAAGAATGGATTCCTAATGAGATTAACAAGAGTGCTTGGGTGGAGAGAGCAACAAAAAGCATAACATCTCTTGGTTGACCCCTCTTGCTATTTGCTCTTGCTCGCATCCTATTGGACCTCCCGAGGCTTAGCCAATGGTAATTAAGCATCATAAGTGATAGCCTTCTGACATGTGTCCCCCTTTCCCCTTTTGTGAGAGTTTTAGGTAATTATTTAATTCAACTAAACTCTCATTGGACCCCTTTGCCTCCTGGCCAATAGGAATTAGTCAAGCCATTGGGCTGCTGAATGCTCATTGGTCCCCTTGGGAGACTGTCCAATAGTCTTCTAGAGAGCTTAATTCTTATTGGTTATTTTATTAAGTGTTTTTAAAATAATTAAACTAGATTTACTCTAGCCTAATTCTCATTGCTCCACCTCCAAGGCCATCGAATAGGATTTTTAATACACCTTGTGGGCATCTGGGCTAGGGAGCTGTTGACATGTGTCCCTCATTCCCTTTGTGTAAAGGGAGCTTGTGTGTGTGTGTGCGTGTGAATTTCTCTCTCATCCCCTACTTGCAAGGCTCGTCCCCTCCTATGTAGGGATTGCTAAAGACTTTTTGGACACACATAAAGCATCCAATTCCCTCAATGTTTGACCTTTGGACACAACCTTTAAATTTTGGAACCTTAGCATTTTGGAAGTCTTAATGGGTTGAACCTTAGGGTCTTTTAAGCCCATTGTTGCACATGGCTCTTTTATAGATGGCCCCCCCTTTGGATCCCTATTTTCCCGATTAAAGGAGTGACTGAAGCTTCTTGCCCCTTGAAAGCACTGTTCGCGGGTAGGACATCTCCCATCTCATAGGCTTGTATGCCTAGCTTGGTGGCCAACTCTATAGATATAAAATTGTAAGTAAAACCGGGGTCAAAGAGAATAAAAGCATCATGTTCTCTTACCTTTCTCCTAGCATGGCATAGAGGAGATCCTTTGTAGTGAGTTTCCATTAGGAGGAAAGTTGGCCTCAATTTTGGGCCCTGTAAGAAACGCCAATTGAGCATAGAGAGAGGTAATCTTGCAAAATATGAAAGTATACGTAGTTTTTTAGAATTCTATTTTGCATAGTACACACTTGAAATTTTGCTCGATCACTTGAATGCATGCTCGTACATAATGCTTTTTGAACTTAAGTGTGCACAAAAATCTATGTTCCTAAATCTTAATGAGTGATGTGATGTACAATGAGATAAAACACGTCACAAAGATGTTTTCAAAATACAAAAAGAATACCAAGAATGCATCCGAAACGTCAAAAAACCTTCGGATAGCACTTTAGAATGTTGAAATCCGACGTCTCTAGCTCAAGATTTTGCATTTTTAAGCCTCGGGGTCTCATGAGGTCAGAACCAAGTGAGTAGAGGCCCCAGGGACCCCTCAGGGGCCTCTATTCGCTTGGTTCTGACTTCTTCTTAGTCTTTAATAGTACCTATCAATCATTATCAAGTACGATCCATTCAAATTTAAATTGCAAGTAGCTCATGAAAAGGTGATTGATGCGTGTGTGAGTTGCACACATACAAGCACCAAACTTTATAGGATAGCAACAGCACGTCATAAAAAGACGTTCGGTGCTTGTGCAAGATGTCACTATCAAGAACCTTTTTTTTCTAGTGAGAGGGATAATTTCACCCAAAAGGTTTTCATGGACATTTTCAAAAATAAGAACAAAGGCTTTTCAACGTAACGTTAGCCTTCTTCCTATTGGCTAAGGAGCATTCTCTCACTAGAGCTAAAAGGCCCGAAAATGAGTCCAACTTTCTCCTAATGCTCCTCTTGGATTTCGACCAAGGTAGCTTTAGGAGGATCATGGCGGTTGTTCTTTTGGGGACAAGCGTGGTATGTACGCCCTTGTTCGCCGCACTTGAAACACCAGTTATCCTTGCGATAATGCTCAAGATCTTCAGGAGAGAGTTTATTTTTGCCTTTATAAACTCCCTTTTCTTTAGCTTTGTTGACGTTACCTTTAGGAGACTTTTGGACAGTTTCCTTCCCCTTAGGCTCATTGGAACCCTTGTTTTCAGGGGTCGTAGAATTTCTCTTATCCCCTATTTGGAAATTGATTCGAGAGGCCACCATAGTATGATGTATTACCGCCGATATGGTGCGTGGCCTTTGGGAGTTGACATACTCCACCATTTCTTCGGTTAAGCCCGCACAAAATTGCTACTTTTCCTCTCCAAAAGCCAACTTTTTCAAGATAGTGGCTTTGAGTTGTAGGTCCCAAAACTTGTCTACATATTTGTGGATGGATTCATAGGGAGAGAGCTTCAAGCTTCACCATTCGGTGAGTACTTTGTCTTTGGCATTGGTGGCCAAAAACTGTTTCATAGTGGAAGCTCTTAAAGCTTTCCATGTTCGTGGAGCTTCACCGTTGGCCCGTAGGCTAGACCACCATTGTCTGGTGGACTTTTGAAAGTGCATAGCTACATGGTGTAGCTTAGAGAACTCCGTGAAGCCCTCATCTCCGAACGCTACATCAAATTGTTGGATAAAGGCCAAGACTTTGTCCGTAGCACCAAAAGTGCCATCATAGGTAAGGAAAGAGATGCTCTTCCCTCCCTCTTTGAACTTCTTGAGCTTGGATGACCTCTTCCATGCGGCATAGGATTTCCTATAGCCTCTTCTTTTTGATGGTTCAAAGGTTGAACCATCACTTTCTTCAGAAGATGAAGAATTTGAGGAAGATGGAGAAGAGGGTGACCTCTTTCTCGCCTTTTTCTTGCCTTGATCTTCGTTGTCTTGACCATCACTTTCATAGGAGGAAGAGGATGAACAAGATGGAGAAGAGGGTTTCCTCTTTCTCGCCTTTTTCTTCTCTTGCTTTTTTTCATCCCTCTTCGAAGTATGGTGTGGAGAAGTATGCGATGGTCTTCTCCGTTTTGGAGGTGATGGAGAGCGTTTAGCCCGCCGTCTTCGTGGAGCCATCTCCATCGAGGTGGCAGGAGACTCACTTCTTTCTCGTTCCTTCGGTGGAGGCTCTTGAATTCTCCTTTGAGAAGGAGATACATCATCAACGAGAAAATTTCTGAGCCCTTCATAGCGATCCTCTTCTTCTTCCCGAATCGGAGAGAGACCTCTTTTGGAAGTCTCACAAGGAGGCTTCCTAGGTGTTCTCACATCATGGTGGGGAGCTTGGAGAATCCCATGAGCACAAAGTTGCCGTTGCACTTCACTTTGGAGGGATGGATTACCCATGGCTTGTTGAAGCCTAGAAACAAGATCGTTAACAAGCATCGGGACATCATTAGTAGCTTGCACATTAGCAAAATCAAAGTTATCAACATTAATTTAACTCTCTTTTCCTATTGTCAGCCATTCTAACAACTTTTAGGTGTAAACTTCTTAGATGTACTTTGGCACTTCAAGCCCTAGTTGCTGCTCCTCTTTACCCCTTTAGAAAAAGCACTCAAGCTATTGTACCCGTGGCTCGAATACCATTAATTGCAAGGAATAGAAGAGAGGGTTGTTCAACACCAAAACAGCACCGCCTCCTGTCAAGCTTCTAATAGCTCAATAGTGGTTAAGCCGTAGGCAAGTCCCGTAGGACTCCACTATTAAGACCATAGCTCTCGACGGTGATGCCCCGTTAACTGCACAAAGGCAGGCGCATTGCAAGGCTGAAAAATCCCTATTCTACTTACTCACATGCAATTAATAGTACCAACCATTTATAGCTAGCTTGAGGACCTCCCTTCTTGAGAAAAAAAAGAGAAACCTTGTCCTCTGATACCAATGTAACATTAATGGCCTAGTGACTTGTGTGTAGCGGAAAATAACATGAACATAGTGAGCATTTCATTAGAATAGCTTCCTCATGAGATTAACAAGAGTGCTTGGGTGGAGAGAGCAACAAAAAGCATAACACGTAGTTAGATAGCATGAACAATACTTCAAAAGAGAGAGAAATTAAGAAATTGGCAGCAGTTGAGGACCAGATTTGCATGGAGCCGCGGTCCCCCCTCCAAAAGGTTTTGTATTATGGTTTCTCCCATCATGAGAGACATTTTACAATACAATTTCTTGTGTTCCTTCAATACTAGCTAGTGCAATGAAGATGGAAACTTCATGCAGTACGCAAAACACTTATCAAACATAACATCAATTCCCTCGTAGTCTCAGACCCAAGACTTCACACACCTTCGAAGATGGTGAGAGCTAGCGGGATATGAGAGTAGATTGACAGGAAGAAGGAGTATTCTTACGAGAAATATGTACATCTCCTCACATAATCACTCATATTAGCATAGCTTAGCTTAGTAATTAGCATGGTAGAGGAGATGAGCATGCATTGAAGCTTGGCTCTTGGTTGGATTTGCATCACAAAGCCAAGAGTTGTTGGTGTAGGCCTCCCTTCTCACAAGCTTGGAGTAGGTGATAAGCTTTCCATTAAAGCTTGAGAAGGAGAGAGAGTTTTGTTTACTTCACACATGAGGTAGTGTGAGTGTGTAGGTGATAATGTCTTTGAAAAACCAGTCCCCCTCTCTCTCTTGGTCGACCCCTCTTGCTATTTGCTCTTGCTAGCATCCTATTGGACCTCTCAGGCTTAGCCAATGGTAATTAAGTAGCATAAGTGATAGCCTTCTGACATGTGCCCCCTTTCCCCTTTTGTGGGAGCATTAGGTAATTATTTAATTCAACTCAACTCTCATTGGACCCCTTTGCCTCCTGGCCAATAAGAATCAGGCAAGCCATTGGGCTGTTGAATGCTCATTAGTCCCCTTGGGAGATTGTCCAATAGTCTTCTAGAGAGCTTAATTCTTATTGGTTCTTTCATTAAGTGTTTTTAAATTAATTAAACTAGATTTACTCTAGCCTAATTCTCATTGGTCCACCTCCAAGGCCATCCAATAGGAATTGAATACACCTTGTGGGCATCTGGGCTAGGGAGCTAACATGTGTCCCTCATTCCCTTTGTGTAAAGGGAGCTTGTGTGTGTGTGTGTGTGTGTGTGTGTGTGTGTGTGTGTGTGTGTGTGTGTGTGTGTGTGTGTGACTTTCTCTCTCATCCCCTACTTGCAAGGCTCGGCCCCTCCTATGTAGGGATTGCTAAAGACTTTTGGGACACACACAAAGCATCCAATTCCCCCAACGTTTGACCTTTGGACACAACCTTTGAATTTTGGAACCTTAGCATTTTGGAAGTCTTAATGGGTTGAACCTTAGGGTCTTTTAAGCCCATTGTTGAATATGGCTCTTTTACAGATGGCCCCCCCTTTGGATCCCTATTGTGGTGGGTCTCCTAGCTTAACCAATATTCTAGCTTTTTCTCCCCTGGCACTTCCCCATATTAAATGATCAATTTAACATGAGAAAATCAATTAATTAGGAGAGTTAGATATTGATTATTATGACATGCTACCTCATACCAATGATAAATGTAAGAAAACTCATCCAAGCAGGACCTTGCATGTTATCTCAAATGTGGCATTTCACTTAGCCCCATAGGTCATACGTCACTTTCAAGGAAGATCATATCATATCTCTCTCTCTCTCTCTCTCTCTCTCTCTCTCTCTCTCTCTCTCCCTCCCTCTCCCCCCTAAAACACACACACAGTACACACATATTAAGGTCTTTGAAAATTATTATTTAGAGTCTAGGTACATGGTTACATAGACCTTTGAAAATTATTATTTAGAGTCTAGGTACATGGTTACATAGACCTGCGTTATAGCCTAAATTGATCATTTATTTAAAAAGTGAACGTGGTGAGTGATCAATGAATACCACCACCTGGGCCTATTTTCCTTGGTCCTAATATTTGGACTTCTTGTGTTTTTGTGCTCGAGTCTTCCTCCTCATTCATGCCATTTTGACTCTCTTCATTTGTTTCCTCACTGCTCTCATCATTCTCTGTACCACCATTATGGCTTTGGCTCTCTTCGTTCTTATCATTTTCGCTTTGTCCATTTTTGTTTCTACTCTCATTTTGGTGATCGTAGCTCTCCTCATTCTTATCATTATGGCCTTCTTCATTTCTATAGTCATTGCTCTCCCCACTCTTATCATTGTGACTATCCTCATTTTGGTATTCACGGCTCTCCTCGGCATTATCGTTGTAGGTCCCTTGATATTGGTCATCACTGCTCTTCTCGTTCTTGTCTTCATGGCTCTCTTGATTCCAACTATTGTTGCTCTCCCCATTTTTACTATTATTATCGTTTTCTACATTCTTACTACCATTCTCATTTTCTCCATCGTAGCTCTCCTCATGCTTGTCCTTGTCACTCTCCTCATTCTTTTCATCATTTCTCTCTTCATTCTTGTCATAAGAGCTCTCCTCATTCTTACTATTATAATTATTTTGGTCATCATAGCTGTCCTCATTCTTGTCCTTGTGACTATCCCCATACTCACTGTTATCCTCATTTTGGCCCCCATAGCTCTCCTCATACTCGTCCCTGTGGATTTCTTCATTGTCATCGTCCCGGCTCTCCTCGTTCTTGTTGTTATAGCTCTGCTCATTGCTATCATCGTAGTTCTCTTCACTCTTGTCATTGTGGCACTCTTCATTCTCTTCACTGCAAGATACCGAGGATGACGTGTAACTGGCAGGAGTACTAGCACGATATAACCCAATCATCTAGCTCCAAGTTGTGTTCCCTTCTCCAATCAACATCCTGCAACCAATCATCAACTAGTGTCAGATCTTGCAGCCCCTTGAGCCAGCCACCACGTCGATCTGTCGATTCATACAGCCGCGCGTAAGAGTTCCATGATGACATGGCCATTGTTCCTCGGCTTGGCGTCTCCATAACGTCACAAACTGCAGTCACGACACGGCTCCTTTCCCACACGTCCACGCCCTGCCTAATAGTGCCTGTACGTTATCGTAAAAACGTGGAAAACCTGGCTTCATCCTTCACAACGTTCACGTAGATAACGTGCAAATGTGGTGCTTTTAGCCATGGAATGCCTTAGATACACTAGGGGTAGATAGTTGACCCCGATTCTACCCTTCGTTTTTCCCTGAGGGGATCCAACGGCCACTCGTGATCCATGACACCGGCAAAGGATCTCCCTTCAAGCAACCCTCGTGCGAGATAATGACACCCCCCCTTTCCTCTTTTCGAGGATTGAACCCACAACCTGGGGGATGAGAATCATGCGCCCTAACCACATCACCAACGCACATGTAGACGTCTTCCTCGAGGTTTGATGTGCAAACCTATCACAACGAGGGGGAGTACCCAAGTTCACTTTCGTGGATAAGATATACGACGCCTGCATAATGTCGAGGCCCTAGATTCGTCCATAAGTGACACGGCCCTTTCTCGAGGGATCTACGGTGGATGTTCAATCCACCGTCGATCTCAATCTTTGCATGGAAAAAAAGATGCGTCCCCAGCCGCCCCGCCTCGTGTTCGACCTCACGACCTCCCATTGGACACCCGCGCTCCTTATCCAGTCCGACTGTCACGTTTGCTTGTGATGCATGCGAGTCCAGTGCTATAAAACCCTACCCCCCCCCCCCTCCCCCCTGCTACATGGATCCGACAGCCTGAAGCCCTCCCGCCCTGCTGATCGCATTCCCCGCCGTCGATCCCTCGAGTGACACCCCACGTCACTTATAAACGAGGCCAGGCCCCCCCCTCCACCCCCAAAGTGACACAATCAAAGAGAAGGGATCAAGGGGTTGGGAGGGGTCCACATCCAATCGTAGATTTGGAGACAAAAATTTCACCAAATTGGAGGATTAACTTTGTGCCCTCCTCTTTCCAAGGGTGCTACCTTAACCATTTCCACTATCATACATTCATGAAAATGTTTGGTCTGCAGAAAATAAAAACTTCTATCCCCGCTTCCCCCGTTACAAGCAATCCAATTTCACATCTTGAAGATCTCTATCCAATCGTTGATCCTTTGAGTCAATCCCCCCCCCCTTCCTTTTGATCGTCGATAAATTTTTCCAACCTTTGAAATTGTTGGGGAGAAAAGCGTAGATTGGGAGCAACATTTGACTTCACAACACCCTCACCCCAAGCCATATGCCTTACCCAACACACTAATGTACACGATGGTGCCAACTTGGGTGCTGTTTCGGGCTCCATGCACATGTGTGCGCAAAGTTCACATCATAGATAGTTTACGTGTAGTTCATAGCCAAGTTCAATTTGAGTTCACACATGATCATAAAATAAATTTAAATTTCGTTGTCAACCAAGATTGTTGTGGGTGTGTGACATCAATTCCAACCATAGAGCCCCTCCGAAAGGGAGATGTCGATTTAGTGCCCTGCCCCCCGCCCCCCAAAAAAAAGGAAAACAAAATAGAAAAAAATAAACAAAACAGGCAATCAAACAAAAAAAAACAAACAAACAAAAATCGAGTGGCACCGAGCATAGTTTGAGAAGAATCTACGAGCATGATTAGGTGATGTAAAGTTAGCAATTGAAAGCTATTGAATTAATGTTAGGTGTGAACTATAGGTGAACCATGTGGGATGGACGTATGGTAGGGTGGAATACTATCTAAGGAAAATTTAGCTAAGGCCCATAGATGAAGTCCTCTAATATTGAGTTAGGTCGTGGGTAGCTATAGTGTAAAGGGGCCAATAAGGGTACGGGTACCAGAACAAAGTTGCACCTCCCCCCAATATAGAGCCAAAAAATTGGAATATGATTGGAATCTTGGTGATGTGTCTTTCTTTGATTTGCTGAAAAACTGATTATTATTGGGCCTTGCCTGTCTCTAACACGTGAGAAGCTTCATTTTGCATTGGAGAATGTGATATGCTATGTATTATTCTGCAATTGTAGGTAGATTGCACTCAGATTTTTGGGATGAAATCCTCTCTTCAGCACGCATCTTCTGCCTCTCCTTCGACTCGAATCTGATAACGGGGGAGGGAGCTATGGCCAACGTCTCTTAGCTGGCCCACCACTGGCCCCTTTACCCTATAGCTCTTGAATAAAGTAAAGAGCAATTCCTCCTCACACAAAAAAAACATCATTACCCACTTAGTGGCCATGTCAACTCACTCGTTTGAAATTGAGCACTTGTCCCGTCTGCATGCAGCAAAACTCAACGATCAGTTTTGTGCATGAAGGTCCTTTCCATTCCCCCGACATGCAACTAGAACAAAAGTAGGTATTTTTCCCCCACCCCCCTTTTGCACACGCGCGCACACACACACAGAGTTCTGCATGTGCTCTCAGTATTTTCCCTTGGCAAGATGCCCTACAGTCAAGGCAAGCTCTCTCCATAACCCCCTCCCCCCCCCCCCCCCCAAAAAAAAAAAAAAAGAGTCTACTTCACTTTGGCCATTTGGTGTGTTGGAATCTAAGTGTGTTTTGCTTTTATGGGTGTCGTGCATGTGCTTGTATGGGTTATCAAAATACATTTATAAAAAATGATTTACAGGCGCTAAAACAGCCAAAAAACCCAATAGTAATCAGTATGATTTTCAAACAATTATGTACTACAAGCTATCTTCAATTGCCTAGTTATGCAGTCGTAGAAAAAGTATCAAAGGAGAAAAAAAACAGGTACCGTCAGCTGGTAACTGTACGTTTTAGCATAAAAAACCCTTAATGTATGTCATCAAGGTATCAAGGTGAGTACCGACCTGAGATGGTACCTGAGATATTTGCTGACTCTGATTATTGCTAAGTTTGAATATTGCTACGTCGGATTATTTGTTGAATATTTACTAGGTCGAAATATTGCTAGGCCAGATTTTGGTTCGATCGGATTTTGCTGACTCTAATATTTTATGTCAAGAACATTTTTGGGTTGGACAGTTATAAGCATCAAATGGTACTTGTATTGGAATGAGTTCTAAGTAGTGGAATGCGAGAGAAGATTTAGCCATGGTGTTCTTTGCTTTGTTTGATCTTTCTCTAAGTTCTGTATGCTGACTCTGAAGTTATCTAACTGTGTCTTTTGTTGAGTCTGATCATGGAGTGAGTATCTATTCTCTGTTTCAGAGCATGTGTGAGATAGAGATTCTTGTGTTGTTGAACCCCAACACATTTGGTGATCCCGTTGGGCCACTGAAGGTTTATTTGGTGAACCTACTACCATTATTTGTGTGTTGTGTCTGACATCCTTGTTTTGTTGATTACCTAGTGTAATGGTATGTCTGTTGGGTCTGATTACCTTCTGTGTCAACATTCGAGGTCGGTGTTTGTGTTTCACGAGAGTAATGATGCTATGAAAGAACCTATCCCAAAGGAGAAATTGTTAGACGGAGGAGCAAAAATTCAGGAGCAGCAGATCATGTTTGATTAGAAGCGTTGCTGCATATTCAAAATTTAGATTTTGCTGCTATAAGTGTTGCAGATTCAGGTTGCATAGATTCAGTAAGGTGTTGCAGATTCAGGTTGCACACATTCAATAAGGTGTTGTAGATTCAGGCTGCACAGATTCAGAATGTGCAAAATGGAAAAAATTTGGATGATTAATTTGCAGAGACAAAGTAACAATTTCTTGAAATCAGAGAGAGAAATCTGATGCTGCATCTGATGTTGATAATCAGATCTCTCGAAGCAAACAAACTCAAGAATGGTATCTTTCACTGAAGAGTGTGGATTGCAAGTTCTCTGAGCGGGAGTAATGAGCGAGCCGAGCCGCCTTCCTTTGTGAGTGTGTGGTAGCATCAAACGGCACGCAGATACCCATGAATGGGGAGATCCATAGCGAGGGAGGAGAGGCCGCCTTCACGGTGTAATGAGG
The DNA here is from genome assembly GCF_014529385.1 of Adiantum capillus-veneris. Classification (NCBI taxonomy): domain Eukaryota; kingdom Viridiplantae; phylum Streptophyta; class Polypodiopsida; order Polypodiales; family Pteridaceae; genus Adiantum; species Adiantum capillus-veneris. Next base: position 104,402,116 of record NC_140949.1, on the reverse strand, counting down.
CAGCCTTCACTGGCATGTTAACCTGTCGCGCTTTTTGTGCTAGTTAGCAGTTTCAAGTTAGCACATCTTCGAAAAGTTGGGCGTCCGGTAAATTTTTTACAAATAATATCAAAATTTGTCGGAGGTTGTACATTTGGATTCCTTGTTTCAACTGCTTTCTATTGATATATCATATGTCATAGATCTTGGAGATGTAGCTCAAGTTATTGTACTAGTTAGCATATGTCAAAATTGTGCTAGTTAGCATTGTCCGGGACATGAAAAAGCATGACAGGTTAACATGCTTTCACCCGCCACACCAGGGGAAACATATTTTTACCTCTTAGTTTATTACTCAAGGGCTGGGTCCCATGGTCTTTATAAAGTAATGGCATAATTTGAGCAGTATCACTAAAGTGACCTAGCAAAATCTGTGCTAGATCAAAGTGGGGGGGGGTGGCGTGGTTGGGGGGTGTGGTGTGGAACAAAAAGGGGGGTTTGGGTGGGGATGGTTTGTAATTGATTATAACCAGAATACCTATAGTACCATAGTGTGTGTGTGTGTGTGTGTGTGTGTGTGTGTGTGTGTGTTTGTTTGTTTGTGTATTTAAGTGTGAATGTGTGTGTGCATAAGTATGTGAGTATATTGTGTGTAATCTTGGAAGCACAGAGAGAGAGAGAGAGAGAGAGAGAGACACAGAGAGAGAGGTGGGACACACACACAAAGTGTGTGTGTGTGTGTGTGTGCGTGCGTGCGTGTGTGACAATGTTGGCTATGAAAGCCACAGCCACACACTACAAGGTCGCACAAAAATCAACGCAGATATCGACGGGTCACACTACAAGAGGCTATTCATATTAGCGACGCTCAAAAAAAATTTCCCGGCGTCGCTATGAGCGTCGCAAATTTACAAGTAAATTTGCGACGCTCATAGCGACACCGGCTGGGCTAAAAAAAATAACAGAGAGCACCCAAAAACTCAGATCTCAGATCTGAGTTTTTCGGCGCCCTCAAGCAAGGAGCAGGTAACGCTCTCCCTCTCTCTCTCTGTCTCTCTTTCTTCTCCACACACACACACACACACACACACACGAGGAGAGAAAGGAGAGCCAGGTATGCTCCTTCCCTCTCCTCACTCTCATGTTCCCTTCCCCTCTTTCTCTCTCCCTCTCTCTCTCTCTCTCACACACACACACACATAGTGTTTTTGAGAGAGAGAGAGAGAGAGAGAGAGAGAGAGAGAGAGAGAGAGAGAGAAAGAGTACAAACATAAACAAAAACGCACACACACATACATAAACAAAGAATGCACACACACATTGAGAGAGAAAAAGAGAGAGAGAGAGCATGCATAAACAAAAAACGCACACATTGAGAGAGGAAAAGAGAGAGAGCACATGCATAAACAAAAAACGCACACATTGAGAGAGGAAAAGAGAGAGAAAACATGCATAAACAAAAAAACGCACACATTGAGAGAGAAAGAGAGAGAAACTAATTTAACGTCATAGGAAACTAATTAAAATTAAAAGACCTAAAGATCTAGCCGACGAGGAGTTGAACTCAAGACCTATTATTCAAGAGGGAAATGGCATAACCAATCTATCATACTTAGCATGGGTGATAGAAAGGTTATACCATTTATCTCTTTTTATTGGCACACACATCCACACACGCGCACACACACAAGAAGAAGAGAGTTATAACGTCGTAGGAAACTATCCTAAAAGACGTTAAAGATTAGGTTACATGTAGACTTACGTTAAATTAGATTTAGGTTTATTTAAGTTAAATTAGATTAGATTTAGGTTTATTTTTAGTTAGATTTACGTTTATTTACGCTAGATTTAGATTTATGTTATATTAAATTAGATTTAGGTCTCCATAGACTGCGATGCCTGCATGAAGCGGGTGAAGAAAGCCCTCAATGGAATATAGGGTATTGCTGCCTTCACTCATGGTGGGATCCGTCGATCCAAAAGTACTGGTGAAATGTCTTCAGAAGATAGGGAAGAAGGTGGATCTTCAGGGCGGCAAGAGTCACTACATCCCCGACAATGACCATCTAGACAACCTCTAGTCATTCAACAGCAACTTCAAAGTTAGTAACAAGAGCAAGAACGGTCCAAAGGGCCAATTGCTGTCGTCAGATGTGGATGGAGATGAGGCAGCGTCACCGTCGGAAGTTAACTCTCACATCTTTAGTGATGAGAATGCCAACTCTTGCCGAGTTATGTGAAAAATTATGTGTTAAATCAATTTTAAGGTTCTTATAATCCCTGTTAGTTTAGTTCTTTGTTTTTAATATAACATAGTTTACGTTAGATTTAGATTTATGTTATATTAGATTAGACTTAGGTTTATTTAGGTTTACCCACACACACACACACACACACACACAAGAAGAAGAGAGTTTTAACGTCGTAGGAAACTATCTCAAAAGACGTTAAAGATTAGGTTAGATGTAGACTTACGTTAAATTAGATTTAGGTTTATTTTTAGTTAGATTTACGTTTATTTAGATTTACGCTTATTTACGTTAGATCGAGTCCACGCAAGAATTACTTACGGTTTAGGGTTTAGAGTTAGATGAACAGTGAAAAGATCTACTGTGAAAAGATGTTAAGATGCTATGAAGTGCTACAGCTAGAGAAGAGGCAAAGAGGTTTTGTCCACTACATGCAGTATCATGTAGACGACACGCAGTGAAGCCGACACGCAGTGAAGCCGACACGCCATTGTATAATGGAGCACATATGTCTAGATTGAAAGCACTCCTGGTTCTTCTCAACATGCAGGCAAAGTTTGGATGGAGTGACACTAGCGTCACAGCGCTTTTCAGGTGATCTATTACAATTAGTTTACTTAATAAAACTCTAAATGTATAATGATCTGATAGATTTTTACACGACTGTATTGTATTTTTATGTTGTGTAGATTGCTTAAAGAGCACATACTACCAGCTGACAATGTGATGCCAGATTCCCGAGATGAAGCAAGAAAGATTTTGCGAAACTTGGGGATGGATTACAATTCTATCCACGCTTGTCCTAATGACTGCATTCTTTTCAGAGGGGAATACATAGACATGGAGAAGTGTCCGAAATGTGATTCCGAAAGATATCGAGTAGATCTCCATGAGACAAAAATTCCACAAAAGGTTTTGCGACATTTTCCTCTGCTTCCTCGCATCAAGCATTTCTTCGAATGTAAGTCCATGGCCGCCCTAGCATCATGGCATGAGGAGAATAAATCTTCGGATGGTGTGCTACGAATTCCTGCAGATTGCGCAGCCTGGAAACATATAGATGGAACATGGTCGGATTTTGCCAAGGAAGCTCGAAATTTGCGCTTAGGCCTGGCTATGGATGGCGTAAATCCATTTGGTCAAAGATCAACATCTTACAGTGTATGGCCCGTTGTCATCGTCAACTACAACATTCCCCCGTGGTTGACTACGAAGAAGGGGCACCTATGGCTAAGCTTGATTGTGCCAAGGCGATATAAAGTGGAGAATATGGATGTGTATCTTCGTCCATTATTGGAAGAGCTACAACAATTGTGGATTGGCATAGAGGTGGTGGATATGAGCCGACACACAAGACGACGGAATGCTTTGATCAGAGGCATTCTAATGTGGACCATGCATGACTATCCCGGGCTAACAGAATGCTCAGGTGATCTATTGACACTCCTCACTCAGACACTGTAAATCTTGTTTTTTCCCATAGTTGATCTATTATCATGTGTATACATGCAGGGCTTCAAACAAGCGGATAGAAAGCATGTGTCACATGTGGACCTAGACTGAATGCACGTAGGGCGCCCTCACTGAAGAAGCAAATCTACGAAGGTCATCAAGCGTATCTTCCAGAGAATCATGTGTTACGCGATGGCTTTTTGGGAAGAGAGCCACCAAGGATGTCTGCACAAGCATGGTTAGAGCAGAAGGAGATGTGCGATGACGGATTGCCTCCAGGGATGAAGAGACTATCTCTATGGTACGAGTTACCATACTAGCCCCGACTCATGATCAATCACTTGCTCGATCCAATGCACATATTCAATAATGTGGGTAATCTACTATGGGACCATCTGACCGGCAAGAAAGATACTTTGGGAGCCAGAGTTGACCTTAGAAATGTGGATCGTATGGAGCAATATTGGCCGCAAACAGCGTCTGATGGATCGATAAAACTCCCTAAAGCACCATGGATTTTCACAGGAGCCCAAGAACGCAAACTAAAAGAGACCATTCGATCTTTTCGGACCCCCACTGGCATAATGCACTCGCTCCGAACGTGTTTTACTAAATAAGGAAAGCTTACCGGTTTGAAGTCACACGATTGGCATAAAATGTGTCAGGTCCGTGCATAGTGGAGTTTAATATCATTGCATAAAATGTGGACTTTAATATCATTGCTGCACATACTTTACAGTTTATTTTACCGGTTCGCATTGAGGGATGTTTGTCTCTCGACATCCGTAACACAATCTACAAACTTGCAAAGCTGGTGCAATGGATCTCACAAAAGGAGATCAACGTAGACTCCATACCATTTGCCATACTAAATGCTGCGGAGCTTGTGTGCATGTTTGAGAAACATTTTCCTACTACCATTCTAACCATTCAGGTGCATCTTCTTGTTCACATAGTTGATGAGGTGGAAATAGCTGGCACAGTTCATTCCAGATGGATGTTCTTCTTAGAACGTTTCATGAAAACGCTTAAGGGATATGTGTGTCAAAAGGCACGTCCGGAGGGTAGCATGGCAGAAGGTTGGTTGGTATCAGAGTCCCTAGTGTACATTGGAGAGTGGCTAGACGGATTTGATAAAGCCCAGGACACGCTATGGCGAACCATAGATGATGAGCGCATATTTGGGATTGTCATGTGCAATCTCGGTGTTGAGAAGAAGATGACGGAAGATCTAGAGGCTAAAATCAACCGATTTTGCATGCTTCACAATAAAGTGATGCAAAAGTGGATTTCACAATATGAGGATGCAAAGCAAGAGCGACAAAGGGCACGAATCAAGTGGAGACAGGGAAGACGACCACCGATGCACTATCCGACGGTTCTGGAGAGCCTACCAACATTCATGAGCTTAAGATGGTTGCACAACCAATTGAAAAGCGCACAACAATGCGGTGACGAAGTGACTGAGGAAGAGTGGGAGTACTCTCGGGGTTGCGCGACCAAGGTAAGTTTGCAATGTACGACTAGCTAGTGACTTTATTTCTAAACGTTTGAACGGCCACTCATAATCTTTGTTCGTTGTAGTATAAGTCATACACAACAGCATGGTGTAAAGGTCGACATTTTAGGGTTGAACGGATCGACAAAAAGCGTTTTACTCAAGATTGTGGAATCATGGCAAAATTTGAACAGTCTAGTCGACGACATTCCTCTGATGCAGATCCTGTGGTGGCGGAACTCACTTACTTCGGCACGCTACAAGAGATTTTGAGGATTGATTACAGAGGATTTTTTGTCGACTTGTTCGACGTGCAATGGTTCAAGATAATCATGGAGGGTCGCAACGCTACTGTGCGTAGAGGAGAGTCTGGTTTTCTTGAGGTGGTTTTTACTAAGAAATGGACTGACCTAAGAGACACTTTCGTACTACCTGAGCATTGTGAACAAGTAAGTATGTAAATAGTTAACATCCCCCTTTTACAAGTTATGTGCTTGAAAGCTCTCATGTAAGTTATGTGGCTCTGGCAGGTAATATTTCATCCTACAAAGTCTACATCAAACTGGTGGTACGTCATAGAGGTAGCCCCTCATAGTCCAAGGACGTATGAAGGCTACCATGTGCCAATCACAACGGCATCAATGGAGGAGATCAAAAAATATGCTCAATCAGAAGCCGCTGCGGTGGTGCCAGACGAGCATCAAGATGCTACTATTCTATATGGGGTGCATGCAGAGGAGCTACAAAATGAAACAGAGGATATGTGTTTAAACGGAGAGCTCTATATAGATATAGGAAGTTATGCTGAGTTTTCCCTCCCCCACACCAGCCACAGCATCGCCATCTACGCCAGGTTTTGCGCGGCTGACTGTTCCTAGCAGCTACACACCTCTACCTACTCTGCCAGGAGCCACCCCACTCGACACTCCTCGCTTCGGGGCCCAGACGCCGGTGGAGACACTTGACGTCCGTACCCCCATCGACACGCCGCTAGAGACCCCTGCCGGGACACCCAGGTTCACGCGTCACCGGCCAGAGGGCTTGCCTTACTCCGTCGACTTCAGCGGCGGCATCATCATGGATGATGACGGCAAGAAGGTGATCTCACGCATGCGTGGTCTTTGCTCTCAGCTGTTTAGACACTACATACTAAACAAATGGAGTGAAGTACCAAGTGATTTAAAAAACAGAGTCATCAGCATACTTCATGATGAGTTTCCCGTTCCAACACGGGATCAGCGCTTCAATGAAGACCTGATGAAGATTTGAATGCGCGAATAGTGCAAACACAAGCGTTCCGAAGTGCAAAAAGCAATCAAGCATGGGTGGAACAGGCCAGATTGGCTGGCCAAAGAAGATTGGAAGAATGCGAAGAAAGCAGCGCGCGAGAATCCCAACAAGTGGAAGCAACAAAAGGATGCAGCCAGAGCGCGAGTAGAGGCAGGGAGCTCGCACCACTTGGGGAGCGGTGGATGGGCATCATTTGAGGCCGATTTTGTAAGTGTTTTCGCATTGCTCTTTATGTTCGATAGTTTAGGGTTTATGAGTTTTTTAATTCTAACATAATGAAATCTTTGTATGTTTTGACAGTGGTAGATGACAGGACGTGATCCCACACCGTACGAGCGCGAGTACGCAAGCAGGAAGGGCTTAAACGCCCTGATGGACATTCTCAGTTCTCACGGCGGCATGGTTAGTATTAGGGTTTACTCTTTTCTATTTTTTGTATTGTTTTATAAATGTCGTTATATGTTTATACTTACTGAAAGCTGTCTTATTGTCTTTTTTTGCAGAATCCGACAGATACGCCGCTTGGACGCGATGAGACATCTGACTAGACGACGTCAGTTTAGCCGTAGCTAGATAGCATTAGTTTAGGGTTTCTCATAGCTTATGTATCATGAGACGGATTTTATACGTCTTTTTGAACCATGCATATTATTACATTTGTCACCGCAGTTCATTTTTCCAATCAATTCTTTATGCCTATGATGTTGTACAATTGTCATTATTACATTTGCCAATCAATTCATTTTGCCTATGATGTGTACAATTGTCAATTTTACGCTTGTCAATTTTGCAAACAATGCGTCTTGTGGGTGACTATTTTGGGTCTATTATCTACCCTTGCACTTTTTTTAAAAAGTGAATCAAGTACAATATGGTTGATGGGTGGCAGGGCATTCAATGCCCTGTCACCAAAAAAAAATTCTCTCGGGCGTCGCTATAACCGTCGCTATTTATGGCTCTGTAGCGTCGCTATAGACTTCTGTGTAAACGTCGCTATAACCGTCGCTATGACCATCGCTATGAGCGTCTCTATATAGAGACGCTCATAGCGGCGCATATAGCGACGCCTATAGCGACGCTATTAGCGACGGTTTTAGCGACGCCGGGGGTTATAAAAACCAAGTGTATTTCCGTCGCTAACAGCGTCACAAGAGCACACAACCTCTTGTAGTGTCAATTTTGTTTTAAAAATAAAAAACCCTAGTATAGCGTTGGTATAAGCATTGGCATCATATCATCAGAATATGCATCAATACATGCGAACCGTCAGAATAGGCACCGGAATACGCGTCGATAGAAACAGTGAAATAAGCGCCAAAAATTAAAAGTGACATATTGAAGATAGGCACAAGGACATGAAGATTTTTTAACCATAAATAAAACATGATTTCAAAACCGTAAGTATAACCATAACCCGATTTCCAACCATATTTGCAAAACCATAACCATAACATCATTGCCATACTAGAATCTAATCCTACACAGAATACAAAACCATAAACATAAGCTGTGAAACTATACATGTATACAATGAATGAGCACAACAGTATTAAGAAGACCACAGCTACAAAGAAAACATATATGGAGGATGTGACCCTCATGGTAATGCCTCCCAATCGAAGGCCTCTCCCCCCTCCTACACCTAGGTCAAAAGAGACACAAGTCCATGTTTCAAAGTGTCGGAGGGTGCTTCACGAAAACTTTCTACAAAATAAACAATTAACCATAATATAAATATTCAAATAACATATACATATTTGACAATTTAAAGCATACATGTAATACTTACAAACTCATGCCAAAGTGTATCGTAGTCCCCACTCCCAAGATGTGACGCTCCATCGGACTCCAAACATGCTCTGGCTGCATCTCTCTGCTACTGAAATCTGTGAGGATTGTCCTGTGTCTCTCGTGCAATCCCCGCCCACTCCTCTCTGTCCAACCATGCCAGCTTTGGACTACCGGTCTTGTACCTATCTCTTGCCTTTGACCAACAGTAGGACATTGTGGCAATCACTACGCTCAAGATGCAATCATTCAAGATCACTGGATCATACCCCTCTACTGGCTTGTACTCTCTGTGAATAGCCTTGATGATTTAATTCTTTACTTCATCGTCTTAATCATCCCAAATCTCCATCACAGAGTGGCCCAAATTGAACTATAAAGATCTACCAAATCCTCTCTCGCATGGCCTTCCCGACCCTATTCGCCACAATAGACCCATCCCTGGTCTTGTACACCTTGCTAGGGTCATTCTCGTGTGATCCCCAAGGTGTGAGTGGTGTGCCAATTGGTGAAATATCTATTGAAGAGAGTGGTGGGTACTCTCTGGTGGTGTGGACACATCGATAGAACCGCTACCACAACAACCACCACCTCCAAAACAATGCCTACCTCGTCTCGAAGAAGAACCAACCGTCGGTGTAGGGGGCACACTCGATTGAGGTGTAGGGCCAGTTAGTGTAGAGGCACACTAGTCCTAGGCATAGGGGAGGTCATAGTAGGTCTAGAGGAACCATCTCCCCAAAGGTTCTGTGCGTAAGAAACCTGCTCTGTGTGAACTATGACAAAAAGGAGCCCATCTACTCCGGTGGCTTGCCGATCAAAGTGACAAAAAAACTAAAATTAGGAGAGTATGTCTTGTCGTCGTTGACCATGGCTATAGATACACAAATAACACAGATACAATACGCTAGTTCACAAAAGAAAAGCTTAAGAAATGCAAATAATAGAAAAAAAAATCTGCAACAGAACTCATTATATCTATCCAGTGTTGTTGACTAAATAAAAGAGTTTTACAAAAGAGTTCCTATAAAAAATCAGTAGTCAATCTCCTCATCTTCTATGAGAGCTGATGCACCAAAGATGCCTATCTCAATCTGTACTTTTGCATCTTTGTCATCAAAGTCCACTTCTTCGTCGCTCTCTGCATCAACTTGCGTATTTGAAAACTCATTTCTAGGGGCAGGCATCTGCTCACCACTGACCTCCAGCTCAAAATTCTCACTTACATCACCCGTCACCTATGCATTTTGTTCATGAATCTCTTCGACCTCAACTTCCAATTCTTCACACATTTGCTTGCTCCGTGGAGCAACTTGAACAATGTAGAGCCTAGCGCAGTTTAGATATATCTTTTTCATCATTTTCTCTCTACAGTGGATCTATTGTGAGCACAAATTGTTCACAATGATGTGGAAGTACGAACGTATCCTGCGTATTTGTTCACACCTACCTAGAGTTCGCTTGAATCAGTTCACTCTTATCTTCGCGTACAATTGCATTAGGGCAGCTGGTAATGACATCAAAGATAAAAATATCAAACTTCCTAAAGCTGATCTTCAAGATATCTTGGATGTAGCCAAAGTATTCAAGTTGGTTAGTCTTTGTGTTCTCATCCCTGGCGCTACTTCGACTTTCTTGGACGAAGCTTGCTTTAACGCCATTGTCAAAGGTGACCCTTTGTTCATCTATCTGTTGCAGTCTAAAGTGTCTCCCATGCGATCACAAAGCTCCATATTTGTGATCTGCAGCCACATATATGAAATGAACTTAAAGTTACTAAACTAATGTGATCTGGAGCCACATATATGAAACGAACTTAAAGTTACTAAACTAATGTGATCATGTGGACCTACGAAATGAAGTTGTGAAAATAATTACATGCCAATCGCAACTCCTTCACATCTCCTCTTTCTCTTCAGTAATCAACACTCCGTTCCTCTTTGCTTCTGAGATTGTCACATCTAGCCACTACCCAGTAGAAGGTCAAGCAATTTATGAAGAATATCTGGAAAAGGAAGGTTTATAGTAGCACGGTTATGCTTGAATTGCAAGCAATCTGTCAAGCATTGTTGCTTTTCCCCTTTGTACCTCTCTAGTCAGTTTTGCATGACGTCTGAGTTAAGAAGACAAAATCTCATAACCTTTTCTCGCATTGTGATATCCATCTTCCTAAAGATGCCTTGTCCCTGTGGCTCATCCCTGTCACCTTGACATTGACCTCAGTAGTCCACATTTGGGGTATCTCTAGATCAATTGAGCCCAAAAATTCACTGATGAGAACAAGAGACTCTTGTACAAGCCATCCTCCGGCCATGCTACCCTCGGGGCAAGCCCTTTGATGAACGAACCCCTTTAAAGTCTTCATGAATCTCTCCAAGAATAACATCCACCTACTATGGACTACCCCAACAATTGCAACTTCATCGAACACATGCACAAGTAGATGCATTTGGATGGTAAGAATGTTTGTTGGAAAGTACTTCTCCACCATACACACTGCTTCAATAGCATTTAAGTATGCTGCATCTATATTGTCTTTTCTTATCTCTTTTGAACTGATCCAATGTACCAACTCACTGATTTTATGGATTGTTCTTCTAATGTCATTTGTTAGCCAATCCTTTATGAAAATTGGCAAAATAAATTGTAAGAATTTGTACCAATTGTGGGACTTAAGACCATTAATATTTTCATCTCCAATAAAAGTCATTTTCAAATATCGCATGCACCCAGTGGGAGTCTTGGGAGTCTTAAATGAAGATATAATCTTCTTCACTTTTTTCTCTTCTGCACGACTCAAAACCCATGGACCTTTTGGTATAGCAAACTTTCCACTGGGTTTAAGTTGAGGCCACATCTCTCGCATTTAACCCACAGCCTGTAGGACATCTCTTTGGGCCTTGCTCTCTCTTTTTCCAGTGATGATTTTTCATAAGATCTCACCCACATTGGTAAAGCTAAGATGTGCATTGGGTCGAGCAGATGATTAATCAGAAGGTCACTCCAATACAAGAGCTAGTTCATGAAAAATAGAAAGATTTTCATGCCGGGTGGCTTGAAATCTCCCCTCTCTAGGCACATGTTCTTCTAATTGCTCACTTTCAGTGGATGCATGTCATGTTTGCATACAGTTGGTCCATGTAGCTAATGTTCTTCAGGAAAAAATCTATCATGCTCCTTGTAAACTGTCTTGCTCAAATGATCAGAGTAGCAGAAGCCAAGTCGAGGACCACATTTTGGACATGCATGATTTCCCGAGTAGCTCAAGTCTGCAAAATCATAAAATTAAAATAAAAGCATTGGTATATCTAGGAATAGCATATGAGAGTTTCAAAGATACTTACCTGAACACTCGTCAAAGCCTGTCCAATCGTGCATAGTCCACATGAGAATGCCTTGCACATGTACATTTTTTCGTCCGATTGGTTGGGACATATCAACCACATCAATCCCTGTCCACAATATTTGTAGCTCTTCTATAAGTGGTGCCAGATAGATGTCCATGTTCTTTGCTTTGTACTTTCCTAGGACAATCAATGACAACAACAGATGGCCCTTCTTGAATGCTAGCCATGGTGGAAGATTCTAATTAACTAAGAAAATAGGCCACGTGCTCCATGAAAAAGTATGTAATCCAAATGGGTTTACTGGATCCATTGCTAGACCACAATGGATACATCGAGGCTCACCCTTAAATGTAGGTCATGTTTCCTCTATGTACTTCCATATGTGCCCGAGAGTTAGTAGGTACCCGCATCACATCATCTGTCGATCTAGTATTTAAGTGCCATGTCATCAAAGAAACTATAGACTTACACTTTATTCTTGGAATGATAGGAAAGTGTCAAAGGATCTAACACTACAAGAGGTTGTGTGCTCTTGTGACGCTGTTAGCGACGAAAATACACTGGGTTTTTATAACCCCCGGCATCGCTAAAACCGTCGCTAATAGCGTCGCTATAGGCATCTCTATATGCGTCGCTATAAGCGTCGCTATATAGAGACGCTCATAGCGACGCTCATAGCAACGTTTACACAGAAGTCTATAGCGACGCTCCAGAGCCATAAATAGCGACGGTTATAGCGACGCCTGAGAGAAATTTTTTTTGGTGACAGGACATTGAATGCCCTGCCACCCATCAACCATATTGTACTTGATTCACTTTTTAAAAAAAGTGCAAGGGTAGATAATAGACCCAAAATAGTCACCCACAAGACGCATTGTTTGCAAAATTGACAAGCGTAAAATTGACAATTGTACACATCATAGGCAAAATGAATTGATTGGCAAATGTAATAATGACAATTGTGCAACGTCATAGGCATAAAGAATTGATTGGCAAAATGAACTGCGGTGACAAATGTAATAATATACATGGTTCAAAAAGACGTATAAAATCCGTCTCATGATACATAAGCTATGAGAAACCCTAAACTAATGCTATCTAGCTACGGCTAAACTGATGTCGTCTAGTCAGACGTCTCATCGCGTCCAAGCGGCGTATCTGTCGGATTCTGCAAAAAAAGACAATAAGACAGCTTTCAGTAAGTATAAACATATAACGACATTTATAAAACAATACAAAAAATAGAAAAGAGTAAACCCTAATACTAACCATCCGCCGTGAGAACTGAGAATGTCCATCAGGGCGTTTAAGCCCTTCTTGCCTGCGTACTCGCGCTCGTACGGTGTGGGATCACGTCCTGTCATCGACCACTGTCAAAACATACAAAGATTTCATTATGTTAGAATTAAAAAACTCATAAACCCTAAACTATCGAACATAAAGAGCAATGCGAAAACACTTACAAAATCGGCCTCAAATGATGCCCATCCACCGCTCCCCAAGTGGTGCGAGCTCCCTGCCTCTAGATCGTCTCGTCGACACCGAAGCTTTGGAGCGCACCGAATGCTCCGAAAGAGAGGGAGATGCGGATGGAGTAGGAACGCGCGATGATGCGCCAGAGCGATGATGCTCCACATACCACTGTCTCTGCTGCGGTGACAAAGAAGAAAGACACTCCTCATCATCCATACCTGCATTAAACACACGAATATTTAAACTTAATATTGAATGAATAGAGTAGACAATGACGCAAAGACCATTAAATACAATGACGTAATGACTCATATAAATACAATGACGCAATGAATTGAGTGATAGAAGAGGCAAGTCGAAAACTCAGAATTTTCAATCAAAAGATGTGAGCGCGAGTAGAAAAGAGCATTATACACCATGGAAGGTACTTAGAGAGCCAGAGCTTTTACAACACGGAGCAAAATTGTTCAAATACAATATTTGTGGCTTTAAGAGATCTCTCTCTCATCCTCGCATAACTCAGAATAACTTCCTATATCTATATAGAGCTCTCCATTTAAACACATATCCTCTGTTTCATTTTGTAGCTCCTCTGCATGCACCCCATATAGAGTAGTAGCATCTTGATGCTCGTCTGGCACCACCGCAGCAGCTGTCGATTGAGCATCTTCTCTGATATCTTCCATTGATGCCGTTGTGATTGGCACATGGTATCCACATTTCTAAGGTCAACTCTGGCTCCCAAAGTATCTTTCTTGCCAGACAGATGGTCCCATAGTAGATTACCCACATTCTTGAATATGTGCATTGGATCGAGCAAGTGATTGATCATGAGTCGGGGCCAGTATGGTAACTCGTACCATAGAGATAGTCTCTTCATCCCTGGAGGCAATCCGTCATCGCACATCTCCTTCTGCTCTAACCATGCTTGTACAGACATCCTTGGTGGCTCTCTTCCCAAAAAGCCGTCGCATAACACATGATTCTCTGGAAGATACGGTTGATGACCTTCGTAGATTTGCTTCTTCAGTGAGGGCGCCCTACGTGCATTCAGTCTAGGTCCACATGTGACACATGCTCTGTATCCGCTTGTTTGAAGCCCTGCATGTATACACATGATAATAGATCAACTATGGGAAAAAACAAGATTTACAGTGTCTGAGTGAGGAGTGTCAATAGATCACCTGAGCATTCTGTTAGCCCGGGATAGTCATGCATGGTCCACATTAGAATGCCTCTGATCAAAGCATTCCGTCGTCCTGTGTGTCGGCTCATATCCACCACCTCTATGCCAATCCACAATTGTTGTAGCTCTTCCAATAGTGGACGAAGATACACATCCATATTCTCCACTTTATATCGCCCTGGCACAATCAAGCTTAGCCATAGGTGCCCCTTCTTCGTAGTCAACCACGGGGGAATGTTGTAGTTGACGATGACAATGGGCCATACACTGTAAGATGTTGATCTTTGACCAAATGGATTTACGCCATCCATAGCCAGGCCTAAGTGCAAATTTCGAGCTTCCCTGGAAAAATCCGACCATGCGCAATCTGCAGGAATTCGTAGCACACCATCCGAATATTTATTCTCCTCATGCCATGATGCTAGGGCGGCCATGGACTTACATTCGAAGAAATGCTTGATGCGAGGAAGCAGAGGAAAATGTCGCAAAACCTTTTGTGGAATTTTTGTCCCGTGGAGATCTACTCGATATGTTTCGGAATCACATTTTGGACACTTCTCCATGTCTATGTATTCCCCTCTGAAAAGAATGCAGTCATTAGGACAAGCGTGGATAGAATTGTAATCCATCCCCAAGTTTCGATAAATCTTTCTTGCTTCATCTCGGGAATCTGGCATCACATTGTCAGCTGGTAGTATGTGCTCTTTAAGCAATCTACACAACATAAAAATACGATACAGTCGTGTAAAAATCTATCAGATCATTATACATTTAGAGTTTTATTAAGTAAACTAATTGTAATAGATCACCTGAAAAGCGCTGTGACGCTAGTGTCACTCCATCCAAACTTTGCCTGCATGTTGAGAAGAACCAGGAGTGCTTTCAATCTAGACATATGTGCTCCATTATACAATGGCGTGTCGGCTTCACTTTTCATATCATCATAGATAAGCCTTTCTGAATCCATGATCGTCTCGATCATTTCATCAATCTCGGGCTCAAACATTGCCTCGTTGGGAATGTGCTCTGCATGATCATCCCCCGAGCTGTCAGAGGCTACATCTTGTCATGGCCTCACATATGTTGCTTGACCAAAGCGCCTGCGAACACGTCTATTGGGTTGCAAGATTGCTGCTTGTTGGCCAGCGTCAGAGTCCGACGAGTTATAATTGGCAACAACTCGATCTATAGTAGATGGATCGAACTCGCCAAATTCGCGAACGTGCTGCAAAGAAACACGTCTTGTCCGTCGCACAACATGCTTGCATTGATTACAAGGACATAAGATCCTCGTTGAGAGATAGGTGTTTCGGTTGGACGGTCCCACATCCTCGTCACTACTCATAATGAGGATAAAAATCTTATAACCTGGACAACAAATTTAATATTCTATTGGCATTCTTTGTCTTATCTCTCTCTCTCTCTCTCTCTCTCTCTCTCTCTCTCTCTCTCTCTCTCTCTCTCTCTCTCTACCTCACATTCTCTAGTCATGTCCAATCCCCGCACACCTCGGTCTAGAGGTGCACGGAGATCAGAACCACCGGGTTATAATCTCGTCTTTATTGGTCAATACCTATATTTGTGGGTACAAGAAATCTACAGACCCACGTCTACATGATACTGCATGTAGTGGACAAAACCCCTTTGCCTCTTCTCTAGCTGTAGCACTTCACAGCATCTTAACATCTTTTCACAGTAGATCTTTTCACTGTTCGTCTAGCTCTAAACCCTAAACCGTAAGTAATTCTTGCGTGGACTCGATCTAACGTAAATAAACGTAAATCTAACTAAAAATAAACCTAAATCTAATTTAACATAAGTCTACATCTAACCTAATCTTTAACGTCTTTTGGGATAGTTTCCTACGACGTTAAAACTCTCTTCTTCTTGTGTGTGTGTGTGTGTGTGTGTGTGTGGGTAAACCTAAATAAACCTAAGTGTAATCTAATATAACATAAATCTAAATCTAACGTAAATTATATTATATTAAAAACAAAGAACTAAACTAACAGGGATTATAAGAACCTTAAAACTGATTTAACACATAATTTTTCACATAACTCGGCAAGAGTTGGCATTCTCATCACTAAAGATGTGAGAGTTAACTTCCGGCGGTGACGCTGCCTCATCTCCATCCACATCTGATGACAGCAATTGGCCCTTTGGACCGTTCTTGCTCTTGTTACTAACTTTGAAGTTGCTGTTGAATGACTAGAGGTTGTCTAGATGGTCATTGTCGGGGATGTAGTGACTCTTGCCGCCCTGAAGATCCACCTTCTTCCCTATCTTCTGAAGACATTTCACCAGTACTTTTGGATCGACGGAGCCCACCATGAGTGAAGGCAGCAATGCCCTATATTCCATTGAGGGCTTTCTTCACCCGCTTCATGCAGGCATCGCAGTCTATGGAGACCTAAATCTAATCTAATATAACGTAAATCTAAATCTAGCGTAAATAAACGTAAATCTAACTAAAAATAAACCTAAATCTAATCTAATTTAACTTAAATAAACCTAAATCTAATTTAACGTAAGTCTACATCTAACCTAATCTTTAACGTCTTTTAGGATAGTTTCCTACGACGTTATAACTCTCTTCTTCTTGTGTGTGTGCGCGTGTGTGAATGTGCGTGCCAATAAAAGGAGATAAATGGTAACCTTTCTATCACCCATGCCAAGTATGATAGATTGGTTATGTCATTTCCCTCTTGAATAATAGGTCTTGAGTTCAACTCCTCGTCGGCTAGATCTTTAGATCTTTTAATTTTAATTAGTTTCCTACGACGTTAAATTAGTTTCTCTCTCTTGCTCTCTCAATGTGTGTGTGTTTTTTTGTTTATGCATGTTTTCTCTCACTTTTCCTCTCTCAATGTGTGCGTTTTTTGTTTATGCATGTTCTCTCTCTTTTCCTCTCTCAATGTGTGCGTTTTTTGTTTATGCATGCTCTCTCTCTCTTTTCCTCTCTCAATGTGTGTATGCATTCTTTGTTTATGTATGCGTGTGCGTTTTTGTTTATGTTTGTACTCTTTCTCTCTCTCTCTCTCTCTCTCTCTCTCTCTCTCTCTCTCTCTCAAAAACACTATGTGTGTGTGTGTGTGTGTGTGAGAGAGAGAGAGAGAGGGAGAGAGAAAGAGGGGAAGGGAACATGAGAGTGAGGAGAGGGAAGGAGCATACCTGGCTCTCCTTCCTCTCCTCGTGTGTGTGTGTGTGTGTGTGTGTGTGTGTGTGTGTGTGTGTGTGTGTGTGTGGAGAAGAAAGAGAGAGAGAGAGAGAGGGAGAGCGTTACCTGCTCCTTGCTTGAGGGCATCGAAAAACTCAGATCTGAGATCTGAGTTTTTGGGCGCTCTCTGTTATTTTTTTTAGCTCAGCCGGCATCGCTATGAGCGTCGCAAATTTACTTGTAAATTTGCGACGCTCATAGTGACGCCGGGAATTTTTTTTTTGAGCGTCGCTGTGTGAGCGTCGCTAATATGAATAGCCTCTTGTAGTGTAAGGATCTTTGCAAGGATAGCTTTTTCTTGTGTGTCCTCTCTAGACTTGGTTGATCCACAATTGGAACATTGTTTCAAATTTGCATACTCATTGCAAAAGAGTATACAATCATTAGGACATGCATGTATTGTGTAATAATCCAAGTCCAAGCTAGTAAGAAGTTTTTTAACGGCTAGACGGGTAGGGACATGTGATTGCCTTCCAGTAAGATTTTTTTGTTGAGCAACCTATCATAACATCAACAAGTGAAACAAAGATCATATTATGGAACTGTAAATTGGACTTTGGCATGCTTAGGATATATATAATATATTTACCTAACAATCTTTGTAACGGAGGAATCAAACCACCCATACACAGACTGTAGATTAACCATTGCCAAAGCGGTACGGAGAACTGAGATTTTTGCACCATTATAAAGTGGCATACGTGCAAGATTTTTCATCATCTTGCCCTCTTTATTGTTTCTATCATGTCGTCAATATGGACGGGATGACTGAGGTTGGTTTGTAGTGCTGCCTTGAATGTTGTCCACCTTCTAGGTTTGTAGTGATGCCTTGAATGTTGTCACCTTCTAGGTTTTCGATGATGGGATCCATGTCAAAGAACGCGTCTAACGTTTGCTCCATCTCAACCCATTGAAAATATGGAATCAGGTATTTGTGCGGTGGACTCCGTCGATAGCTATTCGTGTCTTCTCTGAGATGAAATTGGAGCAATATCTACTTACAAGGGTTGATCTACTACCTTTGGACCATGAGATAAGTAATGTAGATCTTGTAGTTGCTCTATGGAAAAGAGACCATTATTACGTATGTGTTGATCACTGTTTTTTTGTTTTTTGAAAGATCTGATGGTTGCAACGTGCACAAGGACGCGCCATCCTATCGTCTATACTTTGCCTATGAATGATACAACAAATGAACAAATCACTCTTGTTATAAGTACACACCACTAACTGTAACATGACAATGCATGATAACCTCACATTCTCTAGCCATGCCCAATCCCCGCACACCTTGGTCTAGAGGTGCATGGAGATTAGGACTACCAGGTAATAATCTTGTCTTTATTGGTCAATGCCTTAGGGTTCGACATAAGTCTTTTTTAAAATCTTTTTGGGGTTTTGAAATTTGTTTGTGCTTTTGAAGTCTATGTGCGCTATTGATGTTTGTTTGCGCTATTTTAGTTCGTTTGTTGAAGTCCGTTTGTGTTTTTGAAGCACACAAGTCGTTTATGAAGGCCGTTGCATTTTTAAAGTCCGTTTGCAGTTTTTCTACCATTTGATGCTACCTCTAGCAACCTCACATTCTCTAGCGATGCCCAATCTTTGCACATTTCGATTTAAAGACGCACGGAGATCAGGATCACCGGGTAATTATCTCGTCTTTATTGCTCAATGCCTATATAGTAGGGTTTGACATAAGTCTACTTTTGAATTGTTTGCGTTTTTGAAGTCTATATGCGCTATTGAAGTCCGCCATCTACGTTATTTTACTTCATTTGTCGAAGTCCGTTTGCATTTTTTAAGTACACATTTTTGAAGTTCGTTTGCAATGTTTCTACCATTTGCCGCTAGCTCTAACAACCTCACATTCTCTAGCCATGTCCGATCTCCGTACACCTCGGTCTAGAGGTGCACAGAGATCAGGATCACCAGGTAATGATCTCATCTTTATTAGTCAATGACTATATATCAAGGTTCATACAGCCAAACATATAAGCGACTAACCCTACCTTAGTAACGAAGCGGGTAGGCCTAAACATTTCGACGACAAAGAGGTTGTTAGCCTAAGCAGCTAGCCCTAGGCTGCAGGCCCTAAGCAATAAGTCTTAACCGGTCTGAATATCGATTATCCCTAAGAGACTAGCCTTATTTAAGTGGCTAAATGGCTAAATAACGAAACGGGTGTGCCTAAGTGGCACGGCTAAGCGACTAAATACCTAAGTGGTTGACCCTTAGCGGTCAACCCTAATTAAGCGGTGTAAATATCGATTAGCTCTATGCGACTAGCTAGTCCTAAGCAGTCAAGCGACTAGATAAAGAAGGGGGTAGGACTAAGCGACACGGCTAAGCGACTAAATATCTAATTAGCGACGACTAGCCCTAAACAATTTGTTGGAGGTGGCTAACACTAAGAGGCTAGCCCTAAGCGTGTAGCCTTTAATGGACCGTAAATACGGAGTAGTCCGACATGAGTGGCTAAGCAACTAAATACCTAAGTGGCTAGCTTTAAGCGACAAGTCCTAATAAATTGTATGAAAATAGATTAGACCTATACGACTAGCCCTAAGAGGCTAAGTGGCTAAATAACAAAGCTAGCCGAGCCGCATGTAGGACTAAGCGAGCTCGGCTAAACGATGAAATACCTAAGCAACTAGCTCTATCTAAGCAACTAGCCGCGTGTAGGACTAAGCGAGCTCGGCTAAACGATGAAATACCTAACACTACAAGAGGTTGTGTGCTCTTGTGACTCTTTTAGCGACGCAAATACACTGGGTTTTTATAACCCCCGGCGTCGCTAAGAGCCTCGCTACCAGCATCGATATGGGGACGTCGCTATAAGCGTCGCTATGACAGTCGCTATATGCGTTGCTATATAGCGACGATTATAGCGACGCTGCAGAGCCTTATATAGCGACATTCGTAGCGATGCCCGAGAGGAAAAAGTTTTGGTGGCAGGGCAAAGGTAGATATAGACCCAAAATAGTCACCCACAAGACAATATAACCATTAACTCCATCATCCATAGTGCGTATTGTTTGCAAAATAAAGATACAAAACTGACAAGGGTGAATTGATGAAACTAAATCAATGACAATTGTACACATAGCAAAAATCACTTTATTGTTAAACTTTGCAAATGTAATAGTTACAAACCATTGTCATTATCTAAAAAATATACATGGTTTTCAAAAAGACGTATAAAAGTCGTCTCATGATACATAAGCTATGACAAAGATAAACTAATGCTATCTAGCTATGGCTAAACTGACGTCGTTTAATCAGACGTCTCATCGCATCCAAGCAGCGTATCTGTCGGATTCTGTAAAAAAAAAACAATAAGATAGCTTTTTGTAAGTATAAACATATAGCGACGTTTATAAAACAATACAACAAATAGAAAAGAATAAACCCTAATACTAACCATGCCGCCACGAGAACTCAGAATGTCCATAAGGGCGTTTAAGCCCTTCCTGCCTGCGTACTCATGCTCGTACGGTGTGGGATCACGTCGTGTCATCGACCATTGTCAAAACATACAAAGAATCCATTATGTTAGAATTTAAAAACCCATAAATCCTAAACTATCAAACATAGAGAGCAATGCGAAAACACTTACAAAATCGGCTTCAAATGATGCCCACCCGCCGCTCCCCAAGTGGTGCGAGCTCCCTGCCTCTACTCGCGCTCTGGCTGCCTCCTTTTGTTGCTTCCACTTGTCGAGATTCTCGCGCGTTGCTTTCTTCGCATTCTTTCAATCTTCTTTGGCCAGCCAATCTGGTCTGTTCCACCCATGCTTGATTGCTTTTTGCACTTCGGAACGTTTGTGCTTGCAGTATTCGCACATTCGAACCTTCATCACGTCTTCATTGAAGCGGTCATCCAGTGTTGGAAAGGAAAACTCATCATGAAGCATGCTGATGACTCTGTCTTTTAAATCATTTGGTACTTCACTACAGGTGTTTAATATGTAGTGTCTAAACACCTGAGAGCAAAGACCGCGCATGCGCGAAATCACCTTCTTGTCTTCATCATCCAAGATGATGCTGCCGGTGAAGTCGACGGAGTAAGGCAAGCCCTCTCGCCGCTGACGCGTGAACCTGGGTATCCCGGCAGGGGTCTCTAGCGGCGTGTCAACGGGGGGTACGTACGTCATGTGTCTCCACTGGAGTCTGAGCCCCGAAGCGAGGAGTGTCCACTGAAGTGACTCCTGGAGGAGTAGCTAGTGGTGTGTAGTTGCAGGGAACGACGGTCACCCGTGCAAAACCTGGTGTCGATGGCGATGCCGTGGCTGGTGTCAGGACGGGCAAAGAAGGGAGGGTAAAGAGCTTCGTCGAACACGAGGCGGTGTCGAAACATCGGTGGCGGCATCCCCACAACAACCGCCACCGCTACCACTAGAGCCCCGGCGCCTAGACAAGTGTAAAGATCGTCTCGTCGACACCGAAGCTTTGGAGCGCGTTGAATGCTCCGAAACAGAGGGAGATGTGGATGGAGTAGGAACGCGCAATGGTGCGCCATTGCGATGACGCTCTACGTACCACTGTCTCTGTTGGGGTGACAAAGAAGAAAGAAACTCCTCATCATCCATACCTGCATTAAACACACGAACATTTAAACTTAATATTGAATGAATGGAGTACAAAACATGGACAAGTAGATAGAGAGAGAGAGAGAGAGAGAGAGAGAGAGAGAGAGAGAGAGAGAGAGAGAGAGAGAGAGAGAGGAGGTGCTCGTCGTCCCTGCTTGTGAGAACATACCTAGAGTGGACGCAAAGACCATTAAATACAATGACGTAATGACTTGTTCTTCTTCTATTCAACTTGAGTGATGGAAGAGGCAAGTCGATAACTCAGAATTTTCAATCGAAAGAGAGAGAGAGAGAGAGAGAGAGAGAGAGAGAGAGAGAGAGAGAGAGAGAGCACACAATCAAATCTTGCAGTCGAAAAACCAGGTGGTGGAGCTTCATGTGGCCATGGATTGCCCAGGATGTGAGCGCAAAATCAAAACAGCATTATACAACATGGAAGGTACTTAGAGAGCCAGAGTTTTTACAAAACGTAGCAAAATTGTTCAAATACAATATTTATGGCTTTAAGAGATCTCTCACTCTCATCCTCGCATAGCTCAACATAACTTCCTATATCTATATAGAGCTCTTCGTTTAAACACATGTCCTCCATTTTATTTTGTAGATCCTCTGCGTGTGTCACTCCATCCAAACTTTGCCTGCATGTTGAGAAGAACCAGGAGCGCTTTCAATCTAGACACACGTTCTCCATTATACAATGGCGTATCGGCTTCACTTTTCATATCATCATAGATAAGCCTTTCTGAATCCATGATCGTCTCGATCATTTCATCAATCTCCGGCTCAAACATTTCCTCGTTGGGAATGTGGTCTGCATGATCATCCCCCAAGCTTTCAGAGGCTACATCTTGTGGCCTCACATATGCTGCTTGACCAAAGCGCCTGCAAACACGTCTATTGGGTTGCAAGATTGCTGCCTGTTGGCCAGTGTCAGAGTCCGACGAGTTATAATTGGCAACAACTCGATCTATAATAGATGGATTGAACTCGCCAAATTCGTGAACGTGCTGCAAAGAAATGCGTCTTGTCCGTCGCACAGCATGCTTGCATTGATTACAAGGACATAAGATCCTCGTTGACGGCCCCACATCCTCGTTTCGGTTGGACGGCCCCACATCCTCGTCACTACTCATAATGAGGGCAAAAATCTTATAACCTGGACAATAAATTTAATCTTCTATTGGCATTCTTCGTCTTTTATCTCTCTCTCTCTCTCTCTCTCTCTCTCTCTCTCTCTCTCTCTCTCTCTCTCTCTCTCTCTCTCTCTTTGTTCACACTGTAAACTACCTCACATTCTCTAGTCATGTCCAATTCCCGCACACCTCGGTCTAGAGGTGCACGGAGATCAGAACCACCGGGTTTATTGGTCACTGCATATATTTGTGGGTACAAGAAATCTACACACCCACGTCTACATGATAGTGCATGTAGTGGACAAAACCCCTTTGCCTCTTCTCTAGCTGTAGCATTTCACAGCATCTTAACATCGTTTCACGTACAGTAGATCTTTTCACCGTTCGTCTAACTCTAATTTTTTTACCGTAATCTTGAAGTTAGACTCTAATATAAAAACTCAATCCAAAATCTTATCTTAAATCTAACCTAATTGAACATGTGGTGATTCGCTCCATTGAAGGGTAAAAGACATACCAATGGGGCTACTAGCTGTGTAGATGTGAAAAGGAGAGCATGTATTTTAAATGATTTCATCTTCCCCCACACACAATTTAGAGAGAGAGAGAGAGAGAAAAGAGATTGTATGTACTATGTACATAATTTCAAAGGGCATCAACCTTCAAGTGTCATTTTCCCTCTCTCTCTCTCTCTCTCTCTCTCTCTCTCTCTATATATATATATATATATATATATATATATATATATATATATATATATATATATATATATATATCCCTCTCCCCCCCCCTCTCTCTCTCTCTCTCTCTCTCTCTCTCTCTCTCTCTCTCTATGTCTAATATATATATATATATATATGTATGCAATAACAAAAAAGCCACTTTTTTTTCCCCTTCAAACCTTCTCCACAAAAATTGGCCTTTCTCTGAAGAATCTTCCTATAAAAAGTCTTGTAAGAGTGTCTTTTGTCCATTAATTAAAAAGCTTTCTTTTGTGTCCTTGCAAAGCTAGAAAGCCCCCCCTCCTCCCAAAAATAAAAAATAAATAGAACAGTGTTGCTCCTTTTTGCCTATAATTATCCTCCTTAAAACATTTCATAGGCCCACTCCTGGAAGATAAGGCATTTATCTAGGCAAGAACCTACGTTGAAAATAAGTCTTGTGCTGACCTCTTGTGATTCTCTACAGGTAGAGTGAGATTTCCCTTATGGGATTTCCAAAGCTAGTATTAAACTCTTGCATTGAAGTATTTGTATATGTGAGGCCCATTCACATATACACAACTGTTGTATGCGGCCCATCACTTGCTTCCCCTCAAGGATCATAATGGTCTCATTGGACATACGATTGATGGGGTAGGAATATCACTTTGGCATGTCCCTCCCGTGAACTATAGCAACCCTGTCCGATGAATGCTCATCATCCAAGCCTCTAGGTGACCCCGACGTAGTGTTCGAGTCACTCCTAAGCATCTTCGACGCAGTGACCGAGACATCGGCCACTGGCAAACGTGTAGGCAGTATAATCCTTTGGTGTACTCAAAATAAACCTAAATCTAATATAATTTAACTTAAATAAACCTAAATCTAATCTAACGTAAATCTAAATCTAACCTTATCTTAAATGATAAAAAGAGGAAAATGGTATAACCTTTCTATCACCCAAGTGTGGTAGTTGGTTATGCCATTTCCCTCTTCAATAACAGGTAAATAACGTAAATAAACCTAAATCTAATCTAATATAACGTAAATCTAAATCTAACGTAAATAAACATAAATCTAATTAAAAATAAACCTAAATTTAATCTAATTTAATTTAACTAAACCTAAATCTAATTTAACGTAAGTCTACATCTAACCTAATCTTTAATGTCTTTTGGGATCATTTCCTACGACGTTAAAACTCTCTTCTTCTTATGTGTGTGTGTGTGTGGGGGGGGGGGGGGGGTGTGGGTGGGTGTGTGCGAATAAAAAGAAAAAAATGGTATAACCTTTCTATCACCCAAGTGTGGTAGATTGGTTATGCCATTTCCCTCTTGAATAACAGGTTTTGAGTTCAACTCCTCGTCGGCTAGATCTTTAGGTCTCTTTAATTAGTTTCCTACGACGTTAAATTAAACTCTCTTCTTCTCGGGTGTGTGTGTGGGTGTGTGTGCACGCCAATAAAAAAAGGAGAAAAATGGTATAACTTTTCTATCACCGAAGTGTGATAGATTGGTTATGCCATTTCCCTCATGAATAACAGGTCTTGAGTTCAACTCCTGCCGACTAGATCTTTAAAGTCTCTTGGGATAGTTTCCCACGATGTTAAGACTCTCTTCTTCTTCTTCTTCTTCTTCTTCTTCTTCTTCTTCTTCTTCTCTCTCTCTCTCTCTCTCTCTCTCTCTCTCTCTTTTCCTCTCTCAATGTGTGTGTGCATTCTTTGTTTATGCATGTGTGTGTGCGTTTTTGGTTTATGCATGCTCTCTCTCTCTTTTCCTCTCTCAATGTGTGTGTGCATTCTTTGTTTATGCATTTGTATGTGCTTTTTTTGTTTATGCTTGTGCTCTCTCTCTCTCTCTCTCTCTCTCTCTCTCTCTCTCTCTCTCAAAAACACAATGTGTATGTGTGTGTGTGTGTGTGTGTGTGTGTGTGTGTGTGTGTGTGTGAGAGAGAGAGAGAGAGAGAGAGAGAGAAAGAGAGAGAGGGAGAGAGACAGAGGGGAAGGGAACATGAGAGTGAGGAGAGGGAAGGAGCATACCTGGCTCTCCTTCCTCTCCTCGTGTGTGTGTGTGTGTGTGTGTGTGTGTGTGTGTGTGTGTGTGTGTGTGTGTGTGGAGAAGAAAGAGAGAAAGAGAGGGAGAGCGTGCGTTACCTTACTTGCTTGAGCACGCGCTGAAAACTCAGATCTGAGATCTGAGTTTTTGGACACTCTCGGTTATTTTTTTAAGCCCTGACGGCATCGCTATGAGCGTTGCTAAGTTACTTGTAACTTAGCGACGCTCATAGCGACGCCTATAGCGACGCCGTGGTTTTTCACATTTGAGCGTCGCACTACGAGCGTCGCTACTATTAAGTACCTCTTGTAGTGTAAGCAACTAGCTCTAATTAAGCAGCTAGCCTTCAACTCGGTCTAAATACCAACCAGTCCTAAGCGATGAAACAACTTATTACCTAAACGGTTAATCTTAAGGGACTAACCCTAATCAAGCGAATAGCCCAAAGCAAACAACTACGTCTGATCGACATAACGTCGCTTTATCCTAGGTGATCAACATAACAATGCCGATCGACGATTTGTAAATTAACAAGTAAATCTAATCAAAGGTACTTAGAACCTAACACTATAAAGTTTCTAATTTACTTTTACAACACATATGACAAGTCACAATGAAAAAAATAACAATATAATTTTTAAATTTATTTACACAAAAATAAAAAAACTAATTATAAAATAACATAAATCAAAATAAATCTTTCTTTTAATATAATCAAATGTTGTTATCTTTCTTTGTTAATGATTATTTTTAAATAATATTATTTATAAAATTACCAAAGTTATAATTTTTTGTTTTTTTGTTTGAATTGAAAAATTGTGTGTGTGTGTGTGCCATATATAGTGTATTTATATTATTTAGTATGCATTTTTTTGTTTACTTCCATGCATCTTTATGTGAATGTGTATAAATTAGATAAATCAATAATCCAAAACGATTAATACAATATGCATTGTTTACACTTATTGCTTGTAGAGATATGATTGTTTACTTGAATTGCTCATTAGGGATATGTCGGTTTTCCAACAACCATTGCTAAGTATCAAACTCTTTATGTCCCTCTTGATACTTGACCATCTCTCTAGTAGGATAGGTCAAAGTAATATTTTCTAAGTTAACAATAACCAAAAAAGTTTCATAAGCTAAAACATCTTCTAAACCAAACTTACACAATTAAAAGTAAACTACATATTTATCTTTCCAAGCTGCTTTTCCTCCCAAACCATAGTGTGTGGGAGTTTGTATGGCCCGAGATTTGCGATGTTGAGTCTGGGATGAGCATTGCCCACTCCCACTCTGCATCTACCATGTTGCCGACATGATAGCTATTGTTTGGATTTGTGACCTTGTTGACCGCTTCATGTTGTACACTTGATTGCTTGTTTTTTAGAAATTTTTTGATATACCCCTCCAACAAATGTGTCGTGAAACGCTCATTAAGGGATTTTAAAATTATGCAATACCTCCTCAACGTAGTGTGCGTGCATGATGTATTGTGATCCCATATGGTGTGAGCTATATTTTTGAATATATGCATGGGATCGAAGAGGTGTTTTATTTTTAAGTCTTTCCAATATGGAAGCCTTAAAAATATAAATAACATTGACATACCTTTTGGTGGAGTAGACGAGGGTGGATCACTGTTATAGTGCTCTTTGCAAATGCTTCTCCAATCTTCCATTGTGCACTTTAGAGGTGTCTTTCCATTTGTTGAAGCTTTGTATTTGTTATGACTTTGGGGAAGAAAATGATGTTGCTTGAATAGATTACCTTATGCAAGGCATATGGCCACTCCGTCACCAATGATGGCCCACAAGTAGGACAGGCATTGTGGCCCAATGTGAAAAACCCTGAATTCATATTATATTGTTAGAGAAAATTTTCAAAATTCAAATCTTAAAGAGAGAGAAGGATGTACACAACATATCAGAAATCTCTCCAAGGCCAGGATAGTCATGCATAGTCCACATTAGGATACCCCTCACAATGGCCTCTCTCCTCTCCTTGGGAAGTGAGTCATCGACAATGGGAATGCCCTACCATAACTCCTCTAACTCCTCAATGAGAGGAGGTAGACATCAATATTTGCCAGTAGCTAGTTTTTTTGCGAGCATGAGCATAGGTTTATTTCTATTAATTGCAGGCATGGCTCTCTTACAGCTATGGAGGTGCCGGTCTATCTATCTAGATTCCTTCGCCGATGGTAGATCTACATCTATAATGCACACTATCTTTGTGAGAGGAGTATGTGCGTTTGAGATAGAGATTGTTTGGACGCTACACTCCACAACAGCTTGCAACCTATGGTCTTTCAAAACAGTCTACACCATGGGGGAGCCAGAGAGGGACTCCATATGTCTAGAGGGTTTGTGATTTCTGTAACACCTCGGAAGAGAATCAATTTTTCCATTAATGAAGTGGAGACCATCTTCGACCTCCCCCACCTACTACTTTGGACGAGGAGGAGACAAAGGAGAGAGAGATTGATGATTCAAGCCCCACCGTCGCCAATCTTAGTAAGGAAGATTGCCATGATGGCAATGATAAGATGGAAGGTGATGAATTTGAAAATGATGAAGCCAACAAATCCACAAACGATGATTCAATTTCTCTCTTTATTGATTTAGGAGCCATGGGTTTATATTTAGATGAAGCTACTTGTAGAGATCTTTTTGAAGATGATTCATAAACATTTTGTTTATTTTAGTCTATGGAAAAAATTTGTCGTGTCGCCCATTCCTCTCTCTCTCTCTCTCTCTCTCTCTCTCTCTCTCTCTCTCTCTCTCTCTCTCTCTCTCGCGTTCCCACAGCCCCCCAGTGGGCGAGGGTAGTCCTTTGGGGGGGTGTTAGCGCTAAGCCTCGCCCTCCCCTGCTCAATCCGCATCGAAGATCGTCCGCTCCAAGTCGGATGCCCTACTACTACTCACTCAATCTCAAGCTCAAGTTGATTCATAGCCCCGTCCCTGTTCACTGCCTTGACGCCATTCATAGCCTCATTGCCTCACACCATTCACATCCTCACTGCCTCGCTGTCCAATCGATGTTTTCCTGCATACAAAATATATTTTCTGTAAATTGGTCTCATACACAAAAACGGGTCCCCACAGTCGGGTTGCAGACGACTTTGGGTGTCAACTCTTTGCTCTGAGTGCGTGCATCCACATTGGGGTATCCCCCACTTGTAACATTGGGGTGATTCTTAACACAGAAGCAGTTTTCCATAGGAAATATGACTACCACCCTGAAGACTTGCGAGAACACTGTGAAGTTTTGCTGCCATCTTAGCAGCCCCGAACAAAACCTATCAAATTGAGCGCCTCCAAGCAGCCCTCGATCGGTTCATAGAAGAGAATCGCGACCTCAAATCTCGCATTAGCAAGCTTGAGGAACTATTAGATTCCATGGTCGATCTCACCACCAACAAAGTGAAAGAAGTCGAAGCCAAAGCCATCGAAACCTAGTTGGCTACAATTGTGAAGGTGAAGACATGTGTGACAGTAGAGCTATGAGAACGACGACTCCAAGAAGAAAATGCCCTCAAGGTCCACATTGGTGGGCTACCTCAAGCATGGGAGACGACCAAGAATGACTTCTCGGAGCGCATCAATTTCCTCAACAAAACTCTCAAGCCGATCAAGCTCGACTACAACGTAATAGATTGTATCACCTCGAGAGGCCCTGACAAACCCATACCAAGTGGGCATGCCATCCTTGAATTTGGAATTTGAGAAGGTCGGCTCTAGCTTCTTCAACAATCACGTCTTCTCAAAGATACCAAGTTTTGGATTGCAAAAGAACTCACTCCACTACAACTCAAACACAAAAGTGAAGAGCTCAAGAAGGTACATGAAGCCCGCAAACAAGGCAAATGGGAAATCTACCAAGGCGGTAAAGCTATCATCCAGGAGTTTCAAAATCCCAAATCGGCTCTCCCCACAGCTGACCCCCCCTAGATTTTTTTTTCTCCTTTCATCTTTCCAATGGACCCTCCATATCCTTAGCTGATATCTATCGCCATCTTTCGCTTAAGGCGCAACCGCTATAATGTCTGTTTTTGGTCCCATAGGTCATATCTGACCTCCATGGATGATAATTCAATCTCTCTCTCTCTCTCTCTCTCTCTCTCTCTCTCACACACACACACACACACACACACACACACACACACACACACATTTTGTCAAGCATGCTAATTTATATTAATCAAGTGGGTGTGATTAATTTAATGATAAAATATCTACCATATTTTTTTTACAATAATTTATAAAAAATAACACATGCTTTGTAATCTTTAAAGAAAATAGAAGGAAGTGCTAAAATTTGCATATTTTGGCTCCAAATCATTGCAGGTAATGCTAAAGGTAATGAATGCGGTTATACCTCTCTTTCTTTCTCTCATCCACCTTCACACATTTTCTTCCATTATTCTTTTGAAGAGTTATGAGTGCAAGTGGAGCAAGGGTTTTGTGTTGTGCGCAGTGCAAGGGGGCTTTCACTGCTGAAGACTTCTTTGAAAAAGATCTCCTTTATTGTGCTTCTTCCTCAACACCTCTTCATAGCAAGAGAGATCATTCCCACCACTGTGTAAAGCCTTTCAAGATGTGCGATGAATACACGGATGCAGTCACTCCAGTAAAAATGTGTGCAATGTTCAGGGGAAAAGTGGGAGCCTCTTCTGTTTCATGCATGATGCATGTCTTACTTGCAGGCCACCATTAGTGATAGAGCGGTCACACGCCTTACGCAACCTAACTTATCCAATTAACCATCGTTTCATGTCCCAATACCATTTTTTTGTCCATTTTTTTAAAAAGAAAAATAATAATCTTTATAGTTTTTTCACAACAAAATAGAACAAAGTACAAATATTTAGTACCGAAGCGAGGCTCGATAATATGAGCCGCAATAGGAGTGGGAATAAGCGCAGGAATAAGAGCGGTAATAGTGGTGGTAATAATAGCGATAAGATCCACAATAATATGTAAATTGTAATAAATTGCCTTCCCGTCTCCCTCTCTCTTCTTTGGCCAGCCCATTTCGAATTCTCTCTCTACAAAACACGATAAAGGGCCACCGTAAACGATTTGAAAGCTTTATAGTGGTCATAGTTGTACTTTTTCCTTTTGCTCTTATTTTTGTAGGTCCCGAGAAGTATTGAAAAGAAAGTCATGTGATCCAAGGACGTTCCAAAGGGGATTGTGCATTTAATTCGAGGTTAAAGCCTATTCCCGAGTTAGAGCCTTGCCTTATCGCCAATATTGTTGGCATTTTGGTCCCATTGTTGGGTTTTGTTAAAAAACATTCAAATCTTCAAAGATTTCCCCCCTATACTTCTAAGGGTGCAATATGATAAAGTTTGTCGTTCTTCACAATTGTGTGATCCTAGAAGCATACACACATGCTCTAAATGCTATGCATGATGGTTTTTAGAAAGTAGTATACTCAAGTGCACTATTTCCATTGTGCTTCCTACATGTAAATTCCATGTAAAGCCATCAATGTCCTTCCATAACGATACATCAGTTCCAAAAAGCATGTTGACCTACCACATACCAGTCAATATATCCCATATGCAGTGTTGGAGTCCTGCCAAAGATGTCCACCAGGCTGATTGTGTGTTTGCAACTACACATATATGGGAGGGATTTTTCAAAATAATAAAACTCTTTTTTATCTAGGGATGTTTTTTCATACATGAATGTATCTTATCGTTTTTGTGAGCAACACAACATGTCTACGTAGTGTCCACATCAATTTATAGATGTGCATGCATACTTGCCACTCAAGGTTATAACCTCACAATTTCCTTTGAATAGATGACTTTTTTGAGCAATTGATCTCAATCTATGCAAGCATAAAAGTAAGAATCACAATGAGGGATGTAACTATCACAAAGCATGAGCTTATGGTTGAGGGAAATGCTTGAGGAATGCTAGAGGGAAATGAGTTACATTAATAGAGGAATGATAGAGGGAAATGAGTTACATTAATCCTCTTAATATCCTCAAAGAGAGGTGTCATCATGGCATAAGTCATGAGGTGATGTACAATGCTACATGTCACCACAATCCTAGGTGGCCGCTAGCATGTGGGCTATCATATAGAATTTTCAAAATCGTAGTCTACGTAGCTTAAGGGGATTTGTATAAATTGAAGTTTGTGTCACAAGAACCTCCCCCTTGAGCTTTAATCTATGACAAGCAAGAGATTAAATTCTATAATAATACTCCTCCTTGCAAAAGGTGTCCACAAAGGAGCCATGAAGAGCCTGTCATTACATCAAAGAGCCAAAAAAACACAAATGAGTTTTCCTCATACAAGGAAGATCAACAAAATTGGCAAGTTGCAAAAGGCATGTTCTCTAGAGGTAGAATAACATTATAAAAATATGTCAAAGAAGACGAGAGCTTATGGACAGGTCTTGCCTCCAACAATACTTCATGAAGGTCCATAGGTGAAAATCAAAGGCTTTGCTAAGTTTGAGAAATCTCCATTCTGTTTTTGATGAACTTGTGTTTAGGTTTTTGATGAATTTTGGTTGTGTTTGAGATCACATGATGGGCTTGCATTTTTTTCCAAACAAGAGTTTTTTTAAAGAAAGATGGAACAAATTAAGAAGAGTCTATGCATAAGTACAACTTGAAGCTTTGAGATTATATGTGTGCTTTGAATGCTCAATTACCAAGAAAGAAAAACTTAACGTTTTTTTAGAGGGCTTTACCAAAAGAGGTGTCGATAATGCAATTGGAAAACTTCAATGACCTTCTTGACCTTAAAGAAAACCTATGTGATAACGTTGTATGGCTGCTCAAATGATTTTAAACGCTTGTTCAATATGCAAAAACACCAAGGCAATGACGAATGATAAAATTTAAAATCCACAATGGCTGCCCTAAAAACTTAGAGAGAGGGATTAAGTACTTTCAATCATGGACCTTTATTCGTTTGCTTACAAATCATCAAAGATTGCCCCCCAAAAAGTGGCTAGAATTGATACATATGAAGGCTTGATCAGACAATCCTAAAGAGGGTTAGTCTAGTGATCGCCGCTTAGGCTACCACTAGTCAAATGCAATTACCCTCTTATGTAGGCATCGAGAGAGGCAAGGGATATGCAATTACCCTCTTATGTAGGCATCGAGAGAGGCAACATCCCTTGATACATAATGGTGCATGTTCTCAATCCTAGGTGAAGTGTAGGACGTGATGGCTTCACATGCCAACAAAAGGGCACACGAGTTTTTCCAACATAACAGTCTCCAAAGGCTAGAAGACGTTTTCGATAGATTGAGAGGTTCACACTCCAACCAAAAATAGGCATGCGATTAGGGATGATTAAATTTAGCCATGTGTATCATTAATGCTTGTCATCTTTGATAAATGATACAGTATCTTTTCATCTTTCTTAATCAAGCACCATTCTTTCTTTGCTTTTTGCATCAATATCAAAGAGTCTACATATACTTTCCCAAACCATTGATCCTTTGGGCATCATGCTCAACAAGTATAATATCTAGTTCCTTGTTAGTCCATCCATTCTAATCCCCAGTTTTCATGAGCACGCACTATATACTTCCAAAAGCACACTTGTAATCATGTCTTGGTGGGAGACATGGGTATGTATTATAAGTTTGGTGTTCATGTTGAGCATAAAAAGTCCAAATAAACGACAACACCGACAAAATACGCCCACATGCATTGTGAAGAAAAGAGTCTTAATAGGAAAAAGGTTTCCTGATAGATGAAGTGATGAATATTTATTTTTGATATTGTGTGTGTGCCCGTGATCCATAAAAATGTTGTCCAATGATTCTTCTACATTCATAGTAGTTCCATTCTCAAGTAGAAGCCTTTCACGGTCTTTTCTCTTTGCTAAAGAGTGGAAAGTAAGGAGTTTCCGTTCCCAAACACAAGCCTTAAATAATCTTTTCTCTTTGCTAAAGAGAGAATATATAGTCCTATGTAAACTAAGGAGCCCTCATTCTATAACACATGCATTTCTCTTTGTTAAAGCTTGCATTCACCTTGGATATACGATGGTCTCAACACTCATTACAAAACATTTCTCCCCATCAAAGCTTCAATTTTGTTATTGAAAAGTTCCTCTTCTAGGTTTATAGCTTGGGAAAATGCAATGTCTTTAGCATTTAATTTGCACCAAACCCCTAAAGCCTATTAGGCAACCTCATGTATAATTTACACATGTAGCTTTTCCATAGCCATTCTCACAGGGCCTGTTAGGCAACCTCATATATTATTTACACATGTAGCTTTTTCCATCACTTTATAACATGTCAGTGTGACTTGGCATACCATGGCCTGACAATTCACTACAATTATTTTTACACTCGTTATTGATGTAGCCCTCCCGGTGAGGTTTCACTCCCTCGGAGTGTTAGTCGCTCTTGGCAACCCCATACCATCAATATGAAAGTGAGTTATACATGCCTCAATCCCTTTCCAAGCACCAACAATATTCCTTGCATATACATACATATTGCAGATAGCATAGATTTCATGTGACATTTTTTGAACTACATTTGATTCTATTTCTAATTAGAAGATGAACTTTTAAAGCTTGAAGCCAATTTCAATGCCATGCATATTACTGAGAACAAAGTTTTGGAGGTGAGCAATTGGATTGATGTCACAATCAGCATGAAAGGCCGACGTGAATTCACACAATCTTGCTTCACTACTAATTAGAAAGCTAGGTTTGTAGTAAGTCCATTCACAACAAAATCATGCTTCTGTTCATCACCATACAAAACCTGCCATCCACAAAAACTACAGATCTGCGTATTTTGCCATGCTTTGTGAAGTTGTGAGTACCCTATACTAAAGCTAGAAATTTTTCCAAGGCCTATGTGGCCAGCTAAGACGAGTTCCCATGTAAACAAGCCTCAACGAAGGAAAAATAAAATAACAAAGACACAACAAACAACAGCACAACAATGAGGTTAAGCAGGAACCAATATCAACGAAGACTGAGCGGAAAGCAAAATACATTTAATGAAAATCTTGAAAGAAGTTTGAACAGCTGAGGAGGGTAGTCCAAATATGCAAAAGTCCTCTTACATTCTGAGAATTTGAACATTCAGAACAATCCTCGTTAAGATGAAGTCAAGCCTAGCCGTGAAGGCAAGGGGCTTTAAGCACGCCGACTATGGTTCAACCCCTATGACATGCAGGAGTGGGTGTGTGGGTGCAATCCCGTAAAGCTAGTTGATGCAAAGCATCAGATTTTTTATTTTATTTTTAAAACAATTCTGTTGCATTTTTAGGTGCATGAATGCATGTACATCAAACCAAAAAACAAGACAAGTCCGCAGAAAACCAAAGCCAAAACAAGCTGGAACCCCTTTCCAAATTTCTAGCTCAAGAGCAGGCAGCTGAGGGTATTGAGGGTTATCATATACAATGTTAATTTTGTGTACACAACAGTATTGCAATCATTGTGAGGATAGAAGACTCACTTGTTTTCATGTTAAAATTTACTCTATACATGTTGTAATACTACTTATCATGCGATGTAAATATGGTGGAAGCGAAAAATAGCATGCGCTTTTTCTCCAACAAATGTCTAAATCCTGTCATCAGCTTTCTCAAGGTTCAAGATCCAAGAAGCTTCTTTATGTTTCCCTGCCAAGGTAACCCATGAAGTCCATTTATTATCTTTCTTCCAAAAAAGAAGAGCTTTGAAACGTAGAAAAGAAAAAAGAAGAAGGCAGGACATTTGAAGAGATTCTGATGACTCATCCAAAGGAAGTGCGTTTCCTCCTGACAAATGACTCCCTATTACCCCATGTATTTAAATTTTATGCCTGCATCGGACCATTTCTCGCTACTATGATCATAGATCATTCAAAAAAGCGGGCAGCCATTCAGCATCAGTGGGCAAATGAACTACATAAAAGAAACAATGAGTCATCCACTACATAAAACCCCCTATAACTCTTCCTGTCACAAAAATACCATATGCTCAAACGCAAAAAGGCCAATATGGCCGGATTGGAATACATGACTTTCCGCAAAAAACAAAAACATGGCATCAGTGGCTATTTCACCGTGCATGGAGAGGAAGAGAAAAGTCAACTAGTGTCACAAACTGTTGACGTGTCAAGCCACTGAAGAACGGAGCCAACCTGCACACCTCGATCGAGGGGCCTAAACCCTAAGAACAGCAGCAGTAGAAGAAGAAGCAAAAGATGTTCCCACCAACTTATGGGACCCCGTCCGATGGGGCCCAAATGACCTAAAGAGATTAAATAAAGAAGGACCAACACACACACACACACACACACACAAGCTCTTTTGCGTACCAGCTGATGACGTGGCAGAACAGTACGGATTTCTGCAATTTGTGCTGACCTGCTGATGTGGCAGATTTCCGCGAGTTGCGCTAAGAGCTGCCACGTGACGGCCTGAACGGATTTCCGCATTTTGCGGGCTGGCATCTTTTGGACAGTAGATGCTTTTAGAACTTTAAGCTTTTCATGTAATTGTTTTTGAAATGGCTAAGGGCCTTTAAATATGCATTGTAGGCTCTCCCTCTAGCATTCTAACGGGGGAAGATGCAGAGCAAGAGGCTAGAGCTACAGAGTGTCGGGCACCACATGCCAATAGAAAAGAACAGACTGAAAAACTTTAAGCACTTCAAATAATAACTGAACTGAAAGAGATGCACGACACGAGACGGGGAGTGGCAGAGTTCCACCCCGAGAGAGCACTACCCCAAACCTTGGCGCCCCTTTCGGTATTTCTTTATATTGCTTGAACAAGGTGGTATCAGAGCTTCGAGGTGTGCTTTTCTGAAAGCATACCGGTCCTATAGCAAATGGGCTAGCTCCTACCACAAGGGCTGGTGTCCCATACCATCAAGCCCACACCGATACAGGTGTGTAGGTAGAGCTACCAATGGCCTACAGTCCAAGTGTGGTGATCACACAAGATGGCTCACAAATGAGCTGGGTCCTATTTATAGGACTCCTTAACTGTTCTAACCATAGGGCCATGTTCACACTTGGCGAGCTCAGGCACTCATCTCGATGTCTGGGGACGTGACAACCGGTGAAGAGATGAAGCTCTTACATCCTATCCCTCAAGACACTCTCTCTGTGATGCCTAAGCTCCAATAAAAAGTTCACAAGGCAGGTCTGATCCTCAAAGCACATGATCCGATGCAGTGGTCCAAAGCCTTCACAAAAAAGGCACTGGTACCTTCCTCAAAATTCAAAATAAGCAGAACAACAATATATATGGTGTTCTTCTGAGTCCACCTCTTGGTGACACATCTGGCGTGATATACCCTCATAGTTACCTGTTTCTAATCTTAAAGTCTGTGAAGAGTTGCACATCTGGCCAATACACTCCCAACACCATCTGAGAGGTGTGTGTCCATGTATGTAGGGCATATAATAAGCCCGTCCAAAGTGTGTAGAAAATGTCTCTATGAGGCCTGATCAAATGACCCAATTCAAATAAATGCGACCGAAAAAAAAAAGCCAAATTCACATTCAAAAGTCCAATAAACCCAACCTAACGCTAAGCCCTCTAATGGCAGGCCAAAAATCTGAATCTACAATCAAATGCAAGAATCTTAACTTGCCTCAATCTTGGAGGGAGACGTTGTTGGTGCATATCGCTCTACAACTTGACCATCTCTGTCTACCAGAAACTTGGCAAAATTCCATTTTATGAAACTTCCAAAGATTCCTCCACCCTTAGCCTGCTTTAAAAATTGGTATAATGGATCTGTATTCTTGCCATTCACCTCCACCTGCCCAACAACCAGAGCTAGAAATCTTTATTTCACAATGTCTACAACACAACGATCCTTAATACAAAAGGAAGGAGAGTGCACGATCCACAACCTTGTCAAAAATAGGAAACTCAGCATTAAACCTTGTGCAAGCAAATGCTTTGACTTCTTCATTTGTCCCCGGTTCCTGCCCTCCAAATTGATTACAAGGAAAAGCTAGTACCTCTAAACCTGCACCATCAAAAAGAAATCTTAACAACTAACCAAATGGAGATATATGTACAGATGAATGTAAAAAATTATTAGTTCTTCAAAGGACTGTCATTAGATCACATGAATGCAATTCTCCCGTGTTTGCACATTCAATTGCCCATAAATCATACATGAACATGAATATATGTGCATATGCACAAATGTAAAGTACGTAGGTAATTTATTTCTTTCTGTCAATAGGGACATAAATGAAAACTTGTGGGTAATGGGATAAATACCTGCATCCTTGTATTTATTGTATAAATCAGTCAGGTCTTTGTAGTTTGTTGTGGTCAGACCACTGTATAATGCCAAAACAAAACTCTCTAAAACAATAGCCCCATAAGAAAGAAACGTCAGAAAGTGCAGTAAATTAAACAGAAAACTAACCATTGTGATGCCACATTCACAATCAGAAGCACTTTTCCTTTGTATGCACTTAAACTCACATCCTTCCCTTGCATATCCTGCATGTAAACATGCAAAAGGATTAACTAGTCAAAAAAATCTTCTCAAAAGGCCAAAAGGTATGCTCACAAATCCACAGCCCTTATGCACCCCATTGTTTTCCCTCTACCAATGAACGAGTGAGTAGTAGGAAAGAAAAGGTTGATTTAGCAGAAAAGAACCTATTAGCAAGAGCATAAAGTATAAGCAATACAGAGATACAGTCAAAGCAGAGGATGAAAGCCCCCTGTGAGAACCAATGCCCGATGAATGGACAACGGGCTGCTGGACTCTGATAGCACCAAATAAATCAAGCCCAAAATCTCTACACGATGAAAGAGTGGACAGGGGCTAAAGCACTCTCTCCCGCCCGTGCTGCAAAAGAGATGGCAAGAATGGCAGCACATTCAAAAAGCGTATCCTTTGAACAATGTTGTTGTCTCATACAACATTACAAAATACAGAGAACAACAATCATGGCCCAAGGAATATTGATAAATGCCTTCTCAGCATGGATCCACCATCATACAAATCAGAAACTTCAAGCGCCGATATAGTCTATGTTGGAAGAAATGGTACCGCCTAGACCAAGGGTCTCCATCACCTTAAGGTTTCGGGGTTTAGATGGCTAGCCCAGTTTGGGGAGACTTTTGATTAAGGCCGTATGTGCACGAACAATACTAGAATGGGTGACCCCCTAGGAAGTTATACCATAGTTACCCAGATCGCGGAACGCGGAACGGGAATGGGAACAAGTCCGAAACGGGAACGGCGTGGAATGGGAGGCTTAAAAAACACCCAAATAATGCGATTTTTAGCGTTATGTGTTTGAATACAAGTAGTACTAGAGTCCTTTGACTCTAATACCCACAAAAAAAAACGATTTGAAGACCATTCAACCTTATTATGACTTGATTGTGATGTGCGACGCCGCGGTCATAGTACATACACAACAGACACCCTGGGGCTTCACTTCTTGAGACCAAGGGAGAGAGAGCTTGAAGCCTTGAGGGCAAGCCCAAGGAAGAGAGCTTGGGTCCTTGGGAGCTTGAGGGTAGAGCTTGAGAGAAAGGGAGAGGGAGAGCCTTGAGGCTTGTTGGATTTGTGAAGGAAAGGGGTGAGGAGGGAGCAATTTATAAGGGACCATGGCTCCCAGAAAACAAACACCCGTTGAAGGCTACTAGTTTTTTACTGTTACAGCCGTTCCGCCCCGTTCCTGCTCTCCCGTTCCGGTACCGTCCGGCCTATCAGAACGCCAAGACGTTCCGGAACGTTCCCTACACAAGAGACTGGCCGGAACGCCGTTCCGGCATTCCAGGCCCTAGGAGGGGCGTTCCCTGGTAACTATGAGTTATACCCCCATGGAATTTCAACATGGTATCCGAGCCTTGTAGCTTTTTTGCGAGTGGCGCCTTAATGACACACCAAAGAGTGCTTGGTTGTCACGTGACACATCCAACCCTATGTGTCCGTGGACAAGCTACAGCACGACAAGGGTTCAGTCAATCCAATCAGTCTAGATTTAGAAGTAATTTGGCACTTTTGTGAGTCTATTCGTAGACCGTGCATGCCCAGTCACTTAGTGTAGATGCATATCCTCTGGTTGCACACATCATGATCATAAGCATTCCCATCAGAATCCTTCAGGGGAATTTTCCAGTGCATTTAGC
Source organism: Adiantum capillus-veneris (assembly GCF_014529385.1). Taxonomy (NCBI): domain Eukaryota; kingdom Viridiplantae; phylum Streptophyta; class Polypodiopsida; order Polypodiales; family Pteridaceae; genus Adiantum; species Adiantum capillus-veneris. Next base: position 104,362,028 of record NC_140949.1, on the reverse strand, counting down.
CTATTTTCCCTATTTTTGACATTTTTCACTTATTATTTTTAAGTGACTTTTGTTGGAAAGTAGGTAGGGCAATTTTGCTAAGTTTGTATATAAGCAAACCAAAGCTAGCACTTTCTGGCAGAAGAGGCAGCAGGAGCATTGCTCAACAGGCAACTTCTCAGCAGAACCCCAAGCCCTAGCGTTTTTGCTCCACAGCAACCACCTAGCGTTTTTGGACCAGATCAGCCAGCAATTTGCACTTGCAGATTTCGGCGACAGCAGAACATCATATCAGCCTAGCGTTTTGCATTTGCAAGACAACCAACGACGGATTTGCAGATTTTCAGCCCTAGCGTTTTTGCATCTGCTTCACACCCTAGCGTTTTGCAGATTCTCCGCGACGGAACCTCAAGAACCATCAGCATTTTCAGTTTTCAGCCCTTAAGACATCGCAGATCAAGTCCCGAACCTCGTAGATCTCACCTTCCCACAGCCGTTCCTCTCTGCACGGTCAGTTTCCACAAGGTTTACAATTTCAGCCCGGAAAACGCAGATTTCAGCATCTGCGTTTTCAGCGCGTTGTCGTCATTGACATCGTCACCGACATAGAGTTAGAAGTCAACAGGTAGAAGATTTGCAGATTTCAGCCATTAGAGTTTCCAGATTTCAGCCCGTCTTGTCGTCGTCGACATCGTTGGCAAGTCCAAGCATTGTAGAGATTTGTGCAATCATAAGTAGACCACTCTCGCCATAGAGAGCGGGGCCTTCGGAGGAGGGTTTTACGTCTCTGGTGTTGTATTCTCTTCTCTCTCTATCTCTCAGTCTCATACACTTTCACGCACAGTGTCCATTCACTTTGTTTGTGTTCATTGCACTCTCTCATTAAGAACGAAAGGCTCTCCTTCCATAAGAACAAAAAGGAACCTTGAGCATAGTTCGAAGCACTCATCTTGAGCAAAGTTCAAACATTCATTCTGTTGCACTTAACATTGGTATCAGAGCTTTGGCAGTGTTCTGTATCACTCAAGGAAAGAACCACAAGAATCACAAGAAATTTTTTTTTGCTTGTTGCGGTCGCACGAACCCAAGTTCGCGGGCGTGTCGATTCCTAATCGTGTTTTTGAAGAGTGACAGGAATCCCAAGAGCTTATCCAACCTCCCCTTGTGTCTCTTTTCACTCATTGAGAGCGGACCATGCACTTAGCAGCCGGCCAATCGACGTGAGGTGGGAAAAAGAAACCTTGGTGTGAGCGCAAGGCCGCCAAGGGGTGCGCCCGCGGAAAGGAGTAGAACTCGGGTGAAGAGAAGATCCTTCCCAAACACGGAGTGCAAGCTAAAGAAGAACCTCAAAAACATCAAGACCCTCAAGAATCTGAAGACCCCCAAGAACCCAAGTTCCTCGTGAACTTAAGAACCCAAGACCACAAGAACCCACAAGAACCCAAGACTTCAGTGGATGGTCATCACTTGAAGCGGAATGGATACTTCGCTTGGAGGTGATGAGCATGAGAGAGGCGAAGAAGAATTTTTCCCACCAGGAGGTTTTTCCGACCCTCCCCCATCTACGTCAAAGGATTGCACTAACTCCTATGGAGGCCTTGGACCATATGTTTATGGAAAGGAAGTTAGAACGCGAAGCACGAAATGCACAAAGAATGGCATAAATGGAACGCAGACACGCAGAAAGAAGAGCAGAAAGAAAAGCAAAAATGGAGTACAAACACCAAGAAAGAATGGCAACCGCCGTCAAAGGAAAGAGCGACCAACATATGAAAGAGTTCTTGCGACTCTTTTCTCAAGTTTAGGCACAGATGCACAAGATCTAGGAAAAGGAGACTCTTTCAATCTCTTCTTCTCCAAACCAAGACACACAGGATTTGCATGATGATAAGCATGATGATTTGAATGATAATGATCAGCATGATGATTTGATTGACAATGATAAGCATGATGATTTGAATGATAATGATGAGCATGATGATTTGGATGACACTGACAAGCATGATGATTTGCATGATCCAGATGTGATTTCTCACGAGCATGAGGATTTGCATGAAGAAGATGTGATTGTTCACAAGGATGATGTGTTAGTGGATGCTTTTTCTAGCGAAGCTAACCTCGTTGCAGATTCAATCAATCACAAAGGATTAATCTTGGCTCTCGAGCCTAAGTCCAAAGAACCCCTTCAGGAAGAAGGGATCTTGGCTCTCGAGCCTAGGTCCAAAGAACCCTCACAGAAAGTATTAGGTGTTTGCATGATTGATACGCACGCATTGTTCGAGTGTTTCATTCGTGACCGTTTCTTGTATTTTAGTCAGCGTCTTTATGGTGATCCCTTTTCCTAGGCATGACATATTGTACATTCTTAGGTCCAAAGAACCCTCACAGGAAGTATTAGGTGTTTGCATGATTGATACGCACGCATTGTTTGAGTGTTTCATTCGTGACCGTTTCTTGTATTTTAGTCAGCGTCTTTATGGTGATCCCTTTTCCTAGGCATGACATATTGTACATTGAACACATTTCACTCATGAATGAGCACGAATGTATGCGGATTGTTCATGAAAAGCTGAAAAGTATGCATTCAAGGACGTCACATTCCATGTCTCCTCCTTGGCATGACACATTTGTAGAAAGAGCACATGAAAGTATGAGCACCAAGCATGGGCATTTCCGTTGTGAATTGCCACAGTTGATTGCTTTAGTTCAAAAGAGAAAGATTCGACCTCATTGTTTGCGTGTGTATGGTGAACGGTTTGGCACTCCATCTATTTGTTCATCTACATTGCATGCACAGTCGTTTAGGAAGACAAGATTTTTCCCACTCGCTTTACATGGAATGGGTATGTTCATGCTTTTGTATTGGAAGTGGTTTCAAGAATTTTCAGCCATGGAGATTCTTGAAGAAGAAAGAAGCATGACTCTCGACGAAGTTGAAGCATTGAAGGAGCCACAGAAGAATTTGTCTCGCTTTCGGGGCGGCCCAAAGAAGCAAGCTTTGCAGACCTTTATGAAGTTCAAGTACCGCACGACCCACACATCCAAGTGGGCCGGCGAAGAGTCCCTTCCAAGATTCCGAATGCTATTGGCAATCTCCCTCAACGCCATACAGTTCGGTACCAGTACCTTACTTTGAAAAGGAGGGGATGTCACGTGACACATCCAACCCTATGTGTCCATGGACAAGCTACAGCACGACAAGGGTTCAGTCAGTCTAATCAGTCTAGATTTAGAAGTAATTTGGCACTTTTGTGAGTCTATTCGTAGACCGTGCATGCCCAGTCACTTATGTAGATGCATATCCTCTGGTTGCACACAGCATGATCATAAGCATTCCCATTAGAATCCTTCAAGGGAATTTTCCAGTGCATTTAGCCTATTTTCCCTATTTTTGACATTTTTCACTTATTATTTTTAAGTGACTTTTGTTGGAAAGTAGGTAGGGCAATTTTGCTAAGTTTGTATATAAGCAAACCAAAGCTAGCACTTTCTGGCAGAAGAGGCAACAGGAGCACCATTGTTCAACAGGCAACTTCTTAGCAGAACCCCAAACCCTAACGTTTTTGCTCCACAGCAACCACCTAGCATTTTTAGACCAGATCAGCCAGCGATTTGCACTTGCAGATTCCGGCGACAGCAGAACATCAGATCAGCCTAGCGTTTTGCATTTGCAAGACAACCGGCGATAGATTTGCAGATTTTCAGTCCTAGCGTTTTTGCATCTGCTTCACACCCTAGCGTTTTGCAGATTCTCCTCAACGGAACCTCAAGAACCATCAGCGTTTTCAGTTTTCAGTTTTCAGCCCTTAGACATCACAGATCAAGTCCCGAACCTCGCAGATCTCACCTTCCTGCAGCAGTTCCTCGCCACACGGTCAGTTTCTGCAAGGTTTACAGTTTCATCCCGGAAAACGCAGATTTCAGCATCTTCGTTTTCAACGCGTCGTCGTCACATCGTCGTCATTAACATCGTCACCGACATAGAGTCAGAATTCAGCAGGTAGAAGATTAGAGTTTCCAGATTTCGACCCGTCTCGTCGTCGTTCTCATCGTCATCAACATCGTCGATGAGTCCAAGCGAGATTTTTGCAATCATAAGTAGACCGCTCTCGCCATAGAGAGTGGGGCCTTTGGAGGAGGGTTTTACAACGTCTCTGGTGTCGTATTCTCTTCTCTCTCTATCTCTCAGTCTCATACTCTTTCACGCACAGTGTCCATTCACTTTGTTTGTCTTCATTGCACTCTCTCATTAAGAACGAAAGGCTCTCCCTTCCATAAGAACAAAAAGGAACCCTGAGCACAGTTTGGAGCACTCATCTTGAGCAAAGTTCAAACATTCATTCCGTTGCACTTAACATTGGTCGGGGGCAAGGTCCTCTCAAGATGTGTGCCAAGGTCACACCAAGGGGGGATGTTGGAAGAAACAGTGCCAACCTGGAAGATGACTCAAATTGGCTGGACCGGAGGTCTCCATCACTTGAGGGTTTTGGGGTCTAGAGAGCTAGCGCAGTCTGCCAACTCTTCTAGTTAAGCGCGTGTGCAAGAACACTATTGGGATGGGTGACCTCTCTAGAAGTTATAAACCCAAGTCTAAAGAGCGAGAAGCACCTAGGGTAGTCGAACTAAAAGTTCAGGTAGGTGGACAAGTTGCATTGAGCATAACGTAGAGCCATCCCAAAGAGAGACAGTAATAAGCATGCACACCACCGAGGTGAAACATCAAGAAGTTTCGAGCTTCATTTTTGCCTGCAGTACGCGCAAAGGCTCCACATCAATTACCAACTAGAGTCATCTGGTAAGAAGGGAACATAAGAGTAACAGCTCAGAGCAGGTGGACAAATGACGCGATAGAGAGGTCAGTTGGCCTATATCCTGCCATGTTGGTTAGCAACGGGAACCATAAAACAACTCACATCCCATAAAGTCAATAAAAGGCGGAAAATGGGCATAAATGCCATAAAAATCCTAAGCACTATGCCCTGCGTGCCAGGGATAGAGGTGGCCAACTCATAACCAAGGAGCTATACACTTGACAAAACAAAACCTCAAATCAAGCGAAAATTATATGGAAGGTGAACCTCTAGCACACAAAAAATCCCATGCACCTCCCAAAGACTGTATAGCACAAATAGTGTGCCGTGCTCTCTACTGTGGGTGCTACTCGGCGCAATGTGCGTGAATGTAAGGTGCAACGGAATGAATGTTTGAACTTGGCTCAGGATAAGTGCTTTGAAATGTGCTCAAGGTTCCTTTTGGTTCTTATGGAAGGGAGAGCCTTCCGTTCTTAATGAGAGAGTGCAATGATCACAAACAAAGAGAATGGACACTGTGCGTGCAAGTGTATGAGACTGAGAGATAGAGAGAGAAGAGAATACGACACCAAAGGCGTTGTAAAACCCTCCTCCGAAGGCCCCACTCTCGTCGGCGAGAGTGGTCTACTATTGATTGCACAAACTGGTACAAAGTGAATGCATGTGACTGATGCAAGTCTAGGCTAGATCGATGACGACGACGGGGATGGCGAGACCGATCTGAGGGCTGAAATCTGACGCTTATGTACTGCTGTCCAAAAACGCCATTGGCTGAAATCTGAGGCTGAATTGCTGCTGTTCCCAAAAACGCTACTGGCTGAATATCATCGGGACCAAAACTGCTGATGTGGGTTGCTCTTTGCGGGCTGAAATCTGATGGTTCCGAGGCGGTCAAGGCTGAAAACTGCTGGTCTTTATCTGCTGAAAAACGCTATGGGCTGAGGCTGCAAATCTGGAAACGCTCGGGTTTTCGGCGATGATTTGCTGAGCTTGATGGCGATGGACTGCTGAGTGCTGAAAACGCCAAGGCTAAGGTTATGCTGGCAATGCTTGATGAAAAACGCTAGGGGATCTGAGTTCTTGCTTGGAGGAAAAACGCCACCAAGGAAGGTTCTTGCTGAGAAGTTGCCTATTGAGCGATGGTGCTCCTACTGCCTCTTCTGCCAATTAGTGCTAGTCTAGGTTTGCTTATATAGCATATCAAGACTAAGCTAATATGGGCATATATACAAAAAGGGCAGCCAACGGATACTCAAATATCCTGAAGTTCAGTTGTGCCTATCTCTAAACTATGGTGAGAAAGAACTAGCCACCGTGTCACTAGACCACCACTCCTGTCACGTGACAAGTCCACCCAGTGTGAACCCACGACCACGAGCTGTAATTGTCTTTCCGTGCACAGTGACATTGTAGCCCAAGCTACAGAGTGCTATAAATTGTAAGAAAAAACGCACGTTGCAGCAACTCAACAGCCCTAGATCAGCCTCTAGAACCCAAGATCAGGTCCAAAACTAGCATGAAAAAGTCGTGATACACCATTACGACATACATTCAAGTACTTTGTCTCTAGTGCCAAACAGGATGGTGACCATCCCATAGGACCGCAAAGAGACTGATCAAATTGCCAACACATGCACGAAACAGATCCAATTTCTGAAAACTTGAAGATTAAAACTAGACAACTAAAATTGTGTTGCACCTTTGCTGTTTGGATTACTCTCCTGCTTGTTTTGAACTTACAAAATGGAAGGTTCCAAGGCGGACACCCAGTATAGCACAGTAAAGAAATTAAAAATGAACGGGTTGTAATCCACATAGCCCTTGGTACGATACTTCAAGCAGACTATGTCACTTTCCAGCACAATCATGCTCAATGACAGAAATGAAAGACCACGATGGTAGAAACGAAACCAGAGCAATAAAAACAATTATCAGGGAAACTGGAAACATACATGCACTGGCAACAACCAGAAGAGATGACAATCCTGCTTTAACCAAGATTATCTTCATATGGTCATGACTACTCAGAAATCTTGGTGCAAAAGGAGTAGGGAAGGGCCGCTTACCTTCACTGTGATGTCGTATATGCTTTCGGCTGCCATGGGGCGCTGTGTGTGTGTGTGTGTGTGTGTGTGTGTGTCTCGACGACGCCGCCAACTCAAAAAGAAACTTTCACGTTTCTCTCTCTCTCTCTCTCGCCACCCCTTTGATCGTCCTTATTTGACGTGTGAAGATGAATTTTCGTTGAGAAGGTGAGAACAGTTCCTTTCGTTTTTTAAAACTCATGTCCTACTGCCACCAAACAAAGCGGAGGTTCACATCGGCATTCTATAATAAACAAATGATAAAGTCATGAGGCTTGTCTCTAATCAGATAATATAAAAGTACACTTGACGTGAATATCATAATGCAAATGCTCCATACAAATGAGGTATGTCTAGTGGATAAAAGATGAGAAACAAAGAAAAAATAGATTTGAAATTTGTCTTTGTGGTCTTAACTTGCCTTATAATCTTATTAAACAAGGTGAGAAGGCACAAAAGGCTCTAAGTTAAGGAGGGGATTAGATTTATGGAGAGTAAGTTTAAATAACTGTTGACAATCACATGGATTTTTTTTTTGTGTTTTAATATAAAATTATATTATTCATTATACATATATAATCAAAAGTAGTTTATATATTAGAAAAAGCTCCACTTAAATAATAAGGTGAAAGGTGCACATGTATATAGTTTTTTAAAAAATCAAAACAAAACTTACAATCACATGAAATTTTCTTTGTTTTAATATAAAATTATATTATCCATTATACATACATAATCAAAAATAGTTAATATATTGAAAGAGGCTCCACTTAAATAATAAGGTGAAAAATGCACATTGTAAATTATAATTTAAAAAATTTAACATAAAAACATACATTATATTATCCATTATACATACATAATCACAAATGGTTTATAAATTAAGAAAGAATGAGAGTACATGTCTCAACACATCGCTTCTGTAGAGAGCTTCCCAATTAATACTGCCGTTTTGCCATTGGTTGGTTGCAGTGACACCTCAATGTGTGGGGACCCTAAAGGATGGTCGTCTAGAGGACCATGTCAGGCTCGTGGTTGGTGCAATAGATTCCATCGACGTTGCTATCATTGTTGAGGGTTTGCTCCGAGAGGGGAGAAACCGATTGTCTCTTCCCTCTCCAACAGTGCTTGGGGGTGCAAATCTGGGTTTATTTTTGCCTCTGGAGAGACCTTCCCTTCCACTTCCCCTTGGGAAGACAAAGAAGGTTAGTTCTTCTTTGTGGTGGCAGTTTGACAGGCAACAATCCTAGGGCAGGAGCTTGCTCCTTGGTGGCACCGCACTGTTGTTGACTCCTAGTTGATGTTTACTTGTGTGGGTAGTGGTCACCTTAAGAGCCTGTGGTTGGTAGTTCTTAAGTCCGATTGGTGGTGGCAATGACTACAATACCTCGATGGTGATGGAGCATCAGGGCTCCCCCCATATGCGGCGGTAAGATATGCAAGTCCTGTTTTGAGCGGGTGTCTCCGAGTTATACCTAGTCTTTTTTTGGTTTTGGGTCTATTCCCGATGGTGTGCAGCTTTCATGTCGGTATTTTGTATCTACTCTTCTGAAAATGGTCATGCTTGGGAGGGGTTTATCTAATGGCAGTGGGCCTACTCCTTGTGGCACTCATGTAAGGTCTTGTTCTTCTTTGATGGGTGGCTCCCATAGCCAATGTACTTAGGTTGTGGCCGTGGTTTGTATTTGTCAATGTTTCTCAAGGTAGAAAATGTATCTGAGGTCTATATGAGATGTCATGGCTCGGTCCGAGCATGGATTATCTATATAATTTTTTGGTTATGTTAATATATCATACTCACCATTGTGAGTTCTGCTTTTTCTTTTTTAAAGAAAAGATTCCTCTTAAATAATAAGGTGAAAGGTGCACATTGCACATTATCATTAGAACACAAAATAGAATAAAATAAATAAAATAAAAAGACACAGTGAAAAAGTAAAACTAAAGAATATTTTATGCTTCATAAAAAAGATATATTTAATAAGCATAAAATAATAATAAAATAATTTAATGAAATGAATCTTTGCAAGGTCCTTCGATGAAAGGGCTCTTTATAAATCAAAATATTAAAAAACATTATTGAATTAATACTTCACATCATGGATCAAACTCCTATGAATACACTCTTTAATCTTTTGTTCTCTAAAGCATTTTTCAACGTACCAAAACAAGGTAAAGACTTCACGATAGCCTCCAAAAGGCAACAATTTTTTAAGAGAGATTATAGAGAGAGAGAGAGAGAGAGAGAGATGCACATGATTGCCGGCACATTTGTAAGATTCTTTCTCATATGTGTGTGTATTTGTGTGTGTGTGTGTGTGTGTGTGTGTGTGGTCTAATCAAACAAGCGTCCATCTAGCCGGACACGTAGGTGGACACCACATTTGTACTCTTATTATTTTGTCGAGCTAGTGTAGTGATAATCTGTGTAAATCCTAATTCCAAAGTAGCAGGTCAATTCTCTGAGTTGTAATGATGTCATGATAATTGTAATGGTTCGTGTGGGTCGACCACTCGCATTTAAAACGCCCTAGGTATAAAGGTCAATAACTTTAATGTGAAAAGAAGGCTTACCTTTAGAGAAGAAGGGGGCTCTGAAAATGTACGCTCAAGCTATGAAGCTGCTCCAACTTGTTATCATCGCAACTAATGAATGGGTAATCAAATTTTAGTTTTGAAAATTGCATTGTGTTCCTTTCTCTTTGCTCTTTCATTCAAGTGTAAGCATTGTCAGTTTTGTTGAGGTTCGCGACTACGCATTAGTGAGCCTAATCTTCATATTTGAGTGCTTAAATCACTATTTATAATCGTTTTGACCGTAGTGGAGAGTGTTCTTAGACCATAGGGTGATATTTATGGTATATTCTGTTGTAGTTTTCAGGATATTTTTCATGATGGATCGTGATTTTGGTACCTTGTTGGATTGCGAATAGAGTTGGTAAGATAGTGTCCCTAGGTTCTTAGACCTCCTCCTAAAGTTTTGTTGCATTTCGAGTCCATTCAAGTGCGGAAATGGCGTGATGACTTAGAGCCGTGAGAAAGGACATAGGCAGATTTCCCTGATCATTGAATGTTGGTTTGCTTGTTGAGTTGGTGTGTTTGTTTGTTAACGTTCACTTTCTAAGATTGACGATCTCAAAGAGTCTCCATGCCCCATCCGAGTCACTTCTCTGAGTATTGACATTATGTTTGTGCCAGATCGCTATACTACAGACGTCTATCGTGGCGACCCGCTAACATTGGCACTGCTGCCAGGGATATGATCCTTAGATGGTGAGTGACCAAGTGCGTATTTAGAGCGTTCTTTTTTGAAGATTTGTCTTCCATTCCATTTACAACTTATCAGTGAAGCAGCTAGACGTGGGGTTTAGTGCTTGGTAGAGTCTAAAAGTCGAGGACTTGCTAGATCTATTTTCGAGAGTAAAGAGGGTTGTGAGTGAGATAGGTGTATGCTTTCAGAGTGCTGTTCCGTTTTTTGTTTCGACTTTATTTCGTATTTTTTTGTTTGTTTTTGTTTTACGTTTCATTTTAGTACTTAGGAGTAGGGTAAGTAAAAACTACCACCATCAAATTTCGGCTAAAAGATTGAGGGAAAAAAGGGTGAAAACCATACTTTGGCCGAAATGACCATAACTCTAAAATTATGAAAATTTGATGGTAGAGACCTCTAAAGTGATCCAAATTCAAAAATTTGTGGATCAAACGCAACAGCATACTTTCTAGAAGCAATCTGGAAAGTTTGGCCAGATTTTGTGGAGGAACATGGATCACGATCCATGTACCCTAGAGACCATTTTTGGGAAAAAAAAGTGATCAGTAACATTGTCCATCAATGGGATATTGCTATGATCAAGTTTGCTTGAAAGAAAAACTCAAAAATCACATCAGAATTGGTTGCTAGGGCAAAAACAGCAAATCAGGCATTGTAGACACAAATTTTGGGGTTTTTCAACTTTCTAGGATCCAAATTCAAAGAGGGGTGAGATTTGGCTTCTACAGCGAATACATAACCAGCATAACAAAATTCATGAAAAAATGATGTCAAACATGGATTGTGATCCATGTACCTTATGGGCTGATATTTGACAAGTACATCCCTGATAACTAGTAGAACAACTTTGCCAAAAGGGACCATAGCAAAAAATTGAAAAAAGTTGATCAAAACACCAAAATTCTGTCAGATAGCCAAAAATTGCAGGGCACACATAAAAACTTACTTTTGACTATAAAAAAGTTATCCAAATTCAAAAAGAAGTGGTGGAGTAGACTACTGACACTGCAAGTAATCATCATACCAAATTTGGTGTTCAGATGTGATGGAACATGGATCGCGATCCATGTACCTCATCAATTTTTTTGGCTGAGATATGAGTAGTAGGTAGCTGAGACATAGACAAACACATTTTTTGTCAAAAGAACCATCGCCAAAAAAGTTGTAAAAAGTGGTCAAAAGAGCCAAAAACAAAACATTGTCAAAATTGTCCTAGCAGACTGTAGAATTCACTTTTGGTTGGGCAAAACTCATCCAAATTCAATAATTTCTAGATGAGTAGGCTACAAACATCATAAGCTATCAGCACACCAAAGATCAAGTCCAAAAGTGGTGGAACATGGATTGCGATCCATGTACCATTTTTGGACAGAAACTTTTCCGACCTGTAGTAGAGACCATTGCGAACAAAAATCCCCAAAGAATTTTTGTCAAAAAAGTTCAAAAAGTGGGTGAAAAGATCCAAAAGCAGTTTAGATTGAAAACCCTAAACAGACCTAGGAATTGACTTTTGTCTGACCTAAACAAGTCCAAGTCACACAAAAACCATATAGCAGGGATTAATGGACGAAGGGAAAGTTGTGTGCCAAGTTTCAGTGCAATCTGACATATAGGTACATGGATTGCGATCCATGTTTCTCTATCACAGACTAATACCAAATTGCACCATAGCTAGAGGACATCGTAAGGAGTCTAGTTGTCTTTTCAAAACTGAATTTGGATATCAAAAACCAAGTCAAAAGCAAAACTGCCAAGTACTCTGAGCAAGTGCCATAATTGACCTAATTTTCAATCCAGAGGTCAATTTTCAAAAGAATTGATATCATAGGACATACTAATCATGTTGAATCTGATGGTACTAAGAGAAGTCAATTTGGGCTCCAAACACGGATCGCAATCCATGTACCCATAGTAACAGCTTAACCTGAAACTTTCTAGATTAGTAGTATTACACAAGGAAACATATCCCAAGTCCAGTTTTGAAAAGAAATTAAGCAAATTTGGGTCAAAAGGGAGAAAAACAGGTGACAAACCAAAAACCACTGTGTAGACCTAGTGTTGGCCATTTGACCTATCAAAACAAGTCCAAATTAAAAAAGATTTGAGATTTAGCTTGTGGACATAGTCAAGAACAAACTCCTAAGAGATCAAGTCCACATGTGGTTGAACATGGATCGCGATCCATGTATCTCAACCTCAAAATTTGATGAAAATTGGTACATAGCCTTTGTATGACCTTGTCTACATACAGTCAAAATTTGGAGAAAAAATTTGACAGAGAAACATGGATCGCAATCCATGTACCTCAACATAGTGGGGGTTTCTGAGTTGATGATCTTGTAGAAATACTTGAGAACATCCCAAATCTTAAGTTTGAGCTAAAAATACCTTCTGGAGACCAAGATACAAATGTGTTCTAGTCTTGAGATTGTCATGAGTGTTGTTTCAAGTGTAGTCTATCAAAATTTCTCTAACTCTTGATAGACAACTCCAAATTGAGTCAGGTATAGCCAGGAAGAAAGTGTGGGGATCGGGGATCCCGTGCGGTGAGTGCAAGAGAGAGAAGGAGAAGGGGGAAGAGGATGAAGGAGAAGCTACACAGAGGGAGTTGGGTTAGTGGAGAGGAAAGTGAGAGAGTAGTCAACTCTCTCACTTTCTCTCCCTATATTCATTAGGTAGAAGAAAGTAGGTAAGTGTGGTTTCCCACGGTCACCTAGACTACACCCCAACAACCTCCCACGTGAAGGTCAGAGTTAGTCTATACAAAGTTGATGAAGCATTTCCTAGACTTCATCCTACACCCAGAAGTTTTATACAACGTGTAAATCTCTCTGAGGCTAGGCTCTTCGTGAGAGCATCTGGGGGGTTGTCGTCAGTGTGAACCTTGACAAGCTCGATGCGCTTGCCAACCAATGCGTCGCGTATGACATGGTATCTGACCTCTATGTGTTTCGACTTTGAGTGAAACACTAGATTCTTTGCCAAAGCAATGGCGCTCTGACTATCACAATGTAGTACTCAAACCTCGTGAATGCCCAAATCTCCCACTAGACGAGCTAACCATGTGGCTTCCTTGCTTGCGTCAGACGCAACAACATATTTTGCCTCAGTGGTAGATGAAGACGTGTAGTCTTGGAGACACAATCTCCAAGAGATAGGTGCTCCAGCAAACATGAACACATAGCTAGATGTGGATCTTCTACGATCCACGCAACCCACATAATCCGAATCCATGTAACCTACAGTAGATGCATCACTGTTTCCGAAGCGTTAACACTTGCTAGCTGTACCTTTCAATATCTGAGGATTTTCTTCACTGCTTCCCAATGCTTATTGCCATGGTTTTCCATGTACCTACTAACCACTCCCACTGCATGTGCAATGCTTGGTCTTGTAGCTACCATAGCATACATCAAACTGCCAACTACTAAACAATATGGCACTTTCGCCATTTCCTCCTTTTTAGCCACTGTTTTGGGAGAATATCCCTTGCTAAGTTTGGAGTATGCTTACATTGGGGTACTCAATGATTTCCCCCCTGCATACTAAAATGTTGCAAGAATTTGTGGATGTATTTTTCTTGAGATAATTCAAGAATTCCACGTTTCCTATCTCTCTTGATGTGCATACCAAGAAAGTGATTGGCATCTCCCAAATCCTTCATGGAAAATTGAGTGCTTAGCATCTTTTTCAACTCATTGATCTCAACAATTTATTTTCCTGCGATAAGCATATCATCTACATACAAGATCAAGATGATTAAAGAACTATTGTTCAATATTTTTGTGTATAAGCAGCGATCCTCTTGACTTCTTATGTACCCTTGAGACTGCATGAGTTTATCGAATTTTTGATACCACTGCCTTGAACCTTGCTTGAGGCCATAGAATGCCTTTTTAAGTCTACAAACCAATTCTGCCCTCGTTGGCTTTTGGGTTTCACATACGAAGCTCTCTGCTTGTTTCATGTAGACATCTTCATCTAGATTCCTGTGAAGAAATGTTGTGTTCACGTCCATTTGGACAAGTTCCATGTCCTGGATAGCAACCAAGCCAAGCACAGTGCAAAGTGTAGTCATCTTGACTAATGGAGAGAAAATCTCATCGAAATTCACACCTTTCTGCTGCTTGAAACCCTTGGCAACTAGACGAGCCTTGTACTTAGGCTTAGGATCTTCCGTTGTATACTTCTTCTTGTATACCCACTTGCAAGGTAAATCATTTTTTCCTTTTGGTAATTCAACCAAATTCCATGTCTCATTAACCACAATCAAATTGTATTCTGATTGCATAGCCTGCTCCCACTGGACACTATCATCCATTTGTATAGATTCTTTGTAGCAGGTTGGCTCTCCACTGTCAGTGACCAAATGTGGTGTATACTCGGCTCAAACTGCTCACATGCACGTGATACTCTTACAGAGCGTCTCAGTGCCTCACTGGTGGACTCTGCTCTCTCCGAAGCAATAGTAGTATCTTGCACTTGAGGATTAGGTGCAACACTACTAAAGTGAGTTGGTTCGGAGGCTGCATCCTCAAAGAAAACGCGTCTGTACTCAACTTCTTTGATGGGCTTCTTGTGCATTTTTGATTCATTGCAAATCACGTGTGAGCTATGATTGACTTTGTTGGATTCTGGGTGCCAGAGATGATAGCCCATCTCTCCATTTGCACCATAGCCGATAAAAATGCATTTGTGTGACATGGGATCTAACTTCCGATGAAGTTCTTTGGGCACATGTGCATATGCCTCACATCCAAATACACGTAAATGCTCAGGCATTTTGCCAGTCCATAATTCCTTTGGAATATTGAAATTCAAAGGAGAACTAGGTGACCTGTTGATGATGTGCACTGATGTCAGAACAACTTCCCCCCCAAACTCTGGAGTAAGCTTTGCCATAGACATCATAGAGATAACTCGCTCTTGAATCCTGTGATTCATTCTTTCAGCTATCCCATTTTGTGTAGGTGTGTATGGAGCAGTAAACTGCCACTAAATGCCTCTTTTATTGCAAAAATCCTTGAGCTCCATGGAGATGTATTCTCCCCCATTGTCCGTGCGAAAAGCTTTGAGCTTTTTTTTTATTGGTTCTCAACCATGGCGAGTAATTTCTGGAACGTTGAAAAGACCTCTTCCTTACGCTTAAGGAGATACACCCACACCTTTCTGGTAGAATCATCTATGAACATGAGAAAGTAGTTTGCCCCCCTAGAGTTTTATGTGGCTTTGGACCACACAAATCACTGTGCAACAAGTCTAGGGGTTCGCCTAGTTTCGTGTTCAATGGCGAAGATGTCAACCTCGTCTGTTTGTCGTATAGAAAATGCTCACACAATGGAAAGTCCATGTAATCTAACAGAGTTAAGTAGCCAAAACGGCTAATATGCCCTAGCTGGCTATGCCAAAACTCAATAGACGGCAGCTCGGCAAAATAGATAGAGTGATCGTCGACACTCGAAACAAACATAGAGTACAAGGATCTATTTTTGCGACATTTCATCACGATAAGGTTGTTCTTGTGGATCATCCAAGAACAATTACCAAAAACTGTAGTGTAGCCAAGATCATCCAATTGTCCTATAGAAAGCAAGCTTTTTGTAAGCTTGGGCACATGTCTGACATTCTGCAACACAAAAGTAGTTCCATTATGCATGTGAAGTTTCACATCACCAATGCCAATAATTTCAAGCTCATAGGAATTACCAACCTTGACTATGCCATGCATGGATGCATAAGAGGAAAACCACTCTCTATGCGGTGTGACATGAAAAATTGCACCAGAATCAAGAATCCAATTCTTTGCATAACCCTCATCCTGTGCAACCAAAGCATCAAGAGTGAGATCTGAAGTGAAAATGAGAACATCTGAGGGATCTGCTGTCACCTTTGCATGAATCTTTGTTGGCATAATGATCATCACTGGAGGAGGAGCATCCTCTACTGTAGTGGTAGGTATGGGAGACTTAACTACATTGAGCTCCTCAATCTTTATCGTACTTTTTCCTTTTCCAGATTATATTTTTGCATGTTTTTTTGATCTCTTAGGAAACTGCGATAATCATTTTTGTAGTGGCCCTTCTTGTGGCAATAGTTACACGACATTTCTAGCAATGTGATCTCTCTACTTGAGTTCCTGTGTCTGCTACGACTACGAGGATGTCGCTCTCTACTTTTGCTTTTGTATTTGTTCCTATCACGGCCTCTTTCCTTTGTTGAACTGCCAACCATATATGCATCTCCATGACTGTCAAGAGGCTTACGTCGAATCTCTTTGGTGAGCAACGCATCTGTGATAGCATTGAACACTAACTTGCCATTTGGAGCCAAATTGCTAATGGTTGTGCAAAAGATATCCCATGAACTGGATAGAGAGCATAGCAAGATATAGACTTGAGTTCGTCGTCAAATTCCTTAAAGCCCTGAGATGTCAGCTGACTGAAGAAGGAGTTGAACTCATTTAAGTGACCAAAAACTGTGCTACCTTCTTTCATGTTGAGCTTCATTAGCTTCTTCATGAGAAAAACTTTGTTGGATGTAGTACTTTTGCTCTCCCATGCTGAACATAAGCTATCCCAAAGTTCCTTGGCTGTTGTCTTCCCTATGATAGTGAAGAACACTGACTCGGCCAGATGTAGACGCATCGTAGCCATGGCTCTCTCATCCAAAAGCTCCCATTTAGCTTAAGTATAGTCATCATCCTCTGCGTGCTCGTTCAATGGGTCTGATAGGCCTTTGTTTGTCAAAACATCTTTCATGCGCTCTTTCCACATGGTGAAGTTGCTGCCATCGAACTTGAAAATGAAATACTCCTCCTTTTCTGAAGAAGAAGCCATCACTGACAAGAGGGTTTGAGAGGTGCCAAACTATGGTGAGGAGCTGCAAAAATTTGGGTGGAGTAATCTTTTTATCATGAGTAAAATCTCAACCGAAATAGACTCAAAAGTTCCAACAAAAAAAGTTGCGACTCGTGGGAAGGAGATCCGGCAGAGTCTCCTTTGTATGAGGAGTCAAAACTCAACTCAAAATATGCATAAATGTGCCAACTGCACTAAGTGGGCATCTACTGCACAAAACCACTGCTGTGTGACCGCCAACTCGACGTCAAAAGCATAAAAAATTTTCCAAATACATATCCTATGACGAGGGTACATAAAGGGGAGCTCCAACTACCTGTATCACCGAAGGTATCTCAACATTCGAGCACACCCCAACTCAAAGAAAACCTCACGCTATCGACCCTCCAAAGGCTAATGCAGACACAAATGGACTAGCCATGGTCTTAGAAAGGGATCTTCCGGTCCGAGTCTCAGAAACGACTGAGAAAAACTGCCAAAATAGCCAAAAATGGCTCCACACATAGTACAATGGGCAGTGTTCGCAACTCAATGTACATGAGTAAAACCGCGCTCAAGCAAGCACCAAGAACTACTGCATGCAGTAAAAGTGATCCTTGCAGGGATATCTGCTCTCAAAAGAGCTCAGTAGCACTCAGCGTGCTAACAGTAAAACACATCTGTCAACGCATATGTCCGTAGAGAATCTGCTAAATGACTGCCAGATTGCATGTGAAAGCCTGTGTCTGCTAATCTGGAGAATCTATGTGTGAATAGGCTGAAAAAACCCCCGGAACCTGTAACCTGCGTGTCGGTGTCGCTATGTGCCAATTTTTGCCGTCGGGAAAAAATGCGCTAGTTGAATAGCCGCCAAAGGTGTTGTAGCCGAAATCGTGCCATATAGCATGATGGGTGCGCTCGGTGCCGATGCATCCTTTATGGTAGAGGTACCTCACCCGTGCGTGTGGCAAGTACAACTGTCGATCACAAAACAATATCGTCCGCGTGAAATCGGTATCGAGTTCGATGTCAAAAATCCACCTGTAATGAGAATAATGTCGAGCCAATGCGAAACGCCGAGAAGAAACACAAAAGGCAAGCCGCTGAATCAATGTCGTAAACGGATGCCAAATGGTCGGTGCTCAAAGTCGTGGAGGAGAAACGCAAGATAAACCGTCGAATCAATGTCAAAAACTGATGCCGATGACGCCTCCTGCCGCTAGGAGGGAGTCTCCGATATCAAGGAGAATGCCGAGGAAATGGGCGGATGCCGGGTGATGCCGGGCTTACTCACCGCATGTAGCCGAACACACTGTGTTCTCACATAGCTCGCTTTATCTCAAGCTCTCTCGCTCTTTCTGTCTCTCTCAACTCACTCTCTTTCTCTCTCTCTCTCTCTCTCTCTCTCTCTCTCTCTCTCTCTCTCTCTCTCTCTCTCTCTCTCTCTCTCTCTCTCTCTCTCTCAGAGCTGCGATCTCTCAATCACTTGGTGTCGATTTCTTACTTTCAAGAGTCGCGATTCGAGGGTTTGGAAGGAGAGGGGGTGGTCGGGGTTTGAAGCAACACTGTCGATGGTGGGGGGGAGGTGTGCACCCACCCTTGCACACAAAGGTTGTCATATTTACTTTTACAATCGATTTTTTTATTATTATTTTGCTTCTATCGAGATATGTAGGATAACGAGGAATGCCCGGGGGGGGGGGGGGGGGGGGGGGGGTGTCAGGACAAGGGCTAGAGGGCAGGGCCCAACCTAGGGGAGTAAGGGACTTTGGCCAAGGGCCAGACTGAAGGTGTGGACAGGGGATCTAATTAGGGCAAAGGGCCCTGGGCCCTCCTATAATAGGTTGGCTGGGAGGAGGATCCGACATTCAGTCTCCCCTCAGCCTTTCACTGATATCAGAGCTCAGGGGCGAAGGGCATGGAGGAATAGCCATGGAGGAAAGAGAGGACTAGTGCTTACGCTTGCATGGTCTCTCTCTCTCTCTCTCTCTCTCTCTCTCTCTCTCTCTCTCTCTCTCTCTCTCTCTCTCTCTCTCTCTCTCTCTCTCTCTCTCATGCAAGGCATGGCGGTTCTATGAAGATGAAGAGGACGAAGTCAAGGTCATGGACAAGTCGACAGGGTTGGTTGTGGGAGAAACTTCTTGCAAGGACGAAGAGGAGGTCGGGGTCGAGGAAGTGGGCAAGCACCCTTAGCCAGGGAACCTGCAGTTTTCTGCAACAGTCGACTTCTCACCCTCTTTCACTTCGCCTTGCACTGTGGAGCCAAGCTGAGCAACATGTCGCTCTCTCGCAATCGGCTCTCTGCTGCGCTTGCATAGACCTTCAAGGTCTCCTTTCAAACCTAACGTCCAATTTTGGGCAATTTTGCCACCTAAAAATCCATGCAAGGGTGCATGCACACGCAATTGCATAAGCAAATCCACATAAGCCCTTAAGTTCTTGACGAGCTGAGCTGGCAGTACAGTCGGCATGGGTTTCAGGCCACTCTAAGCACGACACAATTTTTAGATTATTTGAACATTGTGGACTGGCTATGATAGATCTTTGACACTCGAGCATGATTTGAGAATCAACAGGGCGAATCGCCATGGTTGCGAGTCCTCTTGGTTTCACAAGAAACTTGGTATGGATGGGAAACATGGAAGATGTTGCATTGCGGCCATGAAGATATGTTTTTGCAGACTTGTAAGCATCATTTTCTATTGTTCGGTAATGCATATGGCAAATCAAATGCATGTAAGGAATGAGCCAGTTGTCATGTGGAGGCTTCAGTAAAGGAATCCACTTTATTACCGTATCTAGGACAATTTGATATCTACCTCACTCCTGATTAGATCTTCAGGTACGACTTCTCATTTTTTGGATTTCTTAATCCATATATGAACCATTTTTACAAATTTCTACGGAGGGATCTTCAAACCCTAAATTTTGATACCAAGACAGATTTGCCTAACGATAAAGGCCACTTTAGGCAGGGATTGTGGCACATAAGGCAGGGATGTTGGGCATGAAGTCACAAGCAAGGTCTGCGACAACCCGAGTACAATCGGTTTCTTCAGGAGAAATTGGCAACAGGTGAATGCCACCATTATTGCACACCTCAAGTAGGCTTTGCTTGGTGATTTTAAGCTTCCAAGTTAGTTGTGAATTGGGCAAGGCCCTCGGCAACAAGAAGTACAACATCTATTGCCACCAAGTAATGGTATCTGGAAAATAATTTCTCGATTTTCTTCTTGATTGCAACTCATTCAATTATTACGACGACAAGACCCGTCAGTAAGCGTACATGTTTGCTATGAGCATTAAGTAGCAGTTCTATCTCATCTTACTGATACACTTCTAGGAAGCAAAGCTTCACTATGATATACTCCATAGCAATTTCCAAAGTTCAGAATATGCTATCACCATACCAACTTGGAAGTGTTTGCAGCATGTTTGCAAGTTTTCTCACTTAAGATCGGCCTAAACCAAGCCCAGAAGACATCTATGGGACATCCCACAACTCTCAAGTTCTTCGCCTATATGGCTATGAGCCGGATTCACGCAAACTCTCAGAAACCTAGCTAGAAGTGGGCGACAAGGTTAGTCAATTTTCAAGTTATGTTTGTTCTTCTCTATGTTTTACTTTTCATTTTGGAAAAGATCTCTTTGCTGTGCAAAGCAAAGTGCTTCGGCAGACTACATAAGAAGCTAGTGTACAAAGCAAAGGAAGCACGACTTCTCTTCTGTACCACGTTCTTATCGATTGATTTGAGATCAATGATCTTTGGTACTGATAGCCGTTTTTCGGCTCTCTGTGATTGCCATAGTGAGTTATCCCCCCCCTATCAAATCACTCAAACACTGTGGTTACCCTCACCCTTTCACTGTATATAGGTGCGTGTGAGTTAAGGGACTTTTCCCATATCTCCTTACTGAAATAAAAAACCCTCAATTAGCTAGTCATTGGGCTAGTTGAGCCAAAAAAAATAAAAAATATAAGTATATTATGGCCCATGCGTATGTAAATATTTCTTTGTATATAGGGCCTAAATAAAAGATTTTTTCATAATTATTTTGGTATTTATTTAAATATTTTTATAGGTGTGTGTTATTTATGCTCTGTACATTGCTTCACCATTACCACAATTTTTTTGACCATTTTTCATACTCTTTATTCCATATAGAAATATTTTCATGTAAGCTTCTCTTATATTTGGTGTAACTCCACCCCAACAAAAATCCAAAAAAACTAGTTTTATTTATGTGTATATTTTTTTCACTATTGTGATTTTTCCCTTCCTACATCTATTTTGTTTTTTTTCTAAAAAATTAGAACACCAAAAATATTTATTTTTTTATAGTAGCCTCATAATGAGAGAGATTTCTTTTGACCCCTTTATATTTTTTCCACTTATATTATTTATATTTGACATGTACATATTTTTTAGACCTCAATATTTGATTTTCTTAGTTGTACTATTCACTTATATCATGATCTCAACAATATCTTCAATTATAGACCTACCAAATAAGGTCAAGGGTAGGTGGCATGCATACATGCACTATGGAGGGCTCACTCTTGGAGGTATTCAAAAGAATCATCCAAAGAAGGACCCCACAAGGACCTTGTGCAGTGGAAAAAAACGGTCGGTTTTGCTGAATTTTTAAAGTTCACTTGCTCTCCGAATTTGAAAAGGTGATACAAACAAAAGTTGTCACTCATGGGCTGAACTTTTGCCTCAAATTTTTTCATATTTTTTTGAGCTACGATCTATGAGCTATGATTTTATTAGTGGACCCCGGTTTTCCCATGCTATGCAGCCACACTCTCTCTTCCACTTTATCATTTTCCTCTTTCACACACACTTCTCCACTCATCATCCCCACCTCTCTCACCACTCCTCTCTGCACCCTACTCACCTTCTCCTCAACCTTGAAGAATAAGAGAAACCATGGTGAACTCATACCTCCCACACACAATTCCATTCCAAAATTGACCACCTAGTCTCATTTTTCCTCCTCCAATTTACCCATATCTATCAAAAAAACCACAAAATTCAGCCTCTTCTCTTAAAAGACAGCATCATGGTGGTTGATTACTCAGCTTCAATTACCTTGTCTCTCAAGGAAGGTCAAGAGTGGAGAAAAAATGTACCGTCAAAGCTAGTGGACCGTCAACAAGCGTCAAAATTGGCCCTACTCAAGACACTTGGAGCATCAACCTTGTAAGAAATCCACCTTTTCTTACCTCTTAAGAGTTTTTCTTCCTTATTTGTATCCTACATGGATACTCCCATTGTAAATATCCAATTCCATTTGTAAATTAATACTAACTCTACTAACACTAACCCACTATGAAAAGTCCTATCACCTCCATTTCTCTCCTCTCTCTTTCCCCACCAACTTCTTGATAATTCCAAGCAAAAGAAATTAGATAAATGGCTGAAAATCTAACCCAACCATGGTTAGAGGAGTAACCCTAGCCTTCAAAATTGCTATAAAAGGAGGGTGTAGCTAGCACAAAAAGTGGGGGAGCCATAAGCAAGAGCACTATGCTATAGCTTGAGAAGCCAAGCTCAACCTCTCTAGAAGGAGCTCTTGAGTGGAAGCTCATTGTCTTATGCATGTGCATGTGTTGTAATAGGGGATTAGCAAGGGAACTCTATGCCATTGTAAGAGAGAGAGTGATCATTCAATTGAGAGTAGGAAATCTATCATTTCTCCTACTAGTGTAAGCCCAACATTTGCTGAATCAAGGAGGGTGGATTTGGACTAAGCTTGGATAATTTGTCTCCCTTCCAACGTGAAGTAATGGACAACAATGATGCGTAAGTGTCTTGGTGTTTTTTTGTTAAGTTCTTGATAGCTTGTCTCTGGTGTTGTCATCAATCTAGCCATAAATCCCACATATTGTAAGAGGGCGACAGGGTGGAGAGGACTCCCCTGGCCTTAAGACAGTGATTGGGGTGGCTTTTCTTGTGATGTGTTGTGGTGAAATTTACGCAAGCTATGTTGAACAAATACTAATCTCACTTTGATTTGTCATGATAGATTTGTAAGAAGGTATTAATGCAACAAGCACCCCCTCCCCCTTTCTCTCTCTTTCTTAAATATATAGTTGTGTTTGCTTAATCATTGCCGATACGTTTCAAAGCAGCCCGAGCACTCTCTCTCTCTCTCTCTCTCTCTCTCTCTCTCTCTCTCTCTCTCTCTACGCGTCCTAGTTCGCATCCAAAACTAGGTGGTGCCCCAAAATTGTGTAGGTTTAGGTTGCGGGTTTGTGTGTGTGTTTGTTGTTTTTTCCAACCCCAACCCAATTGAGCAGTATGGGAGCCTAGAAGAGTGCTTGGAGGCCACTCTTCTTGTTGCCCGCCCCAGACCGCCTCAGTACTATGTGGATATAAGCTCATAGTAAGTAACGGTGCACTGTGATGTATCCATGCCAGTGTAATTGTGCAAGGCACGTATATAGCGACTCACATGGTTGAGATTGTTACTGCAGCCATGGGCTTATCATTTCATTTTTTTTTATCTGTATGCATGGCATACTAGTACAATGGCCGTACCACAACCATCATTGCATATGCTTCCGCTCTAGCACTAGCTAATCTGCCAAGGGACGAGCTCAGTTATTGATGTTTTCAAATATGTTTGTTTATTTTATTCACAGGCAAAGTGCCATGTTTAAAGTTACCTTGATACAGTCACAATCACATACAAGGTTAGTGGTTCAAGATGTGATTTATGGTATCTCTCTCTATGACGGCGTGGTACCAGTTTATGATATAGATAGGGTCTGCACGAGATCCTATGCAAGGGGCATACAACCCGCTCCAATAAGGGGTTTTCCTCAGCCCAACATTCTCTCTCTCTCTCTCTCTCTCTCTCTCTCTCTCTCTCTCTCTCTCTCTCTCTCTCTCCAACTTCTTTGCGGGGAAGGTGAAATGAAACTAGGTGTCCCTTCATTGACATCTTTCTATGTCAAAGGTAACATGACGAGCTCAAAGATAACAAGAAGAGTTAAGAGTCCTCTATTGCCAGTTCTTTTGAAATGGCTACGACCCATCTTCCCAAAGGCTTAGTGGACAAGCAAGGGTCTTGCCATTAGTGAGTTTTTGGGCACATTGTATTTTACGTGTGACATTCACAATGCGTTTTTTGAACGTCTTAAAACTCGTAAGGGCTTATCTCTACCAAGGTGTATGGATGAAGTTAGCATTTTAGACCGCATGAATGTTCACACATACCCCAGGTTATGGATTTGTGGGTGTGAAAAAGATATAGTTGTGCTTAAGACTCCAATTTCCAATCACTAAGAGTGCCTATCTGCGTACAGTTTGGGGGTAAGACCCAGCTCGTGACTTAAGAGACTATCGGCTACTAGTTGAGAAGTTTTCCTGCAATGTTTAACCAAGGGGTTTGACAATGTTGATTTTAACCAAGGGATCTTGTTTGCAAATGCAACACCCAGGGTTCCATGTGCAATACTACTTTCCTTTCACTAATTTTCACTTAGTGTTCTAGGCCTTGGCCAGCGGGAAATTTGGGTAGGTTCTTTTCACTCCGCTACAGGTACGCATTTGTTTTGACAAAGACACAACTAGAAGAGCCTAGCAAGGTCAAAGGGGCAGGGGTGTGTCACTCACCACTCAATGCTTCGGTCGTGAAGGATCCTGTGCTGCAAAGAAGAAGGAGCCGTCGTCAATGCCGTGCTCAGTCGCCTCGCCGCCGCCGATGTTGCCACAATGCTCGATCACTCTCTCTCTCTCTCTCTCTCTCTCAAGCACACACACACACACACACACACACACACACACCTATGAGCACATGAAGGAGAAGGAGATAGAGATGGAGCAAGAGCACTTTAGAGCTTACACCTCAGAGAATGAAGATTTTTAGGACAAATGGACCTTTTATAAGAGTTTGGTCCATTCACACATGGGCGTCCACAGTGGCCGGTCGTGGCAAAACTACTATAAAAATAAGATAAGTGGTGCGTCTCTCATCGGTGATCACCTACACACCTATTGGACCGACAAGCCCAGTCCATGACTCAATCAAATAAATAATATGTGTCCATCAAAGGTGATAGGGTGTCCGTGAGGGTTAACATGCCCCCCTTCCTGATGTAGATTCCGTCCTCGGAATCTATTGAGATGAATCCTGTTTGTTGAAGTGGAAGAGCATACAAGGTTGAATGTCCTTTGCCTTCTTCAATCACTACAAAATCAACCAAAATTGACACAATAACTGTCTAATATAAAATTAAAAAGCATATGCAGTTGTAGGCAGACAAATTGATTGGTAACAATTTTTAAGCAATAAACATTAGACTATAATATAATTAAACACATAAACAGTTGTAAAGGTAAAAAACTAAACAGATCTGGGTTGCTAATATAACAATCGAAAGACACTAGAGATACACTGGAAACCTCTAGGGCTCTAGTACCATAGGCGATACATGTGAGTGAAGTACCAAGTCAAGCTGGGATTTCTCTTCCAGCTTAAGATTTTACGTTGTGGCACTTTTTATTTTTTTGTTTGTTCATTTCAGCATTTTAATTTTGTAACTTTGAGGGGTCATATAACACTGTTACCCTCCCCAGGCTCATCACACTAGTAAACTCCCTTTAGAATACTCAAGCTAAAGGTCAATAGGGATTAAGTCCACTAGAAAGCCCTAGTACATTGCACACAATGCTGCCTAAATCGGATTAAGAACCTAAAGCTTAGTCAAAGTGCTTGATTCCAAAACCTAGACAAGGGATTATGACAGAAAATTATATAGAATCTAATGTTTAATCTAATGTGCGAAATATTGTGCTACCAATCACATTTAAAGCAGACAATCATGGATGCGAAAAAAAAAACAAGGGGCAATGCTAATGGTAAAGAAACACCTGTTTGTGTTGATGATCACGCTTGATTTGGAGAGTGAACGAGAGAAAGATTCCATGAAGGTCCAAATCCTAACAACAGCAACACGTTCCTGTACACACTAGGAAACACAAAGAATACCTCTAGGAGGCACATCAGTGGGAAGAGGCACCAACCCTTACACAACCAAACAACATAAGGAACCTTAACCTAATTATTTGAACTCCCCCTGGATATTCAAGGGAACAGGATATTGTAGAGGTTGGAAGGTAACCCTAAGGCTAAACCCCTATCCTTGTCATGATCAAGAAAAAAGAAGTCATCATCCGTGAGACCATATGTGCCATCCGTGTAATCATGTAACTCTTCCTCATCATTAAAGACACAATTGTTCACTAAGAACATCACTAGACGTCTATAGTCATCTTGGTCAAGAGGGTAAGTTTGTGCAATCGAAGAGACGTCCTCTACTAAGTATGGATCAGTCGTGGTCAAGAGACATATCCTCAAAATTCCTCTTACATGCCAGCGTATCTACCAAATCCCATTCACATGCAAGCACCGGGTAGACTATGTGAAACACTTGTGCAAAGTAAAGACGGTACCTCTCACCCAAGGTAGGAGTGGATGACTCTATCATACTAGCCATATCTGTACACACAGATAGATGATGGTTAGAGTGCAAATATTATAAGGGTCATTTCAAAAGGTCATGTCCTTGTGCATAATGTGTTTTTATGATTTTGGGTCATGTACTAGAACTCGTAGGTCTCCAGATTTTTGTTTGGTGGCTCTTGCTCTTTTACTTCTTTTATTCTTGTTTTTCGTGAGTATAAGGATTTATATATACATTCCCTAAGATTGGGAGATTGAGAGGTCACGGAGGAATATTGAGAGGGGAGTGAGTGAATGATGAATGTTAGCAAACACTCCCCCCTTCCTTGGGTAGATCATACCTTTTGGAATGATGTCGTCACCTTTTGAAACCAATTGTTCCAAGTTTTCCTGGGTGAAGACTTTGACCAATAGTTTTCTACCGCCCCTTGCATTTCATTTAGTTTCAAGGGTGGTAAGGTACTCTCCCATGATTTTATTTGAAACATGGTTGTAGGTGGTGAACTTACAACGGGAGGTAAAAACTCTTTCTTGTTTTTATGGGTATGTACAATGGTAGGTGGAGGTTGTGTTGAAGCTTCTATTTTTGTATAGGAATACATGAAGAGCAAGAAGCTTCATTCGTTTTTTCTATGGTTGAGCTGAGCGAAACAAGCCTTTCTCGCTTGGGAACCCATACTAGGTCCGGATCCGGTGTATAGTATTCTGTGATTTTTTTCTTTCCCATGATCTTCCATCAGCCTTGTCATCTCACAGGATTTGACTCACATGGGTCAGGTGACAGGTAAGAACACAATTTACATTTTGGAACCCAGATTTCATCATTTTCTTGATAGTAGCCTTGGGCTTCCAATAGTCGTTTAGGAATCCAATGCCACGTTTTCTTATATTTCTAGGAGCGAGTGGGGCGTTTCTTAAAAGGCTCCTGTTTTTTAGCATCATCCATGGTCGCTAAAGAAGCTTTAGGGAACCGCTTGTATGTTTTCTTCACTATATTAGGATGTTTCTTGTGTGTCTCAAGCTTTGTTTCAACTACAGAAGTTGAAGCTTTGGAGAGTTGGGCTATAGGGACATATGGTTCAACCTCCTGGACATGCATTGTTTTGGGTTTTATTTCCTTGGGGAGTAATATTTCAGGGACTATGGCTTGAGTGACAGGGCTAAGAGTTGGTTTCTCTCACAATCTCAAAGGGACAACCAAATCTTGTAATAATGTTCTCAAAGAGAAACTTGGCAGTTGACCTTGCATCAGCCTTATGTGTCGCCCTGGCTTCCATCCACTTTGTCACATAGTCAGTGGCAACGATAATATATCGAGATTGAGTGCTACAAGCTGCGGACTAATTGGGCCTACAAAGTCTAAACCCTTTAACAGGAGTCACTTTAACAGGATGTAAAGGTATCTTATCCTTTCATTGTGTGATCTTGTAACATTGGCATTCATCACATACTTTTGCATAAAGTGATGCATCCTTGAATAAGATAGGCCACCAATAGCCTGATTGCAACACCTTTCTAGCAGTTAGTTTCCCTGAGAAATGTCCTTCGGCTATACC
The DNA here is from genome assembly GCF_014529385.1 of Adiantum capillus-veneris. Classification (NCBI taxonomy): domain Eukaryota; kingdom Viridiplantae; phylum Streptophyta; class Polypodiopsida; order Polypodiales; family Pteridaceae; genus Adiantum; species Adiantum capillus-veneris. The sequence goes on along the minus strand of NC_140949.1, from coordinate 104,334,014 downwards.
CATGTGGGCTTCTTACAATATGTATAGATACTCATCCTCACATGCACAATGTCTAAGAATATCGTCCTTCCCTAGCTTGTAGAGAGTTCCTGCAATGAGAGAATAAGGTTCACATTCTTTTAACAGTTTTCAAGCTATATCCTCACGAAGCTCTTTTGGTGGAAAACCATTAACTAGAAAGTTCACAATTTTCTCACTCTATTCAGACACGGTCTCGACTAGAAATAAGGAAGTATCGGGCAATTCATCATCAATTCTAGTAGGGGCTTCACAATTGGGTATGCGAGACAAATGATCCACCATGACATGTCTTTTACCAAGTCTCACCACAATGGTAAAATCAAACTCAAGGAAAATTAACAACCATCATGTAATTCTTATCGTGGAACAAGGTTTATTTACTAGATACAACAAGGCTTGATGATCCACATAGAAAACAAACTTGTAGGCAAGAAGGTAGTAGCGAAATTTCTTAACTGCATATATCATAGCTAAACCTTCCCACTCTATAGTGGTGTAGTTTCTCTCGGCATCATTCAATTAACGACTTGCAAAGCTAATGGGGTAGTCCAATTTATGTTCTCCTGGTTGAGCTGAAACACATCCAATAGAAAAGTTCGATGCATCAATATGCACATGGAAAATTACATTCCAATCGGGCACTCATAGAATGGGAGCGCTTGTCAAGGTCTCTTTCAATGACTCATAAGCATGGTCACACTCCGCAGTCTAGTGGAACTCAATAAAATCGGCAAAGTTTAAAATAAACTGTCGGTAATAACCAACATGGCCCATGAACCTTTGAACTCGTTTATAGTTTGTAGGTGGTGGCAATTCTGCAATGGCTTTAATTTTGCTGTCATATGTGGAAATCCCATTTTTGGACACTATATGTCCTAAAATGACTTCATGTTTAACCCAAAATTAGCATTTGAAAGGGTTTAAGGAGATGCGATACAATCTGCACTTCTTAAACACTTTTCATAAACATGAAAGATGTTCTTTCCAAGAATAATAAACACAAAGGTCATCTAAGAAAGCTTCGAAAAAATCCCTCAAATATTCTCTAAAAGCAGTGTTTATTAATCTTTGGAAGGTAGTGAGGCGGTCCGGGGCGGGCAACAAGAGAGGCGACCTCTAAACACCTCTCAAGGCTCCCGTGCTGCTCAATTGGGGCTGGGGCAACCACAAGCACAACACAACAACAAACCCACATCCAAACCCAAACAAGATAGGGGCACCACCTAGTTATGGTATGCGAACTAGGACGCAAGAGAGATTTTGTCACAACCAAGAAGATACACCACAAAAAACGCACACAAACAACCTCACACCAAGACACACACAAAATGGACTAGAGAGAGCTAGAGGGAAGGGAACAGAGAGAGGAATGGATCTTGCATAATACCTTATTTGTGACTTGCAAATGTAGATTTTTCGTTATGATGCTATCGTAGAACTTGTACAAAACTCACTCAATGCTTAGTGATTGCTAAACATTGCCAAAACACACACACATTGTCTTAGGGTGTGGGAGACCTCTCACCACAATCCCCTCTTACAATGGACAAAAAACTGGTAATGAAAAACACACTAAAACACTTTCTAAAATCAAGATCAACCGATAAAAACTCAAAATACACAAGTCACCTTGAATTCACCAAACCGTATTGCACAAATGGAAGGACGAAGATTTGAACGTCGAATCACGCCTTTGATGCACCAAACCTAAATTTATTGATGATGAAGGAGCATATACAATAGTGGTTTTGAGATTTTTGGAACTCACGCTCTCTCACTGGCAATGTGTTGCTTGAAGGCTTCTCTCACACCAAGAGTGAAGCTCACAAGTGGTTGCTACACCTAAGTCTCTCCTCACGCATAGAGTGTTGGGGTGCTATGTGAGATGTTGGAGGTCGTTTTACAAGAAGGAGAGGGGCCTATTTATAGGTTGGAGACCCCTCATTAAGATTATTAGAAATCCTAATTTACAAGCTAACAAATCAGGATTATGATTTTTTTGAATATCAAAACATTGCGGGCCTTCTTTGTCTGCTTGAGTCATGGATGTGGGCTCAAAAAAGAGCATTATTGATGGTAGATAAGGTGAAAGTAAAGTTTTAAGTAAGGAGAGAGAGAGAGAGAGAGAGAGAGAGAGAGAGAGAGAGAGAGAGAGAGAGAGAGAGAGAGAGAGAGTTACTTTGTACATGTCTTGAGGTGAGGTGTCTTTTATGGTTAGGTCAATGCTATTTTGTGTTAGTGTGTTAGTGGTTAGTGTTAGTAATCACTAGAAAGTTAATGATATATTTACAATGGGTAGAATGAGGGGAATGGTTGAAGTAAGATGGTTGAATGAAGTGAGAAAATCCTTGTGATGGTGAAGCTTGAAGATGTTTTGGACTTACTTGTGTAGGTTCTCAAAATGACTATCGATCTTCTTCTTCGTCTTCCCTTCTTTATGCCACCGCCGCCAAGGTTGATTATCGTGATGAAAATGGTAATTCCGTTGATGATATCTCTTGATTTGCAGAGGTTAAGCATGGTACACATGCTGAATGTATGTATATATATAAGGAGTAAGATGAAATTGTACTTTGGAGATAATAGAGAGAGGCATAGAGATGGTGTATGTACATGGAGAGCTCATATGAGAGCTATGGAAGTAAGAGGGGGGGTTAATGGTGAAGAAGGTGAGAGAAACCATTGAAGGTGCAGGTTTGAGTGAGGGATTGAGAGGAATGTGTGTGTGTGTGTGTGTGTGTAGAAGTGTGGAAAGAGGTGAGAGAAGACTATGGGCTACTTGTGAGAAAAGTGGGCAGACTGGGGTCCACTCAAAAAATCATAGCTCACTGGTGGTTACTCCAAAAATCATGAAAAACTTTGAGGTGATTATTCAAAGCATGGGCTACATTTTCTCTTTTGACCACCGCTCCAAATTCGGAGTGGAGATAGGTGCCAAAATTCTCACCAAAAAGCCTGTTTTTAGTGGCCCCCTCCTTTGTTGAATTTGTACAATGCATCCAAGAGTGAGCCCCTCCTTTGTCAAATCATAATACAAAGCATCCAAGTTGCCCTTGAACCATGCATGGAGGAGGATTATTGGTGAATAAAGAAATATATACATGGTGGGACTAGTGTATGGACTATTCGTGGACTTTAGCTCAATGAGCACATGGTGTTAGAATAATGAGTAGAAATAATAATAAAAATATGGAAGAATTATGGATATGGAAAGATATTGGAATCATATGATATGGTCCCTCTTTGTATTATTTTGGGTGAAAGAGGAAAAGGTATGCAAGTAAATAATATAATAAACATGACCAATGAGTAGAAATCAATTTTTTTGTTTTCACGAGGGTGAGGGTGAAAATGTGGGAGTGATTTGTATAAAGGAAAAATATGAGGTTAGAGTATGTACATATTGGCAAAAATGTAAGAGGGTGAAAGAAGGCATACACATGTTTAATAAAACACACACCTAAGTAGAAATATTTAAATAAAATACCAAAATAATTATAAAAAATCCCTATATTTAGGCCATATATACAATGAAATATTTACACACAAAGAGGCCATAATATACTTTTATTTTTTTATTTTTTATTTTTTTGGCTCAACTAGCCCAGTGACTAGCTAGCTGAGGATTTTAAGAAGATATGGGAAAAGCCCCCTAACTCACACACGCCTATGTACAGTGAAATGGTAGGGATAGCCACAGTGTTTGGGTGGTTTTGGTAGGGTGAGGTAACTCACTATGGCAATTACGGAGAGCCAGAAAATGGCTATCATTAGCCCTCCCCCAGGATGATGGTATATTCATGTACCATTATAGAGCATCTTTTCCAAAGAGAGTGCTTCAGAGTCCTTGACGAGATCTTCATTGTTTGGCCCCTTGGAATTTTGACTGGAGTTACATTGGTGCTTCATGTAACAATACTTACATGAGATAGCTGCCTTTTGGCAAATCTTTGGTAGATCCTTTGGTAGAAGGCGACTCAAATAGGGCTTCAAGCGATACCCGTTTACCTTCCTAGAGTGCTCTTTACCATTCAAGTCCATAAGCTGATAGTAACTTGAATTCAAAGCCTTCTTGACTATGTATGGCCCTTGCCATCTAGTTTCAAACTTGGGATCAAAAAGATTGTCAAGTCGATTGTCATACCTTAGCACAAGCTCTCCTTCCTTGATGCCTTTGTCCTTCAGTTTCTTGTTGAGCTTTTCTTTCGCTTGTGTGGCTTTCCTCTTGTAACATTCGTAAGCTAATTCTCTTTTCCACTCAAGCTCCACTAACGTAAGAAGTCGATCCATCCATACCTCTTGATCATCTTGTGCACCTTTGCCATGAAGCCGCATTGTTGGAATGTTGAGCTCGATAGGCTGCAAAGCCTCTTGACCATAGACCAAGTGAAATGGTGTGAACTCCGTGGCTTCCCTATATGTGGTTCGATATGCCCACAAGGCACCATCCAAGAAGTCATCGCATAATTTTGTCTTGTTTTGCACCATCTTTCTAATGATTCCTGCAATGACACCATTAGCCTTCTCCACCAAACCATTTGACTGTGGGTAGTATGGAGTGCTATGATGATGTAGAATGTGAAGCTCTTCACAAACTTCTGTGAGTAAACCCTTCTTGAACCCCGGACCATTATCCGAAACAATCTCTAGAGGTGTGCCAAATCTACAACAAATATTAGTGTAGACAAACCTAGTCACTGTTTTCCCATTTACCCTTGCCACACTTTGAGCCTCTACCCACCTAGTCATGTTGTCCACAACCACTAGAATGTAGAGTTTACCATTCTTTGTTCTAGGCAGAGGACCCATAGCATCAATGTCCCATTTTTCAAAGGGTCCATTTGCAAGCACTATTTGCCTCGGGCCATGCACCAACCTTCTATTTCCATTTATCTGACAATTGTGACAGCTTTTACACCAATGTTGAACATCCACATGCAAACTTGGCCAAACATACCCCGCAAGCAAAATCTTCTTCACAGTTAATTCTTGGGCAAAATGAACACCACATGCCTCTTCATGCAAACCTTTTAGAATGGCTGGAATCTCCTCAATAGTTGGTACTCTTCTGCACACTTGATCCTTCCCTCTTTGGTAGAGGGTTCCTTCTAGGAAGAGATACACGCTTGCCTTCTTCATGAGTCTCCTTTTCTGAGCTTTAGTGAAGTCTTGTGGAAACTCGCCCTCCAAAATGTAGCCAATAATGGGAGCCAATGACTCCAACTCTTGGTATCTCGGTTGCTTGACAACTGCTGCCACCATGATGACCTGCACTTCTTTCTCAACACATATAATTGCTTGTTGTGCAAGTAAATCGGCATCTTTATTTTGTTTCTTCGGAATATGATATAGTTGCACTTCTTCAAACTGATTAAACATCCTACAAATGGCATGAACTTTTGTCCTTAAGCTTTCATTCTTGCATGCCCAAATGCCTAAAATCTGTTTAACAATGAGAAGTGCATCTCCCTTTACCATGAAACGTTTTATCCCTTGGCCAATGTACATCTTCAAACCATGAAGTAGTGTGTCGTATTCTACTTCATTGTTGCTAGTTGAACCTGGTAGATTGACCTTCTCTTTCATGAACACCTCTCCACTTGGGTTGAGCAATGCTAGCCCTCCCCCTGCTTTTCCTGTGACTCGTCGAAAAGCTCCATCAAAGAACAAGGTAAAAGCATTAGGAATACTTTTAGGTGGTGGCAATGGTAGGGTCTTTACTTCAGGCACCTTAATCACCTTCTCATGTACCCTATAAGTAAGGATCCCTGCCAATTGTGCACGCACACTATCTTCTACCTTGAAAGAGTATTGGAACTCTAGCAATTCCATAATCCACTTTGAAATCCTAGTGCTAAGATTCATTTGAGATGACACCCAAGGAAACAAATTTTCTGCAGTGAGAATTACAAAAGGTTTTGGTAGCAAGTAGGATCTAAACTTTCTCACCGCAAACATGAGAGAAAGCATCATGAGTTCTGCCTCCGTGTAGCTTCTCTCCAAAGCATTCATGACCATACTAGCAAAGTAGATGGGTCGCATCCTGGTACTGTGGGGATCTTGTTGTAATAAAACTGCACCAATTGTTTCCTTCCCAACACTAGAGCTAACAAAGAATGTGTACTCCCAACAAGGAGGCATGAGTGTTGGTAGCTCTGACAAAATGACTTTAATGTTACAAAAGTACTCTTCAAGCTCATCAGACCATGCAAATTCTACTTGTTGTGTCAACTTTTGCAAAGGATGAAGCAACTCCGAAGCTAAGTGTATAAAGCGTGACATATACTTCACCTTTTGAATGAATGAGATGACCTCTTTAAAACTCTTCGGTGATGGGAGCTCAATAAGAGCCTTTGCCTTCAAAGGATCCACCTCAATGCCTTTATAGGAAACCTTGTGACCGAGCAAGATCACTTCATCCTCACCTATGTGGCACTTGTCCGGGTTGAGTTGACCTCCCATGTTATAAATCTTCTTCAATCCTTCTTCTACCCTTTGTAGATGCAATGATTTTGAGCTATAAATGTAGAAATCATCAATGAACACCCTAATTGACTTTCCAAAGAATGCTTGAAACACCATGTTCATGAAATGTTGGAAAGTTGCAGGAGCATTTGTCAGGCCAAATGGCATGACTCTAAAAGCATAACAACCACAAGGAGTGATGAAGGTTGTTTTCAATTGGTCCTCCAATGCAATCCCTATTTGAAAGTAACCTGAGTAGCCATCACACACAGTGTACTTCTCATGACCAGCTACCTCATTTAGTATCTCATCCTGAAATGGGAGGGAAAAGTGATCTCTTTTTGTTGCCTCATTGAGTGGACGGTAATCCACACACACCCTCCACTTCCCGTTTTTCTTGGGAGTGACAACAACGGGAGAGACCCACTCTAAATTCTCTACTGGATAAATGAAACCTGCTACTAGAAGCTTTCTTACCTCCTTGAGTAGAGCCTGCTCCTTGATGACTCCTAGCCTTCATAGCTTTTGAGCTTTAGGTTTGGCCTCTGACTTTATCTCAATCTTGTGTTGAACATCATCTACTCCACGCACGTCGGTGTAGTCTTTAGCAAAAAGCTTGGGAAATTTCCTTAACAAACCTTTGAACTCCTCTCTTTCATCCTTTGTAAGTGTTGTAGACAACATACCTTCTAACATTCCTTCATCTTCCACATTTTGGTTCTCTTGGGAACCTACCTCCTCCAACCCTTGACAAGAGGTCTCTTGGTTGGTTGGCTTAAACCTTACCCCCATGACTTCGATGGAAGACTCCTCTCCAGTAATGCTGTTGCTACTTTCCCCTTCTGAAGTGCTATCGGTCTAACCTTCCTCCGTCTCACTTTGAGATGATTCTTCATGGAGCTCCTCTTGGCGTTGCTCCTTCATGTCAAAGACAACCTTCGTAAGATTGTCATTCCTGTAAATTAATTTTCCACTCTCCCAATCCTGCAAAGCTCGCATTTTCATTAGCCATGGTCTTCCTAAGATAAATGGGTAACCATTTCCTTTGGTAGACATGACATAAAAATCCACTGCCTTCTTAATGCCAAAGGCCTCCACAAAAACATTTTTACAAATGCCTATGCACCTAGCCTTGCTATTGTTTGCCATCTTGACTTTAATTTCAGGTGTCTCATGGATGTGCATGCTTAGTATTTGCATGAGCCCCTTTGTCATGATGCAAATTTGTGCACCCCCATCCACTAGACCTTTCCTAACCAATCTTCCTTTGATGTAACAATCTAGCACAGGTATAATATCCTCATTCATTTCAGCATGTGCAATTTTTACAACAGGCACACTCTCTTTTACCTTTCTCCTAGTGCTAGCTGCCTTTGTTAAATCCCTCCTAACTTGTGGACATAATGCAAGAAACTGAATCCATGAGATATCACGACCCTTACCTTTCATGTCTTCCAACAAGTTGTATGGAGCCATACCATGTCCAAGAGGGAAGTCTTGGAGATTGATACGACGTCGAGTTCTCTTAGCTTCCTTGGTCTCCTTTGCCTTCTTGCCTCGTCCATGGTCACTCTGTGATGTGACACCTTCTCTCTCTTTACCCTTCCCTCAGCCACGCTTAATGCCATTTGCTTCCATGTCAACCTCATTTGAATTCGTCACCTCTACCACATGCACATTTGGATCTGGCAAAGGTGGAACTCCTTCTACCCCTTGTGGAGGTGGTCTTGGTCCATTTGGTCTTTGTAGAAGCCTTGGTTGTTGACCAGTTCCTTCACCTGCATTCATCACTGGGTAATTCAAGTTAGGTCTCCCTGGCTCCCCACGGGGCCAAGGACAATTATACATCCCATGTCCGGACTCACCGCAATTCCAACAGTGCAAGACTCTCCTAGGTCGTGGTGGCTCTCGCTCTTCTGACTTCTTTGCTTGTCCCTTGGGACCTAGAGTTTGTGCAAGGTGAATTGACAGGCTTCTTAAAGATTCATTTAACTTCTCAATCACTTCCGCCGTTACCTCAGGAAGCTCCCTAGATGTTGATGCTTGTGACTTACCTTTGGGTCTAAGACCTTCTATTGGAACCTCCCCCCTTAAGCACTTGAGTTTCCTATATTTCTCAGCAGCCCTAGTTTCAGCTGCATCAAAAGTAGCAGGTGCACCCGCCTCAACTTTTACCTTAAGGTAAGGAAAGAGTCCGGCTATGAACCTCTCCTTCTTTAAGAACTCTGCACCATCACCAGGGTTAGCAACATTTCTCACCCATACAGCCCAAAGACGTAGAAACTCTTGCTTGTACAAGTAGTAGTCATCTAAGTCTTTTTGCTTATGAGAAACAATGTCTTGCCATAGTTTTTGAGTGTTTTGGTGTTCAAAGAAGTATTTCTTGAAACGATTCAAAACTTCTGTGTAATTCTCCTTAACTTCCTCAGGCAAAGAGTCAAACCAAGTGCTAGCATCTTTCCTAAGGACCACCTCAAACATTTCTACACGTTCTTGATCAGTTACTATCATCTTGATACAACAAGACATCTTGAAATTTGCTAAAAATAGTTCTGCATCCTCTCCAGGCTCTCCAAAGAAAAGAGGATACCCAGACATTTGGCGTTGGCTTTCCATTGAATTGATTTCAAAGTAACACACGTTTTTGTTTTTCTTTCTTAAAAAGATTTACACAATAATGTTTTCTAGCTTGGAATCTATTCTACAACAAAATAAAGATATTCACATCAAACGACCTATGATAATCAATAAGAGGCAGGATGACAGGGTTTGGTGATGCGAGAATTTCTCCTACTCTTTGGGCACCAAACATGAACACCATACGTTGTTGAAAATGGATTTTTCTACTAATTGCAATGTTTATTCTAATATGTGGAGTGAAATGGAAGGGGAAAACCTCTATTCCTGGGCCATTATCCATTGTCTATGCATGAACTAATTCTTAAAACAAAACAAAAATAACGACGTCTAAACTAAAGTCGTACCTAATGAGAGGCAAAATAAAAGGATTTACTGAAGCGTTTATCTTGGCCAACCTAAGAGGACCTAAATTCTATGAATTACACGTTGAAATTGCAACTTAATAATTATGTGTACCTTTTGCCATGCAATGGGAATCAAAGGATCATACAAATTCTCGTGATTCATGCAATCTACTTGACTATGCTAAAGGTTGAACCTACACAAAAACATACACAAGCCCTCCTCCGTGGGGGCACCAAAATTGAGGCGGTCCGGGGCGGGCAACAAGAGAGGCGACCTCTAAACACCCCTCAAGGATCCCGTGCTGCTCACTTGGGGCTGGGGCAACCACAAGCACAACACAACAACAAACCCATAGCCAAAACCAAACAAGATAGGGGCACCACCTAGTTATGGTATGCGAACTAGGACGCAAGAGAGATTTTGTCACAACCAAGAAGATACACCACAAAAAACGCACACAAACAACCTCACACCAAGACACACACAAAATGGACTAGAGAGAGCTAGAGGGAAGGGAACAGAGAGAGGAATGGATCTTGCATAATACCTTATTTGTGACTTGCAAATGTAGATTTTTCGTTATGATGCTATCGTAGAACTTGTACAAAACTCACTCAATGCTTAGTGATTGCTAAACATTGCCAAAACACACACACATTGTCTTAGGGTGTGGGAGACCTCTCACCACAATCCCCTCTTACAATGGACAAAAAACTGGTAATGAAAAACACACTAAAACACTTTCTAAAATCAAGATCAACCGATAAAAACTCAAAATACACAAGTCACCTTGAATTCACCAAACCGTATTGCACAAATGGAAGGACAAAGATTTGAACGTCGAATCACGCCTTTGATGCACCAAACCTAAATTTATTGATGATGAAGGAGCATATACAATAGTGGTTTTGAGATTTTTGGAACTCACGCTCTCTCACTTGCAATGTGTTGCTTGAAGGCTTCTCTCACACCAAGAGTGAAGCTCACAAGTGGTTGCTACACCTAAGGCTCTCCTCACGCATAGAGTGTTGGGGTGCTATGTGAGATGTTGGAGGTCGTTTTACAAGAAGGAGAGGGGCCTATTTATAGGTTGGAGACCCCTCATTAAGATTATTAGAAATCCTTATTTACAAGCTAACAAATCAAGATTATGATTTTTTTGAATATCAAAACATTGCGGGCCTTCTTTGTCTGCTTGAGTCATGGATGTGGGCTCAAAAAAGAGCATTATTGATGGTAGATAAGGTGAAAGTAAAGTTTTAAGTAAGGAGAGAGAGAGAGAGAGAGAGAGAGAGAGAGAGAGAGAGAGAGAGAGAGAGTTACTTTGTACATGTCTTGAGGTGAGGTGTCTTTTATGGTTAGGTCAATGCTATTTTGTGTTAGTATGTTAGTGGTTAGTGTTAGTAATCACTAGAAAGTTAATGATATATTTACAATGGGTAGAATGGGGGGAATGGTTGAAGTAAGATGGTTGAATGAAGTGAGAAAATCCTTGTGATGGTGAAGCTTGAATAAGTTTTGGACTTACTTGTGTAGGTTCTCAAAATGACTATCGATCTTCTTCTTCGTCTTCCCTTCTTTACGCCACCGCCGCCAAGGTTGATTATCGTGATGAAAATGGTAATTCCGTTGATGAGATCTCTTGATTTGCAGAGGTTAAGCATGGTACACATGCTGAATGTATGTATATATATAAGGAGTAAGATGGAATTGTACTTTGGAGATAATAGAGAGAGGCATAGAGATGCTGTATGTACATGGAGAGCTCATATGAGAGCTATGGAAGTAAGAGGGGAGGTTAATGGTGAAGAAGGTGAGAGAAACCATTGAAGGTGCAGGTTTGAGTGAGGGATTGAGAGGAATGTGTGTGTGTGTGTGTGTGTGTGTGTGTGTGTGTGTGTGTAGAAGTGTGGAAAGAGGTGAGAGAAGACTATGGGCTACTTGTGAGAAAAGTGGGCAGACTGGGGTCCACTCAAAAAATCATAGCTCACTGGTGGTTACTCCAAAAATCATGAAAAAATTTGAGGTGATTATTCAAAGCGTGGGCTACATTTTCTCTTTTGACCACCGCTCCAATTTCAAAGTGAAGATATGTGCCAAAATTCTCACCAAGAAGCCTATTTTTATGCCTGCAAAAGTCTTTTAGTGGCCCCCTCCTTTGTTGAATTTGTACAATGCATCCAAGAGTCAGCCCCTCCTTTGTCATATCATAATACAAAGCATCGAAGTTGCCCTTGACCCATGCATGGAGGAGGATTATTGGTGAATAAAGAAATATATACATGGTGGGACTAGTGTATGGACTATTCATGGACTTTAGCTCAATGAGCACATGGTGTTAGAATAATGAGTAAAAATAATAATAAAAATATGGAGGAATTATGGATATGGAAAGATATTGGAATCATATGATATGGTCCCTCTTTGTATTATTTTGGTTGAAATAGGAAAAGATATGCAAGTAAATAATATAATAAACGTGACCAATGAGTAGAAATCAATTTTTTTGTTTTCACGAGGGTGAGGGTGAAAATGTGGGAGTGATTTGTATAAAGGAAAAATATGAAGTTAGAGTATGTACATATTGGCAAAAAATATACTTATGGTGTAAGAGGGTGAAAGAAGGCATACACATGTTTAATAAAACACACACCTAAGTAGAAATATTTAAATAAAATACCAAAATAATTATAAAAAATCCCTATATTTAGGCCATATATACAATGAAATATTTACACACAAAGAGGTTATAATATACTTTTTGTTTTTGGCTCAACTAGCCCAGTGACTAGCTAACTGAGGATTTTAAGAAGATATGGAAAAAGCCCCCTAACTCACACACGCCTATGTACAGTGAAATGGTAGGGATAGCCACAGTGTTTGGGTGGTTTTGGTAGGGTGAGGTAACTCACTATGGCAATTACGGAGAGCCGAAAAATGGCTATTAGTAGCAAGAGCATTGCTTAAGCCAAAAGCCTTAACACGAAATGCGAACACTCCGAATTCGGTTATAAAATCCGTTTTAGCTTGGTCCTCTAGTGAAATTGTGATTTGATTGTATCCAGAGTACCCATCTAAAAAGCTATAAGCTTCCTTTCCTATAAATCTTTCAAGCACATGTTCTGAATATGGCAAGGGGTAATGGTCCCTCCTAGTGGCGGAATTGACCTTCTTGAGATCCACACACACTCTGAGTTTCCCATTATTTTAATTTGGCACAATCACTATTGAAGACACCCATTCTGAGTGCTCAATAGGGTATATGAATCCGCATTTGACAAGCTTTTCAATCTCTTCTTGAAAAATCTTTGCATACTTAGGATTCATTGGGTAGGGTCGTTGTTAGACTGGTTTAGCTAGGCTATTCATGGGGATTGTGTGTTGCACCACGGAAGGTGGAACACCTTTCATATCATGATATGTCCAAACAAATATATCCTTGATTTCTTGAGAAGTTCTTTAAGGTACATACTCCTCAGTCTCTCTCAGATATTGGGTAATGAAAACAGGTTTGGACTCTTCTCCTGGGTCTACTAACTCTATCTCCTTAACTATCTCTCAATCGTCATAGATTCCATTACTTCCATCGATAGGTTTTCTTTGAGCCTTGGTATACACAACCTTACGCTCCTCCGTGGTTTAGGATTTGAAATGATTGGGTGAAGGGTGTAAGTCTGTGGGGTCTTGTTGTTCTATGGACTGTGATTTCACTTCCGCTTCTTTTTGTTGTTGAGCTAACTCTTGAATTTGTCGTCTCCTTACAATACAACTCAACTTTGGCTTCTTTGTAGCCTCTAGTCGTGCGATGTCAATGGGTTGTGGACTACACCACATAACTCTTTGAAGGTATTCACCCCAGTTATCTACCAACTTCCGATGAGCATCACATGCCCCTATATAATTAAGCCATTTTGTGGTAGATTTCTTTTCGTTTATTCTAGCACGCACATTTGCTCGATAAGGTCGCCTCTTATATCTCTTACTCTTCTTGTCTAATTTTTTATTACGGCTGATCTCTAGTGAAGAGTCACTAGATGAATCACTACTCATGTCTTATGCTCTCCTGGATAGATTGTCATCTAGGGTACCACTAGGCCCTAAATGGTTTGTTCCCACATTTGCATTAAGATTTAACTCAGATTCTTTTTCCTCAAAGTCAATTTCAATTGATGATTCTGACTCCAAATTGTGTGGGCTATAGTCTTGTGAGATGCTACTCATTCCAATGCCAGTCAACCCTTCATCATGTAGGTCATTAAAAGCTATATGCATTGCTTCTAGCATATTTAAGGGTACGAATTGTTGCATTTCATCCCCCTTAGTTGTTACCCAGGTAATCCCCCTATTTCCCCATGTGTCTATGGTTGCTGTTAGGTGGACCCAATCCACATTGTTAGACTCAATCATCCTAGGTAGAACATCCATATAAGGAGAATCTTCCCCAACATCAGTGTCCACTTTACATGTGTAACAATATTTCAATGGGTCCGAGTGAATTGTGGTGTCAAATCTATGATCAAGTATAAATTTGTTGCCTAGAGGATGTGCTCGACCAGTTACAAGATCCACTCGAATAAAAGAATCTTGGAACTGCAAGTAGACACGGTTTTTAGATTAGCCATGCACCATTTTTTCTTTCCTCATGAAAGGACGTCCTAAGATCATCTTAGATGACATAGTGTTCTTGGAGAAATCCGTGACAATGAAGGAATTTCTTATTTTGTGTCCAAAGACCTTGATCTTGAGATCTTCTAGCATCCCAATAGGTTTCACAATAGACCCATTGACCATGTTTACTACTATGGTTGTGGTCCCAAGGTGTGAGGTCTTCTCATAGTTTCCCATCAATTTTTAGTCACAATGCTAACCCCAACCCCACCATCAAGGATTCCCTTCACAGTTAATCCCTTGGTAGTGATTGGCATGGTCACATTGGATTCATCACCCTCAAAGTATTATCCCAACTCGTTAACATGTATTTCTACAACAGAGTTCTCATCTAGGTTGAGTTGTGGATCTAAGTGTTCCTCCTCTATTGGAATCTCCCTAGCTCCATCCATTGTGCAAATTGTGGTAGCCCCACTTTCAGTTCTCCATTGAGGAAAGCTCAAAGAGCTAAGAATAGCTCGGGGTCTCCATATAGTTTGGAACATGATGGTGGTTTTAACTTTTGAAGCCAAGAAATCCATCAATTTGGCAATATTTAACGACACCTTTTGGGCTTTAGTCTCTTGACGTGGGGAAGATGGGATCTCCATTTCTTCGATAGGATGAGGTATTCCCTCGTAAACATTCTTTTCAACAAGAAGTGAGTACACCCACTTTCCCATGACTTTAAATCACTTTCTTCTTGGATGACACTAGGTATAGCTAGGGGTCTATGGACTTTGTGAGGTTGTCGTTGCATAGGGAACACTGTATCTGTAATTTGGATCTGCCTAGGTGCTGGCTCTAGATCCTTTGGGTATCTTCTACACCAAACTCCTTAATTGCTTGACTCGCTCGATCTCCTCTATAGGGTTTGGGTAAGTTCCTATCTTCTTCTTGGGTCCTGGCCATTGTGGCTCATGACGATCTTCCTTGTTGGTTTCTTTCCTAGTGGTCATTTTGGTCTCCATGGTTTCACCTGAATCAGAATATTCTTCAGTATCATTCATATATACGGGGTCATCACCAGTCCTTGTGTTGGTTTTTGAACTGGGGTCTAGCTTCGCTACTTTTTGCAATCTCTTCCTTCGTGTTTCCTTCTTCTTTTGAGATTGGGAAATCGATGTCGTGTCTCTTTCTTCAAGAATATATATATTTTTTTGGAGCATCAATCGTGTGAGTGCATTTACTAGTACCACAAGTATATTTTATGATGGCTCCTCGATAACCTCAATCAAGTTTAATGGCGTGATCTTTGGTGCATTTAGATTATTCAAACATTGGGCAATCAAATGATCTATGCCACATTGATTACACATGAGTATTGGCATTGTAGACATGCTTGCTTGATTGTTTTGCATTAGTGTAGTATTCTTTTATAGACTAATAGGACAATCCGCTACACGTCCACACTCATAGCATTAAAGAGGTGGTCTCTTGGTAGTGTAATTGATATTTTGGCCTCTTACTGTAAGAGCAGCTACTTGATAGACATGTTTGACTTGTCCCGAATAGTCCTCCATGTAGTATTGTGGACTTTCTTCAAGCGTATCAATCCCATATGCAATATTAGGGTCTATATCTTTCTCACAACCTTCTAAACAAGCAATAGATAACTCACAACCCACTTGATTCACAGAAGTAATTCTCGGATGTGGTGGTTGCGTTCCTAGCGCTGAAGGTGGCAAGGGTGTTGTTTGAAAAACATTTTGGGGCCCTAGGGACCATGTGTTGTGACGTTTGTTCAAGAGGTGGGGCCGGCATCAATGCAGGCACTCGAGGTGTGTCCGCCCATATTAAGGTTGGTCTATTGGCCATCGCTCTCTTAAATACTATGCAATTCTTAGCTTTGATGACCATACCTCCCACAGGCATTGCAATTCCCATTAAATTTTACTCTAAAAGTAGGGCATTCATTGGTACCAAGCGGACCATAGCAAACTGAACACCATTGTTGCTCCCTTCTTGGATACATATGATTGTTTTGTAGAGCACAATTGTCTCTAAGACTCTCTTGAATGGCCTTAGTGAGATCTGCTAAAGTCATCTCAGATATCTTTGGCTCCTTAGCAATAGGCTTTAGGGTCATTGTTTGATGCCCCGATGCTTGCGAGCTAGTAGATTTAGGCTCAACAGACACTCTTTCTCCTTGAATCATTAAATTATCCTCCAATTGGATCGCATTGGTGGTGACTGCTTTCCAAGTGTTGATACCTCTAATGACTAAGCCATTGTAGATATCCTCATGTCGTAATCCCCTAATGAATCTATCAAGCAATTGATTATTATTGAAGCGCTCATTTGAATTACAATGAGAATTCAAATGCTTCAAGCGACTAATAAAGTCTCTCACGGACTCTTCTTCCTCTCGTTGGGCTTTCTGGAGATGAGACGCTACACCCCAAAGCACTCCTTCTCGTATGTATTCTTTCAAGGACTATCTCCTAAGAGTAGCGTAAATTTGTTTTTCTTCCACCCTTAAGGTTCTATACCAAAATCCCTAGCCTTCCCACTTAAGGTCAGACTTAAAGCATTACTCTTATGTAGGTCATTGTGTTCTCTAGGGAATCACATATTTTTTCACGCACTTCGATATGCTTTCTCACATCCCCATCTCCACTAAATTTTTGTGTGAACTTGGCTATTTGTACTGCCTTACTTCTAAGCTCTCTATTAGGCATGTTATGCATATTCTCAACAATAGATCGATCGATAGCTTGAGCAAATGTTGTCAAGTCACCTAAGTGAGTAGGCACCGTGGGTGAAGGCGCTCTAGAGACTACATGTGGAGTAGGTATTGGCATTGGGCTTGGCGCATAGGAAGCCCTTGGGTTCCAAGTTTGGTACGGTGTTGTGCCATGTGGTGGCCCAAAGTTCATATGTGTGGCCCTAGGCATAGCAGACGTCGGATGTGACATGCTAATGCTAGCTGGTATGGTCCTATTGAAATAAGATCTTGGGTGTTGTAGTTGTGGAACATAAGTTGTAAAAACAATGGGCGGGGTAGGAGCTATATGAGTACAAGAATCTATAGGTGCATATAATTGGTACACACTTGTAGGTACTGTTGTAGGCATTGAGCTACCATGTAGCGGTGCTTTACTAACAAAAGAGGTCCATAGCGTGTTTCTTGGCATGCCCATCACAAGGTAGGCCTGGTAGCCGTGGTGTCATCAAGGGAAAGATGAGCTAGACTTTGAAAGGGAAAGCTATCACTTGTGGACTTAGATTGCATTGAGACCCCTAGAAAAACAACATATGGAGGATCCATCAGACTTACCAAGGGAGTCTCCATTTGCGATAAGGTTGATTGTTTAGCCTTCCCTGTATCCAATAATCTCATGAGACCCATTGAAGGCATGTGGATCCCCTTGTTCTGTCTCTCTAGCTTAATAACCCTATGGATGACCTCACAAACTCTTTGTTGTTGATCCTCTACACTAGTAGCACCTGTTGTGGATTGTAGGACATCTAACCAACCCACATGATAGGCGTGACCTGTGTATAGGTCGGTTAAAGTCTCTGTTTGTAGTTCATACTCCCAGTTTTCATTTAGGAACGCTCCATCTAGGATTGAGGTGCTAGGGGTGTCCTTTGAACTAGATGCAATGTGGCTCTCTATGGGTTGACCCTTAGTGGTCGCTAATTCAGGAGCACTCGATTGCTCGCTTGGCATGGATGTTGACATAGGGGATTTTGCATTTAAATATCTCCTGTGCTCTGCCCTACGTAAGCTCTCGATTTCCTTTTTCCTAGACGCAATGATATACGGATCAACCTCTTGCACTTAGGCAAGGCTTCTACCATCAAGTAATATAACCTCTGAGGGGAATAGCTCTGAAGAGTCAGGGGGTGCAGTAAATGGAGTATTCACGTGCATACTCTCCAGGAGCATGGGGTCTACGTTGGTCATGAATGGTGAATTTACTTCCCCACCCCCCTCATTTACATCGTTAGCTCCATGTTTGGAGTGAGTGGCTCTACTAAAGGTTTCCTTCAAGCGGCTAAGCACGCTGTCGTGCTGTGACACGTACATAGTAGGAACGCATGCTACAAGATCTATCTTGTATTTTTTTAGATACATAATTATATTTCCTATAGTGTACATATGCATATTTAAGTACAATAATAAGCCTTCTATCTCATCCTATTATTTTTCTCAAGGGTAACATATCCTTACTTTACCATCAGAAAATACTATGGGAAAAGCATCAATAGCTCCGCCTCTTTAACTTGGGGCAAAAAGCATTGATTCTTTATTTCTACTATTTCATTATCATCTCACACCCTAGCTAGATCCTATATCTAGGGTAAAATCCAATATATATATATTCTATGTATTTTTTATACTTTTCTTATATTTCTTTTTAAATAGCTACTAGGAGAGAATCAAATCCTAGTGGGACACTAGGTGGCATGATTTCAAAGATACACTTATTTTAATGCATTATTGCAAGCATGATTACAAAACTTTGTCAAGGAGCAATGTCATGCTTTCATATGGCATGAGGTGTCCTTTGGAATTAAATGAAAGTGTAGGCTAAGGAGACCACATGAAGACTTTTGCTGCCATAAATGGACCCTATTTTGATGAATTTTTTACACAAGGTTCCAATCCGAATTGGAAAACGATTTTAAAATGAAAATCGTAACTAATGAGCTGAAGTTTTTGCCCATATTTTTACTTTTTTATTTGGAGCCACGGTTGAGGATATATGATCAAAATACTGGACCCCAGTCTGCCCACATCATGCAGGGACAGCTCATTTCCAACTTTTCTAATTCCTATTCACACTGGCTCCTCTCTTCTTGTGTAAACCCTTGGGGGTTCCCTTCACCTATAAAAAGGGACCTCTTCTTCCTTGGAAGGAACTCAAGCATTCAAGCCATTGATGAGAGGGAGTGAGTAGTAATGCCTAATTGTACTTAGCCATTAACATAAGCCCAAGCCTACACTTTCTCCTAGAGGGAGACTAGCCATTCTTGCAACAAGCTAACCTTGGAAGATCAACTCTAATCAAAGAAGGTCTTGCACTTGGTGTATCAATCAAAGTGGAATTATCCACTCTTCTTCTCTCTCCATCAATAATGGTGCCAAAGGGTTTGTCAAGTAAGATGTGTTCTACATTGATGTTTTCTTGATTTCTTGTTGTTTTCTTTTTTATCTCTAATCCAACATATATATATATATATATATATATATATATATATATATATATATATATATATATATATATATATATATATATATAAAATATTATCTCCTTAACCAAATCTATCTCTCTCACTCTTAGTAATTCATCCTCTCTACAAATTTTAGGTTCTCTTTGCTACAGGCACATCTCTCCCTGCAGTATCCTTATTGTCTACGGGCAAGAATAGGGCTTGGGAGGAAAAATTCTCATCTCTTCACTTCTCGCATATCTACATTTCTCACATACTATCCTAGATGAATAACCCACATGATGATCATTTCTATCGCTTTCACTCTGTACAATCTATTAGAATTAACGTATGGATTAGCCGTAAAATACACTTTCAACAACGTATAGTGTTTCTCTTTGGCCCTGAAAGGCTCAATGAAATACTTCTATCACCGGATCCCATCATACTACCTCTCATAGACTATAATTTTTCTTTTGATGTAAGCGTAGTTATCTTGCTATGAACCAAGAGGATTTGTACACACAATTAATCTCAATCACTAGACAAAATATATATATTATGGTAAGCACAAAACTACAATTCCAAAGAACAATTCGTAGCCTATTTGGTCAGCCAAGATTGAATGCCATTAACTCATCCATTAACCCTTTCATATTACCCATGATACTATATGACAATAGCTTTGATGTTTTCGTCTCCGTATTGTTTTGACATTCTCTTTTGCGTTCTTTCTTTGTGTGTGTGAATGCAAGAGAGAAAGAGTGAGTCTTCTTTGATTGCACTTCTTTCCAAACCCTAGTCTTCATGGCATCTATGGTTTAACTCCTTCATATATTTTTTGTTGAGTTCTCTCACAAACTCTCATAGCCATAAGCCCGGTGCTTTCCTGGCAAGACCACAAATTTCTCGACATATTTTTGGTGAACCTGACGCGAATCTGCTAGGGTGAGAGTTTGTGGGTATCCATGGGTGATCATGTTGAGCAACAGGGTATGCATTTTGACCCAGCAACAATGCAAATGTTTCAAGCATTTGCAATGTTCATGCAACAACAACATGCTACTGAAAGAAGGGAGATTTCAGCAACGAAGGCCATACAAGCGGTCGTCAACAGAATGGATCAGTTCAATGGCAAAGATGTAACTAAGTACTTACGCGAGTATGTGAAGGAGATGGAGCTGCATCGTGTGTCAGAAGGAGAGATGATTCAAAGCTTTGAGCTAGTTGTTGCTCCAGAAATTAGGGAGCATGTTAGGGCAATTAAAGATGGGCATGGGAGAAATTGGGAAGAACTCAAAGTAGCTTTAAAGGAGGAATATTTCATGGAGGACTCGGAGAGAGTGACCAAAAGGACATTCTTAGAATGGGTAGTCAAGCCAAAGCAAGGACTATCAATAACAGAGCTACTTAGGGAATTTGAGCAGGGCTATGCACAACTCACTAGGATAGAAAGGGCCACACTAGATGCAGAGAAGACAGATCTTTTCTTACAAGCTGCATGTAAAGAGTTTCAAGAAAATTTGGAGCTTCTTCTTGAAGATAAAGATGCTGAGCAAGGACTAAAGACCGACTGGAATGAGGTTGAAGGTGCTGTCTCACTGCTTGCCAAACGACAAAGAAGAAGGGACAAGATGGTAGTAAATACTACAAGTCCTTCCACCTCAACTTCTGACAAAATGGTAAAGCCTACTTTTATCGCTCCTAAGTTTGATGAGTCCATGCTAGATGAGCTTGTGAAGGGAATGCGTGACTTGAAGGTGAAGTTTGCAAATCTTGAAGAAAAAGGCCAACCATCAGGGCCACTTCCTAGGCAAAGACAATAGCCCAAAGAAGGGTTTGTTAATAGATGTATTTGGTGTGATAGTACAGACCATGTAAGAAGGGATTGTGATGATTTTAGTGATGCTTTGTCAAAAGATGTTGTCTTTTTTAAGGATGGTAAAATCCACTTAAGAGAGACAGGTCTACCCTTGAGAACTAACTTTGGGAAGGGGGGAATGCAAACCTTAGTTGAAGATATGGCAACCAAGCATGCCACCTCTTCAGTTGAGGCAGCTACTTATGGAGTAAAAATTGAACATTTTTGTGATGAAGAGGTGAGTGACCATCATGGTCAAATTTGGCCAAATGTCATGCAATTAGCTAAAAAGGGAAAGCTTACAAAAGAGATTCTACATGAAGCAGGTGATTGCATACTTCTAGAAACAGGATGGAATGATCCAGTGGACTCATTGTCAGTGCATGCCTACATTACAAAATGCCAACAAAATGAGGCAATTGTAGAAGAGAAGCGCAGACGTGAGAATGCTGATGAAGGACCATCAAAAAGAGCTTCTAGAAGTGGGGGAAGAAGCGACTCAATGCCTTCTCAAACACCCTCAACACAAGGAGCATCTCCACCTGAAGTACTCATGGAGGAGTCTACAACAGGAAAGAAGAAAGAGCCAACGAAAGGTAAGACAAAAGGCCCAACTTATAAACTACAATCTGATATTGAGGTTGCTACAGATTTAAAGAAAGTCTTGGAGGAAAGGATCTTGAATAGCAAGATTGACTTTACTCTGGGAGAAGTTCTTGGCATTGCAAAGCGTGAATTCCATGAGGAGATCATTGACATCATCAAGAGAAAGAGGCAAACCCTTGCTGAAGTTTCTCGTCCACAGGTTGAAGGGGAAACCTCAAAGACACAAGGGATGCAACTGCAAAATAAGGAGAATGATGGAGCTGTGGTAGGATGCTACCAATCTAGTGGGAGAGTGAAGCAAGTGTATTTCTCAAATGATGATGAAGAATTTGAAGATATTCCTAGGAGTTACTATTCACGAAGTCATTGGGCAAGGGCTACTACAGAAACTTTGGTCAAGGTAGGTGATCTTGAAGAGCCATTTGTTGCCTTGATTGACCATGGTTCAGAAATAAACATAATGTCAAAGAGTCTCTACAACAAGTGCAAATGGCCGATGGACACAGATCATGGCTGGATGGTAAAAGTGGCAAACAATTCATCCGGTGAACTGTATGCAGCATGTCCAGGTGTGAAGGTAGCAATAGGTGATGTAAAGATTGACCAAAACTTCTTTGTACAGGATACATCTTCATATCATCTCATCCTTGGACAACCCTACATTGTGGGAGTTTGAATGGAAACAAAGGTAATGGAAGATGGTTCAGCATATGCTAGAATACGTAGCAAAGATGGTAAACGAGCTGTCCAATTTCTCACAGTCTGTGTAAACCATGAAAGAAATCGTGACAACCTCAGAGAACATCCTCTACCAAAGGTAAGCAAAGAGTTTCATGATCATAGAGAAATGATGGGTTTTGGCCAATGGGTTTTGGCCAAGTACCATTGTAAAGCGGGATTGCAGTGGTACAGAAAGAAAAAGGGTCTCGCTTGATCCAAAAATAGGTGAAACTTTCTCGATGAGCTCCTTGGTAACAAGGAACGGATCAGTATGTTTTACAAAACTTGAAGATTTGAAGAGATATGAGAGGCAATATGTGCATAATGTACAAATAGGCATGAAAAAGAGTGGGTTGCTAAAGCCTACTGAAAATGTTTTGGGTTTGTGTGAACAAGTTTCTTTTGTAGATACTATGGGTGAGCTTGATGCTATAATGAGGTCTAGTTTGCATCTTGAAAATGAAGTTGTGGAAGTTTGCTCTATGGAAATGTATCAAGTAATAGAAGCCTTTAAAGAAAGCCAAACAGTTGGCCCAGAAGTCCATGTTGAAACTAAATACAAGAGTGTAGCAAAGAAGGTGAAACCAGTAGCTTTACCCTTACCACCCAACAACAAGGAAAAGATTGAACAGGCTTCTTTACAACCAAGTTTGCGGAATCCTAAAAAGATCGGGCATACCTTCACAAAGGAGTCCTTTCAAGAGTTGCAGATTGGTTGCGAGGAGTTTCTAACACAGGAGGAGACAAAGTGCTTCAAAGAAATGCTTTCAAAGCATGGTAAGGCTTTTGCATTTGAGCCACATGAGATAGGATGTGTTGATTCTTATATTGTAGCTCCTATGGTAATTTTCACAATACCTCATGAGCCTTGGAATCTGCGGCCTATTCCGGTTCCAAAGGCTCATTTACCAAAGTTAGTAGAGCTACTGAATGAGAAAATCAAAATGGGAATCTTGGAGCCTTCTTGTGGTCCATACTCAAACAGGTGGTTCACAGTTCCAAAGAAGAATGGTTCTCTACCCTTCATCCAAGATATGCAACCAGTGAACAAGGTGACAATTAGAAATGTAGGAACAGGTCCAATTGTGGATGAATTTGCAGAGGCGTTTGCAGGGAGGGCAATCTACTCAATGGGGGATCTCTACTCAGGGTATGATCAATTTTAGCTTGCAATCGAAAGCAGAGACTTGACAACCATGAGGACACCTTTGGGTTTGGTAAGTATGTGTACCTTGCCACAGGGAGCAACCAACTCGGTTGCACATATGATGAATGGGATGAATAAGGTCTTACGTGATTTTATTCCTCAAATCACAATGCCTTTCATTGATGATTTGCCTATCAAAGGATGTGAAGAAAGTGACAAAGATGAAGCTTTGGATCTCAAGGGATGTCGCAGGTTTGTGGTAAATCACATAAATGATTGTGATAAAATTTTGTCTAGGTTGGAAGAAGTGAATCTTACATTGTCAGGGAAAAAGTCTATGTTTGGTGTCAAAGAAGTGCTCATTGTGGGGTACATGTGCGGGCCATATGGTAGGAAACCTTGTCCATCAAAGGTAGATGCCATCCAAAGAATGAAAGAAACATGCACTAGCATCACTGAGGTTAGAAGGTTTCTGGGAGCATGTGTCTTCTATGTTATTTGGATTCCACATTATGCACATGTAGCTGATCCTCTTTATCAGCTACATGTAGCTGATCCTCTTTATCAGCTGCTTAGAAAGAATCAAAAGTTTAAATGGACAGAAGCACATGTAAAATCCATGAAAAAGCTAAAGGAGTTACTCCAGTCAGCAAGGACTTTGAGAAAGGTAGACTATGAGTGTCAAAGGCCAGTGATTGTGACAGTAGATACCAGTCCTACAGGGATTGGATGGGCAATAGGGAAAGATGACAAAGAAGGACACAGGTATGTGGTAAGATTTGGAGCAAAGGTACTAAGTGCTCGCCAAAGAAACTATCCACAGATAAAGAGAGAGTTATGGGGTATGGTTACAGCCTTGAAAAGTGGGAAAGAGTACCTAATTGGTGCATGTGTGGTTGTAGAAACAGATTGTCTACCACTTCTTGGGATGATTACAAGCTGCTCAACACCAGACATTGCTATGTTGCGGTGGATTGCCTACATTAAGTCCTTAAATCCCGAGTTTAAGCACATTGCAGGTAAAGACAATACAGTGGCAGATATGCTATCAAGGGCAAGGTATGAAGATGAGTCACAAATGATTGATGAGGGAGATGATGTAGGCACAAAATTCTATTCTATCTCTCATGTCAAAGGTAACAATGTCTGCATGACTAATTCACTTGAATTGTTCTTAAAAGATCTTTATGAAGGTGATTGGCTTTCTATTGGAAGGTACTTGAGTACTCTAACAAAACAGGATGATTGGTCTAAACAAGAATTCAAGAGGATACGCAGGAAAGCATATGGGTACTTTTTAAGGGATGGTTACTTGTGGAAGCATCCTAAACAAAAGGGTGCTACACCACAACGGGTTATATGTAAAAAAGAGACTCAAGTAAAGCTCATGCAAGAGTTTCATGAGAGTCTATGGGCTGGACACATGAGTGTGTGGGCAACCTTCTCCAAGTTGAAAGAAAAATACTGGTGGAAGGGTATGTATAAAGATGTATCTCAGTTTGTAGAGTCATGTGTAACTTGTTAAATGTATTCAAATGTTCGACATCGTGATGGATTGCACCCTACATATCCACTAGCCATGCACTATAAATGGGTTGTGGATCTAGTCACGATGCCTTTAGGACTCTGGCAGATGAGATACTTGGTTCTTGCATGAGAGGACCTAACTAACCAGGTTGAAGGAAGAGCATTAAGAGCTAAGACCACAGAAGCTGTGTGCAAATTCCTTCTTGATGAGGTGATTTGCCGTTATGGTTGTGTGCGAAAAATCACTACAGATCGAGGTGAACTGGATGCCAAAGAAGCAAGGGAGTTATTTTCTAGATTAGGGATCAAGCTTTCTCTTACTACAGCTTACAACCCTGAAGGCAATGGAAAGAGTGAAAGAGGGCATCCTCCTATCATCAAAGCTTTGGCCAAGGCTTGCGAAGGAAGAGTTGGTGAGTGGCCAAAATTGTTACCATATGCTTTATGGGTTGATCGTACAACACATAGCTCAGTAACTGGCTACATGCCTGCGGAGCTAATGCATGGTCAAAAGCCAGTGATGCCGATTGAGGATACAATTCCCACATGGAATGTACTACCTTGGCAAGAGGGGCTTAGTAGGGAAGATCTCCTTGCACTGCGTATAAGGCAGCTAGAGAGAAGACCTGGAGACATTGAAGCTGCAAAAGAACGACTCAAAAATTCAAGATTGAAAAACAAGGACTATTTTGATAAGCGACATCGACTCAGGAGCAAAGCAATTGACAAAGGTGACTGGGTTTTAGTGTATGATAGTAGCCTTGATAACCAGCACACAGTCATGCGTAAGTTCTCAAAAAGATGGTTTGGACCGTATGTTGTAAAGCATGTGCATGAAAATGCTACTTACATCTTGTCTGAACTAGATGGTACAGAAGTAAAGATTCCCATTGCAGGAAAAAGGATTAAAATGTTTAAGAGAAGAGGAGACAATGATCTAGAAGATATGGATGAGGAAGAAGAGAAAAACACAGGTGAAGATCAAAGTGAACATGAAGCTCTGGAATCATCCAGTGAAGAAGAAGACAAGGAAGATGTACAAGAGGTCTAATCTTACAAAGAGACAATGTGGCACATACCGGAGGATGTGCAGGTTTAGAGGGGGTGGATGTCGTGTTGTGACACGTACATAGTGGGAACGCATGCTACAAGATCTATCTTGTATTTTTTTAGATACATAATTATATTTCCTATAGTGTACATATGCATATTTAAGTACAATAATAAGCCTTCTATCTCATCCTATTATTTTTCTCAAGGGTAACATATCCTTACTTTACCATCAGAAAATACTATGGGAAAAGCATCAATAGCTCCGCCTCTTTAACTTGGGGCAAAAAGCATTGATTCTTTATTTCTACTATTTCATTATCATCTCACACCCTAGCTAGATCCTATATCTAGGGTAAAATCCAATATATATATATTCTACGTATTTTTTATACTTTTCTTATATTTCTTTTTAAATAGCTACTAGGAGAGAATCAAATCCTAGTGGGACACTAGGTGGCATGATTTCAAAGATACACTTATTTTAATGCATTATTGCAAGCATGATTACAAAACTTTGTCAAGGAGCAATGTCATGCTTTCATATGGCATGAGGTGTCCTTTGGAATTAAATGAAAGTGTAGGCTAAGGAGACCACATGAAGACTTTTGCTGCCATAAATGGACCCTATTTTGATGAATTTTTTACACAAGGTTCCAATCCGAATTGGAAAACGATTTTAAAATGAAAATCGTAGCTAATGAGCTGAAGTTTTTGCCCATATTTTTAATTTCTTATTTGGAGCCATGGTTGAGGATATATGATCAAAATACTGGACCCCAGTCTGCCCACATCATGCAGGGGCAGCTCATTTCCAACTTTTCCAATTCCTGTTCACACTGGCTCCTCTCTTCTTGTGTAAACCCTTGGGGGTTCCCTTCACCTATAAAAGGGGACCTCTTCTTCCTTGGAAGGAACTCAAGCATTCAAGCCATTGATGAGAGGGAGTGAGTAGTAATGCCTAATTGTACTTAGCCATTAACATAAGCCCAAGCCTACACTTTCCTAGAGGGAGACTAGCCATTCTTGCAACAAGCTAACCTTGGAAGATCAACTCTAATCAAAGAAGGTCTTGCACTTGGTGTATCAATCAAAGTGGAATTATCCACTCTTATTCTCTCTCCATCAATAATGGTGCCAAAGGGTTTGTCAAGTAAGATGTGTTCTACATTGATGTTTTCTTGATTTCTTGTTGTTTTCTTTTTCATCTCTAATCCAATATATATATATATATATATATATATATATATATATATATATATATATATATATATATATATATATGTGTGTGTGTGTGTGTGTGTGTATAATATTATCTCCTTAACCAAATCTATCTCTCTCACTCTTAGTAATTCATCCTCTCTACAAATTTTAGGTTTTATTTGCTACAGCACATCTCTCCCTGCAGTATCCTTATTGTCTACGGGCAAGAATAGGGCTTGGGAGGAAAAATTCTCATCTCTTCACTTCTCTCATATCTACATTTCTCACATACTATCCTAGATGAATAACCCACATGATGATCATTTCTATCGCTTTCACTCTGTATAATCTATTAGAATTAACGTATGGATTAGCCGTAAAATACACTTTCAACAACGTATAGTGTTTCTCTTTGGCCCTGAAAGGCTCAATGAAATAATTCTATCACCGGATCCCATCATACTACCTCTCATATACTATAATTTTTCTTTTGATGTAAGCGTAGCTATCTTGCTATGAACCAAGAGGATTTGTACACACAATTAATCTCAATCACTAGACAAAATATATATATTATGGTAAGCACAAAACTACAATTCCAAAGAACAATTCGTAGCCTATTTGGTCAGCCAAGATTGAATGCCATTAACTCATGCATTAACCCTTTCATATTACCCATGATACTATATGACAATAGCCTTGATGTTTTCGTCTCCGTATTGTTTTGACATTCTCTTTTGCGTTCTTTCTTTGTGTGTGTGAATGCAAGAGAGAAAGAGTGAGTCTTCTTTGATTGCACTTCTTTCCAAACCCTAGTCTTCATGGCATCTATGGTTTAACTCCTTCATATAGTTTTTGTTGAGTTCTCTCACAAACTCTCACAGCCATAAGCCCGGTGCTTTCCTGGCAAGACCGCAAATTTCTCGACAACGCTCGGCCTAGACCGTGGGCCCATGGTATGCATGTCTTGGCTTGAGCTATCAAGATTAAGCATCAGGTAACTTTCCATGATGTCGTAGTCAAAGAAAGAGTCACTAGACGCAATATGTGGGTCCTGAGTGGTACTACCTTGGGTTCCTGCTAAGGGCCTAGAGCCTACGATAGAGGAATAATAAGTGCCTACGTAAACGGAAGCACTCTCAATGTTCTCATCCTCTAGCATACAACCAGAGCATAGGTCATGTGACCTCGACACTCTAGAGGTGTTGGTGAGTGCCCGTGAAGACCGCTCACCTAGCTTTTTAGGTGTTCACAACCCATTTTTTTTTTGTATTTTTGATCCCTTTTTTTAACCGATCCACGGAATATGGCATGTGATAGCTCAAAACAAGCGTCTTGGCTATGGGGACGTGCTTTGCTTTACATTCCTCGATTTGGTTACGTACAGTCCTTGGAATCCTAAAACTAGTCTTTTTCTAGGTGGGGAGATGGCTAGAATTAGTAAGTCCAAAGGGTGAGTGTGAAGGGGATGGTGGAGGACTTGAGGAACTTGTCCCACATGCCCTCTCTTCACTTGAGGTCCTAGTCTTTATATATAAAGTGGTGTGTATAAGACTGAGAATTGAGGCCTGGGCCTCGGCTTGGGCTTGGGATTGGGCTTGGGCTTGGGAAATGATCCCGATTCTTCCTTTTAGGATAAGATTTTTTTCAATTTCATTTTTGAATTTCATTTTGGTCTCAATATTCCGGATCGTTTTTTTTTTAACTTTTTCTGAGGATAATGTGGCCACGTGGACGCCGAGCTCCCACGTGCACATAGCAGCTCCTAGGAGCTCTGTCTAACCTCCTTGCAGCTAATTAACTGTCTCACGCATAATTGCACACTCACAGACAGTCAACTCTACTGCTCACTATCTACACTCACTAAAAGATCTACTAACACCTGCACATTACAAATCTTGCAAAACTAACAAAAACCAGTACAATGCAGCACTAACAGAGCTTATAGCCACTAACAAAATATGATACAAACCTACTAAACCTGCGCATTATAGTTACTTAACAGAAACATGCTAATATGCCCATTGTAGCCACTTAACAGTTCTCACAGAACTCAACAAAAAACAAAAAACAGATGGAAGAAAGGCTTCCAGAGGTAGCATTGAGTGCTCCTCAAGCTTTATGCAAGGCTGTCCTTGGAAGTGGTGCCAAAAATGTATGCCTTGTCGTACATGTCTAACCTGGGAACTTGCGTGTGCACTATGTGTGAGCCTCAAAAGGCTACAAACACACAACTAGAAGAGCCTAGCAAGCTCAAAGGGGTAGCGGTGTGTCACTCACTGCTCAATGTGTGCATCGTAAAGGATTTTGTGCTGCGAAGAAGAAGGAACCACTGTTGATGCCACGCTCAACCGCCTTTCCACCGCCGATGGCGTCACAATGCTCGATCACACACAATCTCTC
Organism: Adiantum capillus-veneris; assembly: GCF_014529385.1. Classification (NCBI taxonomy): domain Eukaryota; kingdom Viridiplantae; phylum Streptophyta; class Polypodiopsida; order Polypodiales; family Pteridaceae; genus Adiantum; species Adiantum capillus-veneris. The sequence continues at coordinate 104,304,216 of NC_140949.1, read as the reverse complement.
TCTCTCTCTCTCTCTCTCTCTCTCTCTCTCTCTCTCTCTCTCTCTCTCTCTCTCTCTCAAGCATACACACACACACACACACACACACACTTGTGAGCACACGAAGGAGAAGGAGATAGAGATGGAGCAAGAGCACTTCTTAGCTTACACCGCAGAGAATGAGGATTTTTAGGTCAAATGGACCTTTTATAAGAGTTTGGCCTATATGGGCGCCCACAGTGGTCGGTTGTTGCAAAACTACTTAAAAAAAAAGATAATTGGTGCCCCTCTCATCGGCGATCACCTACACACCTATTGGACTGACAATCCCGATCCATAACTCAATCAAATAAATAATATGCGTGTGCCGAAGGTGATAAGGTGTCGCTAAGGGTTAACATTGGGGATCCGTGTGGTGAGTGCAAGAGAGGGAAAGAGAAGGGGGAAGGGGATGAAGGAGAAGCTACACAGAGGGAGTTGGGTTAGTGGAGAGGAAAGTGAGAGAGTGGTCAACTCTCTCACTTTCTCTCACTATATACATTAGGTAAAAGAAAGTGGGGAAGTGTGGTTTCCCACGGCCACCTGGCCTACACCCCAACAAAAAGCTTGTGGGCAATAGGACTTTTAGGGTAACCCAAGACCAGTTTCCAGAGACCAAAAAGTCACAAAGACCTAAATTTTGAGAGACCTGACCAGGGCCAAAAAGGGAATAAGTTGCACTAAGCCAAAGTGGGCTTGTCAAGGACTATCTTGAGAGTTTTGAGTGAGCCTTGAACATGAAGAATAATCTACCACCAAGGTTCTCTACTCCTCTTAGAGACATGAAAAACGTTGCAATGCCGAGAACAGGGGGATTGGGAGAATACCTAGAGGAGAGGCATCCTTTAATCAACAAACCGAATGTGAGATTCATCAGAACCAATGAAGCCATGAGAGTGCTTACAGACTATGCTCATGCAGGCATATATAGATTCACAAATGGGGATCAAATATATCTTCTACAAGTGTGTAGAACCCTATGCTAGAGAGATGCCATTCCATAAGAATCTCTATGCATTCACCTATACAGATGCCCATGAAGTGCAAGTTTTGATGGTAGATAAGTATGTATGTGAGCACAAACTTGTTGATCCAATCGACCTAGAGAGATATAGAGAGATATACGTAGAAGGGTACTCCGATCTCTACTTACTTTCAACCAAAAAAGATGCTAGAGTACACATCAAAGAGGATTCCAATGAGATTTTCTCCAAGACAAGAGGAGAGCACGAGACGTCTTTCCACCAGACCACAAATTAGTTAGATTGGTGATTGAACCACAATGATTAAGACATATCAAGTGGCCCAATGTGTCAAAACAAAGTACAATGGGTCAGAAGATCCATATGCTCATGTCTCACTCTTCAAACAAGTTTTGAGAGCTGAACAGATTGTAGATTTCCGTGCTCAGTATGAGGGATTTGGGTTGACATTAGAAGGAACGGCTTTGGCTTGGTTCCAACTATTGAACATAGATGATTTTCTCAACATAGAACAACTCTTGCAAGAATTCACAGAGGATTTCTCAAAAAGAGGAATCAAACACAACACAGTGTCCCATATCTATGCTTTCAATCAGAAAAAGGATAAAAGAGTGAAGGAAGCTTTTCTTCGCTTCAAATAGTACATCATCTAAAGAGAGAAAACCACACTCTCTAAAAACTTTGCCATCTTTCATAAGAGAACTCGAAACAAAATCGGAGGTTACAATGGTACCTTTTTAGTGGAAAGCCACACTAAAAATGATGGATACCAAGAGCTTGTATGAATTGATGTCTTCTCCTATACAATGTGTAATGGAAATGATCCATGAACTTTGAGTATAGCAGAATTAAGAGAATTAGAGTGAGCATTTTTATGAGACTACTTTGAGAACATAGAGGGTGAACTTAATTAGCGGTAGCAACATAACCATTATACTTAATTAACTAGTCATGAACAATAATTTTTCAAGAGAGAGAGAGTTTAGAGAACTTGACAATAGTTGAGGACCTAATTCATGTGGAGCCCCGGTCCCCCCTCCGATAGGCTTTTGTATTATAGATTCTCCCATAAAGAGAGACTTTGTATAATACAATCTTTGTGCTCCTTGTGACCTAGGTGACGCAATGAAGATGGAAAGATTCATGCATCACGAACATAACATAGACTTTGTAGAAAGCATTAACCATCCCTAGCCTCAGTCCCAAGGCCTCAAACACCTTCAAAGGTGAAGAGAGATAGTGGGGAATGAGGGTAGGGTAGAGTAAGAAGAAACATTCATAGGAGAAAGAAATACTTCCTCACTTATCATCACTCCTCTTGCTAGCATACATAATAGCATAGTAATGAAGATGGAGACGATGGCAAGATTAAGCATTGAAGCATGGCTCTTGGTTGGATTTGCATTCCATAACCAAGAGTATTGGTGTAGGCTCTCAACTTCTCAACAAGCTTGGAGAAGGAGATGGAGTTCTTGCACTTTCACCAAGTGAGAATGTGTGAAAATGAGTGTGTGAGAGGTGTATACCCCCAAGCATACCCCTTGCTTGCTTTGGGAGACCCCTCCTTTTTGCACAAGCTTGAAGCTCATTGGGACCCTCTAAGCCTAGCCAATCACATGCATAATTCATTTCAAGCAACATGGGTAGCATTAGGACAAGTGTCCTCCTTACCTCTTTGAGAGAGAGAGATCTTGAAAATATCTAGATATTTGCTAATTTGAAGTAGAATATGAAGCCCAAGGAACTACCTTGTAGGATTCACCACCCAACCTCTTGTGTATATAGCCCTTGGCTTGAATCCCCAGTCCACACTAGTAGTTGGCCTCTTGGTCTGGGTCCATGACCCCCCCTGGGTATGCCCTTGGCATGACATTACTCCCCCTTGGAGAAGTGTTTTCGTCCTTGAAAACAAAAGTGGAAAACTTCTTCTTAGGAACACTAATGTTTTTCCAAGTGGTCCCTTTCTCAGGTTGATCTTTCCACTTGATTAAAGCTTGAAGACGTACATGATGGCGTGTATGTAAATCATGATAGTCAAGAATTCACTTAGGTTCATGCGGTGGGGTAGGAGGTTCAACGAAATTGACCAAAATTTGTTGGTCAATGACATTGTTGTCCCCATGTAAACGTTTACGTAAATGGCTTACATGAAATACCAAATGGATACGAGAGTGTGTTGATAATGAGAGTGTGTAAGCAAGATCATCAACTCACTTGAGTATCTTGAAAGGCCCACAATATCTTGGAGATAATTTAGGTGTTGGCCCAATCTTCAAACTTTTTGAATGCTTTGGCACATACAAAAACACCTCTTCCCTTCCTCAAAGGTAACTTGCCGATGTTTCTCATCATCGTACTTCTTATACCAATCCTGTGCTTGTCGGATGTTCTAAAGAGCGATTTTGAGCATATCCATATGGTCTTGGAGAAATTCCTTAACCTGCTGGAGTTTTTCGGTTGCTAACCTCACCATAATGGGTGACCTAGGTTGAAAACCATACATGAGCATGAAAGGACTAAAGACATGCTTAACCACACTATTGTAAGCAAACTCAAGAAGAGGTAGATACTCTTCCTAGTCTCTTTGTTTCTTACTAACATATGCTCGTAGCATATCCTCTAGCACTTGGTTAACTCGTTCAGTTTGATCATTCGTTTCTTGATGATCTGTTGTACTGAGGTTCAGTTGTGTATCCAATTGTTTAGACACAGCCCTCCAAAAATGACTGTTAAACTTGGGATCACGATCACTCACAATGTTACTTGGCAATCCATACGACTTGTACAAATTGTCCACAAATAACTTAGCTAATTCTGGAGTCTTTATGGTTGACTTGGTTGGAATAAACTTTCATATTTTAGTCAACCTGTCTATGACCACCCATACCGAGTCATGACCCCGTACATTGGTTGGTAAACCCACAATAAAATCCATAGAGATACTGTCCCATTTACCATTGGGAATCTCCAAAGGATTTAAGCGTCCTCCTACCTTCAGGCGCTTTGCTTTGTTAACTTGACATTTTTCTCAATGCAAGACGTAGTCTTGAACAAAGCCATGTAAACTTGGCCAGTAACACTCAGTAAAACTGTTGTCTTACGAGAGCATAAGTCTTTTTAATACCCGGATGCCCTGCACTTGGACTATCATGACATTCATAAAGAATTTGGTGTCGAATGTCTGTGTCCACCCGGTACACAAACTCTCCCCTTGTGGAGTAGGTACCGATTGTCGATGAAAACATTCTTCCATCTTTGCAGTTCATCACTCGACAAAGGAAAACTGTGTTTGGAGGTTAACAAAACACTATGAGCATTGGAGTGAGAAGGATCTCTCATTTGCACATGGCTCCACACTTTGGAGTATGCATCATCATGCTCATATTTTCCCTTTAGAGAATCCAAAAACTCACTTCGAAGTTCTGTGAACAAAAGAGAACTGACCTCAGGCATATGACTAAGAGCATCAACCACCACATTGTATCGTCCTTTATGATATCGGAGCTTTGTGTCATACTCCTAAAAAATATCAGTCCACTTGGCCTTTCGACCCTTCACGTTGGTTTGTTGTGTAAACCATTTTATGCTTTTGTGGTCAAACACAATCTCAAATTGAGCTCCATACAAATAATGCCGCCATGTCTTTAAGGTGGACACTATTGTTTAGAGTTCATGTTCATAAGCAGAATAATTTTGTTGTGCTAAATCAAGCTTCTTACTTTCAAATGCAATTGACCTCCCCTCATGTAGAAGGGCTACTCCAATAGCACGATTATTGGCATCCGTTTCCAAAATGAATGGCTTCAAAGGATCCACAATAGCTAGAATGGGAGTTGTAGCTAATGCATCCTTGAGTGTATCAAAACTTTGTTTTTGAGCGGCACCCCAATGAAAGGTTTTTCCTTTGTCCTTCAGCTGGTCCGTCATGGGCACAACAAGATGACCATAGTTTTTAATGAACTGTCGATAAAAACGTGCAAATCCCGAGAAAATATGTAACTCTTCCAAATTTTTTAAAGAAGTCCATCTCTGAACGAAATCCACTTTGGATTGATCCATGTGCATCCCATTAACTGAGATAACATGCCCTAGATAGTGAATTTCCTCCTTGGGAAATCACACTTTGATTATTTGGCATATAAGTTATTTGCTCTTAGTAATTCAAACACCCACCTCAGATGTTGCAAGTGCTCTTCCTCAGAAGCACTATACACGAGAATGTCATCGAGAAAAATGATAACAAACTTGCCCAAGTATGGTCTCAAGACACTATCCATGAGTGTCATGAAAGTTGTGGGCATTGGTTAACCCAAAAGGCATAACCAAAAACTCATCATGTCCAAACTTCGTTCGGAATGCGGTTTTGGGTATATGAGCAAGTCAAATATGTACTTGGTCATAGCCCGACTGCAAGTTGATCTTTGTAAAAATACCAGCATGAGTGATCTTGTCGAACATCTCATCTACTCGTGGTAATGGGTACTTGTTCTTAACAGTGACCACATTTAACCCATGGTAGTCTATGCACATGCACATACTACCATCCTTTTTCTTCACCGATAGGATAGGAGAAGCCCATAGAGACGAACTTGGTTGAATAAACCCTCTGCTAAGATAGTCAGCAAGTTGACATTCCACCTCAGCAACCTCAGAATGACTCATTCTATAGGGTGGTTTATTGACTAGTTTACTGCCTACAACCACATATACGCTATGTTGCACAAATTGTGTCGGTGGTAATCTTGATGGTGAATCATTAGGAAAAACATCTTGAAATTCCATTAATAAATCTTTTAATTGACTAGCAACCTTTGCTTGTGGAGAAGAGAGAGAAGTAGCCATTGCTAGAAGAGATGAGAGAGAAGCATGCGGCATTGAGGAATGTTCAACATATTCAATATTTGAAAGAAAATGACACAATGAGTAACATAAGAAAACTTCTTCTATTCATTAGTAGAAGTGAGCTTCATAAGCTCTATTGTACATATCAATGGTGAGGAAGGTACATCCTTCTCTCTATTGTACATAAGCTCTATTGTACATATCAATGGTGAGGAAGGTACATTCTTATCTCCTAGCAACAACACATGTGCGCCATGGGATTCAAACATCAGACTATTGTGCTCGTAGCTACACTTTAGTGATGGTCCTATGCTATGCAACTACTATCTACCAAGTACCACATCTGCCCGCTCCATATTCATAACCTGGAAATCCAAGGCTGTGGAATAGCCTTGAATTTCCAACGGTACAGCTCTGACTTGAGTATCCCATACTTCGGCATCATAGTCATTCATCATTTCTACCTTGTAGTGGTGGGAACTTGGAGTTTGGGACAATTTAAGTCTTTTCCCTAATCTGTAGTTAATGAAATTGTGAGTAGCACTGTCATCTACGAAGATACACACCTTGTGCCCTTGAAGAGATCCATGCATACACACTAACTCATGTGGATCAAAGGTCTGTTGCCACATGGAAGCTGTGATACATCATTCATGCACCACCTCAGTGTGTGTTACCTCCACCTCGGAGAAACGTGAGGAAGACTCAAGAGGCAGTAGCTGCACCGTGTGCACTACTTTCTCCTTGCCTTGAGCAGCAGATTTCCCCTTGGGACAATCCTTTTTTCCATGGCCGCTTCCCAAGCATTGAAAACATCACTCCTCTTTTTTAGCCTTCTCAAATTCCTTAGGACAGAGAGGGTCTACCGACCCCTTGGGTTTTTTAGCTGCTTCTAAATTTTCTACTATAAATTTTCTTTTATTGTGCCCATGTTGTGTGTGTGCATTACCTTATATACTAGCAGGCACGTGAGTACTATGTGATTTCTTCTCATCTGGATCATCATGAATGTGAGCTTTCACTATGGCCTCCTCAAGTGTTTTAGGGTCTTGAGTCTTGACGTGCTTCATAATTTCTAACGTCAGACCACGGATAAACCCACATACTTGTTGAAAGGTGTCTAACCCTTACAATTTGAGGATAACATCCTGATAGTGCGAGATATGTTCAAGCAATGATGGGTGTTGGCGCATGCAACACGTGTCCAAAGCCATCCAATTTCTATTTGCCTCATTCGTTGGTGGCAGGAACTCTTTTCTAAACATAGCCTCTAAGGCTGTCCAACTCTATGGTATGATATTCTTCTCTTTGAGAGACATCCACAATTTATAGGCCTTGCCTTCCAGAGTCACACTTGTCTACAGTGCTCTAACTGCATCCGAAGTACGCGTAAGGTGTGAATTCCATCCCACTTGCTAAGAAAGATACTCATTGCATCCTTATTGCGCTCTTGGTCCTCTCTCTTAAAAGTTGATGTCTTTGTATTTTTCAACAACTCGTCCACCTCCTTCGTAGCAGTGAGAGAGTGCAGAGAATTTGTAGATGGACCTTGTCCATGACCGGGAGGGCCCTACCCCTGATCGGCTACGTGCTCATGCATATGTGTGTCAACAAGACCCTTGGCCTACTGATGCATAAATTGTATCACTAAAGTGGATAATTTATTGACATTTTCATTTAGGGATGCAGAATTTGTTTCCATAACTGATATGTGTGCTTGAAGTGCTCGAAATTCTTGGATATCGAGCAATTCATAAGCATCATCTCCTCTCGTAGCTTCGCGGGTACCCTCCGTGAGAGTATCCGACCATGAGCCATCATTGGAAGGATCGGGTGTATTGCGCTCGAAGTCAAATGTCATGTTCATATCTGAATCCATGGCGACGCTGTGTAGTGCTAAAAAAAATACCAGAAGAATACCTTGATTGCAAAAGATGTCGCAACCTTAAGATACATCGTCACCGTTGATAATTAGCCGTGCTAATTACTCCTTCAAATCGTAAATAATTATCAAAAGAAATTATAACAGTTTCAATTCGATATTGTCAAAATTCCTTTGATCTACCAGTGGTGGCTGGATATATTCAAATCGCTGGTGCTTGATGCCAAAGCAGAATTTTGAGAGATGTCCGACACCTCAACTTTGTAGCTTTGTCGAGTTTGTAGCAAAAAAAGTTAACTGAGCTTCTTGAGATGCCTTGGCTCCGAGTTTGTGAATTTCTACACCTCGAACGGAGCTCAACCAAATACCATTGGCGAATTGTAGAGGAGTTGGGGTGCTATTGTGGGTACCCACCCTTAATGAAATTCAAAAGATTCAGTTGAAGCGATGTCGGGCAGAGAATAGCGCATGCGCGCGCACGCGAGAGAGAGAGAGAGAGAGAGAGAGAGAGAGAGAGAGAGAGAGAGAGAGAGAGAGAGAGAGAGAGAGAGAGAGAGAGAGAGAGAGAGAGAGAGAGAGAGAGAGAGAGAGAGAGAGATGCCGTTGGCGAACTGTGTGTAGCTCACCTTGCCTTGTGCTAGTGTCGAGCTTTGCTCCCCTCGGCCTCACGACCCCATTGCACCCTTCTACACTTGATTTGGCGAGGGTCGAGTTTCGCCACTCCTCGACTCAAGGACGCGTGCACACGGAATTTCCCCCCTTTTTCCTCCTCAAATTTGTCCCCCGCCTAGCAAGAGAGGAGCTCCATGACCCTTTTCATGCACATGAAAAAGCACGAGAGGACCACGCCTACCTTGACTATTTTTTAGCTCTGATACCAATATGAAGCCCAAGGAACTACCTTGTAGGATTCACCACCTAGCCTCTCGTATATATAGCCCTTGGCTTGAATCCCCAATCCACACTGGTAGCCAACCTCTTGGCCCGGGTCCGTGACCCCCCTGGGTATGCCCTTGGCATGACATAGAAGCTCATTGGACCCTCTTTAGCCCAACCAATAGGATTCAAGCACCCCATGTGGCTAAGCATAGGGAGAGCCTGACATTGTCCATGTGCCCCTTGAGAAAGGGGGTACCTTTGGGTGAGTGGGAGGTTTAGTCAAAGATTCCCCTAACCTATCGCAACAGGGGATATTGAGCAAACCGTTTATGCGGCAACTCAAAATGGTACAAGATTGGGACTATGACTATATCTACTTAAGACACAAGGAAATCACTACAAAAGTCAGTGTCAAAGGTCATAGTTATAGAAATGTTGAACGGACCCTGGGAGAACAACTAAACTTTACTACGAATAAGGAAGATGCAATACTGACCGAGCTGCAAGACAAAGCACATATTTGGATGTACGGAGCTCCCGAGAGTGTAAGTCTGAGGAACGAGGATTGTATTCTCGATTGACCTGTCGATGACAGAGACTATATTCTAGAACATTTTCCTAAAGAAATGTTTGAACCATTTGGATGGCAGCAAATTCTTGCCACTCTTGATGTCTGCGTAAATGAGGTGACCAACACCAAATTTTGCGATGGAGATGGCTATGATATAACTCCCTTATTTACAATAAAGGTGTTGAAGGAAGCTAACAAGATTTGTGAGTGTGAAAGCAATGAGGCAAGCTTTTCCATGCATGGGAACCCCCCCATATATTTTTTCCCTTTTACCAAAATATTTCCCATTATATAAGTCACTTTTGATTTTTTCTTCCTTTTTCACAAACGTTTTAGCCTTTATTAAATAAATAAGACTTATGCTAATAAATCACAATGTAGCATAAATAAGTAAGCTTTCTTTGTTGATCTCTCTTTTGACCTTAAATATTAAATATATATAAATTAAATTATATATTTTAGTATTTTCTAATATATTTTTCATGTATGTATATTATTCCACCCTACCAAATATTTTATTCACTAGTTTTCATTTTCAAACCTCAACCCCACTTTCAAATTTCAATAATACCTCCATCTAGATGATTGCCAATATTTTCAAAACTCTAGGTGATGTTTTCATACACATGAAAGAGCTTACACTTGAAGGCAAGAGAGAAGTCCACTCAAAGAGGACCACCAAAAGACTTTTGTAGCCACAAATAATACATTATTTGGCTGAATTTTTTAAGTAAAGAAGAACCCCGAATCTGAAGGAGCATTCAACATGAAAGATGTAGCTCGTGATCTCAACTTTTAGCTCAATTTTTTTTCAGAATTTTTGGAGTTATGAACGCGGAGCTATGATTTTTGTAGTGGACCCCAGTTTTCTCATGTAATGGTGACACATGCCATCCCTAGTTTTCTTCCCTCTAGAATGGCTATGGTTCCACAAGTCTTCAAGCATGATTACAAGAGACAAGGCTCTTTTAATGAGGTATTGGCAAGTCTAGAGTGATTCTATCACCATTTTTGGAGGATCCATCCTCATCAACAAATATCCACCTTCGACAACCTCTCTTTTAATTTTCTTACCTCTCTCTTCTCTCCCTAATAAGCTTATCTCTAGCCAAAGCTAGACTATTGTAAATATTTCTTATCCTCTACATCCTACCCACATTCTCTCTTCTTCTCTCTCTATTGACTCTGGTATTTTAAATAATGAGGAGACAAGATGGGAGCCAAAATCACATGCACCCCATTTTCCTAGTCACCAGAGTGGGACACTCACTTCAATTAGAAATATTGCTAAATCCTCTCCTCCTTCCCTATTTAAGGAGGCCATGAGAGCTCACCATAAAAACAAAAAAAACACACACAACATCACCAAAGAATACACTATGCATTGTGTGTGCCTAGTGCACACACACACACCCACACCATCACCATCACCGCAATCACCATGCTCGTCTTGAGCATGACCTCTACACCCTTGGGCTATGGAAGATGAAGGGCAGCTAAATGAAGGATGATGGCCATAACCCTCGTGCGAGTCTTCGCCATCAACTCCCACCTATCCGCCATGTGCTCTACCACTCTCTCCCTTCTCATTCCCCTACCCTATGCTCCCCATTTCATCGCCTTATTCTCTAAATAAAGCTTGAGGTTTTGTGAGTATGTTTTCCTGCAATGTTTTGCTCATGTGAGGTGTGCGGAATCGCCACCTAGTCTTGTGTTTGGAGTGAGCTTGTGTATGTGTGAAGGCTGTGCAGATTCGCCATCCTTCTGTGGTTCCTAAGTACTAAGCCGCAATACCCCCTCCCTCACTCTCTCTCTCTCTCTCTCTCTCTCTCTATCTCTATCTCTGTCTCACTAGATCTCATTTCCCTTCCTCTTCATCATTACTCCCAAGCATCCATCTCTCTTGGATGAAAACTTTGTTATGGTGGTGTGTTGTTTGCGTCCTAGCCGTTGAAGCCAGGTGGTGCCCCCTGTTTGCTTTACCATGACAGGCTCGAGGCGCGCCATTCGGTCCCTGGTGTTTTAGAGGCCGCCGGGGTTCGGGGTTCGCTTTGCTCCCTTCATTTGGTGCCCCAACTGAGGAACTTTTCATGAAACCCTTCAGTTTACAAGACTAAAACCCCTAAACTATTGTGAATGGATGAATGGCTAGTAGGATTTGCTAATTGGACGACAGAAGAAGAAGAGCTTCAAGCACAACTAGACGAACTCCGCATCTCCATTGAAGCTCGAGTGCCAGGCGTAACGGTATTCGATTTGCAGTGGGAGAGTCAACCAACACGCCAAACCCAGTGGATATACATAGGCCAAGTGCCAAGAAGAAGAAGAAGAAGGTCGAAACCATGTCCGCAACCTACAACCAACCCACAACAACAAAATGGAAGGAGCTCTACACAATAGAGAATCAACACTATTCTACTTTGAGAATCGGGTAACTCAAGTCACTGAGGTAATTATCACAGTCAGTTTTCAAGTCGCACCTGATGCTGCAGCACAGATAACGGAATCATTGGCTCACACTCTCACTAGAGAAACTAGGGATCTACTAAGTTTGTTTCAAGAAAGAACACCACCCTCTCCCACAAGCTTGGACAGTGACTAAGCACCTCTAAGCTTCACATGAATCAGTACAACCTACCTCAAGACAGATCACACATACCAACACGTGTACGCTCAATCAAGGTAATACTGGATTTGAAGGCTCACTACCAGCACGTCATTGACACCATGCCGGGTGGGGAGAGGTTTTTGGAGGTTCTGGCATCAGATCAACCATTTGTCTTACCTTTGGTACAAGGCAATGTACCGTTTGAAGTTTTAATCTATGTCCTAGTATAAGAGGGTATACACGCCTCCTTGTAAAGAAGAAAAAAAACTTTTGCAAGCTAAGTAGTGTGTCTTTCTAGCTCTCTCTCAGTAATCATGGCAAGTGTAGTATTTACAACATTTAAAGGAAAGAAGGGGGAGGATTTGGTAGCAGACTTCCTAGATGACTTTGAAGTAGCATGTGTAGTGAGAAACAAAGATACGGATGAATCCCGGGTTAGAATCGTTAAGCATCTCATGAAGCTAGAAGCTAGATCATGGTACAATGCACTTCCATAAGCAACCAAGGATGACTAGGAACCCTTAAAAACCGCTTTTAAGAGGTGCTTTGGGGGAGGTACCACTTCAGAAAAGATGTGGGACAAGTTGAGAGACTTGAAGCAGGAGGGTCTTTTAGAATATGCCACCTATGAGTCCAAATTTGTGGATTTGTGGGAACGGTGGGTTGAGTCACTGGCAAGGGGGGAAGTTGCACCCGATTTCCTAAAAAAAGATCGGTTCATGCATGGCTTATGGCCGCTTCTCAAGGAGAAGGTGAAAGGTAGATTCCCGGCTACGTACGAGTTAGCCGTTGAGATTGCTTGCCTTAAGGACAAGAAGCTGCGAATGAAATCCAAAGAAATCGAGTCAATAGAAGCAGGAACATCGCGTCGACCAGCAATTATGACAACCACCATTCCACCACCACCACCGGCTCTTGGGGTAAGAGATGACCAACAAGATATGTTGGCCCATATTACTGAACAACTATAGAGTTTGTCTGTCCACTTAATACAGCAAGGGAGGAGTCAAGAAAGAGATCAAGACCCTGGAAGACCACGATGACAAAACAGAGAGTATCACTGCTACAACTGCGGAGAAGACGGTCACGGTATGTACTACTATCCCAAACCACGACAAAACTATAATAGAGGAGGTAGGAGGAACCAATTGTCACCCCCTAGAGAAAGAACACCCCCACCCCGAGCACCAGCCCCACCAACACAAATTCTACGTCCGTCACAATCACCACTTACAATCATCCTATGCCCACCATCAATTGGTACCCGCACACCAAGTATGATTGGTCTTGCAGAAGAGGTCAAGATGAAGGTAACCGAAGAAGGATCAAGCGAGAAGTTTATTCAAAGAGCTGAGGCAGTGGAACAAGAGGTTAAAGAATCAAAAGATGCTACCCAGGTGGGGGAGGTAAGTCAAGAAAATTGTGTTACAAATGTGAGTACATCTTTAACCTTGAATGAAATAGGCACCAAAGTGATCAATCGACAGCATTGGGCAGTAAGGGTAAGAAGGTGTAAAGTGTTGATTAGGCCTCGTCAGAGTAAGAGGAATGCAAAGGGCATGAAAGATACAAGAGAAGAGGAAGACCAGCCTGCTAGCAAGGCTTTGCAGAAGGTGGACAACATATCAAGCAAAGGGGAGGGCTTTGAAAACGGAAGCTTGTGCACCAGCATGGACCCAGGACAGTGTAGCAAGCTAAAGGAATCTTGCATCAAGGCAGTTTCACTTGAGGACCATAACGAAGAGGTAAGTATGACTGAAGGTTTGGAGTTGGATATTGCTCTAGAGGCTTGGCAAACGAGCAAGAATTTATTGTGTAGTGTTATAGATTTAGAGATGGGTAATGCCTCTAGTCTACTGAAGGGTGTTATAAACTTGGAGATGGGTAATGCCTCCAGTATATGTGAGGATGTTCATAGTAAGTTTGATGATCAATATGTTGCCAACCTTTTAAGGATGTTCCAAAATCCTCCACAACACAACATTGTGTTTGCATGGGATGCATCAGACCTATGGCTATGGCTAGCCGCTATAACATATAGAGAGAAGATCAGCATGGAGATAAGAGCAAAGGAGCCATGGATAGACAAAAACTTGATAGAATGCAAGAATGAAGACCTCCTTCGCGATTTGGTACAATTTTTTACAAATAGTGCATCCTCTCTTTGGAGAAAGGTAAGTGGATTACGCTTGTATTTAAGCCGCAAGGTAGGTGGCTTGCTATTAGCATCAGTAAAGGAAGCTGACATGTTTCAGCACACCCAAAAGAAGCATGATATGCTTGCAATTTTTTCCAATCATGGCAGTAAGCAGGATTTTGAAAACAACTGGAGCTCACCACACCAACAAGGCGGCCATATATGGTGGATTCTTGGCACACTCTTGGAAATCATAATTTTCAGTTCTGACTTTGCAGGAGCCAAGATGCTCACTTCCCCTCTCGCTACTGGTGGTTACAAATTTGGTCCAATTTGACATGAAAATTTTATTGTTTGGACACTGCAGACAATGATCCTATTTTTCACTTGGGATCCAGGAGGACATTGGCACAAAGTTCTGGAAGCCATGGGCTTCCCCTTTAATAAACCGACACTATTCCAAGGAACAAGCTATCACCCGGACCTGTTACAGATTCATGAATATCCCAGAAATCTCACCAATGGCCAACTGGAATGGCTAGTTCAGAAGGCAACTCGATATCGGATCCTACAGCTAAGCGGAAGAAGAAACATAGCTAGAGACATGAATGACTCTAGCCTTAGGGGGAGGGCTAATGAGGCAAGCTTTTCCATGCATGGGAACCCCCCCATATATTTTTTCCCTTTTACCAAAATATTTCCCATTATATAAGTTACTTTGATTTTTTCTTCCTTTTTCACAAACGTTTTAGCTTTTATTAAATAAATAAGACTTATGCTAATAAATCACAATGTAGCATAAATAAGTAAGCTTTCTTTGTTGATCTCTCTTTTGACCTTAAATATTAAATATATATAAATTACATTATATATTTTAGTATTTTCTCATATATTTTTCATGTATGTATATTATTCCACCCTACCAAATATTTTATTCACTAGTTTTCATTTTCAAACCTCAACCCCACTTTCAAATTTCAATAATACCTCCATCTAGATGATTGCCAATCTTTTCAAAACTCTAGGTCATGTTTTCATACACATGAATGAGCTTACACTTGAAGGCAAGAGAGAAGTCCACTCAAAGGGGACCACCAAAAGACTTTTGCAGCCACAAATAATACATTATTTAGCTGAATTTTTTAAGTAAAGAAGAACCCCGAATCTGAAGGAGCGTTCAACATGAAAGATGTAGCTCGTGATCTCAACTTTTAGCTCAAATTTTTTCAGAATTTTTGGATTTATGTACGCAGAGCTATGATTTTTGTAGTGGACCCTAGTTTTCTCATGTAATGGTGACACAGGCCATCCCTAGTTTTCTTCCCTCTAGAATGGCTATGGTTCTACAAGTCTTCAAGCATGATTACAACAGACAAGGCTCTTCTAATGAGTTCGTGGCAAGTCTAGAGTGATTCAATCACCATTTTTGGAGAATCCATCCTCATCAACAAATATCCACCTTCGACAACCTCTCTTTTAATTTTCTTACCTCTCTCTTCTCTCCCTAATAAGCTTATGTCTAGCCAAAGGTAGACTATTGTAAATATTTCTTATCCTCTACATCCTACCCACGTTCTCTCTTCTTCTCTCTCTATTGACTCTGGTATTTTAAATAATGAGGAGACAAGATGGGAGCCACAGTCACATGCACCCCATTTTCCTAGTCACCAGAGTGGGACACTCACTTCAATTAGAAATATTGCTAAATCATCTCCTCCTTCCCTATATAAGGAGGCCATGAGAGCTCACCATAAAAACAAAAAAAACACACACAACATCACCAAAGAATACACTATGCATTGTGTGTGCCTAGTGCACACACACACACCCACACCATCACCATCACCGCAATCACCATGCTCGTCTTGAGCATGACCTCTACACCCTTGGGCTATGGAAGATGAAGGGCAGCTAAATGAAGGATGATGGCCATAACCCTCGTGCGAGTCTTCGCCATCAACTCCCACCTATCCGCCATGTGCTCTACCACTCTCTCCCTTCTCATTCCCCTACCCTATGCTCCCCATTTCATCGCCTTATTCTCTAAATAAAGCTTGAGGTTTTGTGAGTATGTTTTCCTGCAATGTTTTGCCCATGTGAGATGTGCGGAATCGCCACCTAGTCTTGTGTTTGGAGTGAGCTTGTGTATGTGTGAAGGGTGTGCGGATTCGCCATCCTTCTGTGGTGCCTAAGTACTAAGCCGCAATACCCCCTCCCTCACTCTCTCTCTCTCTCTCTCTCTCTCTCTCTCTCTCTCTCTATCTCTCTCTCACTTGATCTCATTTCCCTTCCTCTTCATCATTACTCCCAAGAATCCATCTCTCTTGGATGAAAAATTTGTTATGGTGGTGTGTTGTTTGCGTTCTAGCCGCTGAAGCTAGGTGGTGCCCCCTGTTTGCTTTACCATGACAGGCTCGAGGCACACCATTCGGTCCCCGATGTTTTAGAGGCCGTCGGGGTTCGGGGTTCGCTTTGCTCCCTTCAGCAAAAAAGGTGAGATAGATAGCTATGTCATGGAGCATGGTGCCAAAGTGCAAACGAAGTAAGCAGAGCAACCACGAGAATATGTCATCATTGACATCATTGTCAGGTGTGTCATCATTGACATACCTGAAGAATCAACAAAATCTATTTCAAAGAAGCCAATTCCAAAAAGAGTGCAATTCTCAAATGTTCAACAAACGCAAGATCAAGACAAGAACAAAGATAAAGAAGAAGATCGACTGTCTCCTACGATAGTCAAATTCAGAATATGCGGAGAAACGGGACTCAAAATCACATGTTCGGTTGTGATGGATGCAGAAGCGGCAAAGAATCTAATGTCTATGGAACATGGATAATGATGGGGAAGCCACCAATCACCGAGCTAGAGGAGATAGGGTACACAAGGTCTAAAACGGCGATTCCTAGCTTTGGCATGGCAGAAGCCATATTCAAGCTGAGTAGTGGGGAGTACAAGTTGCTAGGATCAAAGACGGGTGCAATTGAGTTCAAAGCTATTTGAAAGCTAGAGCAACCATAGCTACACAGTAGAGAGAGAGAGAGAGAGAGAGAGAGAGAGAGAGAGAGTGAAAGAGAGAGAAGGTCAACACTTGAGTACTCAATATACAAATGTACAATATCTTTACAACATAACATACATAGAAGCCTTTCCTTATAGAGCCCAAAGGCTATCCGGTCTGTGAGTGCTTGAATTTCATAAAATATGCATATAATATCTCAGATATTACAAAGTCTTATCTTCCACCTGTACATTGGATAACTAAGGGTGGGTTCTCACACCAAAGGCCACAAACTTAACAATCCTCCCCTTGGACTTTGGGCTACGACATTACACTGAAGATCCTTATATCCACTAAGGATGACATAGTATCCACATAAGATGACACTATCCACTAAGGATGACAAGAACTATCCACGCAGAATGACAATAATACCTCCCCTTGAATTAGAGAAAGGAGAAATGGATCTTCAAAGTACATCGGTAATGAAACAAACTTCCCCTTCGTCCTCAGCTTCTTCTTCTTCTTCGACTATATGAGCTACTCCTCTCTATGCTTCTTGCATTTATTTTTGTTGTTGTTGTTGTTGTTACCTTGTTCCTTTGAATAGCATCTAGAAGGAGGATTCTCCTTCTTACCGTAATTTCTACATAGTTTATTGATATAGCAATCCTTAGCTATATGTCCCATTTTACCACAGTCATAGCACTTTCGAGCGTTGGAAGGTGATGCAAAATCTATGGATGATTCACCTCCCCTTTCCATAAAAGTTCCATTCGTCGGTGTAGATGAAATCTGCTTCTTTTCCTCTGCTTGAAGCGAGCTTACCACATCTTGAAGTGCTGGAGTTGGCTCCTTTTCTTCAAGAATAATGACTATATGGTCATAGTTAGAAGAAAGTACACTAAGGAGGACTACAACTTTGTTGTCTTCTTCTACATCCCATTAGATGTAGGTCAATTGTGTGATCATGCTTTTAAGCCTATTGACCAAATTGGCTATGTCTTCCCCCTCAAGCATAGTGAGTTTGTAAAGTTTCCTTTTTAAGCTAACTTTACTTCTCTTTTTGATTTAGCTCAAAAATTCTCCTCTAGAACTTGCCAGGCCTCGTATGCATGTGTGCACTTATCTATAGAATGTACATAATTATCATGGAGTACAATAATTATTATGCCAGGTGCCTGTTCATCTTTTTCTCAATTGAGTGCAATAAAAGCCCTGGTTTGTGTCCCTTTGTGATCACTAAGAGATGTTTTTACTACGCCCCATAAGGTTTTATTCATTAAATAACCCCTTAGCTTAGTTTTCCGCATATGGAAGCCCTCCCCATTAAATTTTATAATTCCTTTTTCTTCCATAACGCAAGTGCTTGTAACTAGGGACTTGGTCTTATCGATAGAGAGGCTCTCTCTATGGCAGTCTCTATGGCAGTGTCTTGCCCAATTTTTTCAAAAATCATTTAGGTGCGAGCTTATTTGGCCCTTTGCTTTTGCCTTGAAATGAAAAAAATTTGGACCTCTCAAAGTCGTACAAGAATAAGAGCTCAAAGCTTGCAGATTATTACACGGGAAAGACTCCTTGGCTAGGAGACATTTTACATAATGAAGCCGCATGAAGGGCCTCTTTTGGGGAGAACCTTTCCTTTGAGGATCCAAGTCGGGGCTTACTTTGTTGACAATAGTCAAAAATTTGCACCTAGGAATGCTCTTTGTGGTCCTTGGAGCTTGCATTAGTATGCGGGAAAGCCCCCTTGTGTTGACAATGCCTTAGAGTAATAGTACTGCGTGGGAACAAGTGCTTATTTAATGTGATTACAAAACAAAAAGAAAAATAAAGCCTGCTTCTGACGATTGGTGGCAAAGGTGAGTAGAAGCCGTTCAATGAAGTAGAGTGTAGGTCTAATCTTTCATGGGTTCTGCAACTCAATTGTTCTCCTACCAGAATCGGATATACCAGCATAAAATAATGAATTTTGTCTTTGTCTATTGTCTAATGTCTTTTATTTCTTGTATATTTTGGTCAAGTGTCAATATATGGTTCTCTAAGAGGGGATATCAAATTTAATCTCTCTCTTTTTATTTTCCCGAGTAGTCCTTGGTCGGACAACTACCATATATTGACTTGCCTTCATTCTACATTGTTTCATTATTTTGTCTCTTAAAACATCCTTCAGGTTGGCTAGATTGTATCTCTTACACATTTCTTGTATATTTTGGTCAAGTGTCAATATATGGTTCTCTAAGAGGGGATATCAAATTTAATCTCTCTCTTTTTATTTTCCCGAGTAGTCCTTGGTTGGACAACTACCATATACTGACTTGCCTTCATTCTACATTGTTTCATTATTTTGTCTTTTAAAACATCCTTCAGGTTGGCTAGATTGTATCTCTTACACATTTTGGGTATTCCGACGATAAAAGGATTTATATCCCTCCTATTGCTTCAAGGGGTCTGACTTTCATAAAGTCTTCTTGACTATGAGAAAAAGGCAATACAAGAACAAGAGCGTTCAGTTTTAAAAATAGCTTTTATAAAGAGCTTCTTTAATGATTGGTTAAAACTCTCTTAGCCCTTGCCAAAAAATATCTTGCACAACTAATTAATGCACTAAGCTCTTTTTTATTATCATTATGCCTTATTGATTCTCAAGACTGGTCTGATTTAGACTTCTATTTCTCATCACTACCTTCCATAGTTAATAAGTTTTATTTCATTAATAATCTTCCTATCCTTCCTCTTGCAATTAAGAAGTCTCAAGAGATTGTAAACCCTCTTTTGGATCTAGAGCTCTTAGATCAAGAAGAAAAGGAGGCCCTAGGCGTAACTGACGACCCTTCTTGTCAAAAAATTGAAAGGTCTATGCCCATACATTTTTCTGAAGTCATTCCACTACTCCCTTTTAGACAAATTGAGCTTGATGTTATTCAACTTGAAAACAAACTCTGGGATTTTGAGATACTGAATCAATGTGCTCTATTCACTATTGATTCTTTAGCTCTGCTTTGTAGTTTGCCGCCTGATGTGGTAGAACAATGCAAAACATCAGCACTTCAATCAAAGCATCTAATATCACATGATAAACCTTTTACACTAAAGCAAATAAAACTGTTAGACATTGACAATAAAAAATACTCTAATACTTCCATGGTAGCCCGTACAAAGGGACTATCACTTAATGAGAAAGAAAATGACATTTGGAAGTTCTTGAAGAATTGTTGGAACAGATACAGACCATTCATCAAGTGCACTTGTAAGAAGAACCCCGGTTCACGCTGCCCAACAATGATCATATGGTTTGATCACCTTCTATGGTTTGTGTTTCAAAATCTCCCAAGGTTCTTTCCTTATTCCTCTGGACCCACGCAAGTATATGCTTTCATTGGATGGGTAACATCCTTTCCCATTGAAGTTCAACATGCGGTAGTGGTTTTTTATGCTCTTCATGTATATTTGATTGATGCAGCAAAAGGTTTAGTATTATATACACCAGGAACTCCATTCCTCTCTCGAGTTCAACATCACCCAATTGGTCTAACCATTGACACAATTTTCAAGCCCTCTAGAAGTAGGGAACAACTAAAGCGTATTGCTAGCACACCAAGCAATACAGCATTATCATCAAAACAACCGTGACAATATCACGAATCTAAGGACTTTGGTGAAACTCCAAGAATGCTAGAATACAACACATATGACAAGGTACGACATTTAATTACTAGAACTAATGATTTACAATGGTTTAAACAAGGTAAAAAAAGTAGACATCGATTTATTCACTTAACTTTCACTAATAAATTTATGGAGTTTGTACCCCCCACACTTTTTTAAGGAATTGTTAAAGGATATTGGAATAAAAAATAATCTTGAACACTTTCACATAAAATTTGGATGGAAATACACGAACAATATGGGCCAATGTTTATATAAACCCTTTGAAACATTTGCTGAGCCTTTTGATCTTAGTGAACCTTGTGTATGCCATACACACAAAAAATTTAAAAACTTCTTGGAAAATTTTGGCCATCTTGGTGAGCATGTTCTTACTACTCAGTCAAATTTCATGAGACACCACACATTAAGGGATTATGTATCCAAAGGCCTTAACCATATCCCCCTTGTCCCTGTACATTTGCATTCAATTAAGGCCGAGTTCAAGAAGGGTTGGACAAAATTATGCAAATTGCTAAAACTCAATTGTACACCGTCTCACTTTTAGTTAATTGAAGAAAGACTAGAAAAAACCTTCCAATCCACCTTCCCAAACTATAGGCATAACCAAATTCCCTGGTTCATGGAAAACGATATCTTAAACGAATTGGAATTTATCCAAAAACACATTTTTATATGTGTATGGACAAATCAGCCCAAACTCTTGTCTTTATTTGTAAACAAATCATTAGATTGCATGCAAAGAACAGATTGAATTCTTTGGAATTCATGCCTATACACGAATGCAATAACACCATCATTTCACTCATTAATTCACGATGCAAGGAGTTTAGTGTTATACCTTCTCCTGATAGAGGTCTTCCCTACATTGGGAAACTATAAAATTAACAAATCAGAGTTTCGTTGGATAACAAATGCCCATGATTGTGTTTTCTCCCCTGTGGCTAGTATGATCACTAATTTTTTGCAAGGTTTATATAACGGGCTTATTGAATATACCGAGAACTTTCAAAAAAACCTTCAAACATTCTCAAAGGTTAATACAAACACATGCTGGATCATTAACAACTAATACGAAGCTTTAATAAACCTTCCTAAAATGATTTATTCTATCCATACGTATGATATTAAAGCTTGTTATGAAGAAATTCCTCACCATGGGAAGCATAGCCCGATGGAGTCTTTGAGAAACATTAAAATATTAATATCTGGCCAAGGTTATAAAGGTTTTAAACCATCTAGAAGCAAAATCACCCTTACAAAAAAGAAATCAAAAGTTAAACGGTCCTTCGAATTCTCTCAAGGTTAGTGTCGGATGAATACCGACAAACTAAAGGAATCTCAATGGGGTACTCATGTTCTCCTTTATGGTGCAATCTATACCTAGCTTGGTTTGAGCTAGAATATGTTAGAAAATTATCCAGACTCAAAAAATCTGATATGCTTTTAGCTTTTATACATTCTAGTCGGTATATGGATGATCTTCTATTTGTTAATAACACATATATTACGCAATGCATGAGTCACAACAAACCTTTGTCCCTTGAGGACCCCTTTACAATATATCCATTGGATATCATTTCAGTTAAACCAACTCATACGAGGTTTGGTTCTACATATTTGAACACAAATATAATTCTACAAAGACCTTTCATCGAGGAATACACTACGAAAACGTCATGGAAAAAAGACTCACTACGAGGACACCAAGTATCCTTCATACAAGCAGCCAACAATCGCCCTACATAGTAAGAATACAAAGTATGTGTGTCACAGGTCTTACCCATCATTTATAATGCTTCATGCGTAGTTACAACATTTAATGATTTACAACACCTGAGCTTTATGTTTACTTCTAATGCATTCAAAAAAACCCGCATCAAAACATTAATCACACAGTTTCTCTTAAAAGGTAACTTCCCTGGTATCAAATTCAAGGCCAGATCTTTGACAAATATACTGAACGAACAAGAAATAGAACATGATGCACATAATTCTGGTAATACTGTGACAAATATCTCTGAAATAACTAATTTGAATGCAGAATAGTAATCAGCAGAGCGAGGACACAAAATGAAAAGGAAGAATGGCGGACAAACATACCATTTCAGCGGGGACAACATGATCGCGTCTTTTGATCTCACCTGTAACTCATTAAGATGATTTAATGTCCTTTTACTTCAATAAAAGTTTGGTATATATCCCAACAATTTCTTCGGAAAATGGAATGGGTACCATGACATATGTACAAAAGTTATTTTCCTAGATAATAAACATTGCAAGACAGCTTATCACCTAATGTGTTACAGTACTAATCATGGGTAATATGGTTCTCATAGACATGGATACTGTATACTATTGGATAAATTATATTCTGTCAAAACACCAGAGTCTGGAAAGCAAAGGAAAGATTGATATAGTCTCAAGTAAACAGATCACTTAAGAATTCAAAGCTAGAATTTCATAATTTAAGACAACTCAAATTTTAATCATTGGTGGGGGATATGTCCACATGGTGGGCTATCCCCCACCAAGTGGGCATACTCCTAGGGTTGGGGGTGGGCCTCTCTCTCTCTCTCTCTCTCTCTCTCTCTCTCTCTCTCTCTCTCTCTCTCTCTCTCTCTCTCTCTCTCTCTCTCTCTCTCTCTCTCTATACAGAGCAATATGTGTAGCGACAGGATCTTTTTGGAAATTTGTTCACATTCTCGCTCTTCATCTAGTTCTATCTCTCTATTTAGGGGTCTGTGTCAAGAAATTGGTAAATCAATTCTAGGTCAAAAAATATCTGAAAATTAGTTTTTTATGGTAAGGCTACCTCCCTCCTGATTATCTATCTCTTTTGCTCTCTCTCTCTCTCTCTCTCTCTCTCTCTCTCTCTCTCTCTCTCTCTCTCTCTCTCTCTCTCTCTCTCTCTCTCTCGCATTAATAACAAAAGTCCAATAAAATTTAAACCTCACTCAAGTGAAGTACTTAACATGGGTGTGGACTAAAGAATCATTGAAAATCTTATACTTCACCGATTTGGGCATGCCTGATAGAGGTTGAACAATTGGCGGATTCTCTTGAACGCATGGTAGCAATAAAGGCACCGCAGGTAGATGCAGTGGGCTGCATGTATAAAAACGATGGCATGCTACATCATAAACACCATGCGCACAAACCCCACACGACTACCCTACATCGCACTTGCGCACATAGCCGGTTATTCTCACACACACACACACACATACACACACACACATACACACACACACACACACACACACACACACACACACACTTGAGGGTGGTGCTGCTCAGGTCTTTCATACAGAAGCTACAACCACACACACACACACACACACAATCGTACACCTATCGCAACAGACAACACACAGTCAGTCAGCGATCATCTGGACTCACAAGCCATAGCATCTTTTTTTGACGACATTGGCGGTACTACGCAAACCGTGATAAGAATTTTTGACATTTTTTTTCTTGGATGGTTGATGAACATATCCGTAGACTCTGTGATCGATTGAGATTAATGACTTTGTTTTGCATAAGCATGCTGTACAAGGATGGTACTTGTTGGATAGTCATAGTAGCATTAGAGTGAAGGAAAAACACTACTTTTTAGTATATGTATAAAAACTGATGCATAATCTAGAACAATATATAATAAAATGTAATGATTCTAGGAACATGCATCTACTGTACCTGTGTTTTTAAGTTAGTAAATATAAGTTTGAGATGGACCGGACGATTGGAGATACACATAATACATCTTACTTGAATGACTTTTTAAAACATAAAAGAGAACCTTGTTTAATTGAAAGGCAAACAATGGTGAACATCCTTTCATGAAATGGCCTCTTGTATGTTTTTGGCAGCCCTACATCAGTTAACAGACAAGATGCAGTTTCAACATAAATTGTACAAATGACAACCTCGGGCTTTCAGAGGATCTCCAATCAATATTTGGAATAGTTTCTTATTGGTTTTTAAACACTAAGTTTATAAAACAAAGTTACTTTGGAGTATTAAGTGAAATTGGTCTTGAAAATGTGAAAAGGGATTGTTTTACTTCAAGCATTGAACTAATTACTTGTAAAGGAAGTTGTTTTTGAAAGGATATGCTTATTGATATACTTTTTGTGAAAGGTGTCCAAAATGGTTTTTTATTAAAGTAAATCCTCATGTGAGGCTCCTCAGAGAGGAAGGCATGTTTATTTTGAAAAATAGATCTAATTACAAACAAAACTCTGACAAAATTTTGACAAAAGAGAGAATTTTTTTCTAGTTTTTAAAAGTCTGACATAACCATGTCCAAATTGAGTGCGTACTTTGTTGAGTATATCCGGATTTATCATTTAAAACAAAATCCTCATGTAAGGCTCCTAAAAAAAGGAGGGCCGGTTTACTTTTTGAAAAATGGATCTACTTACAAACAAAACTCTACCAAAATTTTGGCAAAATACATTACCTTTTATTTGAAAGTAGTATATATCTTATCCTTTGAAAAGATCATTTACATACCCCCAAAATGAAGCTCTTTTTCTCTCTCTTTCTCTCTCTATCTCTCTCTCTTTATCCTCTCCAGCTCTCACTCTATCTACTTGTGGGGTAGGTTTTCCATTTTCACATGTAATCGCTATACAAAAATGTTGCTTTCCACCTTAGTTTTCTCCAGCTACTCTTAGAAGATAACATCTACCATAGACCACTAATAGACAATATCTGGTTTATGAAATTGTACTACAGGGTATGCTGCTTTCTATCGGAAGCCCAACTACGGGGGATATACCATCCTTTGAGAATGCGAGCCCTAAAACTTGCAAGAGATGTTACCTATCCAATGGAAAGCCACACCCCTCTGCCATACTTGATTTTTCGGAAGGGTGCAAATCAGTCTTCCTCATCAAACCAGAAACAACCATTGTACCATTTGAAACTATGGTAGAGGAAATCCACCAAACAAACCTATTGTAGAAAATACCGCTAGAAAATGGATCATGCCCGATAGAGAAGCAAAGATAAAACTCCCTCGAAATGCATATAGGGAGAGTGAAGGGTTTTAGAGCTATGGGATAGCAATAACAAGCAGAATAGACTGTTTGGATACCCGTCTTCCCATCAAGGTTGCCCATGTTCTAAATGGTAGAGGAAATCTACCAAACAAACCTATTGTAGAAAATACCGCTAGAAAATGGATCATGCCCGACAGAGAAGCAAAGATAAAACTCCCTCAAAATGCATATAAGGAGAGTGAAGGGGTTTAGAGCTATGGGATAGCAATAACAACCAGAATAGACTGGTTGGATACCTGTCTTCCCATCAAGGTTGCCCATGTTCTAAATGGCTACTTATGTTGGATGGTGACAGGAATAAGTCTATTCTTTCATAGGTTCTGAAGCTCAATTGTTCTCCTACCAGAACCGAATGTACCAACATAAAATAATGAATTTTGTCTTCTGTCTATTGTATATTGTCTTTTATTTCTTGTATATTTTGGTCAAGTGTCAATATATGGTTCTTTAGGAGGGGATATCAATTTTAATCTCTCTCTCTCTCTCTCTCTCTCTCTCTCTCTCTCTCTCTCTCTCTCTCTCTCTCTCTCTCTCTCTACCATTGTTTATTGACTACATCGCTCAAACATTGTTTCTTGACAGCTGCGTTATGACAGCCCATAGCATTGCACACCATAGATTGCCTTGTCCACTATAGACTCCATGCACGTGCAAGCCGCCTCTCCCCCCTTGTCTCTCTCTCAACTATGGAGGTTGCAAGGAAGCCTATGCCATGCACTCTGGTGCAATCAATTCCATTATGCGACCCACAGTAAACATGCATACACGCTCCGGTCGGCAAGCTTTGGAGGTTCAGGCTTGCACTAGAGAGCGGGAGATGATTAACATCGTGTTCCCATGCACAAGACGACCATTGTTATCCCAGCAATGGGGCAAGACAACTTGCATTGAGTAGCAGAGGGGGCAAGGCGACTCCAAGGGAGTGAACTCAGGACTCAAGGAGTATCACAGAATTCACCATTGTGCCTTTTCAGTGCGAAATTTTCTCTCATCACTCTCTCTCTCTCTCTCTCTCTCTCTCACACACACACACACATTAGGAAATTTCGGAGGTCATTTGGAGGGCCATATGAAGAGAGAGAAAAATAGAGCGCGTCCAATGAGCATGAAGGCTACGTTACGTAGGAAAGTACGTGGAAAGACTCAAAAAATAGGAAAATAGCATAAAACTTTCACGAAACTAGGATTGTAGCATAGTAATTTCCTTCCTTTTACCGAGCTTTTAGGTGCTTGCGTGTGGTCCCACTTCTGATATTCTCTTATGGTCATTAACGTACTGGAGGGTGACCATTAAGCCCGCACAAGATATTGGAATTCTAAAACACTTTCCCTCCATTAGAATGCTTTCAAAGTGAATCTCCCTCCACTAAAGCTTTTCTCTGAGAGTTATGGCGTCCACATCTTCTCGCCCAAGAGCCTCCAGGTGTTTACTGTCTCTCACACCAACAACCAACAATGGCACTTTGCCTAGAAGGCCAAGTAGTAGCATATCCTCAATTACAATACCAGCTTCAATAAGTGCAGAGAACCAATGGGTTGGACAAAGGATAAACAAAGGTTCATGGGTCCTCATGCAACCAAGAAGACCCAAGAGGTCTAGTGGTATCAACGTTTACCGCTTAGCATGGAAGGCCAGGGTGTTGGACTTCAAAGTTGAAATCGGCAAAAGATCTGTAAAGGAAGTTCTTGTTCAGCATGTGTTTACCCATCCAGAGGTGATAGCAAACGGTGGAAATGTATCAGATATACATCAACCACGTTGCAATTGTAAGTACTCTTGACATGTGAACTTACTGATACTCTCATTATAACTTTTCTTATATATTTTTCAATGTTTCTCCCGCTTGTTATGAGTAATGTCTCCACTCTTCACAGCTCAATTACATTAGATTTGTCATTTTTACTTATTGATACTCTTAGTTTAACTCTTCTTATATATATTGCAGATGTTTATCCCTCTTCTTATGAGCAATGGGAACCTGTGGAGTGGATAATAGGCCTCTTCCATGTTGTACATGCCCACATTGGTTCTCTACAGTACTCAGAGAGGAGCAACAAAAGACTGGCTGATGAGGGAATCTTTTTTTATGACCACTTTTACCAACTCAGCTTAGGGAATAAGAATGGCATGTTGGTGAAAGTGCCTCTACCAACCGATTGGAACACTGTGGACTGGCCAGTTCCCCAGGAAACAATGGTGGAGGCAATGCGAAGTAAGCTCTACAAGGATATACAAAGGTCTCTACGTAGCTCTATTCCTACCAAACTGGTTAGAATTGCAAACTTTTGTCCTGTTGCACTCTTCATAGAGCTGTTTCATAGCTACAACATCAGAGTTACAAAAACGATGTTCATGTGCAAGTCATTTCAGCAGTCATCCTGTGACAAACTTCTTGACAAAGGATGGTATGCAAAGGAAGAGATTGGTTTACGGTGCGAGGTCGCGCTTGATACTCTAGTTGTCAAGTACATGATTGCAAGCCAATCACTATTACTCTCATTTTGGTATATGCGATCACAAATGCTAAACGGTAAGTACATTCCTATGGACCAGGTTTCTGCAGGTTTGGAAGATAATCCTACTGTGGATGTGGAAGTGATTGATAAAGAGCATGGCCTACTATTGGTGGTTACAATAAGGGAGCTATGCAGTCTTCAGCATTTGCGAAATGGCATCATTGAAGAGTCAATGGACAAGGAACTATCAGATTTTTCCTTTTTCTTAGCTGGCCGTAAGGTGATGCGGCGAAGGGAAAAAGATATTTTGTGCAAAGAGTTGGATGGTCGGGTTGAAGTAGTGTCAATGTAACAGATATTCTTGTAAACCCAAGTGTATACAAATGACTTTCAAGACATGAAGTTTATTGATCTCATTTTTCAATTGTGCCCTGTGAAAAAGTGTGCTTGAAATACATTTCTTTACCACGCCAAATCTCTCTCTCTCTCTCTCTCTCTCTCTCTCTCTCTCTCTATATATATATATATATATATATATATATATATATATGTTAGACAAGACAAAGACAGATAGAAGAATCATCTTAATTCATTAGAAAGTACAAACTCGTCCGTGAACAATGGACTCAGATACAATTTTTGTAAGTATGGAATCAGAATGTCTTCAAGGTAAAAATCGAAGGAATGCCCCTCGAAAGAAGGTGGTGAGATAGTTGTTCCCGGCGGATTTAGTTCTCCCTTTTCAGGAGTATCATCAATTAGTAGTGTATTAGTTGCATCAAAGGGTACACCGATTTGGCTAAACGGTTTGTACAAAAGAGGTAATCCTGGTTTTTTAGGGTGGTAGTGGCCCTCAACGGTAACGCATTTTCTTTGATCATACAAAAAGGAAAAATCTGACGTGTGAGCTTGGCATACACTGCAAACTATTGCAACTAGTGGCGACAAGTTTTGCCTTTGCATTGAAGACCATATGGCAACTCTGAAGCGCGGAAGAAGAAACTCAATAAATTCCTTGGTTCCTGGACGAACCACCACTCGACAAGTTCCCATCCAAAACGTTTGCAAATCCTCAAAGGGTCCTCTGTCACCGAGAGGCACCCTCATCAGCAGCAATACATTGACGTCCAAGATAATCAACCTCTGTAAAAGTTGACAAGTACATATAAGTAGTTAGAAGCTGAACATATTTTGCCATACTTGAATAAACATTACCAGAACAACCGTATCTACAGGTAGCAAGGGTCCATACTGGGTCTCTGTAGTGTTCATGTCGTTGTTGCTCTCCTCCGCTTTATCTTCATAGTCATCATTCACATCTTCATCAGGGGTCTCCCCCATGGCCCTTTCTGCCTCATTCAAGGTTGATCGGCTTGCCTCATACATCCTTGCCTGATCCATATCATTTTGCTCATCCCTAGGCCTGCTTTCCTCATCCATATCCTTTTGCTCATCTATAGGCCTGCTTTCCTCATCTTGGGTTTCAGCCATAGGCTCTTTTGGCTCCTCCACTGGCTGACTTGGCTCTTTCATTGTCTCCTCCGGTTGAACCTTAGCAGCTTCCATATGCTCATTTGACCTTTCCTCATCCTCGGCTCTTTCATCTTCTGCTGATATGACACCCTCGGCCCGATGCGATTGCACTGTATCGGATGTAGGGGTTTGTCGTGGTGGCACGTCATGTTTTGTAAGATCAATAGTGAGCTCATCCAAGCCGCTATCTTCAAGCTCTCTAGGGCTAGACATAGTAAGCAGGTGTTGTATTAAACTTACCCGGTATCTTTGCAAATAATCATATGTGTAGTTTTTTAAAGCACTCTGCAAAATTGAAAGACCACATGGTG